>NC_092227.1:5391420-6013920 GCF_036320965.1 Panulirus ornatus
CATCTTCAGCACCTCACTTCCCATGTTCTTTAAGGCGGTCATGACACCGACCAACTTATAAGTTGTGTCCCTCACGACCCATTTTCATTTTCATTTTCCTCTCTGGCGTATCCCGAGGCTGGAACTAAACTTAATGTGATTTTACGTTCTTTTTTTCATTAAAAGCTTTCCGTACTAGTGCACTGCCTGTATACATGATGATGTTCCTTCGTAGCTATTTTCGTGCCGGCCGATGTGCCTGAGGGTGATGGATGGGGAGAGGAGTCTCAAGTTCTGCTCGTCCCATATCCGTCTACACAGGTTAGGTATTTAGGTTACTGTGGGGATAACCTCCTTACAGACCACTGGGTCTTTTCTTCTCTTGGCTTTCCTCATGTATCCCCCTGAATTACTGTACTTCAGCTGATAACTTCCTCATAGACCATCGGGTCTTTTGTTCTCTTGGTTCTCCCATGTATATCCCCATGTATTACTGTCCACCAGCAGATAGCCTCCTCGTAAACCATCAGGTCCTCTGTTACCTGTCTTTCCTAGGTACAGGCATGGACCACCTTCAGCTACGATGATACATCTGTACCTCGAAACCTTAAAGTCTCTCGTAGATATACTCATCCCTGGATCTAGGCTCTCCACGTGTGTTCACCTTCTAACAGAGTCGAAACTATTTTCTTGTACTCAAAGTCCTGTACAGTAGGAGTATTACCACACTGCTCTGTATAGTTAACTTGTTAGTTGCATTAGCCGCTCTGATTGTTCCCTCATTATATTCTTCATCTATTGTTCCAGCTCCTTTAAATTATTACGGATAATTGTGTATTAGTAGGGTTATTAAACCTAACCATATATTAGTAGTGCTATTAGACATGATTATATATTAGCAGTGTTATTACAAATAGATCATCAGGGATGTGAGACATCATTATGTGTTAATAGGGTCATTAAAGATAACTTTGTATTGGTGAGATTATTAGAGATGATTACATAATAATGGGATTATTAGATCGATTTTATTAAGATTTTTTCCGGAATTTATTGACTGAAAGGTTTGATTCCCATATTACTTTCAAACCTAAAGAAATATCTTGACTTCCTTTTTCTTGTTATATTTCTCATTTTGATCCATCGGCTGTAATTCTGTGGACTTGTTCATCCCACTCCCTCTGCGGCTAACTCCTCCACCTTACGTTTTAGAAGATAGAAATTTTTGCCTTCCGTATAAACCATCCCATCTCAACCTTGTGCTTCCTCTTCACCTTAATTCTAATAGTCTCAATGGTACGGTGAGTGGTGCTTCCTCGTCCTTCAATATATCAGGTAAGGCTTCTCATTACCCCGTTCTATGACGTCGTTTTTTTTAGATAGTTTATCTTCAGTCTTTGTTGGTCTCATATACTCCCTTGCCCAAGTTACCTTCCTTCATACACTTCCACACGTACACCTCGGCGAACTTAGGTGGGTCATCAGACTTTCCTGGATATCTGTCGTTTCCAGCCTTTCCATATCCCCCTTCTTTAAACCCATGGAAAGCGAGTCATCTGTGCATGGAAAAGGGATCATTTTATGGTTCTTATCGATTTCACTCCCGATGCTCTTGGTTCTCAGGCTTTCCAGCCGTAGTGCAAACCACAGGGACGGTCTTTTGAAGGTCGGTAGTAGGAACCCTCTTTGAACACGGTTCTGTAAGAGGCAGTGTAGCTTCCCCATATTTATCTGATCTAGACACTTGCTATAAGGTACCTCACACCTACCCCCAATTCGGTGTATTTTTCAGAAATATTGTTTTAGTATCATGAACACTCACAGCTTTTCTTGGCCCACTTACCTGTCTTGTTTCTCGTAGCTTCGAGCTCATCTCTCGATGTTGGAGTAGTACGCAGTTTCTCTTCGCTCTGGGGAAAAAGGTAAATATGCGTCTGTACTTGGTATTCACCGGCCCCTGGTCACATAGTTGCCAGGTCATCAATTCCAGTTATGCCTTACCTTACCTAACCTTCCTGTCCCAGGGTCGTCCTTCTATGGGCCTCCCGCAGCGCCAAGGGTTGGTCCGCAGGTCAAGAAGTGCGGTGATGTTGTGTGTTTGTCTTTGTTGGGGGGTGGGGGGAAGGACCATTGTGAAGAAGGTGCTCATTGTCTGTACTGCGGGACTTGCATCTTGAGAATGGTGGGTCTTTATCATGTCGAATCGATGTTTGTAACGTTGGAGAGATGGGTAGTGACCAGAACGCAGAAGAAAAGTGTAACTCCTACATGTCTGGGGAGTTTAGTTTCATATGAGTATATGTCTGGTAAAGGTGATTTCGCGATTGGGCTGAAGGGTTTGTTTATCGAATTACTGCAATGATTATATGTTTTGTCTTTGATATATTTGTTGAGAAAAGGTTATCTATGATTATAGGTTCCTGAAGAATGAGGCAGGGATGGGCCTTTTTGTCTCGGTCTGAAGGGTGGTGTTTGTTTAAGAACCAGTTTGGATAGGAGATGTCTAGTAGAGCTGTTGCAAGGAACTGGGTACCAAGCATGTTTGAGGTGGGATAGTATCTGAATTCTTTTTCTCTCGTTCTGGAGACACAGAAAGTTTATGCCTTCTAAACCACTGGTGATCTAGAAAACACTATTAGTGGGAAGACGATCTAGACAAGGCAATCTCAGAAGTGATCATTGAGGATTACCTTCTTTAACATCATGGACTTTACCTCCCACAAACTTTCACAAAATACTTGACTTACTGTTCCTTCAATTCAGTTGCACTCAGAGCCAGAACACCTTGGTTGCTCTCAGTAAACGCAGCACTTACCACTTCCATCTCGTCCTCCTGGTTGCATTCATGCGTAGTCGAACACCCAAGCCTGAGACTTCGAGGAGATATCTTCGACGGGCTTTCCTCTGTTTCTGTTTTTGGAAAGCGAAGAAGAGGAAAACAAAAGAACAGAACAGAAAAGTTGAGAAGAAAAGAAAAAAGAAGGAAGAAAGAGACTTGGTTGACTATATTGACTGCCGTCAAAGACTCGAAATAAGCTGGTAAATTGTCTATATGTGTGTGTATGTGTGTGTGTGTGTGTGTGTGTGTGTGTGTGTGTCTGTGTGATTAATTTAGTTGTCGGGGTCTGTGCACTGACTCTTTTGAGAATGTATTAGATTCTGTCGAGCAGGAAACCTTTGGTGGGACTGAGTCGACAGACTGTGTTGCAGGTAACCTTTCAGTGGATTTCCTAGAGGGGTTGTATGGAATACAAACGAATGCAAACAACAACAGGACCGTGGATTCAGTCGGTGCTGTCTTGTGATGCTGAAAGATCCCACAAACCGAGGGATTCCTGTGGTACGGTTGGAGAAGCCAAGTGATAACTTCAAGGAGAAATACCTGTCAACTTTATATGTTATAAGGAGGCGCAAGTGATGTCACGCCTGCACTTACAACGAAGCAATTGTCAAGTCTGTTCTTAAAACGTATCTGTGATGTTGATCAGTCGTATGAAGACAAATGAGAAAGACTGGAATGGGTGTAAGCAATCCTTGGCGAGAGGGGAGTGTGTGTGAAGGTAGAGTGTGAATTAACTGTGTGGATGGATGATGTGGAGGGAATCTGTGAGAAAAACGGAGTGTAAAGAGGGACCATGTGGAGGGAAAGAGTGAGTCCAGGCAGTCAAAAGTGGTTTATGTGGAAGGAGATAGTGTGGAGTGAGAGTGTGGATAAAGTACAAAGAGAGAGAGAGAGAGAGAGAGAGAGTGTTTGGTGAGAGAAGCTGCTTGGAATTATGTAGGCGGAGCTGTGGTGTGGGAGTTGGGGCTCTGCTGGAGAGTGTGCAGGTGAAGTGCTCAGAGTGGGAATCAAAGGACTGTGTATATAGATTGTACTTAGACTGAAATGTAATGGATAATTTTGGACAACTGGTGTTTGAGCACCCACCTAATTATAGAATAATATTGAGAAAATTAGAGAGCATAAGAAAACATTTATAACCCTAAATATGCTGTCGTATTCAATTCCATGTGCATTAGAGAAAACGTGCTCTCTGCTTATACTGATATATATATATATATATATATATATATATATATATATATATATATATATATATATATATATATATATATATGCTCCAGTCACAGACAAGTCCATATCTAGTATAGGCCTCAATTGAAATATAAAGAGGTTAATGAAAGGGAAAAGAAGAGACAAGGGAAAATATTTACGACTTCTAGAAGAAGTGGAAACTTGTCTTTCAGGATATACCAGGTCATGGTCATTAGGAAGGATGGGAAAAGGTAGAGAGTTTCAAGCTTTGAGGCCACACAGTAATCATGTGACGCAGCAGCTTACCGGGTATTGCGTCATCTAGCTAGTGGTGGGGGCACACAAGCAGCCAGCTCTCAGGAGCAAGAACCAAAGTAATACCTATAGAAGAGGGAAAGTGAACCAACATTATGGCTTTGGGCGAGCAGGTCAAGTTCCAAAGTTAGCTTGGGAGAGCTGATAAGTCGGGCCACTTTGACGCAATTGTGTGAAGCAGCAATGCAGAACTACAACCACTCCAGGTGTGAGAGCAGTACTCCATACAAGTGCGGATCAATATTTTCCATGAACGGAGCAACTGTTTGGAAGAAAAGAAATTTCGACATCTGAACAGGATAGCCAGTTCCTTAGAGGCAAACTTAGCTATTTCCGCAGTGTGGGGTTTCCAAGAGAGAGAGAGAGTGGATGTTACAGTAATACCAAGTATGTTCATTGAGTCAAGAAGTGGAATTACCGAACCATCGAGAGAGGAAAGTTGTGAGGAATATTCGATGGAGGGATAGGCAGAGATTGGGTCTTGGAAGCATTGAACTTAACCAAATTTCGTCTACCCTGCTGAGATATTCTTTTCAAGTCTGAGTTTGCTTTGGAAGGTGTGTCGAGTCGAGATGCAGATCGAGTGAGAGAAGGAGTAGAATTTAAGGATGTGAAGGAAAACAGTATAGAGTCGTCAGCGTAAGAGTGCTTTTGGTTATTTGTGTAAGAAAGGATATCGATGATGAAAGGGGAGAAAAAGTGTGGGAGAGAAGACAGAACCTTGAGGAACACCGCTGTTCCTGGAGAAAGGGGGAGAGGCTGATCCATGAACAACCACTGAGATAGATCGGCCAAAGAGGGAGCGAGATATGAGGGAGTGAAGCCAAGTGAGGAGCTTAGAAATAACACTAAGATGCCACATCCTGTCAGAATCTTTGTATCAAGGACAACTACACAGGATTCCCCAAAATCTTTCGGGGATGATGATCAGACATTATCACAGTAGGAAAGAATATCACCACCTTACGTTCATACCACCAAATATATATAGATATATTAGATAGCTTAATAGATAGATAGATATAGATACAGATTCACAGTCTTGCCAGGTGCACCTATGTTTTCCCAGGTTATATGTGGAGAACAGCGCGTATTATGTTCGAGAGAAGTCACATGACGCGATACCTTACGTAACCCGCTCACCTAAACGTACCCAGCGATATTTAGATAGACAGACAACGGTGACGCAAGACTCTGCTCATTTTTTCATGCTGGAGAGTTAATGTCACAGGTTCGATACCTCGAGAGTAGCTGTGACTCGAGGTCACATTACAGAACGGCTGAGAAACGTGGCTAAACGCCTCGCCCTGGGATATAGAACTCCTTAATCTGCTTACTCGAATCTCCTTTTTTCTCTCTCTCTCTTCTTAAAGCAACTTCTTCTTTCACGATGTTGCTTGCCTGTGCCAGATCCTTAATGCTCTCGGGTTTGATATCTTCAAGATGCAGGATTTGTCTCTCGTAGAAGTCAGGAGCGCAAGTCATCTTCTTTGTCAACCATGTTTAGCAGGGTGGGGCAGCAACTTGCAGGAGCCCCTCTCCTGAGCCATCTGTGACCCCTCCTCCTACAGTAGGGCCAGCGAGAGAGTGTGAATTGCTCTTCTTTGTTTAGTGAATGGCATGTGTTGGTTTGCCACTTCATAGGCAACCAGTCCAATCATGTAATGGTTTACTATGCCATAGACAACCAGTTCTGCCATGTATTGGTTTCGTATTGCCATAGACAACCAGTCCTGTCTTGTACTGGTCAGCCATGCCATGAACAAGCAACCTTGTCATTTACTGCTTTGCTGTGCCACAAACAACCTATCGACATATACCATGTATCACCCATAGACTGACAAAGAGAAGTTCTGTTGACCATCATTGTTTGTCTAACGCAACGCTGTGTTCCCTGCTACCGCACTGACTTCTTCGGGTGTCGGCATATCAAGATATCTTGAAGTATCCTGACCATGTGTCAGCCCTCAGCTGTCTTGACGTAAACAGACTGAATGTATAGCCTCATCTAACCCTCCCTTTCACCGAGTCTGCGCCGTGCGAAGTGAGGAATATAACATCCTGGTCGGGAATCCTTGAGATTCGTGATGCAGTGAAAGTTCTCTCATGTAATTGGCTTTTTTTTTATAGCCATTACCGCCCTCACTACGCACGTTCTATACACGGCATTAGTGCCTAGTACCACTACATGTACGGGTGATCTGAACACCGAACAGCAATTTAACCATTTGAGGATTATCTGAACCCCAGTCGGGCGATACAGCAACAAGGACGGTGCCGAACAATGGCAGTATTGCTCCACAAGTGTGTTCAATGGCCAGCACTTACCGTCAGCTTAGCAGGTGCTGATACAGGGAGCCAGATGGGCAGTATGTCGTAACCTGGTTAAGACTGCGAGAAAGTCAACACTTCACCACCCGAGAGAGAGAGAGAGAGAGAGAGAGAGAGAGAGAGAGAGAGAGAGAGAGAGAGAGAGAGAGAGAGAGAAGGTCATGTGGACAAGAGGCACAATGCGGGCAGGCCGACACTCCTGTTGTTAAGGCGTTGGATTCCCCTCTATCTTACCTCCCCACAATCCCTAATACACACACACACACACACACACACACACACACACACACACACACACACACAGAACCACGGACATCACAACGAGAGACGTGGGGGTTTGCGCTTCCTTCTCACACTTTTGAGAAAACTAGAAGCAGGTAACTCGTTAAATAAAGCCCCCGTGTGTGTGTGTGTGTGTGTGTGTGTGTGGGTCAGGGACACAGGGTACAAAAGTGGTTACCGAGACGGCAAAGTAGGACATTGGGTACATATGACGCACCTGTTCTGGCCCCGTGTGTGTGGATACTACTTCCTCGCTGCTGGTGGAGGGGGGGCATCGTGCTACGGGAGAAGGGGGTTGTGGTGGGGAGGTATCCGCCTTTGTGGATACTTCCGTACTGGGCTGGGGAGAAGGGAGGGGAGGTATATGATCTTGTCACTGCTCCCTTACTGTCACGGGGAGAAGGTGGAGGAGATATCCGCTCTTAGGGAGGCTTCCCTACAGGAACGGGGAGAAGATAGGGGAGGTACCCGCCCATGTGGATGCTCCCTTCCTCTAGTGGGGAGAAGAGAAGGGGGGGAATGTGCCCTCGCGGATACTTCTTTACTGGGGTGAGGAGAAGGGGGAGGGGAGCATCTGGCCTTGCGGATACTTAGCCATAGGTGGGGAGAAGGGTGTGCAAGTATCCACCCCTGCAGATAGATACCCCACCCCCGTGAAGGGCTAGCCAACGCGTGGAATAGCAGGTAGGAACAGTTGGGGAGATCAGGTCGCCTGGGGTGGGTGAGATGACGTCGGACCCATGTGAACAAGACGAGAGAAAAATAAGAAAGTTATGATAATCAGTCATACACATTGTGAGTCAATTTATCCTTTTTTTTCCTTTATCTTTATTGAAGAGGTGGGAAGGGGGAGAGGAAGATTGGTTAAGGGTTTGGGCGTCCTCCCTCAGGTGATCTTCCTCTGGAATTTGGGCCTTCCTCTCGCATCTTGCTGGCAGGAATAGTCACTTGAGTAGGAAGAAATGATGATGTGTGGGGCTGGCTTTTGCCGGACTTCCCCGCCAACCTAATACGTCAGTGGCGCGGTAACACTGGATCTCTGCATCTCTCTCTCTCTCTCTCTCTCTCTCTCTCTCTCTCTCTCTCTCTCTCTCTCTCTCTCTCTCTCTCTCTCTCTCTCTACATGCAAAGTATTCTCCTCTCGTCTCATTCCGACGCAAATGATTATTCCTGAGGAGAGAGAGAGAGAGAGAGAGAGAGAGAGAGAGAGAGAGAGAGAGAGAGAGAGAGAGAGAGAGAGAACAATATTGGGTCTTTGTGTCTTCTCTCACAAGGTTTATTTCTGAGTGGAGGGATTAGTTTCGTTGCTCTCCTTTTGAATTCGCTCAAGTTTCTCTTCCTCTGTGATCAAGTTCGGTGACCAGGAGTGAACGTCGTACTTCGAATGAGATCTATGAAGGGAATTGTAAAGAGTGAGTGTCGTGTCGTATGAGTGTCGTGTCGTATGAGTGTCGTGTCGTATGAGTGTCGTGTCGTATGAGCGTCGTGTCGTATGAGTGTCGTGTCGTATGAGTGTCATGTCGTATGAGTGTCGTGTCGTATGAGTGTCGTGTCGTATGAGCGTCGTGTCGTATGAGCGTCGTGTCGTATGAGTGTCGTGTCGTATGAGTGTCGTGTCGTATGAGCGTCGTGTCGTATGAGCATCGCGTCGTATCAGCGTCGTGTCGTATGAGTGTCGTGTCGTATGAGCGTCGTGTCGTATGAGTGTCGTGTCGTATGAGTGTCGTGTCGTATGAGTGTCGTGTCGTATGAGCGTCGTGTCGTATGCATCGCCCTGTTTTATTTCTGGCTATGAAACCTGACATCGTATTGGCTTCACTGTATGCAGCTGGGCAGAGTTTATCATACTTATGGTTATTGCTCATAATCATTCTAAGGTCTTTTTCTCTCCTCATTCACCTCTTGTAAAGTTTGAACAGTCACTCTTATGAGTTATATTTATTTTTTGGGCCAACAGAATGCAGCATAACATCGCATTTGTCGGCGTTGAAACCCATCTGTCATGTCTCTTTCCACTCGACCATTTCATCCAAATCCCTCTAAGTCTTCAGGTCGTCTTCCTTTGCAATGTCCGTGTTTTCCTAATCTCGTGTCGTGGGCAAATGTCGAGATTCTGCGGGTAAGGTTAGGTCATTGATGTCCAGGATGAATGGTATGGACTCCCTCGACTAAGCCTCGTGGAATTCCACCAGACAAGTTGGCCTCGTGTGATCAAATATCGCCAGCAGACTTTATATTTTACAGGTACCCTTGAGGCGTGCAGAGAGAGAGAGAGAGAGAGAGAGAGAGAGAGAGAGAGAGAGAGAGAGAGAGAGAGAGAGTCGAGTGTTATGTCAGACTTGGTCGTACTCAGACTCATGAAAGTCATGACTACAGTGACCAAGTGTCAGGATATATGATTCAGTGCCTCCAAGGTCATGGTGGTCATCCACGAACAGTGTGAAATTACGGTTCGTTGTTTACTATTATTATGACTAGAATTTCAGTCCCTAATTATAATAATAGTAATACTAAGATTAATAACGTGCTGTCAGTGGACTGAACTGCGGCATATGAAACGTCCTGGGTAAACCATGGAAAGGTGTGTGTGTGTGGCCTGGTTGTGGACAGGGAGCTGTGGTTTCGGTGCATTTCACATGACAGCTAAAGAATGGACGTGAGCGGATGCGGCCTTTCTTCGTCTGTTCCTGGCGATACCTCGATAACGCGGGAAATGGCGACCAGGTAAGAATAATAACAATAACTATGATAACGTCTGGAGTAAAACGTACAGACCAATATAATCAAAGAAAATATTTCCTCTTGAAACCGCTATTGATTAACTATTTCCTTTTTGGCTAAACTTATCAGCACTTTTTTTTTTTTTACATCATTAGTGCCTCATGCAATGTACAGATGGACCTTTGCCAGCGTTGAGAACCAGTTAGAGAGTTTATCACAACAGAGGGACCAATCCGAGCACCAGCAACTCCCTCCACACTAGACCATCCTGGAGGAGAAATCCCGAAGGTGTAGACAGTGTGTACACAATGAGGCGACGCCACCCCGGGAAATACCCCAGCTGCCTCTGTAACCAAAGTGTATTCCTGCAGCGTCAGGTCAACTACTTTCTACTGTGACCTCCTCCTCCTCCTCTGTCTCCTCCTCCTCCTCCTTCTCCTCCTCTATCCCCTCGTCGTCGTCGTCGTCCTCCTCCTCCTCCTCCTCCTCACTCCCTCGTCAATTAGTAAGATACATGGAGAACATGGGATATCCTCCCACCACAGGTTGATAAGAAACCAGACAACATTACAAGCTGATGCACTACGATGAGAAGTTTGCCATACTCGTCCACAATTTGCCTCTGGCCAATATGACCCAAGTGTTCAGGGTTAAGGATCTCACTGTGTACAACATATATCCGTTTGTTTCTCTCCATAATGAGGTGGTATGTATTCTTGAGCCTCTGGGGTCCGTATGGAAAGACTCTCTTGGTTCCCCGAAGTTCTTAGCAGGGTTAGAGGTTAGAGGTCGATGCAGGACCTGGGTTCCTGACTGGACGGTAATTCTGATCATTACAAGTATTACGACTCTCCTTCAGCAACTTGGCTCCTGGTTTTCCCAAATATCTGCGGGAACGCGCGGCCCTCTCAGTTGATGAATACCTGATTCAGCCACGGGAGTCCAGCAGCAGAAGACATACCACGTCAGAATCACAGACTAAAGACTCTGGAATATCTTTGGAAAGGTGTTTATCCATTGTGACACACGGATAAATGATAGCAAAATGAACAGAAAGATGATAAGCAAGAGCAAGGATTCTATTTTTTCTTCTTAATTAGTTTCGACAACGTCTTCTTCAGGAGAATAATGGAGGAGGACTTTCTCGAAATTTCATTGAGCGAAATAAATCCCTAACTCCTGATTTCACTTGTTGTTGTTGTTGTTGTTGTTGTTGCTGTTGTTGCTAGCTTTTATTTGTGTCTTTGAGACTTAGGAACTGTTACGGAACCTTTTGTGGAACAGAAGGAGTGGAGACCATGTACCAGTCTGAGGTTACACTCGATGACCACACTGAAAGCTAGATATTTCTCACAGGTCAGGCATAACGAATAGCTCTGTTCTCTTCATTTATGGCTTTGGACAGATGTGACCTGTGTTCTGCACAGACGCGACTCTGCACGATGGAAGTTATGGTTGACTTTTTTTTTCTACACTTTCCCAAACGTGAGCAATACCCCTGCAGGGATTCTCATCAGTGGCGCTGTGTCACTGTGGTGAATATCAGAGAGACGTGTCCAGTGGACTTCAGTCTTGAGCAAGTGTCCAGTGGGCATCAGTCTTGAGCAAGTGTCCAGTGGGCATCAGTCTTGAGCAAGTGTCCAGTGGAAGTCAGTCTTGAGCAAGTGTCCAGTGGGCTTCAGTCTTAAGCAGGTGTCCAGTGGGCATCAGTCTTGAGCAAGTGTCCAGTGGGCTTCAGTCTTGAGCAAGTGTCCAGTGGGCGTCAGTCTTGAGCAAGAGGTTGAACAATGATGCAATATCAAGACGAAGAGAAAATGCTGTTTCTACCTAGTCTGCCAAGGTGAGAGAAAAATTAGAAAATCGAGGCGTCCAGTTAAAAAAAAAAAAGCTGTTGGAACATATCCTTTGCATATGGCTCACCCTGCAGTACGATCAGATATCGCAGGATATGATAACATATAGTTAGATGGACCACAGCGATCTTAGGGACGACTTTGAGAGTCACAGAAGAGAACATTGGAGTCTCTTTTTAGGGCGACAGATAAGACAACTGCCTGACAACGGGAAGAGCAACAGCATCTGAGGTAACCTGTGACCTTCAGCTGTTCCGAGAAACACTGAGAAGCTCTCTCTCTCTCTCTCTCTCTCTCTCTCTCTCTCTCTCTCTCTCTCTCTCTCTCTCTCTCTCTCTCTCTCTCTCTCTCTCTCTCTCTCTAAACTGTCTCAGTGAAAAAAAAAGAAAAAAAATAATCACAGGCGTTCTGACAGATCATAGCTATTCTCTAACAAATGTACTTTGCTTTGAAAGGGCACGTCATCTTTGACACAGATGTTGAAGGTGCCTTTATCAGTACATGACTTGAATCACTGTGTACAGCACACCTGACTTCAGTTGGGTTTCGTAGTCACCATAATTGAAGACAACCATGCTAATGTCCTCTGCTGACGAATGGGCTTCCGAGCCGTAATGCATGGAAGAGCACGGTGTCTATCTTTTTTTTGCCACAGGAAAGCAGTGCCACACGTGTATATCACCCGGCCAGCAGGCTGGTAGAAACATAGGTTCAGGGACATGTAATCAAGTAGGATGATCTTCCACATCCGCTGCTTTGATGAAACACCGAGAGTTAGTTCTGCTGCAGTAAAAGATTCTGTGATGATACGGATGCAAATGTTTTCATACTTCTGCCCCAATCAATTCCAATACACACTGATGGTAGCCGTATCTTCCTTTAATACCAAACGTATAAACCACATCTCTAGCCTTCCTCATCAATCTTTGACGTGACATCTGCTCTTGCTCTCCTCTGCCTGATTCTTCCAGGCACACTAAGCGCTAACATTTCGCATCTTTCACTCACACAAAGTTAGATGTCCGATCATCGGCTGCTCTGTTGATAGAAGGTGATAAACTTCCATCAGCATTTCTGGCAGAACTCGAGCAGTCAAGCACAGTTCATTGAGGATGCGGCTTCAGCCACTGTTAAATGTTGGTAGACGAACCCTCCCTCTCGGGCGTGGCGGACAAGCCACACAGGCTTCGAGGAGTTGCTAATCCCTTACTTGGGGACGCACTTTCCTCGCTGCCACTTGATGACCATAGTAAAAAAAATGTTTTTAAGTGCTCTTAGAGGGACTGTAAAATCATCTTCAGCGTGGATTATGAGGCTGAGGATTTCATCAACGCTCTCTCAGAACCGTGACAACTCCAGCTGAGGGGCTTTGTCCACGGCATCCTCCTCCTCCTCCTCATCATCATCATCATCATCATCATCATCATCAGCATCATCACTGAGGTGTTCGTAGACAGATTGGCTGTGAGATGCTGGCGACGACTTCAGCTTCAGTTTCCACACCTTCGCAAGGATAAGCTGTGACACCGTCCAGCACGTATAAAGTCATTTCATCAATGGTCGGCCAAAGATTGAAGGTCTCCTCCTCGGTCAATCTTACCTTGTATTCATTTCCCGACACAGGAGGAGGATGTCTCCCTGTCTCGTCGTACCCTGTGAGGTGCTAGTGTTTTGGGGTGGCATTATACACGACTGCGAACCGAGGGTTTTATGTACATCATCGGGGGTGAGAAGGCTCGGTTTATGACTTGTTATCTTATCTGGATTCCTGCAGCTGGTTAGATCAGGGGAGATGATGAGCTGGGTACGTAAGACCCGACTCTGTCCACTAAGCACGTAGAGTTAGAGCCGCCTTAGATGCTAAAGCAATGACCTGTGTACGAACGAATAACTCCTTTGTATAAGAGAAATAACTGCTCAGAAGAGAAGGATCTTTTTCAACTAGAAAATAAAAGAGATACCTCCGGTTCTTTAGAGACAGACTTAACTGTTGGTGTAACGCGGAGTTTCCAAGACAGATTACACGATGCGGTGATTCCACGTTTGCTTGTGGTGTTGATGATGAAGTTACTGAGTTATCAAATGAGATAAGAAGATTTTGAGGAGTTTTAGACAGATAGGTGGGAAGATATTGGGTTGTAGATGTTTTGAACTGGACGAGGCTACGTCCACACACTTAGAAATCCTCTCCAAATCATAGTTTACGTCATGAATAGAAAAAAGGCAGGAAAGAAGACGAATTATCATTGTTGATAGGATGAGGAGAGAGAGAGAGAGAGATTCGCCTCGTAACATTTATGTAAGCGAAACCGAACAGAGAAGAGATTGGGTATGAGAGTAAAGTATGAAGAAGGAAATCGGACGAGGGGAGCTTGGATATTTTCTAAGATCTCAGTGCTACACCACAGTCAACATATGAGATATCTATGGCTTCCTATAAGTAGTTTCGATGGTGCTGTGTGGATGCGAGTTATGGCCCACCAAATACAAAAGTACGAAAGAAGGTAAATGCGTTGAAAATTGGATGCTTGAAGACAATTTGTGGTGTAAGGAAGATTGATCGAGTGAGAAACGACAGACTACGAGAAAGGTGTGTAATATGCTGAGTAAGTTTGAGAGAGCTGAATGGCGTGTGCTGAAACTGGGTTGGTCATATGAAGAGGATGAGTGAGGAGAGGTTGACAAAAAGGATGTACGTGTCTGATGTGGAGGGGACAAGGAGGAAGGGGTCACCGAGAGCGAAATGGGAAGCTGGAGTGAAAGATGCTGTGAGTTATTTGGCTTGGACATACAGAAGAGTGTAAGGCGTACATAGGATAAAGAATTAGAGCGATGTGTTATACAGGGGGCGACGTGCTGTCTGTTCTGATTTCCGTTGCATTATACATGACAGCTGGAGAGTGGATGTGAGCGAATGAATACCGTTCGTCGCCTTACCCAGAAAACAGCGAACAAGTATGAAAATGTACACGTATCAGAAGAGATTCGCATCATTTTGCTCCACCAGAAAACAGCGCAGCAAAAAGTTCTCCTCTGCAACGCGATGCAAAAACCCACATCGGATGATCAGTTGCTGAGCCGTCTCTCCCTCCATATCAATCGCTGGACGTAACCAGACAAGCAGGGTCTTTGAGCTTAGGAAAAGTACTGAGATTTGCCCTTGCTCGCGGCTCTCTCGAACTCCTCACAACGGGTCAGGTGATTAATGGGTTAAGCAAGAGACGTTTGAATAATCTGTGAATAAGAGATCAACCGTTTATAATTACTTATTTGTAGTATGTAGGAAGGAAGTTTTATACTCGTGGAACCCCATTTCCTGAACATTCGCTTCTATCATATAGCTATTTCAGCTTATGAATGTTGTCCGCATTTATTATTTCCTCGTTCATTTTATTCGATTCTTCCATCACTGTACTACAAGAGTATTACTGTCTTATCCCCATTTTTTTTCGAAGAATTGTTCTGCATCATCTTTAAACATATTCAAGTAGGAGTCCATCCGCAGTGATCAAGAAGAGCAACGGTTCCAGAGCAGATCCCTTCGGTACCCCACTAGTGGCCTCTGTCCACTTCGAAAAGGCTCCCCTAACACACGTCCTTTGCTTCCTTATACTAAGGAAATCTTCCATCCATCAGAGGAGTCACCTCCTTGTTCCTGCTTCATGGTCCAGCTTCATAACAGCCTCCCATGCGGTCTAATGCTTGTTTGGCACTCCAGATAGAAAAATTCCACTCAGCTTTCTCCTTTGCTTAAGACAGAGCCTACTGACCCATAGAAATCTGAGAGGGTCGCCACACATGACCGCCCTTCCTTAAAATCATATCATATCTCTCACTCGAGTATTTTTTTTCCCCCTCTGTAAAAAGTCATCCATTTGCTTTTTGATTATCTTTTCCCAGTACCTGACAGGCCACAGCTGTCAGAGACTGGTCTGTAGTTAAGTGCTTTTACCTGATCCCCTTTCTGATAGGTTAGTGTGACGTGTATGTGATTGTCGTTTGTGTGTTACGGGGGAGAGAGTTGAACATCAGTGTAGCCTCGTCTCTTAACTTTGTATATATGTACTATGTCTTTACTCTTATTTGTATACACACACACACGCACATACTCTGGTGTAAGACGTGTGTGTGTGTGTGTGTGTGTGTGTGTGTGTGTGTGTGTGTGTGTGTGTGTGTGAATAACTAAGCGATCGGGCGATAATTTTGCCAATTATTCTGGTGACCAGAGCATTGTATTGTGTCGGGGGTGACGGATGTCGAGCGGGATTTGCAGCAAAGTAAAACCTTATCAGAGATAATGAGCCACCAAACTGGAGCACAAGCCTCGCTCGCTGGTGAGCAGCTTCCAGCTGATTACCATGACCCCCGACCACAGGCGACGGAGTCTGAATAAAACAAGATAAGTAACCGGTCTCGCTTGACACAGTAACTACCCGGGGAAATAAGTGAGTTAGATGCTCATTTATCACCACAACATCCAGATCGTGTTCTTCAACCCTCCTGGTCTGTTTTCTTCTTGTGCCGCAAACGTATTTTGATTTGCTTTAATCTTTAAGACAGATAACTTATTATTCTCAGCACAGTATGGTTATATGGTGCAAATGACTCTGGTAACTCCCTGGGCTGAGGTGTGCCATGAGCTGAAGTGTGTGTGTGTGTGTGTGTGTGTGTGTGTGTGTGTGTGTGTGTGTGTGTGTGTGTGTGTGACGATGAGGGAACCACTTCGAAGGTTTCGTGTATGACAGGAGTTTGATTGGCTAGACCTGGTTGTGTGTACACTGGATCCCAAGTCAATAGCCTGGCTGGTCTCAGAACTACCGAGTTACATGTAAGCTCTGCGTAGGAGTAACTGTGGCGGTGAGATGAGTGATTTACGGTAACCAGGTGATTCATGAGCGAGTGATACATAGGATGAAGCAAGTGATACATGGGATGAAGGAAATAATACATGGGTTGAAGGAAATGATACATGGGATGAAGGAATTGATACATGAGATGAAGGATGTGATACATGGGATGAAGGAAATGATACATAGGATGAAGCAAGTGATACATGGGATGAAGGAAATGATACATGGGTTGAAGGAAGTGATCCAGCGGCGAGTGATACACGAGACGAAGACTCGAATTTCTATCCCCAGTTGGTCAGGTCCCACAAACCACAGCTCTGCTGCCCTCACATTATCTGGAGCCAGCAGACGCCGCGTGATTACGTTCTGGAGCCACTCTTTACCATCGTTAACGATGCAATACACTCATTAACCGTGTTCACAGGTCAGTGGCACACGTTCAAGTTGCAACCCAGAACACGCCGGAGCCCGTATAAGGAATCGCAATGATTAGTGTTACCGAACTCCGCCTGCAGGTGGTTAACACCGCGAGTGGATCAGTCACTTCGGCTAGGCTGTGTCATCGTTCGTGGACGCAAAGTTGTTCAGTCTCATTGAGGACCTTCTCGCTCCATAGGAGTCCATATAATTACCCTGCTTCTGCATGGAGTGTAGCCGTGATAATGCGGGAGTCCCATTAAAGAAATGTGCTATAACAAGAAAACAATAGTAATGATGATAATATTAATTGTAACCATGATAATAATGATAATGATAATAATAATAATAATGATAATAATAGTAGTGATAATTATGATAATCATAACAATAAAGATAGAAATATTAACAATGATAATATAGACTATATTGCCCCCTGTCAATGCTTTCACGAGTACCTCAACTTCTTCTACCAACGACTCGATAGAATTTCATGCAGTGTAGCCGAGGTCCCTCACTCCGCCAGTCTCCAGACCTCACTTTACAGGAAAGCATCACCCGATGTAGCCACTAACGTTAGGTTCGACCCTCTCGTTGCCTATGGTATGAGAGGATTATTTTCAGAACTCGCGCGAGGCAAGAGATTATTACTGCTGGGGAAACGGAGCCAAGAGCCCGTATAGCGCGGTATAACACGGACGATCTTTGGAGCTTGCAACCTCCAGGTCTTTGGTCAGTCACACGAGAAGTTCACCTCTGCTTTGGTCCAGCGGAGATCCATCCCTCCCTCCCTCCTCCTGAGTAAGGTCACTCATCCCCCCGAGGTCGGCAGTCACTTAACAAGACCTCACGCCCACGATTTGAGGCAGGAAGGCAAAACAAAAACTACAAACAAGGACCTTGGATTCGATCACATCCCTCCTTCTGAACAGACGACGCAGTTGAGTCGCTCCACCGAGCGGGACCAGATGCCTCCTGACCTCTACATCAGACCTACCATCGCTCTGGGGTTCGCCAGCAAGACCAGCGAATTTTTGTAAAGTCTTAGGAATTTCATGTCGAACAGACGGATCGGAGGGCGTCTGAGATATCTTGACGCGTCTGCCTTTTGGTCGTTGTAAAGTAATTCGATCATTCTAGGGGCCTCACTGCCTTCAGGACCGAAGATATGTGCCTAGGAAGGTTGATGGACGGCCTCTGACCCTGGGGTGAGTAAGATCAGGTTTCTGAGAGGGGTTGATGGACCGCCTCCGAGGAGCTTCACAAACAGGAGAACCCGTCGTGTCATTACCAAAGGTCCAAATCACCGACTGTACCGCCACCCAAATGAGGCTCCACCTTCACACCCAATTATTATCATTATCATTATTATTGTCATTATTATCCTATTTCCTTCTCTAGCTAGTTGCAGATTCCAGTTTACTGAGTGGCAGACACACACACACACACACACACACACACACACACACACACACACACACACACACACCTGCGCTACACACAGGAACATCACTATTTAGAGAAGCTTCCCCCACTACTCACCTCCAGACGCACCACCTCACCTCTCCTGCCCTCCACCGTAACCAACCACGGTCATCCCGACGTCAGGTGGAGAGATGGATCACCTCCGGTGTGAATGGTGCGTCTTCTTCAGCCAGCCCTTCAGTAGGAACCCACCAGAGACATCACTCTCCCCGTCCACTAGCGCTAGACGGGAGAGGGGCGCCCCACACACCCCTGCTGTGTAAAGATCCTCAAGACTACGCAGCCGAAGGATCATCCCTGAGATCCCTTTTGTGAGTCTCTGACGAAGGAGAACCATCCATCCGTTGGTTACTTCGAGAGCCAGCTTCAAGTTGCTGCTGCTGGCCTGGAAAAGATTAGATCGAGTAAATCTCTTCCCCATACGACGAGGACCATTCACAGCGGGATGTCCTGCCACTTCGCCAGCCGTTCCTGTTCGCTGGTAGTTTTCAGCGGGAGTATGTGGGTACGCCCGTCCAGACATACATCTCGCGATCTGGAGCCATTCTGTGGTACAACAATAAACCCCGAACGCTAGTCCCAAAACTGATTCTCTCTCTCTCTCTCTCTCTCTCTCTCTCTCTCTCTCTCTCTCTCTCTCTCTCTCTCTCTCTCTCTCTCTCTCTCTCTCTCTCTCTCTCTCTCTCTGTAGGGATACATTAAAACGTAAGTTGCCGTGCATTAAAGTAGGTGGTGTGTAGGGGAAGCAGTGCGAGAGAAAATGAATTGACCTCTTCGAGACGACATTACGACCCCTTACGCACACGACCTTGCGACCCCTGGGAGTGATTGTATCGGTCAGGTCAAAAGCCAGTCCATCTTACCAAAGGGTCGTAAACTCGTTCTCAAGTACCTGTACCATCGTGCTCAAAGTCTGAACAAGTCTTGATCAAAGCCTGTACCGTCGTGATCAAGGGCCTGTACCGTCGTGTTCAAGGGCTGTACTGTCGTGTTCAAGGGCCTGTGCCGTCGTGCTCAAGGGCTTGTGCCGTGGTGCTCAAGGCCTATACCGTCGTGATCAAGGGTCTTTACCGTCGTGTTCAAGGGGTACAGCAGATGCATCACACAGTGGATGCACACAATTCCCAGAGCTCTCTCTCTCTCTCTCTCTCTGCCAAATGACCCATGGCTCCGCAGCGTTGTGTCTGTGAATGATGAATGGTCTGGTGCGCAGGGTGACATTGAATGATCATTACCTGAGGGAGGACGAGGCAGGGGTTGGGGGAGGGAGATGCGGCACAAAGTGATGTTGGCGGTGGTGGGGGAGGCGTGCATTATACATAGGCCGACCACAGCGCATAGGTGACGCGTGTGTCCAAAGTGCCGTCACATGTTTAGGTCTCTGACTTAATTTTCCCGATGCCCAAATGAATTTTGTATATCATTCCTTCTAGATTGATAATTGCGATCCCTTTATCTTTTTCTTCACCCCCATCCATCTATCCCTCCATCCCCCCCTAAAAGGACTTTTTTCCAGGGTCCAAAATGAGCTCATTTAGATTCTTGTTCGAATTCTAGGGAAGAGGAGGGACAGGAGAAGGGGAGAATAGACCTGTAAACTATGATATCTGTTATTCTTTGGGAACGAAAGCATCAGCTGTTTCCCACGCTGTGCTGAGGTGGCTAGGTGTGCGCTTGGGTCTGCGCGTGGCGTCTGCCTGTACCCCTAGGGAAACACAGGAGGGAGGGCACTCCCGATTCACAGCGTCTCCTTCTTGCTGGGTAAGGTAACTAAGAGAGGCAGGTGCTGCGGGTAGGGGTGGGGGTGAAAAATCTTCCCCTCCTGTATAATTACCTTGTAGATGTAGGAACAGGAGGTGGAACCAAGTGAGGTTGGAATGCTCCCGACGCTGCCTCGACAAGACGGAGAAGTCGTACTGGTGTAGAAAGATAATTACATAGATACATTCCTAAAGGTGCAGAAGAAAAGTCACTAATCACTTTAAGAAAGAATTGATTATTCTGAAATTTGACATTCCTCCATGACCTCCACCGACAATCGTCCTGTAATTGCAGAAACGACAGAAACCCTGATTGCGTCTGTTGTGCCTCCTCCTGTGTGTTAATGAGACACTTCGCCAAGCATCCACAGGAACCATCAGCTTCTGAATGTATTAGTGACTTGTTCTGGCACGAACACCATCACCGTCGATCCTGAAGTCACATAACTCCGGTTCGAACTCCTCTTGGCCGGCGATGCGCTTCGATGAAAATTTGCTCCTTTTTTTATCACAGGATTTGAGCAAACCTGATTGACTCCTCAAAGCTCTGGCTGGCCCACTTAATTTCTGCTTCTTTTGTCGCAAAAAAAGCTGCGGAATCTATCGTGCACCGTGTGAGTTGAGGAGCAAAAACGAATACAAATGGATACACGAAAAAATAAAGTCGACTGGGGTTCGTGAGGACGAGTGTCCTCTATCATTAGCCTCGACTCAAGTGATATGCTCCAAGTGACGAGCTCTCATGACAGCTCAGGAGCCTCTAATTCACGACAGCCAGCACTGGTATTGCCCATGTTCATGACAAGCCTCGTGACTTGGCTGGTGATTTAACAAGAGGCAGCACGCGCCATGAGCTGGCTGGTTGACTTCCAGTACAAAGGGAACGGAAAGGTTGCTTGTCCCATGTTGCATGTTGCGTGAAGGGTAGTGTTGTGAGTCCATAATTGCCTCACCAGTCATGAAGGAGGATGGGGAATCTTCAGTTGCCTCACCACTTCTAAAGGAAGGTGGAGAATCTTCAATCACCTCACCAGTCATAAAGGAAGGTGGAGAATCTTCAGTTGCCTCACCAGTCATAAAGGAAGGTGGAGAATCTTCAGTTGCCTCACCACTTCTGAAGGAAGGTGGAGAATCTTCAATCACCTCACCAGTCATAAAGGAAGGTGGAGAATCTTCAGTTGCCTCACAGGTTCCGCAGAAGAAAGGAAACCCTCAATTTTCCGGCCAGCCTTGAAAGATGGAGGACACACTCCAATTGTCTCAGTGGAGGCTTCATCACTCGTGGGGCACACTACGGGGAAGGGGGCTTCATCACTCGTGGGGCACACTACGGGGAAGGGGGCTTCATCACTCGTGGGGCACACTACGGGGAAGGGGGCTTCATCACTCGTGGGTGCCCCGTCTCTTGAATCTTCTTTTTTTTTTTTTTTGATATTCAATATTCTAAAATTTTAACATTTGCACAATAGAGCATTTTTACGGAAGTGCAATGCCCACTTTCCAGTTTTCTTTATATTTCATTAATAACTGAATTATGGAAATTTCCCAAAGTAAGTCTTCGTTATCATGAGAATATACTTCTTAGCCAAGACGTTGGTGATCTACGGGTCTTGATACGGGAAGATGTTTCCGCAAGAGGATTTAACTCTTGTAGAAAGTAATCCCTTGGGTTTTAGGATTCTGAAAAAAAAAATCCCTTAAATTAGTCGTTTGAACCCCTTTGAGTACGACGGTGCGACCATTGTCGTCTTTGACCCTACCCTTGAATGGGTATAGTTCAGTGGTAATGGCAAAAACTTTTCTAGCTCCCTCGACACAATTATTAAAGTTACCAGTATACTTATATTCATATTTGTATGTGTGTGTGTGTGTGTGTGTGTGTGTGTGTGTGTGTGTGTGTGTATGTGTGTGTGTGTGTGTGTGTGTGTGTGTGTGTGTGTGTGTGTGTTTAACCTTATCGTATACATAAAAGATTTTACACACACACACACACACACACACACACACACACACACACACACAACATGGAGTGTGGGGTGGTGAAAAACATTTTCCCACAGACGTCAGTAATCGGTTTGTCTCCTGGATTTCTTCCATCTCTCTCTCTCTCTCTCTCTCTCTCTCTCTCTCTCTCTCTCTCTCTCTCTCTCTCTCTCTCTCTCTCTCTCTCTCTCGAGCTGGGCGGCAAATCCAAATCATCATCCCTGAGGCAACAGCATAGCATTTGTATCACTTTTTATGAGAAAATCATATCTTTTTTTTTTCTAATCACTTTTTAATGAGAGGATTTGAAGGACACCCGAGCACCATGGTCTTCCTCAGGGGTCCACTTGTTCTGCTGAAGAAGGCGTTGTCGAGTCCAATTGTTAAAGTCAAGGGGGCCCGTGTGTTCCTCGTCCCCCCCACCCACTCGTGTTAATTGTTCTAAATTGTTGGGAATGTGCCAACCCGACGCCAGGCGTGAATGGTTACCGAAGTGGCGACCCGTCCACTGGCCGTGTAGAGGGAGCCAGATCGAAGTGGCGCCCCGTCTGTCCACAAGCCGTACAACAGGGAGCCAGACCGAAGTGATGACCCCGTCCATTGGCCGTATGGTAGCCACATCCTCCCGGGGAACACCTGCCACCTGCCGGGGATATCCACGTACACAAGTACACGAAGCGCTGAGTGTAGAAATCCACGTGTAGGGCACCTGAAGCTGGGTTAGTTACGTGACGTGTAATACACTCACTATAGTCATGACGAAGAAATCTGTTTCATCTGAATTTAGAATCTGATATTATGGCTGTATCAGAGAAAGCCCATTTAGTTGAACTGCATATCTGATCGTTTCTTTTTATAGTAATCTAATAGCACTAGCCCATCTCTTCCATTATCAGAGGGCGCTGGTACACAGAATCATCAGCATATAGTAGCATATCGTGGAGTACAACGAGGCACGTTAGAATGATGGAATGGCACACTGCAGTGGTGTAAGAGGAGGCATCCATTCGCTGACGAACTGGCAGACCACAGACGAATTGCACACTCGGGAGTTATGTAACCCAAGAACCCCCTCTTTTGTAGGACTCTCGCGCAGCTTCGATGATGTTCCGCTCCTCGCCGGAGGAGGAGGGTAAGGTGGGGTCCCTTTGCCAGGGTAGAAGGTCCATGACGTTGCTCTCCTTTCCGTACTCTGTCGAAGGAGACTTCTCCCCCGTAGCGCTCCCATTTGCCGACAGAGTTCGGGAACACCTAAATTAAGAATATGTCTTCAGCTACAACACTTTGTAGAACAGTTCCATTAGACATTACGATTTGACGAAGTAAATCAGACATTCACGAATACCGAAAAATGATGGCGTTTAAACCCTCGAAGCCGTCCGTCAGTGACGTAACCTGCCAGTGTTACCAAACGCCACTAATCTGTAGCAGACGCCGAGTCCCTCCGTCCGTCCCCAGTGGTGCCAACCAAGAGGAGGCCACCACTACTGACACACACACACACACACACACACACACACTCCTGCTGACCCGCCAGACACTGTACTCACAGAGCGTCGGGTGATATGACTTGCAGTTCCTGGTGCAGTACGCTTAAAGTTGTCTGTTCGACCTCGGTACCCTAATAATGGTTGTTTAGGAACTGGCCTTGGTGACGCATGCGCCCTCACACGCCTCCTGAGGGGAAGGTCCTGACACTAGCCCTGTCACCTGGCGGTCAAGGGGCCAAACATGCAGCGTTGAGTCTCTAGTTCATCCAGAACACCTGAAGAAGTTTGTTCGAAGATGGTTCGACTCGGGGTTATACATATGTATATATTTTGAGGATGTCGGCCCCAATAGCTTCTGGCAGACGATAGGCCTAAAGACTAACTCGATAACGAACCAGCCAGCCAGCCTGTCAGACCATATATGGCCTATTACAGATAGCCCCTGCAACTGGCCCATCACCAAGGCAATCAGGGCTCCGCCGCCTCGCAATCTATGGCGAGAGACTCGTCGTCTTCGATACCGATATATTTTTTTTTTTCTTCTCAGCTGATTCCCTCCACCAAAGGGCTGGCTGGAGGGGGGCCCACGGCAGGGAGATTGTGGTAAACAATTAGCGGGTGGAGGGAGAAAGGATGGCTTCCAAAGCGTTGCTGGCCGCAGGCGCTCAGGTGTTTGTCTCCTCGTGATCGCCTCTGTCCATAATACGTTTCTGTGTCCTTGTTTGTGTTATGTGTTTGTCTTAGGACGTCTTTGTCTGTGTATTCATGAGTGTGTTTAATTACCCATTTGTACTGCAGGGGAAGGAGAGTCTGACTCTCCTGGGACCCTGCATGTTGAACTTTCTACTGTCATACGTGCTCTTAAAGTCACTTTATGTATTGCTCTTTGTATCATCCATGGCCTCAGTCAGTTTGTTCCTCTCATCCACCACTTATACTATAAAACTATTTCTATACATCGTAATTTACAAGTGTCTCAGTTTTATATCCTCTGGTTTTGCTCTTTCTGTAGCTACACCTCTCCACGAGCTGTCCACAGTCAAAACGAAACACTGATAAATGTGGAGCAGGAACACGAGGGAGTTCTTATTGCCTGATGGTGAGGACCAGCTCTGGAGAAACCAGTTTCAGAACAGACGTACAACAGTAAGAATTTCCCTCTGATCTAATTTCAACCTCCGTCGAAGGCACAAACAATCAGGAGAGTTTTTTTTTTTTCTCTCTTTTTTCAGATTAACTATTTCTCTCACGTCGTCAGAACACATTTCAACTCCAGGAATCATTTAAATTTATTTGCAAACCCGCGACATAGGCTCTGTACGAGGAACTCTGAAAGTTTTTCTTTTATTTTTTAGCTTCTTTAGTCTCATACCCCTCCTCCTCCTCCTCCTCCTCCTGGCCTTACTCGCCTTTCGCTCGCCATTGCCGCCACGACCATCGCCTCTTTGAGGGCCATCCTTCATAAAGATTTTCTATCATGTTTACGCCTCTACCTTATCGTGATTATTACTCTACCTCCCTTCCTTCTCTCTCTCTCTCTCTCTCTCTCTCTCTCTCTCTCTCTCTCTCTCTCTCTCTCTCTCTCTCTCTCTCTCTCTCTCTCTCTCTTTTGATGCATTTTCATTTCATCAAGGTCTGTCGCTGTTCTTAGTTCTCGTGTTTTTTGTTTTTTTTTACGTTTCCCAACTTATCCTTTGCGTTGTTTGAAACTTGTGTGATCTGTTGGGTTAGATAAAGATCTGGCAAGTTATGGACTGAAACTTTGCAAGAGACGAGTTTGTCTCGAAAGTTGTCTCTAGTTTTCCTTCAGCAGTTAGGCTGCCTCTCTGATTTAGCTACTCTCTCTCTCTCTCTCTCTCTCTCTCTCTCTCTCTCTCTCTCTATATATATATATATATATATATATATATATATATATATATATATATATATATATATATATATATATATATATTGAATATAACTACAGTTTGTGACCTGAGGTCACGCCCGGTGGACGCAGTTGGCTTCCTTGGCACTGCGAGAGCCTCATAGGATATAGAAAGCACTCATGAGGCAGGAAATTACGTTGATATATATATATATATATATATATATATATATATATATATATATATGGTCGTAGGTAAGAGCACACAGCCTCGTCTCAGCAACCCTGTAAGAACCTTTTTTCCCCCGTTGCCACCATGTCATTATGTCCCTCATCGCACCCTCTTCACCCCTGGCCATATCTCCCCCCTCCCCCCTCACCACGGCTCTTCCCTCCTCCCCCCTCCCCACCACCAGTACTATGGTCCCCCCCCCCTACCCCACACCCTCCCTCCCTTGCAGCATCTCCTCCCTACTCGGGACCTCACGGAAGCACCCGGCAACAGGTGCTCCGGACTACTATGTACCCGACGTTCCCAACCAACCAACCATCCCCCCCTCACCCCCCTTACCACCCCCACCCTCTGGAGGAGGGGGGAGGGGGGGGGGGGGAATCGTGGCAACAACACCTGTACTCAACGTCCCTGACCCACACATGCTGCTCCTCCTCCTCCTCCTCCACGTGTCTAATTCTGGAGGTGCTGAAAATGCACGCGACTTCTTCTTTCCTTATCGAGTCCCTCCTCAAAATAGATCCCCGACTGGATCTGCTGTGTGGCCACTACCCTAGCGCTCACTCCCGTATTGCCTGGTTATACAGGAGGACGCTCTCGCCGCTCACTAAACATCTGTGGTGTACTGATGAATGGCTGATGTCTTTCGTCTCTGTTCTCCTCTGTACGTGATGACTGATCGCATGATCATCTTCATCCAGACGGCTTCTTCTGAATTGTTGTTCTGCCGTCTTACTATTAGATTGCCTCATTGAGTGCATAGTGTACGTGTGTGTGTGTGTGTGTGTGTGTGTGTGTGTGTGTGTGTGTGTGTGTGTGTGTGTGCGCGCGCATTTATGGATGGAGCTTTACTGTAGTGGTCCCATTCACAAATCTAATTCATATATTCCACTCGATATATTTACTCACTTCTTAGTCGAATCAAACCTATCCTCATCCCTCCCACACAGGGGTCAAATTTCCAAAAGACTGTTTCCTCGCCCACTGTCGTATGTTTTCCCTGTTCCACAGCCCTTCTTAATTATTTCGGCATCATCAGCAAACTAATGTCAGTCTACTTCCAGCTCGTTCGGCATATTATTCACACAGGTCAGGAACCCTCCTGGTGTCTGTGAATATACCTTTGTATTTCTAGTTATTTATCAATAGTTACCCCAGAGCTCCTCTCTGAGTGGGATACTTATGTTGCCTAGGGCCAATTTCCCTAGAGGTTCCTGCAGCTCTAAAGTTGTGATACGCTCAGTCGCAGTGGCAGGATGGACTCCTTTGAAGCGAAGGGTTCATTGACGAGACTATACTCTGGTCCCTCAGCTGATGGTGTGACTTTTCACTTGCGATGTAACCTCAAGCACACGGAGTCCGGTAACACCTGTGTATTTATACATATTACGTACACATACATGCACATATACACATATATGCTGCTGATGGTGATGAATGATAATATGGATAATTCTTTCATTTCGTGATGATACCCAAAAGTAGGAGAAACAGACATCTTGATACACAGAAAGTACCCACCATGAGGGCTGGTCGTCTGGGACTGACCGCGCCAACCACCCCAGCTGCCTGCCGCCAGCCAGACCCAAGCACCAGAGGTACATGACTCGTGCCGTGGTCGGGTGGGTGTATCCTGACGTCCCCTGCACGTCGAGCACGTCAGGGAAGACGATCTTCCTCCTCCTCCTCCTCTTCCCCAAAGACATCATCGTCTTCGTCTGTATTTCACGTCATTAACTCAAACGCTCAGTCTCGTCTTAGAAAATTTATGCATTAAACAATACTGTCGAAGAATATTAGAGAGAAATTGAGTTTGAAGATTCGTAAAGGACAGTTTATGTGTTGTAGACTCAAGTTCATTCACCGGATTGTACTCAACAGATCCTAGCAATGTTTTTCTCTGACGTTCGTCTCATGAATGGGTCATCTCTCTGATCGAGTAATGCCTTAGGATACTTAGAGTAACTTCTGTATATTGTCTTCGTCCCTTCCACCACCTGTGAGTGTGTGGCCCAGATAGGATTAGCTCTGTACAAAACTGAGGAAGTGGCCGGGAAGTTCAGTATATATATATATATATATATATATATATATATATATATATATATATATATATATGTATATATGCCGAACAAGCTTGAAGTATATCTTAAATATGTTTGCTGATGATAACGAAAAAATTAAGAAGTGCAAAGTAACACGAAGTACAAGATATTGCAAAGACACTTGGAATATATATATATATATATATATATATATATATATATATATATATATATATATATATATATATATATTTTTTTTTTTTTTTTTTTTTTTTTTTTATACTTTGTCGCTGTCTCCCGCGTATTGCGAGGTAGCGCAAGGAAACAGACGAAAGAAATGGCCCAACCCCCCCCATACACATGTACATACACACGTCCACACACACAAATATACATACCTACACAGCTTTCCATGGTTTACCCCGGACGCTTCACATGCCTTGATTCAATCCACTGACAGCACGTCAACCCCTGTATACCACATCGCTCCAATTCACTCTATTCCTTGCCCTCCTTTCACCCTCCTGCATGTTCAGGCCCCGATCACACAAAATCTTTTTCACTCCATCTTTCCACCTCCAATTTGGTCTCCCTCTTCTCCTCGTTCCCTCCACCTCCGACACATATATCCTCTTGGTCAATCTTTCCTCACTCATTCTCTCCATGTGCCCAAACCATTTTAAAACACTCTCTTCTGCTCTCTCAACCACGCTCTTTTTATTTCCACACCTCTCTCTTACCCTTACGTTACTTACTCGATCAAACCACCTCACACCACACATTGTCCTCAAACATCTCATATATATATATATATATATATATATATATATATATATATATATATATATATATATATATATATATATATATATATATATATATTCATAGGTAAGAGCATACAGCCTCATTTGCGCAACCATGTAAGAGCCTCTTCCCACCTCCCTTGCCACTGTCTCATTATGGCCCTCGTCGACGTCTCATAACATCAGCTTGTTACCCCCACACAGCCAAGATGGGTGACGGAATTATGGGTTTTCCTGCGGCATGACGATGCCTTGCTTTTAACGCGCGGAGTCGACCGCAGCTCCTTCGTGAAAGAACTTAATACTTACGTCACTTTTTCGCTAACCCCTCCAGCCCACGAAGGTGTAGTCCCGCGAAGATTACCAGAACTTACGATTATGTCGGGCAAATTATCGAAGGGTTACGGCTGTATGAGAGGCCTAATGAGCAATCGTTCGCTTGTCTTCCTCAAGGACCTTCGTCTGTGTACAGGAAGCTGGTGGAGTCGAGACCTAAGCTCTTGTTTACAGGAGTGACCTTAGGAGATGGGGGTCTCCCTACCTCCCGTACAGTGAATTCTGACCCTGCCTCGAGCACCGCTTGGTAAGGGATATTCAAAAGCAAAAGATCTGCTTAATCAATACTTCACATGAATTGGTCACTTCTGCGCTGTCTTACAGAGCAGAGGTTAGTTGACCAAATGAACTCATTGGACCATAAAGATGATAATGACGTTGGAACGAGAGCTTACACCAGCTTAGCTGATGACCCAAGGTAATGGTTAAGGCAATGACCCTTAGTATAAGACAATTGCCGCCACGTATACTTCCTAGTGTACCTTCTAGGACACAATATGATGTGCACAGTATATCTTCATGCGTAAGAACACATCAGGTCCCTCAGCTGAAAGTCAAGGCCCAAAATGAATGGGAAGGCGATGTGCTGTCCCCTACCCTGCCAGTCTGAAGTGGTCCGATATTTGGAATAGGAAAGCAATCAAAGATCGACGAAAGCCAAGAGCGTCATTGAGCAGTGAAGTTGCCGTAGGTCAGGTCTTACGAACTAAAAGCTTTCATTGGCGTTGGTACAGATTGTCTGTGAGCACTGTCGGTGGCAGTGTCCCCCTTAGTCTACATACCTAGACATGGAGAAGGCACGCAGCCTAATCAAAGAGTCACAAGTGTCCTACTCAGTGGTGAGGTAGTGATGAAACCAACCAAGGTCGCCACTGAGAAGGAAAAATGAAACACTATCTAAGGCTCCTCTACCCAGAACTTTCGACTAGCCTTGATAAGACCCTTCCGTAGCGTCTAATTACTCTCAGAGCCAATAATCGATATTTCACGTACCCATATCCCCCCGTCAGGTAATTAGATAATCATTTTTTCCACACGCCGTCGAGAGGACGAAGGGCTAGTCCGTTTCCAGAGAGCGAGATCTTGCTTGACGAAGATAAATGGGTCATACTCGTCGTCCACAGAACAGGCGACAGCCCTGATCCCCTTTTATGAACCCCGAAGTCACACATTCCCACCTCCTGGCGAGGTAAGATCCAGATGTGTTTCGTTCATCAGTCTTGGTTCGTCAAGATCCCAGAATGCTTCACCTCTCAGCTTCTTCTTGTATGTCTCTGAAATGTACTCTTCGTACTCTTCACAGCTGCTACTTAGTCAAGACTTCTTCACCAAGAACTCAAGCTTTTTTCTTTTTAGTATTCGAAAATGCTTCATTTGAATCTTCTGGCAGACTCAAACAATGAAGTTCTTTCCTCATAGCCTCTGGCAGGTTATGATTCTTAGTTCCTTCCCACCAAGGCTCTTTGTTTGGCCACGACCTTTTGAATTCTTGGTAAAGACCAAGAAATGCTTTTACTGTCGGCTCTTGCTTGGTTGGTAAGGGCCTTCGAAAGCTTCACTCAAAGCTCATGTTTAGTTCAAACCCTAAAGTGCTTCAGTTACAGTTGTTGTTTGGCTGTCCTTTAAATGTTCCACATACACACACACACACACACACACACACACACACACACACGTACGGTCTGGTTGGTGAAGACACTAAGGAACTTTAATCACAGATCTTCGTTGGCTAAGACCATGTAAGGTTACATTGATCTGTATTGGTTAGATAAAGCACTGATATATTTCAGTCAGACTATGACATACTTGGAGATACGTCAGTATATCTCTGTACTGCGTATGATCTTTCTTGCATTCCGGAGGTTAGATGACGTGCCAGAGAACTTGAAAGTTATTAACATCCTCTGGGGGATTAAAGTGCTCGAGATCCGACATTCCAGCGCTCGAAATATTTGCTATCGAGGTCAGACCGTTGACGAGTCCATTACCTCACTGTAGGGCGACGTACAACGGAGATAAATGCGATTAGAATATGAACATAGCAGACTATCGGATTGAGGCAGTGTCGCGAATGTAACATATAAGAAAGGAAAAGATTTGGAGGAAAAGAAATCACAATCTTGGTAAAAAGAAAAATAGATAAAAAAAAAAAAACATTTGGAGGAAAAAATCACAATCCTGGTAAAAAAAAAAAAAAGAAAAAAAAGAAGATAAGTTATGGAAGAAAAAATCTCAATCCTAGTAAAAAAAAAAAAAGAAAAACTATGTAAGATAAAAATCATAATCCTAGTAAAAGAAAAAAAAAAAGATAAGATATGGAAGAAAAATTCATAATCCTAGTAAATAAAAGATAAGATATGGAAGAAAAAATCACAATCCTAGTAAAAAAAGAAAAGATTTGGAGGGAAATTGACAATTTTAGTAAGTCTTTCACAGCCAGACCTTTGGCTGAGATGATTTATTCCTGCTTCTCTTTATTTATATTCTCTTGTCTCATTTCTGATCAAATTGACAGAAGCTGAACAGTGGTTGTGTGCCCGAGACGTCTCAGATATTTCAGATATAAAGTGAAAATTGATAAAGGGCATTCAGTTCAGACTTTATTATATGAAGCAAAACGCTTGGTGAGAAAAATCGAAAAAACAATTGAATCCTAGTAAATGTTAGGTATGCACTGGTCTTTCAGAAACATCGTATTAAAGAAAATATTCTGCTTGTTTACACAAATATATATATAGGGTGAAAAGCTAGCACGGGATAGAGTAAATTGAACGATGCGGCGTACTGGGATCGACGTGATGTCCGTGAAGTGAACCAGGGCAAGTGAAACGTCTGGCGTAAACCATGGAAACTTCTGGTTGTGGATAGGGAGGTGAGGTTGTGGTGCATTACACACAACAGCCAAAGAATGGATGTGGGTCAATGCGGCCGTTCTTCGTCTGTTCCTGACGCTGCCTCGCTAACGCAGGAAACTGCGATCAAGTATGGAAGGGATATATATATATATATATATATATATATATATATATATATATATATATATATATATATATATATTTTTTTTTTTTTCATACTATTCGCTATTTCCCGCGATAGCGAGGTAGCGTTAAGAACAGAGGACTGGGCCTTTGAGGGAATATCCTCACCTGGACCTCTTCTCTGTTCCTTCTTTTGGAAAATTAAAAAAAAAAAAAAAAACGAGAGGGGAGGATTTCCAGCCCCCCGCTCCCTTCCCTTTTAGTCGCCTTCTACGACACGCAGGGAATACGTGGGAAGTATTCTTTCTCCCCTAATAATATATAAGGGAAAGGAAGAGAAAAAAACCCTCACACATGTTCTTACAGCTCACTCTAAGCAGGGTGTTTTAGACAAGTGGATTCATACTCTACCAAATATAACAAATTTCACCATTTCATTAATGTTCGAAAAAATCCTGTTCATTTATAAAAATATTAATTTTGCCATTCAAGATGTTTTCAGAAATTTTTATTACCAAATTATTACCATAGCTGTTTATAAGATATACTCTTTTATTGTACAAAATTATGAGGTTTTAAGTGAATACATTAAATAAGTATGTTTAAAATATGTAAGGCATCATTCTAAAAAGTTTTCATTTTATTTCTAAAATGAAAATAACAGTATAATGTCAAATTCAAAACACATACATAGCACCCGCATATCCATTTTATTTACAATTTATCTCCTCATTAATGATTACTGTTTAATGACGGAATGATATATATATATATATATATATATATATATATATATATATATATATATATATATATATATATATATATATTTATATATATATATATATATATATATATATATATATATATATATATATATATATATATATATATATATATATATATATATATATATATATATATATATATATATATATATATATATATATATATATATATCATTCCGTACAGTCGTTATAACAAGCCTCATCATTGTCACACGATGCCACGAAACTTTTATTTAAAGTTCATTAAACTTGAATCGCATGGCGCATATATAACCCAGCGATATTGTCATGCAACATCATCATAAATATTTCTGCGCCTGGATTCACCCCAGTCAACGTGAATCATGTATTGCAGAGATAGTCTTGATGTTTGATGAAATATAAAATGGACTTCGACTGGAAAAATTCATTGCAATGTTTAGACTTGTTTGCACGGGAGCTGCCAAGACATGGGTTCATGTCTCATCCTCATCTTGGCTGGATGGGTGATCAGTCATCATTGTACGAGTTTCCTCTGGCTTTTTTTTTTTTTTTTTCTTATTACAGTTCGTATTCTTGATCTTATTCTTCGTGTTTGTCTTTCCTCTTCATTTCCTTCTTCCTCCTCCTCTTCTTCCTTTTTATTTACTTACCCCACTTCTTCTTCTTCTTCTTCTTCTTCTTCTTCTTCTTCTTCTTCTTATCATTATTGTTATTATATTATTATTATTATTATTATTATTATTATTATTATTATTATTATTATTATTACTATTATTATTATTATTATTATTTTTATCATTATTATTATTATTATTGTTGTTGTTATTATCATTATTATTATCATTATCCCCTACTTTGTTCTTCCTGTTTCTCTTCTTCTTCTTACTATTCTACTACTTCATCTTAAACACTACGATGAATACGTTCAACCAGTCTACACCATTTTCTTGTGTCATTAAACAGGTAATCTCTGCAGTGATCAGTGACGTAAGACCCGTGTCCAATCAAGACACTCTCTCAAGCCATTAATAAGTTAAATATATATTTACAGACAGGATATGAAATATTGCAAGGACGGTCGCTGTCCTCCTGACCTGGAGACAACCGCCTGGCCCACATTCGCCCCAAACTCTTTAAAGAAAACGGTCTGACTCTTCTGCAAACCTGGGGCAGCCATGGGCTTCGTGAGGGCCTTGGGGGGTGAGGAGGAAGGGGTCTCTTTCTTTTTTTATCCCAGGAGAAGCGGTGGTACCATCAGCCTCCTTGGACCTTCGAAGTTGTATCTGCTTTTTTTTTTTGTGAGACGAAACTTGAATAAGGCAGAGGGAGATGAGGTTCGTGGAGGGTAAACTAAATTACGTTTAGTCGTATTTAAGTGGACAATGACAATGTCATCCGTAGCATAGTAGACGTAGATTGGTCTTGTTAGGTGCAGCTTAGGCTGACTGTCTGTGCTACTGTGATACGGACCGGTTCGAGTGAGAGTGACGGAGACAAGAGGCGGAGGCTATCCTGCCCCGTGGCCGCACTGGGAGAAGAAATCAGGCTTGCGCGCCGAACCGGCCCCCCCGGCACAGAAACCAGCTTTAATAACCCGCCGGCAGATGGTGCCGGTTGGAGTGGAGGGGGGGTGGGGGGCGCTCGGTGTGTTGGGGGTGTGGATGGGAAGAGACGGAGGCCAGGCGGGGAATAAGGGAGGTGGGAATTTTCTTTTCTTTTTTTTTTTTTTCTTTTTGCGTTCGCTCATCTTTCGCGAACTTTTAAAATTGGGTTTAAAATTCAGCGCGTAAGATGGAGCTCCTCCATCCCTGGCTACACTCGGGTCTGTACGGGAGAGGTTTACCCCTACGAGCTCTCTCTCTCTCTCTCTCTCTCTCTCTCTCTCTCTCTCTCTCTCTCTCTCTCTCTCTCTCTCTCTCTCTCTCTCTCTCTCGTCTCAGTTCCCTGTCAACAAACACGTCGACATGTTTTGAAAGTTTGTCATCTTTATCAGAGAACATGTTCACTGTGCTGTTCCTTGTTATCAGAGAACATGTTCACTGTGCTGTTCCTTGTTATCAGAGAACATGTTCACTGTGCTGTTCCTTGTTATCAGAGAACATGTTATCAGAGAACATGTTCACTGTGCTGTTCCTTGTTATCAGAGAACATGTTCACTGTGCTGTTCCTTGTTATCAGAGAACATGTTCACTGTGCTGTTCCTTGTTATCAGAGAACATGTTCACTGTGCTGTTCCTTGTTATCAGAGAACATGTTCAGTGTGCTGTTCCTTGTTATCAGAGAACATGTTCAGTGTGCTGTTCCTTGTTATCAGAGAACATGTTCAGTGTGCTGTTCCTTGTTATCAGAGAACATGTTCAGTGTGCTGTTCCTTGTTAGACTGAAATGCCTTGTTTTTGTTTTTGTTATTGTTGTTGTTGCTGCTGCTGTTGTTTTCTTGTATATCGCAGGCCTTGCAAAAGAGAATTTTCTTTGCATGTTAACAAATCATTATATTTCATAATGACGACGAGCCATCTAACATACACACACACGCACACACACACACACACACACACACACACACACACACACGCACACACACACACACACACACACACACACACACACGCACACACACACACACACATTGATTATATTTATAGTGGTGGAAATAACGAGGAAACGGTTTTAGTTTTCGTGACACCTCACAGTCTATTGCAGGTGAGTTCAATTGCCCAATTTCAGGTTATTAGTTTTGCTAATGGTGTCGCCCAAGTAACTGACGTGGTCATTATCTCAGTGAGAACCTGATGGTCACATGGGAGAGTCGTCCACTGACCTGACCTGCTTCCCTCCTGTCTTATTCTCTCAGAGATCCGTCTTGTCTTAAATCCTCTCTCTCTCTCTCTCTCTCTCTCTCTCTCTCTCTCTCTCTCTCTCTCTCTCTCTCTCTCTCTCTCGTTAAACAGAAGTTTGGTTGCATGCCAGGAGGAGGCAATGATGAATGGTGAATTATCCCCGTGATCACACGTTACTAGCGGAGTCCCCTAAGAGCACGTCCTGGGGTCTATACTTTTCATTATGTACACTACTGATGTTGATGTAGGGATGAATAACGTAGTGTCCAAATTTACTGATGACAGAATGTGCCATATCAACTGCAGAAAATAGGGTATGATTACAAGAGGATGTAGATGAGATAGCTGAATGGTTTAGAAAATGGCAAATGACATTTAAAGTCAAATTAGGTCATCTGTTGTGAGTAGAAAACCTCAGCAAGAAATTCGATCATGAAATGATTTGGCCACAAGATATAGGACACCCCCTCGTGTGAGGGATCTAGAGGGAGGGGTCACTGTCTCCAACTTCAGAGTTTTCCAGCACTGTAACGAAGCTGCCAAGAGCAAATAGGATGTTAGGATTTACGTTCAGAAACTTTACATACGAAAATAAGGATGTGATATTGTCACTGTACCTAAGTATAGTTAGATGCTACTTCGAGTATGCAGTGCCGTTCTTGGCTCTTCACTTAAGTAAGGATATTCCTGAAATGGAAGCAGTGCAGCGAAGAGCAACTTGATTGATTTTCTTCCTTACATAACAAACCATAAACCAGATTGGAGAGATATGGTGTATGGGCGAGTGACGTATTGTCAATGGACTGGACTAGGGCATTAAGGAATAAATAAAAGCAGATCAGCAGAGACCTAAACAATGAGGAATACCTATATAAAGATGGAAGGATGACATTTAAGCAAAAACCCATCTTTGAAATAGGCTGAATAATCTTAGAAGTTAGGAAGAATATGGAAACTTCCGGGGTTTCGTTGTGGTAGGAAATAAATAGATATCGAATTGGTCAATCCTCGAATGGCTAGCACTCACACAACACCTGTGGGCCACAGCGGTCACACGAGTGTCGTATGACATAGCCAGAAGATGGGGGTCATGCAGGCAGCCATCTCACGAAGGCAGAAGCCGAAGGAATATCTGTGGAGTCATCAATCTTCGCTATAGACGCTTCTATCTCTAGTGGAGTGATATAGCTTCGTCTCACCTGCCGCTGATGATGGATGGCCGATTATCTTTTCGGTTCTTTTTTGAGTGGATATTATGGCCACAGGCCTGAGGTAGTTGGTCAGGTGAATTCGCGTACCTGCTGATGAGTATCGCATGTTTTATGCATTTTGAGGGATATGCGTCCCTCGGGCACGACGGTACTACCCTCGGGCACGACGGTACTACCATCGGGCACGACGGTACGACCCCTTGAGCTCGACGGTACGACCTCTGAGCACTGTGGTACGGTCCTTGAGCACAACGGTACCGCCCTTGAATATAAACAAACGACCTTTGGTTTTGGTGACCTGGCCTTCTTATCTAACTAACCCTTATAGGGTCAAAAGCCAAGCCATCATACCAGAAGGCTCGTATCAGTTTGCTCAAGGATCGTACCGTCCTGCTCAAGGATCGTACCGTCTTGCTCAAGGATCGTACCGTCTTGCTCAAGGATCGTACCGTCTTGCTCAAGGATCGTACCGTCCTGCTCAAGGATCGTACCGTCTTGCTCAAGGATCGTACCGTCTTGCTCAAGGATCGTACCGTCCTGCTCAAGGATCGTAGCGTCGTACTCAAAAAATCGTACCGTCGTGATCAAGGATCGTACTGTCCTGTTCAGGGATCGTACCGTCGTGCTCAAGGATCGTACCGTCCTGCTCAAGGATCGTAGCGTCGTACTCAAAAAATCGTACCGTCGTGATCAAGGATCGTACTGTCCTGTTCAGGGATCGTACCGTCGTGCTCAGTGATCATACCGCCGTGTTCAGATATCCCACTGTCGTGCTCAGGGATCGCATCGTCGTGCTCAAAGATCCTACTGTCGTCCCGCAGAAGTTCCCACAATAGACAATAAACACCTAGAACGCCAGACGGTAAAATAGAAGAAAAATGCTACGCTCAGTCTCCACAGAACCCGAAATTCCAGCTTGCGTACGTTGCATAAGCTGGGCAGCCGCTCCCGGCAGCGCAGCAAGCGTCGCCCCCGTTGGCTGACCGTCCTAACCTTCCCCGACCGTCCGGCCGGCCGGCCGCCGCCGCCGCCGTCGAGTTGAATTCCTCCTGGCGAAGGAAATGCCATCCCAGGGATACGCTGCGTGTATCAAGGGCACCTCAGTGAAAGGGATGGTCCCCTCTCTCTCTCTCTCTCTCTCTCTCTCTCTCTCTCTCTCTCTCTCTCTCTCTCTCTCTCTCTCTCTCTCTCTCTCTCTCTCTCTCTCTCTCTCTCTCCATCTGTATATATATATATATATATATATATATATATATATATATATATATATATATATATATATATATATATATAGTAGTAACGGTATTACCAGACTCCGACTGCTTTAGGTAACTCTGCAAATGAAACAAAAGGTTGACGTAAGAATGTACAGCCCTCGACTAAGAACTCTTCGCTTCAAACGAGTCCTTCATTCCCCTTCCACTGAAAGTAGCGCAGTCCTGACCGTGCAGTAACTCCTTCAGAGAAAAGGACCCCTGGGTGTTATGTAAATGATATTGATGATAACATTTTCATTAACTGATACGGCAAAGGCAAAGGCATGTCTTCATCGTGGCCATCTGGGATGAAAGGAAAAATAAGGAGAACGGGAAATAGATTCAAAAAGAAAATGATTACCAAGACTTGACTCCTAAAGTTGGGAAATTTATGAGGCGAGAGGAAGACAAAGGGGAGGAAGTGAGTTTTACAGTTTTCTTCTTTGAGGAAAGATGTGGGGGTATCATGATGACCAATCCTCGTGTGCCTGGTCCCCACACGGAAACTAAAGGAAGCAACAGCTAATCATGTGCCCAACCCTCGATTGCCAGGACACCCGTACGTAGATAACTTAGGAAAGCAGTGGCCGTAATGATACCTTTGTAACAAAGAGGAATCGGCAACACCACGGCCCACGGAGATGGACGGTTGAACCCTGCGACTCCATTCATAGGGCTCCTGCAGCTTCGAGGCTGCGATCCACGCGGGATCAGGGTAAAGCGGTCTCCTTCGGGACGAGAAAAAGTAAGTCCCCGACGACGCTGTACTCTTTCCCGTCCGTTAACTATGATCCAGCCTAGTCGATGTTAACATTCGCAGGGCAAAATTCCCCTACACACACACACACACACACACACACACACACACACACACACACACACACACACACCAGCAGAGTGCTGCACGGCTCTGTTGTACGACTGTTACTGTTCTTGATCTATGGAAGTGACTTACGTGAAGGTATGGACTCCTGCCTGAATGTGGCAAAAGTCATGAGAGGAGAGAGCGAAGAGCGAGGAGGAACTGCATCGACTTACAAGGGGACCTTAGCACACTCGAAGGTTGGTCTGGCATGTGGTTGATAACACTGACCCAGAGCAAAGTTAGAGTGATGAGGATTTGACGATGAGAAAGTTGGGAGTCCACATCATCATCATCATCCCTAACCTGTTGCCAGTGTGTCCCAAATTAAGAGAACAGTTAAGGAGACAGACTGTCATCTAGAAAGGATCAGAATGGCTTTAAAGTATATGAATTTGGGAACATTTAGTAAGCTGTTCATGTTTTGCACAAGGCCAAAGCTAATATAGGCTTCTCAAGTTCGGTTACGTCACCTAAAGAAACAGAAACAGCTAAGATAGAGAAGCTCCAAGGAGGGCAAGCAAGAGAGTAACAGAACTGAAAGAGCTGAGTTACTGGAAGAGGCTGGAGGCTTTGAATTTGCCCAGCTTGGAAGAGAGAAGATGGAGGTGTGACCTGATCACAGACGTCGAGTTTTTAGGGGGCAAATCGATGACGTCAGCCGTGCACAGTTCTTCCAGGGATGTAGGGACAGAGCATCCTGAGGTCATAATGTACATAAACTTGGAGCATATCGTACGGTCGTTGCACTGGAGAATGTGACGTGAGTGTAGAAAACGTTGTGTGGTGTTGTGTTGTGTTACTGTGTGCCCAGGAAGAATCACGCTCCTGGTTTCTACTTGAGTTTGGTTCTACCCTTGCTATAAAATGTGGTCATATGATTATGGTAATTTATCGGAGCTATTGAAGAGAATCGTTAGACAAGTTGAGAAAACGTCAGCAAGAAACTGATGAATGCTGAAGCAGCGGTCGTATTCAGTGAAACATGTTTGTGAGATCTTCTGCCTAGATACACTACTATACATGACCCTTGAGGCGCATGACGTCATCAGATGAGTCTTAGGCGGAAAGGTGAAGTAAGAAATGTGGTCACCAAATTCAAGAATTAGGTCATCTAAGACAAGGGTCATATAGCCAGAGGCAAGTGTCGGGTGATCAAAGGCAAGTGTCAGGTCATGGATAAGGTCATACATTTGTTCATGTTGACTGGTCAAAGCTTTGATCATGAAAGGGTTTGATTTGTACATGCCTTGTACATGCCTGTGTTTAATATTGTTAGATTCGATGATATTTCTACAACTGAATGACACAATACAATTTTCTGACCGTAGTTCCAGTCAGTAGGGTGGCCAAAAAAGTCTCCCATGCGCAGGAACGGACTTGATTCTCATCCAACACGAGGGCTAACTAATGTAGCTTTATTCCTGTACTTACTTCTTTTCCACTTTGTCTTCGTAAACTTTGATGCAGTCCTTGCGTGGTATCTGGTAAACACAACAATTGCATGGTATCAGGTAAACACATCAATTTGCATTTTTAGGCGAGTTTTTTATGAGCAAGTTTCTCACTGTATCATAATAACTGTTATAATGGCAGGGATATGACAGTTAGATAATGGAAGAGAACGAATGACGCCTTTTCTTCGTCTGTTCCTGATGGTACCTGGCTAACGCGGGAAACGGCGAACCAGAGTGAAACAATAGTAATGATAATGATGATAATAACTTATCAATGTTATCATTTATTATTATCATTATATTAATACCTTTAAAAGAAAACAAAGTCTCGCATCAAAAATAAGTTTCCTGTCATTATATTCGTTTCCTTTGTTTAGATTCGTCTTCTGATATAACGCATGGCACGTGAGGACGGGGCCCTAAACTTCTATACAGTACCTGCTCATGAGGGTTATGGAATACTATGGCTCACTTCTCCTCTGGGAGTCGCAAGCAATTTCACCTGAGCGCACCAAAGACGTGGTAGTGCCTTGCAGCAGGTGATGTCCTCAAGGGCGAGGGCAAAGCGCTAGTCGCTATTTGGGCGAAAGTCGAGGTGGAACTTCATAGAATAAGTCGACATTGCTCCTTCCTGAATCAAGACAGAAGTTTAGAGGCGTCTCCAGCGACTGTCGTCGAGTGGTGGGGAATGTCTGTGGAAAGCAACACAATAGATGCGATACGAGGCGAGAACACCTACCTGCTTAAATGGATTTTGTTTTGCCGTGACGGAGAATAGGAGAGAAAGAGTTCACTCCTCGGTAATCGCTTCACATAAGACCCTTCGTGAATGCTCGACAACTGGAGACACACACACACACACACACACACACACACACACACACACACACACACACACACACATACATACACATACACACACGCGCACACACATACACACACGCACATCCTTTCCTCGACGTCGGGGCAGGACCGACCACTGCCATAGTCATAAAGAGAGACTTCAAGGTCACGGCTTGGGACAGTCTTAGCGACCTTGAAGCTTCCCTCCCTGGCACTCGTCATTCATATGGACCAAGGGGCTATGTCTGTCTTAATATAATGCTCTGTAGGTATATAATCTACTCGAGGGTAAGTGTCGTGTCTAAGTGTCACCTTCCTTCACATATTTGAAAAAGACTTTGACTAATTTTCTTTTTCTTTAAATTCTTAGTGCCTTTTCCAACTACCAATTGGAGCGCCTTCTGTTCTTTCCTTCTCCAGCTCCTCCTTTTCTTTTTCCTCTTCCACCTTCGTCTTATATTCCCATGTTTCTCCCCTTACCCTCCTCCTGGCTTCCTTCTTCCTCTCCTGATCAAACCAAGACATCTCCCCAAGCGCCCTCCACAATTGCTCACCTTCTTTCACATCCTCATTCAACGCTTGACATTCCTCCGCTCTCACATCACTCTCTCCTCCTTGACTCGTGATCATTTTCTAGACACGTATCCCGACTCCATCTACTTCATTTCTAACTCCTCTGCCTTCCTCTGCCTTTGGTCTTCTTCGTCAGGTGAAGCCCAGGAGTCCCAGTCCCTCTGGCAGTACGCACCCAACTCCAGTCCTTCGTGGGGTCTTCATTCCTCAAACCTGCCACTATCCAGGTTCCTGAGTATGGTCAACACCTCCCTCATTATCCTTCCCTTCGACCTGTGTCTCGTCCTACCTCCAACTGCTTTCCTGGACGACACCCTTGACCGCTGGAACCCACAGGCAAGGCAGCCAGCCAGCCACAACCTCCTCTAAAATGGGGACCTCGTAACAACTCCCACTCTCTTGCATCACCTGCTCTTCTCCTCTCCCCACCCTCCTGTCACCTCTGTCCCCCCCCTCCTCCCCAATTACTCCTAATCTCCCTCACTATTCACCCTCACTCCCTCCATCCCCTACGCTACTCCTCCCCCCCACTACTACTACTAAAACATCCCCCCTCTTAAACCCTCCGTTAGTATCGCCCAGCACGACAGCAGGTGCCTCCGTCCGTCCGTTCGTACCCGACGTCCTCCTCAGTTTCGTAGCAACACTCTCGTACCCAACGCCCCTGACCTAGACACTGCATGCCAGTAATTTGGCGTGGGAATGCTTGCTTGCTCTTGCTCTCGCTCTTCTTGTCGTTGTTTTCAAATTTCCCCCTCGAAAAATCGTCGGAGTTTTCTTGATGTGCTGAAAGATGTTCTCTTGTTGTTGGGAACACTTCAGGGTTATTCAGAGGTTCTGGGAGATATGCATTTTTTGGTATATATTGGCAGGCAACATGGGGTTAGGATCAAGTATGCAGGAAACGCAGAAGTTAAATCATTTTCGCCAAAACGAAAGAATTTGACAAACATCTCAAGAAGGCTTGTGGGGTCGCTGGTGTTTCCTGTACATTCTGACGGATGAGTCTATTTTTGTCCATTAATGAAACAAAGAAACATAACAACCACTTCATTTGCGTATCCCAGGGTGCGATAACTCTCCTGCTTGTAGCCTGCAAGCACTACCTGGTAACTACCGCAGTGTACAGGAATTCCGACTCCTTTATCATGGCGGGAACTTTAACTCCAGCGTACGCTTAACGTTCATGAACTCAGCTAACGGTGAGGACAATCAAAAAAACGTTGACCAGCCAGGGTTCAGAGGTGTATAAATAGACTCCACGTGCTTGCTTGTTGTCGGATGCAGTGCATTGCGATAACTCCAGCATCTAATTTCTCTCACTATGGTCGCTTTCAACATTTGCAGGGTTTCCTTCGAGCAAGAGGGACTGCAGTTTTAGACGAACTCCCCTCGGCATCACACACACGACTGTCCACAACGACTCGTAGCCTGAAAAGCAACGTGCATAATTGTTCGGTTGTGGTGTGTGGCAACCGAACGTACCCAAACGAAAGAACCAGAGGACGAAAAATCCAGATTGCGTCATTCAAGCACGAGACAGAAAGCACTAGTTTTGTTTGCTCCGTGCATGACTCTCCCCGGGTCTCTCTCTCGCTCAGAGGGCCCTTCGACACTATTTGACGAGAACAAGATTATCGACGACCCGCACGTTACACACGAGGGTTCCTGACGTATTTCCACATAGATACGTGCTTCCCCTCCCAATCAGGAGGGGGTCTGTAGTAGTGTGCTACCAGCTGGGTACATTTATGAATGAATGTGTGAGCGCGTAGTGACGCAGGTGGACGTTGGGGGACGCGTGCGCCAGCTGATACTCCGTTGAAGTCTGGCGTGCTGCTCCGTGCGAATAAACTCCGTGACGTGAACGAGTGACTCAGGCGACTTGGGGAGCCTTTATTCTGCGTGTCACTGCTGCAGACTCGGGGATACATCTGGCATGACAGGACCTTTGATTTAGCGAGGATTGGCAACTGCGAATATGCAGCTCAGGTGAGCGGGGTGGCATAAAGGTGCAGTATCGGGCTGGGCGCGTCCACACCCAACCGACAGTTCCAGCAACGGCCCAGAATTCGCACTTGCGACCAGTTACGCTCTGTGACACGGTCCCTTTAAGTGGGTTGCAGAGGAGTGGGGCTGCGGTATAAATAGTGTATTATATGTAGCGGGGAGAATGGGGGAGGGAGAGAGTGGGACGGGGCCGGTGGACAAGCAGCCGGGAAGGGGTGCCACTAAATACAAAAATTATGCTTTACTGCACAGCGGGACCTGACAGCTCGACCTGAGTGCCACTAAATCCTGCCCTTGTCTACGTCGGTGGTAGACGATCGTCTGGCTGCGGTTGGTCTGCGTGTTCGTCCTCGTCATGCCCCTGGCGGACGGGGTGAACATCCTCGCATCTGAGGCGCCAACTGAGGACATCTAGAGTCATAAAACTACTTAGGGTCGAATGAGGTCACTTACCGCCGGCCATCAAACGTCACGAGAAGTGAAATGTCGTCTGGCTGTTAGACAAATAAAGGACGGGTCCTAGGCGCCAACCAACTCATTTCCTTGTTAGAGAAGAGACCGTCAAATTAAACTCTTCCTTGGAGATTCTTGCTTATACAAAATTACCAATAATCCGGGCCGATTTCTTTGCAGAAACTATCTTAAATGCAACCAAGGCCACTCTGCCTCCCGTGAACTATAAGAGCAATACTGAACTCTGCAACAGGACGAAGGTTGTCGCAAGAGCAGGTGTGGTCGTAAGCAGGACCACCGAGGTTTTACAACACCAGCGGTCACTGGTTTCCCAGAGCTGCCGTAACCAGGTTTTCGGCATTACAGTTTTATTGCAGCCTCGTTCTTCTTGGGCGATAGACTCGTCGTCTTTGAGGGTCCCCCCCCCCACCCCCCACCCCCAACGGAGGGATCTTATTTTTTTTTTCTTTTTTTTTTTATATAGCGCCCTCGGGCGAGATATTATTCTTTTGTGTTCTTGCTCTACTTATCTAGCGCTCGGTGAGCCTTTTGTAAGCCGAGCCTTCTGGCCCCCTCTCAGTTGATGGCCGCGGTCCTCCGCGCCATGAAGGGATGGAATGGTTTTAAGCCACACTTCTGCTATCCATCTATTTTCAGTTGCGGTGTTGCGCCGCACGTCACAGAAACCTTCGGTCACATGTTTCCCTTCGAGAACTCGCCGTTTGGGCGATGATTCGAGTGCACAGTGCTTTCTTTTTTTCACTTTCTTTCAGTTCCAGAGTCCTTCCTCCTTCCTTCTGGTAGCCATGTTCCCAAGACGAACTAAGGAGGGTCATACTTAAGGAGGGTCATACTTATATATACATCTCGAGGATTTATATGCCTGTGTGTATGTGTCTCTCTCTACCCCTCGGCAGCCGACGATGTCTCCTGATGGGGGCGCTGACGTGCTGGTCATGACGTCTCGCTGTTGGGTTGTGGTGACGTGGACGATTTGGGTCATTACTTCCAGCGTTGGCAGTCTTGGCTCAGGCGAGACCTTGCTGGAAATGGTATGACGTGGGGAAATGCTCGCTCTCTCTCTCTCTCTCTCTCTCTCTCTCTCTCTCTCTCTCTCTCTCTCTCTCTCTCTCTCTCTCTCTCTCTCAGTAAATCATTTGTATTTTAAACTGAGATAGTCTTTTCCAGCATCTGTCTTCTTCCGTCAATTAGCTTTATCTTCTAGCAAATTAACTTCATCTCTGGAGGTGATTTTCTTTTAGCACATAAATTTCTATTTGAGATGTACAATACAGGAGCAGATCCACGATCTAATGTATTTGGGGATGTGTAGTGACCACTCGCTGCTTATACACCTTCCATGGAGTTCAGAGGACAGTAGTTCAACCCTAAGACGAGAGAGTTCCATCCTCTATACTTGATCTGCCTTCCAGGTACACCAACATGAACATTGTCCACCCAGTGTAAAGTTACTGTACCTGGCGGGTTGAGTCACTCTACTCTAAGAATTTAGGTACCACATGCAGTGGGTTTTCGTCGTACCCTCCGTTCCCTCAGACAACGAGAGGTAAGTAAAAAAAAAAAGAGCATCGAAAGTATTAGTGGACATCCATCCTATGGCTGAGGCAGCTCGCCTTAGTAATTAGTGTAAGAGAGAGAATCTTAACCACAGCTTCCAACGGCTGCGCCTTGATCCATAATCTGGGTGTTGCAGGGTTGATGTGCAACCCGCCAACACATCGGACTTGTCTTGCTAATAAACAAACGTGTGTTTTTCCCATGATGTAGTACGGTGTTCAGGCGATGTATTCCGGATGGTCTGGGCGATTTTTACCGGAGGTTAGACCTCGTCATTTCTGAGACTGAAACTTTAGAACGGATACACGAGACCGACGCTACATGAACATCTGGACTCCCTTACCAAACTTACGCTAATTCAGACTAACTTGAAGTTGTCGAAGCTAATCTAACATGACTTGACCTTGATGTAAACTCGACTAACTAAACCCGAACTTAATCTTGTCTGAAACTGGCGCGACAGTCTGTTCTAAACTAACCAGACCTAATCTAACTTAGCCTAACTGGTCCTGACCCAGACAAAATTGAAGAAACCTGCGTTCATCCGATACTCTAAGGCTGGGAAATTTGTCCTGAGACTTATATTACCATCTGCAGCATCACAACAGATTATTGTTGCTGGCTAATGCTGTTGCTGGCATCGCAGACCACGGGCTAACACGGTCGCTAGCGTCCAGCAAAAAGTCTGGGTCGTTGTGTCGTCGGACATCATCCAAGCTATGAATTACCCTTGATATGCAGTGTTCGTCAAGGGTCCACGCGAGTTGCTTATTTCAAAGGCAAAACCTCGCAGATGGAGAAATGATGGGGTCCTTGAGTGTTAAAATCTCTCATAGATTTTTCGATCTCCGATAACCCCATTTGAATATTGTTTTTAGAATGATTTTGGATCCTTTTTATTTTTTAAGAGAAAGTCATTGAAGATCGTAAAGATGTTGGTCAAAATTGATTCAATCCTATTTGCGTGTCAGTCACAGAGTTTAGACCTGTTATCCCTCAGTCCATATGATGTAACCACGACGTTACGACTCTTGCCCGTGACGTTACAACCTTTCAGCATGACGTTACGACCATTGAACATGACCGTTACGACCCTTGAGCACGACGGTACGACGCTTGAGCACGACGCTACGACGCTTGAACACGACGTTACGACGCTTGAACACGACGTTACGACCCTTGAACACGACAGTGACGACCCTTTTTCTTTTTTTTTCCCCTTCAAGATATTCTCTTTGTCTGTGTCGCAACTTAAGATGGGCGAAGCGACACCAGCACAGGCAGATGGGAAGGGCAGGGCGTGTCTGGTGGTGAGGATGAGGAAGACGCAAGATACCGTTGTTAGTCTGACGGTCTCGCGCTGAAGCGCGCGCTGACTTAACTCCGTTCTTGGAGGCGATGGACATTCAGTCGGAGGTCATCCTGGTAATAAATGGTGTGGCGGCACTCCTCGGACGATGGCCATCCTGGTAATAAAAAGTCTATAAGCCCTCCTCTCGGCCGATGGTCGTCATAGGAATATTAAGAGTGTCGCTACTATTCGCTTATCCTCCCCAGTGGGTCGATGTAAGACTTACTGGAGGACGGGAGAGGGGAGGATACCGGCACAATCACATCAGTCAGTCTGTAGTACAGGGAGGAGGCTGCTACTGGACCCGTGTCCTGGTAGGACGCCACACGTCTCCAGCCTCCCGAGGGAGTGACCCTCGGTGTCCAGAAGGGTGCCACACGTCTCTCTCTCTCTCTCTCTCTCTCTCTCTCTCTCTCTCTCTCTCTCTCTCTCTCTCTCTCTCTCTCTCTCTCCATATGCGACCACTGGTCGTTGGCGGGGTAAGGCGCAGATTTGATAGGGAAAAACCCGTGTCGCAAGGCTGGATCGTGGGAGAGAGAGAGAGAGAGAGAGAGAGAGAGAGAGAGAGAGAGAGAGAGAGAGAGAGAGAGAGAGAGAATGTCAGCACCACACACACACACACACACACACACACACACACACACACACACACTAGCTCACTTGGTATACACAATAGCCAGTGTACGCTCGCACGGTTGGGATTCGTGCGTATCCTGATTAGGTAGAGACCCTCTTTAAACACCACCCTGCTACGTCAGCTGATTGGAGACACAGACACACACACACACACACACACACACACACACACACGCAAACAGACCAGCCCCGCTATGACGACGTGATCATGTTGCCTTTTGGTTATCCGCACATGGATGGTACCCCTGGTGTCCGCACATGGGTGGTGCCTCCATTTGTCCGCGCATGGATGGCACTTCCTTGCGTCCGCACATGGATGATACCCCTGGTGTCCGCATATGGATGGTACCCCTGGTGTCCGCACATGGATGGTACCCCTGGTGTCCGCACTTTGAGGGCACCTCCCTGTGCGGACGGGATGGTAGTAAATGTGGAGTTAAAATTCAAGGACCGCATCAGGGAAAGCAATCCTAGCATTGTGGGAGTAGTGGAGACAAGACTCACGAGGGATCTAAAGTCTGGCTTTATTTGTGCACTGTGGTAGGCGATGGCGAAGAAGGATTGAGGTGAAAAATGGAGGGGAGGGATCGTCCCTCATATGGAACACCTTTTGATATCAGAAAACATTGATGAATGACGCATTCAGGCGGCTCATGATGGTTAGAAGCAATGTAAGGAAGAAAAGAGGTGTCACTGGTGGTGTCTGTTTATTGCCCTGCTTAGGACTGCAACAGTGAATGAATCATGAGGATGATGAAGCAAAAAGGCGAGAACGCTCCGTCGTCGATGATGGTATAAACCTATATATGTGGTATTCCAGGTACATGAAATAAGGCTGGAAAGACATAACTCTTGTGAAAATAGAGTCGGGGACACAGAGGGTCCTCGAAGGTGTTGGTGCTAGTCACCGTTGCTCAGTGTGAGGCATATACCGCTGGTTATGGTGATGATAGGCACTGTTGTTTGCTATACCCGAGAGGTAGGTTTATGGTGACGGAGTCGGCATTGTTCTCGGAACATCAGGGAAGTGATAGAGATGACTTGACGTATGAAAAATCTCTCCCTGAGAGTCAACACGCACACACACACCAGGCTTACTCACCGCTCTACAATAACTAATGTAATAACCTCAAAGATCGATATTAGATATCGTACCAGCTTGTGAGAAAAAAATATATATATATATATATATATATATATATATATATATATATATATATATATATATATATATATATATATATATATATATATTCTTGACCGCAAAATTAAAGCATTATTTTCCCGAATTACTGCACAAATCACTATTATCATGTTCCCACACATCCATCACTCTGTCAGTGATAATTGCCATGTGAACGTACGTACCTTAGCGTATTTTGTATCATCAGATTTCCTCTGTCCACGATTTATTGCAGAACCCATTGTTTATGAATCACGCATAGATGCGTATCTCCTGAGGAATAATTACGCCATAAATATTTTTATATTTATGTGATAGATGTTTGTGTAATCGGGTGTATCATGTCCCTCTTAAGGTGCTGAGTTTTTTTTTCAGAGTCTATCCTTAAAATTTAAGGACAGTAGTGTTAATGCTGCTCTTCGTATATGGAGTGCCTTGCCGCTCTGCCCAGAGCTTAATCATGTAGATGGTGAGTAGAATGAATATCTCCTGAGACAGTCAACCATGATGTAGAGGTATCCAAAAATTCTCAGCAGAATCCGCGGACCAATGATCCAAAGATTCTCAAAACAATCCACCAACCAATCACCCAAAGATTCTCAGCAGAATATTCTCAGCAAGATCCACTAGCCAATGATCCAAAGATTCTCAGCAGAATATTCTCAGCAAAATCCACTAACCAATGATCCAAAGATTCTCAGCAGAATATTCTCAGCAAAATCCACTAACCCATGGTCCAAAGATTCTCAAAACTGTCTACTAACCAGAAGACCAGACCACTGTCCCGCATTCTGTACCCACTTTTTTTCCTTATCGTCTTGATGGCCAATAAAGTCTTGTTTATATCATTATAATCTACGAGTATCATCTATTATTGTTATCGTTTTTATGTTTATCATAATCATGACCTGACGCTCCTCACATCGCACCAGAGGAGGTGTGGTCACATGAGATGGGCTTTTTTTTTTCTCCCCTGTTCACTGGGGAGATTGTGGAGACGATGTCTGATGTGGTTAGAGAAGAATAGGAAGAAGAAGAAGAAAAAGAAAGAAGAAGAAGAAGAAGAAGAAGAAGAAGAAGAAGACGAAGAAGAAAGAAAGAAAGAAAAATAAGAAGAAAGAAGATCAAGATAAAGAAGAAGGAAAAGAAGAAAAAGAAGAAAAGATGAGAATAAGAATAAGAAGAAGAAGAAGAAGAAGAAGAAGAAGAAGAGGAACAACAACAATAACAACAACAGCAACAATAACAACAACAGCAACAACAACAATAACAACAACAACAACAGCAACAACAACAACAACAATAACAAGACGAAAGGAGAAGAAGATAAAGATGAAGCAAAAGAAAAAGATAGAATTAATCACTGTGTATTGAGTCAGTGTACAGCCGAAGTCTAAATCTATATGAAATATACTCAGGACAACAAACAAGAAGTTGACAGTGTAAAAGGCATTTTCTTTACGCACGTACAGAAGTGGAGTTTAAGATACATTTTCTGCTAATTAATAATGGTGTCCACAATAGTTGGGACGAGGCTTTCCCTGTGGAGATGTGTACGAGGTGGGTTGGGCTGGATGCTGTTCTGGTGGCGAACTGCAACTACAGTCCAGAGTTGTGGCAGATACCAAAAATTAATTCTTAAGTGAAAACTGTCACCATCTGCAAAATAGGGGTGAGGTAACAATGTGCTAGATGTATGATCTCCACACTTTAACAACATTATTAATGCTCTTTGATCATTTATCAGTATTATTGATCGTATTGATCTCGCAGGCTCAAACTAGATAGTATTTAACGTTCTTGAATATATTACTCATGTGCATCCTTTTTGATGGAAATGTAGCCTTCAGCAATAACAATACTATAAAGAATGTCTTATTCAAAAACTCGCCACAAAATTCTGTAGGTTGTGTTTACAGAGTCCCATGTAAGAACTGTCATATGTTTTATGTTGGACAGACTGGTAAGGGTGTCTATATTAGACTTAAGCAACATAAATATAGTATAAGAACAGGACAAGAATCAAATGCTTTGTTTAATCATGTTAAGAATTATGACCATTGTATTGACTGGTGTAAAGCTAATTGAATTATTAACTGTAATTCTTTTACTATATTAATGAATATCAATATCGATGAATCTTCTATTATTAGATACACAAAGAATTGTGAAAGTCTATACAGACTTGATAGCTTTGTTGTAAGCAAGATTTTTAAACAGTTCCTTTTCCTGTCCACATAATGAAAAAAAAGATTTATGACAAGCATAATATGCACTTATTGCCAGCCCCAGAAATCCCTTCTGCCTTTCTGGGGCTCCCGCAGCACTTCCACTGGGCGGGACTATAAGTCATAAACTGTAGTGATGCTCTGTGTGTGTGTGTGTGTGTGTGTGTGTGTGTGAGGAGAGTGTGGGGCAACTGAGCAGTAAACGCTCGGTGTCTTCACTGTGGCAGTTGCATTGTGAGCATAAGGGTTTTACATGTGTTGAATCGCTGGTTGGTTGTAGGTGGATGGTTGATGCCCAAAGCGCAGACGGGAAAGTGTGACTCGTGTTTGTCTGGGGAGTGTGATTTCCGATGCGCGTATGTTTAGTGTAGTGATTTTTAGAATGAAGTTGGAAAGACGGTTGTTTAGTGCTTGTCGGGTCATTTCAGTTTGCGTTTTATGTTTGTTTAGGGTCAGGTTGTCCATGAGTAGAGGTTGATGAAATGTGAGACTGGGGATAAGATTTTCATTTCTTCCTGGGAGGTTGATGGTTCCTTGTGGAGTGGTATGGTTGGAAGGCGTCTGGTGCTGTCGCTTCGTATGTTAAATACGGAGAATTTCTTTACCGATACAATCCTGGGGAATTCATTTTCACTTGTTTATCATCTCGTTCACCTCTGCCACTAATGAGTATTAATGAGGTCATGAGGAGTTAGTTCTTAGTCTTATGTGCAGAAATTCACCCTCATTTACAGCATTTATAACGAGTCTCACGACTTTTGAGCCTCTAAGGATGGCCTCTTTACCGTGCCAAGTTGGGGCATCATGACAAACGAGGATATAATGTGTCCATTTGTTGCACCCTCCACCCACCCGTCAGCGGATAAACGAGCGGAATTTACAACTCTAAACTAAGTTAATCTTAATAAACTAAATTAATCTCAACACCAGTGTTTGTAAACAGTGCCGGGTGTTGAATGAAACTGATTCTGTTTACACTTCTATTGATTTCGGATACGGCACTGACGAGCACTTCGCCGCGGTTTCATGAGGTATTCATTGAAATATTGAGTACATCAGTAGACTCACAAATATCAGCAGGAAGGGATTGAAGCAGAAACGTTTATTCTCGTGTTTCTGCAGAAGGACAACTTCAGCATTTCAAATAATCATGCAGCGGAACAACGTGTTAAGAATGAACAGTCACATATCCATAAGAATATTTCAGTTAGCACATAGAGACATACGCCTGTACATGTACAAATATCATTACATTTGCATATGAATCATGAATCTGCACACACACACACACACACACACACACACACACACACACACACAATCTTTTCATACTTATTCGCCGTTTCCGGCGTTATTGCGGTAGGGCCAGGAGCAGACGAAGAATGGCCTTATTCGTTCACGTCTATTCTCTGGCTTTCACGTATAATGCACCGAAGCCAGAGCTCATTGTCCACAACCAGGCTTCACAGATATTTTTTGTAGTTTTTCCCTGACTGCTTCATATGCCGTGGTTCAGCCCATGGGCAGTACGTCTCCCCCTACATGCCACATTTCTCCAGTTTGTTTTATCACTTTCATGCCCCACACCCTCCAGCATGTTCAGGCCCCTATATCTCCGTGTATCTTTCACTTTATCCTTATACCTTCTCCTCTCCTCCTCCTGTTCCCTTCACTTATGACATATATACCCTCTTAGTCAACCTCACTTTTCTCACTCATCCTCTCCATTTGGCCTAACCGTTTCTGCTCATCCTCTTCAGCCCACATAAATACTCCTTTCACAAATATAACTCTCGCAAACCAAATAATTCATCTATGCGATCAAAACTCGTGACACAACGTTTCGTCCTCAAACATTTCGTTTGCAATATTTCCACCTTTTTTCCGTACTTTTTTTTCCTTTAGATCCCAACCCTCGCATCCATGTAACACCTGATGCGCTCGGGACCTTCGCCCCCTGACCCATCCTATAGCTTGATTTAGCTCCTGTGGCTACATCTGCTGCCTCGACCACTCCCTGGTATCTAAGACACTCTACATCCTCTCTCTTCTCTCCCTTCAGTATCATACTCTAGCTAACCTGTCTTTCTCCTCTACTAATTCCAGTAACCTTGCACTATATTCATACTTACCCTCAACTTTCTCTGCTCATACACTCTCTCGAACTCAGAAATCAGCCTGTGTAGATTCTTACTCGAATCTGCCACCAGATACTTTCCACGAGAGGAATGTTATGAATTCATCGCCCAGTATGAGATACATGTTGTAAATGAGGGAGTGAAACATATTCAGATGAAATTGTAGTCGTCTTAGTGTTATAGTATAGTTTTGAGGACGAGGTGAGGCATCTTTCACGAACAACTGATTAATCAAAAGATCCAATCACAGGAGAACAGCGAACTGAAAGAATGATTCCATATACAACAGGGACCCATCACACCACCAGTATGCACGCAGAAAACAGATCTTATTCACACAACTTCCTAAAACCTACCGATATAGTGAGGATGTTTATCTATCGCCTGGGTGTCGAAAATTCCACGCGATCACCAGACACGTTAATCAAAAACCTGCATTCACGAAGTTTTAATCTAAGCTTGATAGATTGCCTGACGGACCCCGCCAGTCTGATGATGTGGGAATAAAGGACTTAATAGTCGAGCCTTCCATAAAGCTATTTTTCAGTGGCGATACATGAAAGAGGTTATCTCAAACCCATGTTAAGATCCACCATCGCCCCAGCATACAGGACAATGCAAGATTGATGATCCAGTTATGGGAATTTTTCCTATCAGATCTCTCGAGGGTAATTGACGTGATGTTGGAGGCAAGCCAGTGCGCCCGAAGAGGTCACTCAAGGTATAGAAAACGGCACTTCGGTATGAGGAGGCTTTATCTGCTGAAGGTAGGGGGGTCAGGTTGCCAAAGTGGGGATGGGTCAGACTGCTATAGAGGGTGGGTCCGACTGTTAAATGGGGTGGATCAGATTGCTATAGGGGGGTGGGTCAGATTGCCAAAAGGGGTGGGTCAGATGAGGGACAGACATATTGGCATAGCTTCTTGTTAGAGTCTACTTGCGAGGATTTCTGATGCATAGATTGATGGTCTACAAGCTTAGGAGTCCTTGTGAAGCCGTATATATATATATATATATATATATATATATATATATATATATATATATATATATATATATATAATCCCTGGGGATAGGGGAGAAAGAATACTTCCCACGTATTCCCTGCGTGTCGTAGAAGGCGACTAAAAGGGGAGGGAGCGGGGGGCTGGAAATCCTCCCCTCTCACTTTTTTTTTTAATTTTCCAAAAGAGGGAACAGAGAAGGGGCCCAGGTGAGGATATTCCCTCAATGGCCCAGTCCTCTGTTCTCAACGCTACCTCGCTAATGCGGGAAATGGCGAATAGTATGAAAGAAGAAGAAATATATATATATATATATATATATATATATATATATATATATATATATATATATATATATATATATATATATATATACTCAAAGCTCAAGAATTGGGAGAAGTCGGGATTGAGTCAGTGTAATAATCGAAGGTGATTACCTAACTTCTTTTTTTTTACGCCTGTCTCTGTCTGTGTTTACCTGAGAGTCACGAGAGATCACCAATTTAATCGAATCAGCTAGAACTCGTGAGCCAATCATTACAGAGAGTATAGCTATATAAATTCAAATTTTATGTAAATTCTCGTCTTCTCGCACCTGGGAATTTTTATAAAACGTTTAACGACATCAAAACATCAGTTTTGTGTTTCGTCCCTACCCCATCAACTTATCCCCCTCTCGAAGCCAACTGAGAATTCCTTTTTATTCTGTAATTTTAGAAAACATTTGATGATTAATGAAAAAAATGAACATTAGCACAGGATCTCAGATGGTGAGAGATGTTAGATGTAGACGGGATGTGTCAAGAATACATCTCTAATTGAGAGGAGAAAATGGGTTCAAAATCTCCCCTGTGCATTAGAGAGGAATGACCTAAGCGTCTTCGTGCGTGGCAAGAAGAGCTCCTTATCCTCTCCCATGGTATATGTGGCGCCTCGTCCTCAACTCTCCCGTGAAGTAGAAATTCGGAGAATTGTTCAGGAAGTTCAGCTTGAAATTACGTGACTCGTCTCTCTTTTGTTACTGTAACTAAAGGAACATCGTAACACTTGCAGAAATCATGAAACGAGTGATTGAGAGTTGCACTGACTAGACTCTCTGGAAAGGAGGGAAATTGTTTATTTTCTTAGTTCTAAGCCAGGTACCCATCTTGTCAACCAGCTCCTAGGGTAAGGATGAACGGCTGGGTAGACTGTTGCACGGGCTACGACGACCAGGATTTTAAAGCGATGGGGGTCTCGAACCCTCGCGGCCCTCATGAATGCGTCACGGTGAAAAACGCTGACCGCTACACCACGGAGGTCCATAATTACTAAATCGTACACGTCACTAATTTTCTTTCATTGGGAATTGGTTAAACCCTGACCTCCTGAGGTCGCCACAAGCTGTACCAGCGCGCAGGAGCGTCCTCCTTTGTCTATTAATGATAGATATGTACCTAATGCAGTGGTGCCTGACCCAACACAACGCTTTGTCCCCAAACGAGAGACCCCCATACCGCCAGCGGTACACGGGAGGCGTCCAGAAGGTACGTGGTGTTGGTATTGGATGCCCCAGTCATGAGAGAAGAGGAACGGGAATGCATTCTCATGTGAAGAACTCTGGGAAAATATATTATACACGTGTTATCTATATATTATCTCTTATCTGTCAGGTGAGATTTAGTAAAAATTCATGGTGTCTTACGGTGTTCAGCGGAGACTAACAAAGCGGGACTCAAAGACAAGGAGAGAGAGAGAGAGAGAGAGAGAGAGAGAGAGAGAGAGAGAGAGAGGTTAGTGGTGACGCCACGAGGGAGTGTTAGGGAACCACAACTTCACCTTACGCAAGTCAGATGATGACATAATTCTTGGCTTTAAGAATAATCACGTCCTGAGCGGCCATTGCATCAGCGCTGGTGTCGCCAGATGATTAATTAAAAGAAAACAGCTTAACCAAATGACGCAGGGCATCTCATACCGAAGACGTGGAAATGGAGCAGCCAAGACTCTGTGTGTGTGTGTGTGTGTGTGTGGGTGAGTGGAAGGTGGTGACCAATAAAGAATTAAAAAGGGTGAAGTCACCCCAACTCTGGCGACGAAAGCTAAAATGGCACTGGTACAAACATGGTTGATTGATCGCTTCCGGTAGGCGAATCAATCACTTGAATTGTTCGCAGTCACATCCCCCTTCCTCCCTCCCTCCACTCTACCATCTCCACCTAACCCTCCACTCTACTCGACGACTGCAAGCAATAAATAATGGCGCATCAGTCCCAAGCACTTAGAGAGATTGGTAATTTCCTGCGACTTAGTAGGTGAGGTGGCTGCTCCCATTAGTGGGAATGAGGAGGAAAAGTTATCTCTCCGCGAGGACGAGTGGACGCGACTCAAAGGGACACAGAATTACTCTTTTTGGTTCAGAAAAAAAAAGAACTGCGAAGGAATGCCTTACCGGAGGCCACGGGCTCAAGCGGAGAGAATGGTTGACCTTCCCCCGCGCTCAAAAAGATAACGTATGCTATACGCCATTTGTGTAGGATTCTATATATATATATATATATATATATATATATATATATATATATATATATATATATATATATATATATATATATATATTGGTGTTACTGGGCTTCACCTGCTTGAGCCTACACCCCAAGTTAAAAGTCATGTTTGGTGAGGCTGTATCATTGGAATTACACTCTCTTCAGTGCCCTTCTCGCTTCAAAGGAGTCCATAGTTCCCTGCTGTTGAAAGTAACGCAGGTATTCCCTATCACCAGTTTGTTTTTTGGGGTTTTTTTACTCTTCACACGTCTCCACCAGCTGTTCCCAGAGACGCTACCAAATCCTCTAAGAACAGCTGGTGGCGCTGTGTGATTCGAAAAAAAAAAAAGGACTGGTGATTCAAGACACCTGGTTTAAAAAAAGGGATTTACATAAGTACGCGTTGGTGAGTTCGGTCAAATGGATTATTTAGTGAATGACTGGCATTGCAGAAGAGAGACTCTTGGAAGTGAATGTGCTGAGTGGGGCGTCTGGTGGAGATGTCCAATTACGCTTCTCTTACGTGGGTAGAGGGCGACTTAGAGGGAGCAGGAGCAGGAGGTCTTGAAATCCTCTCCTCCTGCATCACTTTCCAAAAAAAAAAAAAAGAAAGGAGCAGATGTAGGAGCCAAACGAGGTATTCTTCCCCTAAGGCTCAGTCATCCGTTCCTGATGCTACCTCGCCCTCGCGGGAAACGGAAAACAGGTGTGACCACGAATAAAATGTCACCAACGACGAGGCTCTGTCACCATCAGTGGATGAAAAGGAGTACAGTCTGGTGGATGAATTTCTCGCCCCAAAGGAGTCCATTAGTGCCCTGCTTCAGATTGGAGTGCAATCTCGAAGTCAAGGAGCCCCATAGAAGGAGTCCGGGTTTTATATATATATATATATATATATATATATATATATATATATATATATATATATATGATATATATATATATGTATATATATATATCACCCAGTTTCGCTGTCTCCATCATCTCTGAATGCATTTGTCTTCGTCTTTCTCCATCCCTACCGCCCCACAGCCTCCCAGCCCACCCTCAGACCCAGTCTCTCCCATCGTCCGTGTCTCTCTGATTGACATTCCACCTATCAGAGGCGACGTTCGGCCGTTCTAAACTCTCGGAGAGTAATGGCAAACCAATTACCATACGTCAAGTGAGGCTGAATCGTCAGAGGGGGGGCTAGGGGAATTGCTCAAGATCACAACGTTAACAATCAAGATATATACATTTTGTTTTTCTATGGGCAAGAAAGTGAAAATATAGAAGTCATCGATACATTGACGTAGCCAGAATTATTGGTCTATGACTTGAGCAACATGACTTAAAAAGATATCAGTATATCGTTCGCTGGAAGACCATCAGTACGTATGTCTCCTACGTCTCACTTTACTATATAGTCTTTGGCAAGCTTGTGGTACAACAGAATGGTTTACCCTTCAAGGAAAAGCGTAGACATTAGGAGTAGATATACATAGATACAGATAAGGATTACTTACTACGATGATATGTCTGTAAGGATAAGGATAAGGATAAGGATAAGGATAAGGATAACCTACTAAGACGATATGTCTGTAAGGATAGGGATAAGGATTACCTACTAAGATATGTCTGTAATTGAAAGATTACACAGGTGAAGGAGAATGAGTCAGAAGTTCAGCCCCACCTCCCAGGGCCGTTCTGGTCAAGGATCTTCACATCAAGAAACCATTCCAGCAACACTGAAGACGCTCGTAAAGAATACACGAAATAGGGGAACAAGAACAACACCACGGATGTCAAGGTAACTTGTCCTGCTCAGACCCGAAATCGATCCCGGGCTCGGGCAGAGGGAGTACAGCTCACCCAGCTGTTCATCCTAGTTTTATTAGGTAGATGTGAAGTGTACTACTTAGCCAACCGACAGCTTGTGCCCTCGGCTCGAGATGCCCCGGGAGTGTCTCCATTTCCACGGACATGGTTCTTAATGATAGGGCTACAGAGATTAGCCAGGGTATCCATGACAGGTGATGTATATATATATATATATATATATATATATATATATATATATGTGTGTGTGTGTGTGTGTGTGTGTGTGTGTGTGTGTGAGTTTAAACATTTAGATACAGCGAAAGAAAATTAAATAGTGTCTCGTCTTTATTTTCACCTCCCCCACTCGACGCGTCTCAGACTAAGGAAGTTCATCTATTATCTCATTATGATGCAGGCAGCTTCTCCTCCGTTAATAGAGGCAAACCTCGCATCGTTAACAAGAATAACAAACATATAGTGAAAAAAAAGACGAAGAAACCTTCCGTCCTGTCACTTTGTGTGGCCGTTGACAACACAGGGATGGGCTGTTGTCACTTCTGCTTCCTTCTTTACACAGCTAAGCTTTGGAACTCTTTCCAAACAATAATCCTCAGAAATATTTTGAAAGTCAGGGTTTTTTTCCAATTCCTCAAAAACTCTTAGCTTCTCTTTCTCCAGTTTTTCTCCTATAAATTCTCTGTCTTTTTAGCCCTGTCGTATGCTTTTCTTAAGACCTGGTCCCAATGAGATCATTTAACCATGACTGAATCTTTTGACGTTAAAAGAAGAACAAAGCTTGACTGTGATACAAGATAGCATTACTAGGAACCTGAGAACCCAGAAGTTAAGTAATCTTAGGACAAACTTAGTGAAATATACTTAAAGTCCCATGGTAATGAAGGATCGTATAGAAGACCCATGAATATCCGACCGTAGGTAAATGCACTGTATACCCATAGATTGAACGAGAGTAGAGTGTGCTTCACTGTGGAGTCATCTTCGACGTCGACGCGTTAGTAGGAAATATGATGGATATTCTGGGAGCAACGGTGTACCATTACCATGTTGCTGTCTCCTCTCCCCCTGTGTCAATAGTCTCTCCGCCGTGTACACGCTCACCGATCTCCATCCGTCAACGGTGTGAGGAACTCCGCGTGAGGGTTACGTGTGTTCCACGGGACTCCACACACACTCACACACACACACACACACACACACACACACACACACACACACACACACACACACACACACACACACACACACACACACAACGTATTGCAAATGGTGATTCAATCCATGAATCAAGATGATCTCTTGAAGGGGGAGCTTGCATGGAGCTACCCAAAGATCCTCGAAAGACTTACACATGATACTCAACGACCACTTAGAAATTAGGAAGACTCGAAAGTACATAGTCTCGTGGTCGATTCCCATTCTTCTTCTTTTCTTTCCACCCTGGATCCCCATCTTCTTTCTCCTTACTGGAAAAAGGATTGTCTGGAAAGCCATCCTCATTCACATCGATGTGCTGCAACCTCTCGCCTTCATTCGTAATTTTTCAAATGTCTCGAGAATGATGAAGGAATGAAAATAATGATATCCATTACTGGCCAGGAAATGAAGATATATAACAATAAAGCAAGGAACTTGTTTGCACGCCATTCAGAAAACCGTTTCATTCATGAATATATGTGAAGGAAATAATAATTCATAAGTATAATCCAGTTGAGAAACACCTCGTCAGCGCTCACAGACCCGCGTACCGGAGGAGGAGACAAAGGAAGTGTGTTACGCAACCTCCTGGTGGCGGTGATAATACCTCACCAAGATTTATCGTTTTCTTTTTACCAACAACAAAATCGGGTCCTCCCCTGGACGCTCCGCTCGAGCTGTGTCTGCTCAAGAGGTCGCCCCTTTTGTCATGTCAAACAGTCCTCCATCATGCAAATTACCCCTGTAATGGCCGGCACGTTATAAATATTATCATCCATCCATCCGATTGAAAAGGCTTCTTCTCCCCCTTCCCCCCAACCCACCCCCTAGAAGACGAGTGACGAGCGGAAACCGCGTTTTATTCTCGTATCCTGCGACTTCCGCTCCGGCTGAGCGCAGCGGTGCAGGCAGAATGAAGGTTTGTAGACATGTTAGTGTGGCGGGCGTGGGGTAATTTTCGGCGAGCACATCCTTCACGCGGCTGCAACCTTGCAGCGGGTTCCCTGGCTGCTTAAACTAAACACCCACTCACCATGGTCCGCCAGCTGTCCAGCACCCTCTTTCGTCGTGGCTCCTCAACCATGCAAGCATCCCTCCCTTGCCATGGTTCCCCAACCATCCAGATATCTAACTGCTGTGGTTCCTGAGCCATCCAAGCATTCTCCTTTGCCATGGTTCCCCAACCATCCAGGAATCTCCTTGCTGTGGTTCCCCAACCCTCCAAACACCTCGTCATGGTATACCAACGAGTGGAACACCTCCTTGCCAGGACCCCAAACTAGTTATTCAATCGCCTTCCTTTCCATAACTCCCCTCAGTCGGCTACGCACACACAACCCGCCACACCACGTACCCTCGACCTTCTCATGAGCCACACGAATCCTGACACTCAGATTCGTATAGAATACAACCTTTAGTGTACAAGAGAATTATCTGCAATGCCTTTGTATTTCCAGACAAGAAATCCTAGTGGCAAAAGATCGTGGACCTTAGTGTTTTGGACATACACTAATACTATAAATGGACAGGAAATCGCTAAACGTCTTCTTTCATGGGTGGTTGAGGACTTAAAGGATATATATTGTGTGTCTATAATCATCCTAATGTCTCCCTTTCACCCTACTGGCTGTCCACTTGTTTCTCAGTATTCTCTCTGCCTGGCCCAATTTTCCCAAGTCTTTCCCGTTCCACACAACTTCCTTTCTTGCCACTAACTGCAGTCCTGGGAACCCCCTCCCCACCTTCCCACACACACACACACACACACACACACACACACACACACACACACACACACACACACCTGCCATATTCCTTTCAGACCTCTTCTGCTTCCTCCGGGCATATCATATTCCAAATCATTTCTGTTCCTTCCATGCCTATCATGAACGCTTCAGATCCTTTCTGTTCCCCTAATGCCTATTATGTTCTTTCCATATCCTTTCTGTTCTTTCCAGACTTACTGTCTTTTCCTTCCAAACCCTCTCTGTTTCCTTCACACCCTTCCTTTTCCTTCAGACATATCATTGTCTTTCCAGACCCTTTCTGAGCTTTCCAGACCTGCTATCTTCCTTCCAGAGCCTTTCTGGTCTTTCCAGGCCTACTATCTTCCTTCCAGACCCTTTCTGTTACCTCCAGACCTATCATGTTCTTTCCAGACCCTTTCTGTTTCTTCCAAACCTAGTATGTTCTAACCAGACCCCTGTCTGTTTTCCAGACCTAGCATGTTCTTTCCAGACCCTTCTGTTCCCTCCAGACTCACCACGTTCCCTCCATATCAACAACGGTCTTGATGTTTCACGTCCGTTCCTGTGATTTCCACTTCCATAAATCAAACCTTTGAGCCGACGGCATGACCCTTGGGCGCGATGACCTGGGCCTCTGACCTGATACTTGATGGGTAGGGTCCGAAACCCAGGCCAGAGCACCCAAAAGCCGCACCCTCTTGTTCCAGGGTCGCACCATGGCGCTCCGGAGGCTCATTACAAAAGATGTACGTGTCTGTATAAAGTAGCTGTCGCTCCTCCAACCTCTAATCATCAGTTTTCTGGCAATAATGATTCAGTCTGGACCCAAGATGTCTCCATAAATCATCCCGCTCATGAAACCCCATCACTCGACATTATGTACTGACTTCATCGAACCCTCATTTGTGATGAGCATAACCAAAATGCTGCCTTTTGGTCCGTGAAGATCATAGAGGTTGAAGTCATGGGCCGAGTGTGCCACTCTCAGTAGATCCAGACACCACTGGGCGCGGGGGATGAAGCGGGAAGAGTAGACGAGGGTGGAGGGAGACCATCATCGCCTGCATTGGGCAAACTATGGGAACAAAAGTTCTTGATGATGGCGATGATGACGATGATGATGAGGATGATGATGATGATGATGATGATGATGACCTTGCCTGTGGCCGGTAATGGCTTCCGCTGCGACAGTGGCAAGGACCTACCCTCCCTCCTCCCCCACCCCACCACATAATGCCTCTTCTCCCTACCGCCATCAGCTTCCCCCCCCCCCAACCCCAACCCCCCCATAGGCAGCTAGGCTCTCCCCACCGCATCTTCCAGCCTACCGTGCCACGAGCGAACGCACCTGACCACTTAAGTGTGTGTGTGTATGTGTGTGTGTGTGTGTGTGTGTGTGTGTGTGTGTGTGTGTGTGCATAGCCATCTCATTTCTGTAGGCACTCGTGGTTTATTGATGTGCAATGAATACCTTTGTAGTCTGGATTACGTCCTGTACCACATACTGAAGTTGAATATAATTCTTTCAGGATTATCTTGTCAGAACTTACTGTAATCTAAAGATACAGATGGTGTTACCTTTGAGTCTCTCGATTCCATTTTTCTTCTTTCTCGAATTACATAAGGTATCAAATAATCCCACACGATGATCATAACGTACAGATCTAAGCGTACGTACGGCCATTATAACTCGTCCGTACTGACCCCCGCGCCATACAAGCAGGAGCCAATAACAGACAAGAGCCACGTGACGTACATATCAGACTCGGTCGCGTTCCATCATTAGCTGGGGCAAGGTCTTAGGTCTTGGAGTCATTCGGGCGGCGCCCGTCACTAAGGCTGCGTGTGACCCGCGGGGAAGCCAGAGGAGGGAAAGTCAAACCTGGCACAGTAGCGGGTTAACTTTGCTGACCATGACGCATCCACGGGCCGCCCGTGGGTCGATCCCGCGTCAAATCGAACCCTGGCCACGGCAGTCGGTCCACAGTCAACCCATCTGTTCATCCTCCTCTTGGGGCTGGTCGATAAAGTGAGTACCTGGCTTAGGCTTAAGGTATGTACGTATATACCGACAGTGGATGTAAATAAGCCCACTGTGTGCTTACGAGGATGTAGATGAGCCTCTTATATGCCTACAGTGGATTTAGATGAGCTCAAATTATAATACTTATAGTGAATGTAAATGCGCGTACCGGGTGCCAGCAGGGGATGTAAATGAGACCTCTATATGCCTATGGTGGATGTAAATGCGCCAACCATATACCTACAACATATGTAAGTAAACCCACTATATGCACACAATGGCTGTAAATTTATCCACTGTATACCTCTCTGATGTAAACGAGCCCACCGTATGCCTACAGATGTAAATGAACCCACCTTCCGCCTACGGTAAACGAACCGACGCTATGCCTTCGGTAGATGTGAATAAAAGCACCACACACAACACACCTACAGCTGGTTGTCAACGAAGAAGCCGTCGTCAGTGAATGAAACCAGGACGCCATCATATATCATCAGGACCTGCCAGCCTATAATGATACCTGCGAGTGGAGAACGCCTTAAGAGGAAGTCACTTCCCCCCTGGCTCTGTTGGTGCCGCCCCACGCCCGCCCTCCCACACAACACCATCATGTACACTAAAAACCTCGAGGTTTAACGCGACAACAGAAGTCCGCATGATGACGGGTCTTGACGCCGGCCGAACGAGCTTTAAGGCTCGGTTAATTACGGTGAGGCCAGAGCCACTGCCTCCATTGACGGTTGTCGGGGGAGGACGACGAGAAGACCCCCGCCTAATGTATATCATTGCGACGTGTCCGGATACGAACGATTTGCATTGCTCGGCGAGGGAAGCAAGAATTTTGAAAGTGGCTCTCGGCTTCGAAGCTCTTCAGGATAATTCCCCGTTGCTCATATGTCATATCCGAAGACGATTCGTTCTCCGCGTTAACGACATAATCGCACTTCAGATGTTTGGAGATTATGAGAATCTGGAAGATGATTATATAATTTCTTTTTCTTTTTCTTTTTCTTTTTTTCTCTTTTGCCCTGAAGGTAAAGCAAAGGATTTTGACCTCAGCGTGGCTGCCTGGCGTCATGCTTGCTTTTGCTTGTGTCTATCAGATGTTGTATGCATGCCAGCTTTATGCCATATATGTGTGTGTGTGTCTATACTGTGTGTGTGTGTTCATATATTTTCGTGTTTGTTTGTCGGTGCAGGATTGTCTTTGACTGATTTTGTCAGTTTCTGCTTGCGTAAGAATGCGCGTGGATTTGTGTTCTTTGTACGTACATGCGTGTGATTACGTATGGGAATAAATGGGTGTGCGTATATCTCTGCGTATGTGTGTGCATGCACCTGCTTATGTGATAATCTGTTTGTACGTGAGACACGGGGGAGTTGCCCTCGCTGGGTCAATGTTATGAAATGTTCCATTGGGTAAGGACAAGAATTTGCCGTTACCTCTGGTATAATCCTTTTGTAGACATTTCCGTACACAGATACATAGTGTGATTTTGACCTGCGTATAATCTTTTATCCTCTGTCTCTTCTAAGTTGATTGTCTAGCCTCGAGTGTGACAGTGTTTAAGCCCATTTCTTAATTCGATTCTAACACCCAACTCCCTCCCTTGGTCAGCATCATAGCCTAGCTAGGATGTACGTAAGCCCATTTCTTCATTCGATTCTAACACCCAAATCCCTCACTTGGTTAGCATCATAGCCTAGCTAGGACGTACGTTATCTAAAGGTTGTCTGGGCTCATTTTTCTTCTTCACATATCTAGTAATGTTAGGAGCTGTCGAAGTCTTGCAACTTCGTCACATTCCCGAAGACTCCGTGCTACACTTCCTTCACAAACCCGACAGTGCCTACAGTCGTGCTCTGGCCTAATTCTAGTCCATTTAGCCAATCATTTTCATACATCAGAAACTAGAAGGGACCCAGAATTAAGCCCTGCAGGACAACACATTTCGTTTCTGCCCAGTCTGAAGTCTTCCCGACATGTGTCCTTTGTCCCTCCGTGCTGCAATCGTGTACCTTACCATCCACTAAAGAACCCTTTCTGTTAACCTGCCTGGAATCATAACCTGGTTCGCATCTCTTGTATGGGACAGAACCAGAGGCTTTCTGGTACCCAAAAATATTCACAAGACGCTCACCAGCCTCGCGATTTCTACGACGATGCTCACTGTAATATATATATATGTATATATATATATATATATATATATATATATATATATATATATATATATATATATATTATAAAACCCCCAACAGATCAGTAGTTCAAAGCCTCTGACCTCAAATCCTCCCCGACCCTGCGTAATTCCTGAACCCAAAGTAATATGTTTGCTAGTTATCAGTAACACTCATCTAATATTGATCATCGTCAGAGCAAACATCCCTGTCTCCATTTCTAGAGACAGGTACAACATTTGCTCTCTGTCTCCGCCTTAACTGGCGGTCTGTCTTCCACCGAGAGTCTAAACAACGGTTGAAGTGGCCCGTCTGTCTGAGGTTCGAACCCTCCGCGTCACGAGATGGTACAGTCGGGGGCCAAATGACCCACTCCGCTGCTCTGGTTCTATTTCTCGAACCTTCTTCGATCTCGTTTCATAACTTGAATGTCTTTGGTTCATGGAGAATGAGGAGGAGGGTGAGGAAGGGGGCGGTCATTTATCCTAAATCAAGGTCAAGTAATGATGGTAAACTGATTTTGAAACGATGTAATCAGTTCCTCCTATCAACCCATTTTGCATCACAATTACCGCCCTTTCCTCGTCCGTGATCGAACTGCCTGTCTCTTAACCGACAGTTTACTCGTAATAAATTCATGGGAGAATTTTCGGCGATCTTTAGTCTTGAAGTCTGCATTTCTCTCTCTCTCTCTCTCTCTCTCTCTCTCTCTCTCTCTCTCTCTCTCTCTCTCTCTCTCTCTCTCTCTCTCTCTCTCTCTCTCTCTACCTATCTATCTATCTATATCTGTCTATTTATCTGTCTGTCTGTCTGTCTATCTATCTAACCATCTTTTTTTTTTTTTTTTTTTTTTTTTTTTTTTTTTTTTTTTTATACTTTGTCGCTGTCTCCCGCGTTTGCGAGGTAGCGCAAGGAAACAGACGAAAGAAATGGCCCAACCCCCCCCCCCCATACACATGTACATACACACGTCCACACACGCAAATATACATACCTACACAGCTTTCCATGGTTTACCCCAGACGCTTCACATGCCTTGATTCAATCCACTGACAGCACGTCAACCCCTGTATACCACATGACTCCAATTCACTCTATTCCTTGCCCTCCTTTCACCCTCCTGCATGTTCAGGCCCCGATCACACAAAATCTTTTTCACTCCATCTTTCCACCTCCAATTTGGTCTCCCTCTTCTCCTCGTTCCCTCCACCTCCGACACATATATCCTCTTGGTCAATCTCTCCTCACTCATTCTCTCCATGTGCCCAAACCATTTCAAAACACCCTCTTCTGCTCTCTCAACCACGCTCTTTTTATTTCCACACATCTCTCTTACCCTTACGTTACTTACTCGATCAAACCACCTCACACCACACATTGTCCTCAAACATCTCATTTCCAGCACATCCATCCTCCTGCGCACATCTCTATCCATAGCCCACGCCTCGCAACCATACAACATTGTTGGAACCACTATTCCCTCAAACATACCCATTTTCGCTTTCCGAGATAATGTTCTCGACTTCCACACATTTTTCAAGGCTCCCAAAATTTTCGCCCCCTCCCCCACCCTATGATCCACTTCCGCTTCCATGGTTCCATCCGCTGACAGATCCACTCCCAGATATCTAAAACACTTCACTTCCTCCAGCCTTTCTCCACTCAAACTCACCTCCCAATTGACTTGACCCTCACCCCTACTGCACCTAATAACCTTGCTCTTATTCACATTTACTCTCAACTTTCTTCTTCCACACACTTTACCAAACTCAGTCACCAGCTTCTGCAGTTTCTCACATGAATCAGCCACCAGCGCTGTATCATCAGCGAACAACAACTGACTCACTTCCCAAGCTCTCTCATCCCCAACAGACTTCATACTTGCCCCTCTTTCCAGGACTCTTGCATTTACCTCCCTTACAACCCCATCCATAAACAAATTAAACAACCATGGAGACATCACACACCCCTGCCGCAAACCTACATTCACTGAGAACCAATCACTTTCCTCTCTTCCTACACGTACACATGCCTTACATCCTCGATAAAAACTTTTCACTGCTTCTAACAACTTGCCTCCCACACCATATATTCTTAATACCTTCCACAGAGCATCTCTATCAACTCTATCATATGCCTTCTCCAGATCCATAAATGCTACATACAAATCCATTTGCTTTTCTAAGTATTTCTCACATACATTCTTCAAAGCAAACACCTGATCCACACATCCTCTACCCCTTCTGAAACCGCACTGCTCTTCCCCAATCTGATGCTCTGTACATGCCTTCACCCTCTCGATCAATACCCTCCCATATAATTTACCAGGAATACTCAACAAACTTATACCTCTGTAATTTGAGCACTCACTCTTATCCCCTTTGCCTTTGTACAATGGCACTATGCACGCATTCCGCCAATCCTCAGGCACCTCACCATGAGTCATACATACATTAAATAACCTTACCAACCAGTCAACAATACAGTCACCCCCTTTTTTAATAAATTCCACTGCAATACCATCCAAACCCGCTGCCTTGCCGGCTTTCATCTTCCGCAAAGCTTTTACTACCTCTTCTCTGTTTACCAAATCATTTTCCCTAACCCTCTCACTTTGCACACCACCTCGACCCAAACACCCTATATCTGCCACTCTGTCATCAGACACATTCAACAAACCTTCAAAATACTCATTCCATCTCCTTCTCACATCACCGCTACTTGTTATCACCTCCCCATTTGCGCCCTTCACTGAAGTTCCCATTTGCTCCCTTGTCTTACGCACCCTATTTACCTCCTTCCAGAACATCTTTTTATTCTCCCTAAAATTTACTGATAGTCTCTCACCCCAACTCTCATTTGCCCTTTTTTTCACCTCTTGCACCTTTCTCTTGACCTCCTGTCTCTTTCTTTTATACTTCTCCCACTCAATTGCATTTTTTCCCTGCAAAAATCGTCCAAATGCCTCTCTCTTCTCTTTCACTAATACTCTTACTTCTTCATCCCACCACTCACTACCCTTTCTAAACAGCCCACCTCCCACTCTTCTTATCTGTTTGTCCATCTATCTATCTATCTGTCTATCTCTTGCACACATCGACCAACTCCTTTCACTATAGCTTCTATAGACTCTGTAGAAGCAGTTTTCTATACTTAAGTTTCAAGACTCAGGTTATCTGTGTATAATACCAGCGAAGTCGTTCGCCCCCATATCATCTTCCCTCGGCGCGTCCTCATCTGCCACATCCTTGAGGTCATACAATACGTGATTAATTTCAGACAGGAGGGACTCTTTGAATGATAGGCTATGTTTGTTTTCGTATTATATATATATCGTATATAGAAGACGAGATATAGTAATGATGCCATATTGGCGTCTGGGGTTTTAATGTGTTAAATGATTTATTGGTGTAGGAGACTTTCCTCCAAAAGACATTCATAAAGCTTTGTGTTTCCTTTGTGTCTAAATTTTCTTCGTTGTGCTCTAGTAAGTTCAGGGTTGACTATTCGATTTCATCAACAAAAGCTATCCACTTCGACGACTTTTCTACCACACTACGAGGCCAACCTTACTGCTACTTATGCTCACTTTATCATATTTTTATTCTATGAAACTCATACGTGTACAGAATCATCGTAACCTTCTTCTAGGATTGAAAAAAAAATTAATGGCACAGTGAGACAGCCCTTGTCGCCTCTGGTTTAAGTTTGTTGTATGTTGTTTGAAGGACCTGTTACGTTACGGTACCTTGTGAAATTTTAAGACTGTGTTCGTATCCAGAGAACCATTTCCATTCTGGTCTGTGTCCTTTTTTTTCGTCTCCTACCAGTAAGGTCTTCTTTAGGGGAAAAATTGAATACAATTCTGTTTCTTTATAGAGAGTTCAATTTCCGTAAAACCAACGAAATTTGCTTTGAGGTGAACTTTGCAAACTCTCAAGTTACTCCTCCGTACCTCAGTGATGATCAACCCGCATTCATGAGCGTTTATCTTGTTTCAGATTTTTCTGTCTGTTTCCAGATCGTTAACTGCTTTTCGACGACAGTCCTTGGTGGCGTTTCATCTTTCCCTCCTTACCATGATGAGTGATTCATCACTTTTCTGATCAATGGCTCTGCAAAAAAAAAAAAGAATGATGCAGTTAACCCCGCTCTCCTTCTGGGCAAAACGAATCATCATCTTCGATCATTTATTTCAGGGTAGGATTGATTTTGGGTCAGGTGTGTGATTCTCTTGCGTTGGTTTGACACAGACACACACACACTCTGGTTACCTTGCTATTTCACCATGACCCGGGGATGCCAATGAACGAAATTCAGATATTTAGTAGAAATTAAGAGAGAAAAGCTTTGATAGGGGAGACAATGGCACAAGTCTTCGAATGAAGCTATATAAACCCTAATATGTTGAAGAGATGGCATGAATATGACTGGTGTGTGTGTGTGTGTGTGTGTGTGTGTGTGTGTGTGTGTGTGTGTGTGTGTGTGGTGATGCTTTTCTTCTGCAATCTGCCATAATCTTATCCCTTAATATCCTTATGAATAAGAGAGGCTGGCCTCATCTTGTACCAATGCAATCTCCATGTTCCTCGCCAGTTTCCCCATTATCATATGTTAACTGAAACGTCAATCATTTTTCTCCATATTCTTGAAGGGTCTTTGCATATGTAATTATGAATGTGTCTCGTCAAAAAATTCTACAGATTCGTAAAACCTTCCGGGTCTTCATATATATATATATATATATATATATATATATATATATATATATATATATATATATATATATATATATATTCACTTATTTGTTTATTCAGTCCTCGGAGTCCACGGGGAAATGAAACACGATATGTTCCCAAGTGCACTTTCGTGTAATAATCACACCATCAAGGGAGACACAAGAGAGAAATATAACATTCAGGTGATATACAACGAAAAGACGTATATCAACTGACCGTTACATTTCTCTCTCGTGTCTCCCCTGATGATGTGATTATTACTCGAAAGTGCACTTGGGAACTTACCGTGTTTCATTTTCCCCGTGGACTCATAGGAATATACTCGGTCGCGCGCAAAATTGTGATCCTTTCCAATATATATATATATATAGATAGATAGATAGATAGATAGATAGATAGATAGATAGATAGATAGATAGATAGATAGATAGGTATTACATGATTCACCCAGAGTAAGGTTACACCGCGAATGAAAAGTCACCTTTGGCAAGGCTGTATTATGAGGATTAAGTTGTATCAAAGAACTCGCTCCAAAAGGAAGCTCATTATTGCCCTGCCACTAGAGGTAAGGAATCCTTGGAGGCGTAAGAGCTCTTGGAGAGAGAGGGTCTGGTTAAATGGGTAACACCAGGACTCTTTATTAAGGGGCATATCCTGGGATGAAGGTGTAATCACTGAGGAAGAAGACTAAGCTAGCTCTCTCTCTCTCTCTCTCTCTCTCTCTCTCTCTCTCTCTCTCTCTCTCTCTCTCTCTCTCTCTCTCTCTCTCTCTCAGGGTGGAAGCGTTTGCTTCCTCGTACACCTTCGTTTGTTGAGAACATCGGTTCAAACATTGCGATTGGCTTGAGAAATATATGTGGAAAAGACCGAGCCTGAGCCAGCTTATCTCGCACGTAACCTCACTTCGGAACTCCCAGCAGCGATCTTCGGGGATGATAAAGGCAGTAAATGATAAGAGAATCGCGTTGCCATCTTCCAAAGAGCCAGGAAGCTGGGCCGTCGTATTCTCTGTACGTCGTTACTTACCCCTTGTGCTTCTACCAGATATTATGACGAGAAACTATTGTCTTCAACAAAATAATTCAACGCTGTTAAAAGCTATAATGACCAACAAAATTGTTAAACACTGTTAAAGGCTGTAGTGACCAATTCAGTAAAATATGCATATCTAAGAGGAGAAAAAAAATCGTTGATACGTGTTGAAGAATGCCATGATCGGCGTTGGATCTCTCGCCCAGTACATTACTGGAACCAGACAAAGACGAGAGCCACCCCTCCTTACATGGGTATTGCTGGATTTTGTCAATAGATTTAGTGATGTTCTTTGTCTTTTCTTAATCTTTACATTGACTGAGTTTGACATCGCTACAAACATGATCATTATTATGATTTCATTCCTTCAAATAGGTTATTTTTAACACAGTTCAGTAATAACAGTTTGGACCAGAACCGATCACTTGTTGGACCCCCACATAAATCACCTTCCACATTCTGAGAAGTGTCCCACCCTTTACAAAAGTCGTCTGCTGCTTTTTTTCTTCTAAGTGAGGAATTTTCCTTTTATCTCGGACGCTCTCCTCGTATATCCGTCCGAAATTTAATTTTCTTTAGTAATCCCTTGAGTGGGATGGTATCAAAGGCTTTCTGGCAGTCCAAATAGAGGAAATACTTCCAGTTTTCTCTCTTTATTTTTTTCCCTTATGAGATTGTTAATCATCACTTCCTGAGAAGAATTACTTCGATTCATAAAACATTACAGCGCACCGTCCATACTGACAGTGTTACTGCCTCTCTCTCTCTCTCTCTCTCTCTCTCTCTCTCTCTCTCTCTCTCTCTGAGATCAACCAGCCCACGGCATGTCGGGAAGAGAGCACTGGAGAGGAAAGAAAAAGTTTGCAAAATTCGGAAGTAGTCGGTGGGAGGGAGCGGAACAGTGCTGCCAAACTTCGTATCTTCAAAACTCGATAATGAGGAGGATAAGGTGATGTCTTCCTTGCTTCTACCCTTCCTGGCCTCCGCCCTTACTGGCCTCTATCCTTACTGTCCCCTACCCTTCCTGGCCTCTACCCAGTCACACTTTCCTACGTAATGTCCATGTCAGTAGACTATATGTTATATGGTGCTTCTCAGCTTATTATACTTGCTGGCTGTATGGTATATGATGCTTCTCAGCTTATCATACCTGCTGGCTGTATGATATATGGTTCTTGTCAGCTCATTATACCTGCTGGCTGTATGATATATGGTGCTTAGCTTATTATACCTGCTGGCTGTATGATATATGATGCTTCTCAGCTTATTATTCCTGCTGGCTGATGTGCCTAAGGAAGTAGCTGGGTGTGCTTGAGGTGGGGAGGACGTTCTGCTATACTATCCTGTCTTTGTCTGTATGGACTAGACATTTAGGATACTGTTGCCATCCTCCAGCAGATGGCCTCATTATAGAGCATCAGGTCTTCTGTTATCTATCTACCCCATGCGCTCCCCATTTTCCCTTTGAATCGTCCCTCTCTCCCTCTCGTACTCCTTTAGATTAGTCCTCTCTCCATACCCTTCCCTTACCTCCTATTACCTGATCAGTTTTGGGCTGAGTCTGCAACTGACAGAACCACCCACACTTTCCGCCATCGTAATTTCCTCCAACTTCACTTTGGACGATTCCACTTAAACTCCTCCCTCCTCACCTCATCCCACTGAGCTTGTGTCTTCCCATTTCTCTCTCAGCCACAGGGGAAGGGGAGAGGGGGATAAGGAGCCTGTACTGGATGACATACCTACTCTTCTCTTTAAGGAATGTGCCATTGAAGTACCTCCTGATCCTTCTCCTCCTATTTCGGTCTATGTCCCAAAAACCTAAAGCTTGCCCCTGTCCTTTTCCTTGTTTAGGGGCACACCGGGTGCAGCTCAACCCTTAAGAGAGGAGGTCGTCCTTCTAACCCTCCCAACTACCTCCCCATCGCTCTCACTTCTGTTGTCTCCGAAGTCTTCGAAACTCTCCTTACTCTCCTTAACTCTCACTTCCTTAAACACCTAGAATCTCATTTCCTTCTTTCACGCCACCAGCTCGGCTTCCACGCTGCAAGATGTCCTCCGGTGATCTCACCTTTGACCCTCTTCTCTTAGGGATTTTAGTAAATCTTTCCTCATGTCCCTCGACATCAAAGTACCTGAAAGGATTTGACACAAGTCTTAGCTTTATTAGAATGCTTTTCTTTAGCTTTCTCCCCGCGTCTGTGTGCTCTCTGATGGATAGCCAGCCTTCTACCCGGTTATGCCATCGTCGAAGTCGATGATAGAGAGACACACACACCTTCCCCTTTACAGTGTAAGCAGTGGCGTGCCTCAAGGCTTTGTCCTGTCACCTGCACTCTTTCCTCTCTCCTTTAACGATCTTTCTACCCCTGCCAACCCTATTCACTCTGACGTCGACGATTCTACTTTTCTTTTACAGTAACCAATGATCCAGCTCTACATACCTAAAGTCTACCTGAACTCCTCACTCCGACATTCGCTCATCTCTTTGAACAGAACAGATGTTCTCACTTCATTCGGACCTGTAATCGCCTTGTTAGATTCATCAGCGCAAAAACAGAATGTCTTCCCATTCCTCTTTTTAACTTCCACTCGTTTCTTACTGATGACTTTCCACACAGCTCAATTTATCCCTGCAATATCATACTCATGATGGGCATAACTATATCCTCCACTCTGCCATGGGAATCCCACGAGATGATCAGAGCAAAATGTGACATCCTGGGTTTCTTGTACACGTACCTCAGTTTACTCCTCTTGTGAACGGCTTTGCCATAGCTAAAGTGGTCTCATTCACCCCAGCAGTATGGAGTATTGTTCACAAGTCTGGTGTGGCTCACTCTCCATTTCCGTCCGAGGTAGAGGGGGAATCAGACTTCTTCTGCCTCATCAACTCTCCTGCTACCATCTCTCTCTTCAGTCATCCCTTCCCGTCTGCTACGATGTTGCTTTTCATCTCTGCTCCTCGGGTATCATTCTGACAACTGCTCTCGTGAGCTGTATGCGTGTGTTCCAGGCCCTATGATCTGGCATCCGCGGCTCCCAGCGGGCAGCTGCTTCCCATACTTTATGTGTCGAAATCGATCACTCGAGGAATGACCATAAAGGTAACGCTTTCTTTCCCCTCGTGCAGCAAAGATGCGGATTTCTCTTTCATCGTTTCTCTTTCCCTCTTCGTATAACCTTTTCACCTTTAAGAGCCGAAAGATCAGTACTGTGTGTGTGTGTGTGTGTGTGTGTGTGTGTGTGTGTGTGTGTGTGTGTGTGGAGTTCTTCTTTCCCCAGGGACTTATTTTTCCTTCTCCTCACTTCCCAGCACCGCCCGGGGGTCTTCACTCCCTCGTAAGTAATATTCTTTGATTTTTTTTTTTCCCCCTCCTTGTCGCCTGTGGACTTGACTCATTTCTCAGCACCGTCCGTAGATCCACCCTACGTGCCAGCACCGTCCGTAGATTTACCCTACGTCCCAGCACCGTCCGTGACCGTCTCCCTTCCTTAAAAGATCCATCTGTGACCTTAACTCGTCCCCTCCCACTGTCCAGAGACCTTCTTGCCTCCCTATCCGTTCATGGACTTGTGTCCTTCTCTATGTCAACGTCCGTGCACTTGTCCTTTCTCCCTTAATCTCACGGCACCCTTCCGTTCTCGCTCTCTCTCTCTCTCTCGACCTCCTCCCGAGACACTGGTCGAGACACTGGTCGAGACACTGGCCTCGTCCCGAGCACCAGTCCATCTACCTCGGGTACGCATGACTTGAAACATTCCCAAATTTCTCTCTCTCTCTCTCTCTCTCTCTCTCTCTCTCTCTCTCTCTCTCTCTCTCTCTCTCTCTCTCTCTCTCTCTCTCTCTCTCCCTCCCCACTCCTGAGAGATGCCATTGAAACTTTCCCTCCGACTAAAATTCTTATTCCACTTGACGTTTCAAACTTTGCCCCTTATGCTTTAAATTGCTCTGGGAATTAGTTTCCAAAATGGTCCTGTCAAAGTCGACTCCGGGGAGAAGGTCTCGTGCCCCACCCCCAGCCACCGCCAGGCTCTGTGTCCCCAGCCAAGATTATGCAAAGCTCGTTTTCTCTTGGCGACTGAAAGAACGCTTCTGTCTGGTGTCGATTTTAGAAATTGGGTGTTTTTTGTGCTTTTTTTTCCTTCCTCGGCAGAGAGATAGGACTAAGTAAAAGTAACCTCTCTTTTTGTTCATTTGAAAACGAAGAAAAAAAGAATAATTTCTATGTTTGAATGGAATTCATTTCAGTCCAGCTGATTTATGCTGTTTCTGAAAGGAGATTGAATTCGCCTTGTGTGTTACCACACGTCTATCACAATCATAACCAAGATGAAACTTTTGTAAACATCAGAGATGAAGCATAGCAACACTGAGGGTGTTGTCCACGGTCGAATATTTTGCTAAGGCAAAAAAAAAAGTACATAATGAGTGTGTGTGTGTGTGTGTGTGTGTGTGTGTGTGTGTGTGTGTATAAGACTTCCACTCATGCCATAAGATCCGGATTAGTTAATCTTTTATGACAGTACCTTTCCGCGGTCCCTCCACAGCACGGACCCCAGATATCTTCCAAGATTTTCTTTTAGAGAGACTTTGGCTCATCTTGTGGCTCGCCCGTGTGGATGATCCTGCCATTTCTGGTGGACTCAAGAAGTAAGACCCGCCCGTGGCAAGTGGTTGCCCCTCACAGGAGGAGTCTCGTAGTACCAGCCCTTCCCTCCCTGACGAAGTGGACGACCTCTTACCTAACGAGGAATTAGTGTCGCCCCCATTTCGGAGTAGACCGGCGGACTGCGCTCGTCAGAGTGAACGACTAGATCTTCTTGACGAGGCATGTCAATGAGAGAGAGAGAGAGAGTCTACCTCTCGAGCGCCTACGGCGAAAATTTCCTCCCCCCGTGAGAAGGGCTTATCGAAGTCCTCACAGTCTGTATCTAGATTTTTTTTTAACAATATTTTGCGACAGACAAACGAGACAGACAGAAAAACTGAGAATCTCAGGGCAAATAGGAAAAAGAATATGAGGAAGAAAAGGCCTGGAAGGAAGATAAAAAGAACCGATTTTCACAGGGTTCATGAACCCAGGGAGGAATACTGAATGGAAAAGAGGAAGGAATTCAGTGGGATCAGGGGCCAGAGAGAGAATACTGATGGGCGCGGTAGGAGGAATTTCGGCAGGCCAGAATCTGGTCAAAAGTGTGTGTGTGGGGGAATCCTCGGGGGAAGAGTGAGGAGGAAATTGCAATTTTCAGAAACTGTGGGCAGGTTATTGATGGAGGGAGAGGGAAGGAAACTTTTAGGGCGTTCATGAGCAGAGGGTGGAGTATATTGGAGGTGTACGTGGGTAGAACACGTAGGAAGGGGAGGTTGGTGGGAAGGGTTGGTAGAAGGAATACATGGGAAGGATAGGTAGAAAGAGTTCGTGTGATGGGTAGTTAGGAACAGTACACGGGAAAGGTAAGTAGAAAAATTACATGGGTAGAGTACATGGGAAGGGTAGGTAGATAGAGTACATGGGAAGGATAAGTACGAAGGGTACATGGGTAGAGTACATGGGAAGAGTAGGTTGATAGAGTACATGGGAAGGGTAAGTACAAAGAGTACGTGCGTAGAATACATGGGAAATGAACGTGCATGAAAATGAGTACATGGGAGAGCCAGGTGCTGGAAAACTTCAGGATTTTTTATCACTAGGTTACCAGCTGGGGTAGAGTCATAGCTACGTAATACACATGGAAATGGAAGATGGAAGAAAGATGGAAGGAGATGATTCAGTGAGATCTAAAAAAAAAAAAAGAGCAAAAGATGGAGAACTGAATTACGATATTAGTCTACGTCATAGGTTCAACTGGCCCTGTCCCGCTGGAGCGTTGTGCTCCAGGGAAGAATTTATACACACTGCTCTCTATGGCCACGGTACTCCCCTTGTAAGCCTCTTGGTGTGATGCGCGTCTGCTCTCCATTCCCCCGAAGGAGAATCTGATCCTGTTTACATGTCTGTGAAGCCGGATCGGAATTCCTTTTTGATGAGAGAGAGAGAGAGAGAGAGAGAGAGAGAGAGAGAGAGAGAGAGAGAGAGAGAGAGAGAGAGAGAGAGAGAGAGAGAGATGAAGCGGAGGGAGATTAGGAAATATATAGGAGGAGGTAGAAAGACAGAATCACCTGCTATTCCCCGTCAGGACTCCACAAGACTCTCTGCCCATGGGCTCCTTCCCATATTGCCTCCAGGGTCCTGCCCATACTGCCCCCGACGCTCTATACACACTACCTCCTGGCTGCTCCCTACACTGCCCCACCCTCCTGCCCACACTGTCCCGTGCTCCTGTCCTCACCTCTCCCAGGCTCGTTGCCAAAGCGTCCCTCTTCAGGAGCAGCATGTTAGGTTAACACAATGACATGTAATTATATATAATTAATAACCACAGTAGTCCAGACCTGATGAATGGCTATTTGTACTCATCATTAATACGGGAAGCACGACCGATAATTGCTCCTAATTACTCTTCGTCGTTAATGAGACGAAAATTAGCCCATTCCCTGCATAATGAGGGATTGACTGTTCTCCCAGAGAAGGTCATTATGAGGACGCCATGATCTTGTCTGGTAGTCTGTGTTTGTGGTGCTGTTTCACGTCACCAGAGGAGGACAGTATCTAACCCGCTTGACCGCGACGGATACGACCCTTGGATATTCATGGGGTGACCTTTGACCTGACCGGATGAAAAGAAAAAGAATATGAAAGTGATTCTCTAGCCGCTGTATGCTGTCAGTGTTGCCAGAGTGAGTAATCATGAGTTGCATGGTCGTTGGTGCCCATAGATCGAGTTTTCAGGTTCATTTCTGGGATTTTTGAGCCGTCTGAAGTGCACACAGTTGTGTCCCGACTCCCTCCCTTCACCTTGTTCTGATCCCATCCTTCTGCTTATCACTGGGAGATCACCTGACGAAGGAAGACCTTAGATGGCATTCCTCATTCCCATCTTGAAGGAGGGGAGGGAAGGGGGCTTATGTTACTACACCTTTGCTCGCTCTTTTGTCTTTTGCTTCATTTTACAAGCTTCCCTTCTTGCATGCGTTGCTTCAGCTTGCATCAAAAGAAAGGCGACCGTTCTAACCCCCTTAGTTACTATTCTGTTCGCACCCTCCCAAAAAAGAAATTATCATTATCTGCAAGATTTTGAAGTCTCTTGTCACTCCTTATGTTCTCCAACATCTTGCTTCGCAAGGCCTCCTTTCTTATTGAGGCTAATGCTTCTCTCAAGATGGGCTCCACCGGAGTGATGTCCTTTCCCCATCTTGCCCATGTCTTGTCATCATCTCCGAGAGACTCAAGCGAAGCAGCACCCCATATCTCCAAGACTTTTCGACAGCGTGTGGTACCGGGGTCCGATCTACAATTCCTCTTTTCTGCCTCTCCTTCATGACCCTGACGGGGTTATTTTCATAAGTGTCGATGGATCAGCTTCTTCCCCTCTCCCCATCGACAGAGGCGGCCCTTACGGTCTTATTCTGCTTCTTAACACCATCTTCTCTCGCTCGATCCGCATCCTATCTGGTCACGACTGCCTCTCTGAACCCATTCTTGGGCAGGCTTTTACCCTGTGAGGCAGACCTAACACAGCTAAGTGGAACGCCTGTAAGATTTGGTTTCTGTCCATTTTTTTTCATTCTAAAACCAGCATAAGTCTTTCCCATTTTCTTCGGTGGTTCTGCCGTTCCACTAGTGAACGCTTCGTACTTAGCATCACAGGAACGACTAGGCCATCTTCGAAACCCTACTGGGAGTCCTATTGTCGGACATAAAAGGATCGTAAACAAATTTGAGTCTGAATCCAATATATAAACCCCCTCTACTTGCCCGACGACGCAGTGATGATTCTCTTTTCCCTCTGCTCTAGACACTTCCAGAATTGGCTGCGTTTATGTCTCCGCAGTAGTCGGTGCACGAAGTGTTGAGCAAGCTGCCATCTGTCGTGGATCACCGAGTGTGGCTGACGGCAACGCGAGGGTGGCAGTTGTGATGTCTGCCTTCTTCCCTTCATCGCTAAGCTTTGGAACTCTTGATCTTTTCATAATTTCCCCAACAGACACGATCTTCCTCAATTCGAAAGAAAAAAATTTAAATTTAGATATTGGAAAATATCACCATTGAGCGCCATTTCTTGCGTTAACGAGGTAGCGCCGGAACAGACGGAAGAGAGGCCACATCTGTCCACATCCATTCTCTAGCTGTCGTGTGTGTGTGTGTGTGTGTGTGTGTGTGTGTGTGTGTGTGTGTGTGTGTGTGTGTGTGTGTGTGTGCACTTTACGTTAAAAGTACTTACAGGCAGTAGGTACCCCCCTCCACGGCCTCCTCCCACCCACCCACCCACCCATCCATCCTCTCCCCGCTACCGTCTTCACAACAGTGGCTCTCGCTCCTTCCCTCCCACACCTAGGTGAAGCAGCACCACACTGGTCTGCTCTCGTCTGCTGTGCTCTGGTCTGTTTGCTCTGCTCCGCTGTGCTTTGCTCTGGTTTACTGTGCTCTGGTATGGTCTGCTGTGCTCTGGTCTGCTCTGCTGTGCTCTGCTCTGGTCTGCTGTGCTCTGGTATGGTCTGCTGTGCTCTGTCTATGGTCTGCTGTGCTCTGGTATGGTCTGCTGTGCTCTGGTATGGTCTGCTGTGCTCTGGTATGGTCTGCTGTGCTCTGGTATGGTCTGCTGTGCTCTGGTATGGTCTGCTGTGCTCTGGTATGGTCTGCTGTGCTCTGGTATGGTCTGCTGTGCTCTGGTCTGCTCTGCTGTGCTCTGCTCTGGTCTGCTGTGCTCTGGTATGGTCTGCTGTGCTCTGGTATGGTCTGCTGTGCTCTGGTATGGTCTGCTGTGCTCTGGTATGGTCTGCTGTGCTCTGGTATGGTCTGCTGTGCTCTGGTATGGTCTGCTGTGCTCTGGTATGGTCTGCTGTGCTCTGGTCTGCTCTGCTGTGCTCTGCTGTGCTCAGCTCTGCTCTGGTCTGCTGTGCTCTGGTATGGTCTGCTGTGCTCTGGTATGGTCTGCTGTGCTCTGGTCTGCTCTGCTGTGCTCAGCTCTGCTCTGGTCTGCTGTGCTCTGGTATGGTCTGCTGTGCTCTGGTATGGTCTGCTGTGCTCTGGTCTGCTCTGCTGTGCTCTGCTGTGCTCAGCTCTGCTCTGGTCTGCTGTGCTCTGGTATGGTCTGCTGTGCTCTGGTATGGTCTGCTGTGCTCTGGTATGGTCTGCTGTGCTCTGGTATGGTCTGCTGTGCTCTGGTATGGTCTGCTGTGCTCTGGTCTGCTCTGCTGTGCTCTGCTGTGCTCTGCTCTGGTCTGCTGTGCTCTGGTATGGTCTGCTGTGCTCTGGTATGGTCTGCTGTGCTCTGGTATGGTCTGCTGTGCTCTGGTATGGTCTGCTGTGCTCTGGTCTGCTCTGCTGTGCTCAGCTCTGCTCTGGTCTGCTGTGCTCTGGTCTGCTCTGCTGTGCTCTGCTGTGCTCTGCTCTGGTCTGCTGTGCTCTGGTATGGTCTGCTGTGCTCTGGTATGGTCTGCTGTGCTCTGGTATGGTCTGCTGTGCTCTGGTATGGTCTGCTGTGCTCTGGTATGGTCTGCTGTGCTCTGGTATGGTCTGCTGTGCTCTGGTATGGTCTGCTGTGCTCTGGTATGGTCTGCTGTGCTCTGGTATGGTCTGCTGTGCTCTGGTATGGTCTGCTGTGCTCTGGTATGGTCTGCTGTGCTCTGGTATGGTCTGCTGTGCTCTGGTATGGTCTGCTGTGCTCTGGTCTGCTCTGCTGTGCTCAGCTCTGCTCTGGTCTGCTGTGCTCTGGTCTGCTCTGCTGTGCTCTGCTCTGGTCTGCTGTGCTCTGGTATGGTCTGCTGTGCTCTGGTATGGTCTGCTGTGCTCTGGTATGGTCTGCTGTGCTCTGGTATGGTCTGCTGTGCTCTGGTATGGTCTGCTGTGCTCTGGTCTGCTCTGCTGTGCTCTGCTGTGCTCTGCTCTGGTCTGCTGTGCTCTGGTATGGTCTGCTGTGCTCTGGTATGGTCTGCTGTGCTCTGGTATGGTCTGCTGTGCTCTGGTATGGTCTGCTGTGCTCTGGTATGGTCTGCTGTGCTCTGGTATGGTCTGCTGTGCTCTGGTATGGTCTGCTGTGCTCTGGTATGGTCTGCTGTGCTCTGGTATGGTCTGCTGTGCTCTGGTATGGTCTGCTGTGCTCTGGTATGGTCTGCTGTGCTCTGGTCTGCTCTGCTGTGCTCTGCTGTGCTCTGCTCTGGTCTGCTGTGCTCTGGTATGGTCTGCTGTGCTCTGGTCTGCTCTGCTGTGCTCAGCTCTGCTCTGGTCTGCTGTGCTCTGGTCTGCTCTGCTGTGCTCTGCTGTGCTCAGCTCTGCTCTGGTCTGCTGTGCTCTGGTATGGTCTGCTGTGCTCTGGTATGGTCTGCTGTGCTCTGGTATGGTCTGCTGTGCTCTGGTCTGCTCTGCTGTGCTCTGCTCTGGTCTGCTGTGCTCTGGTATGGTCTGCTGTGCTCTGGTATGGTCTGCTGTGCTCTGGTATGGTCTGCTGTGCTCTGGTATGGTCTGCTGTGCTCTGGTATGGTCTGCTGTGCTCTGGTATGGTCTGCTGTGCTCTGGTATGGTCTGCTGTGCTCTGGTATGGTCTGCTGTGCTCTGGTATGGTCTGCTGTGCTCTGGTATGGTCTGCTGTGCTCTGGTATGGTCTGCTGTGCTCTGGTATGGTCTGCTGTGCTCTGGTATGGTCTGCTGTGCTCTGGTCTGCTCTGCTGTGCTCAGCTCTGCTCTGGTCTGCTGTGCTCTGGTATGGTCTGCTGTGCTCTGGTATGGTCTGCTGTGCTCTGGTATGGTCTGCTGTGCTCTGGTATGGTCTGCTGTGCTCTGGTCTGCTCTGCTGTGCTCTGCTCTGGTCTGCTGTGCTCTGGTATGGTCTGCTGTGCTCTGGTCTGCTCTGCTGTGCTCAGCTCTGCTCTGGTCTGCTGTGCTCTGGTATGGTCTGCTGTGCTCTGGTCTGCTCTGCTGTGCTCTGCTGTGCTCTGCTCTGGTCTGCTGTGCTCTGGTATGGTCTGCTGTGCTCTGGTATGGTCTGCTGTGCTCTGGTCTGCTCTGCTGTGCTCTGCTGTGCTCAGCTCTGCTCTGGTCTGCTGTGCTCTGGTATGGTCTGCTGTGCTCTGGTATGGTCTGCTGTGCTCTGGTATGGTCTGCTGTGCTCTGGTATGGTCTGCTGTGCTCTGGTATGGTCTGCTGTGCTCTGGTCTGCTCTGCTGTGCTCAGCTCTGCTCTGGTCTGCTGTGCTCTGGTATGGTCTGCTGTGCTCTGGTATGGTCTGCTGTGCTCTGGTCTGCTCAGCTGCGCTCTGCTCTGCTCTGCTGTGCTCTGCTGTGCTCAGCTCTGCTCTGGTCTCGCCGTCCTCCCCGGCGGACGGACTACATTCGATGTCACAGATCCACATCTTCCTCCTCCCCATCTTCCTCTGCTCCTCCACCTTCATTTTTCCCCCTCCTGGACCAAGACCTTTGTTCAGCTGGCCCAGGGGAGGAAGACCGCAAGAAGGAGCCATAAAGAGCTTGAGCTGATCAGCTCACTGGACGTCCCTCGACGGGGCCGGAATTTCGAGTAATTTCCCTATAAATTGGGAGTGGAGGAGGAGCCGGTGTGTGTGTGTGTGTGTGGTGTGTGTGTGTGTGAGGGAGGAAGCACATACGGACACATATGAACATTTGTCGACGAACAAGAACACACGGGTTCCGCGAGTGTAGAACTCTCTCCCTGTAATATGAAATAGGGTATTACAGATGGGTAATTACAGATAGGTAATTACCCTGATCCTATGAGAAGATCATTTGCCAATGGGGAGAAAAGAATTCAATCCTGAATAATAGTAATGACTGGAATAACCTACAGGATGTGAGAGATGAGAAGAATAGGATCAGACATAACACTACCAGTGATTCGAGGGATCGAAGGAGACATATGAAGAGACGACATCTGCTCGCGACACATCGTCAGCAAAGAGAGACTGTGTAGCTAACTGGGATACAGTCACACGCTGAACCTAATACAGGCGACTGGAAATGTATATCAGGAACTCAAACTTAGCCCCGAGGGGGCCCCGTTATGCTCTCACTGCTCCCATTCCTCTGTGATCCTATTTAAACTACAGCAAGAGAGAGTAGGTGTATCATTCTACAGAGAGGAAATCTATGGTTCAATAGAGCGGTATATGGAGGAGGAGCTGCTTGCTCACAAGGGCCGTCATCCAGGGCGTCGGCTGTGTCGTGCGTGTAGTGGATCTACGGATGACGTCTTGAGGCCGTTGCTATATGCTCCGGAGGCGTGGTGATGTACTAGTCAGAACTGGTGTGTGTCTGGGTCTCGGGCAGGACGTCATGTGTTACGCTGTGTGGGTGAGCACGAAGGTACGATCCTGAAGCACGAAGGTGCGACATTGAAGCACGACGGTACGACCCTCAAGCACGAAGGTGCGACATTGGAGCACGACGGTACGACCCTCAAGCACGAAGGTGCGACATTGAAGCACGACGGTACGACCCGCAAGCACGAAGGTGCGACATTGGAGCACGACTGCACGGCTGGGTGTGATGACCTGGCGCCCTTTAATCTGAACCTTTTAACGGTCAGGTCATTAGACCAGGCCTTGATACCCAAGGGTCGTACCGTCGTGCTCAATGATCGTACCGTCGTCCTCGAGGATCGTACCGTCGTGCTCAAGGGGTTAACACGCCCACGGGAGGAAGCGTCTTGGTGCAGTGAGTAAAGCGTGCGTGTGTGAAGGAAAGAGGAGGAGGAGGAGGAGGAAGAGCATGAGCAGCAGCAGAAGGAGGAGGAGCAAGAGCAGCAGGAGGAAGAAGAGCAAGAGCAGGAGGAGATAGGAGCAGCAGCGAGACCAAGAGGAGGAGAAGCAGCAGCAGCAAGAAATGCCAGGACATAAGGAGCCAGGCAGATGAATAAACAAGGAAGGAAGATCGAGTGTAGGGCATGTCAAGTAGTACTGAAAAGAAGAACGAATCAAGGAGCCGAGCAAGGGAATTGAGGAAACCTGGGCGTGAACACCACATATCAGGAGGACCCAGCAGGATGGATGTAAGGCTAAAGAATCATAAAAGGAATCACCAAACTTATCCTCGGTAAAAAGATTAAATTCTGGAAGCAGTTTGACTGCGTTGTCACCAGGGAAGCTAGTGCCCTGGGGACAAGGTCAGGGGGCATCATTATACTCAAACACTTAATCATCATACACACATTAGATCATCTTACCATATAGAAGATTTAAGAATGTCTTTTGTCAGTCACCATCACAGAAGATGTGAACACTGTGTCAAACAAACCAGAGTAGAACACACAGTAGTTACAAAAGTACAGTATTAAAAAAAAAAAAAAAAGAATTCCAGAAACCAGATGTTTCTGCTTAGATGGAGAGATAAAGATTAAAAACTGGTTTTTTAAAGAAAATTAAAGAAAAGGAAGGATCATGTTGACGCAAAAGCCAAAAAAGAAAGAAGTAGAATGAAAAATATCGCAGCAAATTGAGACCACCGGATGCAAAGAAATCTGAATATCATCACGAGGGACCTAGGCTCATTACCATGGCAATTCCAGATCAGTCATCAACTGTCGTAAAAGAATAGAAAATGGAAATGCAATCCTGGATCATCATGCCATCCAGACCCGGTGAAAGAAAAATGGAACAAATGAAAAACGCTTCCCCTAAGAACCCTTCCAGAGGCTGTCATTGCGTTCGGGGGAGACCGTACGAAGACCCCGTAAAAGGATGGCCGAGTGTGGTTAAGGAGGAACAATTATGCAGCCCGGGGGAGCGAGGCTGCAACATACAGCGGGGATCGACTCCACCGCGTCCCGCGATTAACGTGGGGGAAAATTACAGGCCGTGTGTCCAGGACGGAGGGAAGAGCTCCCCTGGAAGAGGGTGTTTCTCCTGCGGGAGATGTACGGCGGGGGGAAAATGATGGCTCTTGTTGTGCTTGGTGCAGGCAGAGAGTGAGGCAGGTGGGGAGTACGTATACGTGTGTGTGTGTGTGTGGAGGGAGGGAAGACCTCAGCTGAGTAAGGGAGGCTGTTATTACATGATGCTCCAACCATTACCTCCGTTATTACCACTAGGACCATCACTACCACAAGGGCCATCACAACCACTAGGACCATCACTACCACAAGGGCCATCACAACCACTAGGACCATCACAACCACTAGGACCATCACTACCACAAGGACCATCACAACCACTAGGACCATCACAACCACTAGGACCATCACAACCACTAGGACCATCACAACCACTAGGACCATCACAACCACTAGGACCATCACTACCACTAGGACCATCACTACCACTAGGACCATCACTACCACAAGGACCATCACAACCACTAGGACCATCACTACCACAAGGACCATCACAACCACTAGGACCATCACTACCACTAGGACCATTCCTAGCCACCAGGACTATTACTGTCATTACCCCAGCTACGGCTGTTAGGGCTGCACTCATTATGAGTCCTGCCGACTCCAGCGGTCTGCCTGTCATTACTTCAAGGAACAAATTACACACGTGTCAGGTTTATGACGGCAGCGTACGCAATTGATTTGTTGTTTTTTGTACTCACTGACGTATGCAAATGCAAGGAGTGGATTACGAATGGGAAGAGCGAGAGGTGTAGTGTATAATCACACAGGCACAAACACGGATGCAGGTACTTGCAAGGAAAGAAACAAACATGTATATGCATTATCACACACACACACACACACACACACACACACACACACACAAGAATTTCAGCAGACCAAAGCAAATGCACAAAGAACAATGGAGGAACCATCAACATGGAACATAAAGCGATGAAACCCACCCTCATCCTCAGACACGGCGGAGCTCTGAGAACGGGAGACTTCGCTTATAAAGAGACAGAAAGGAAGAATTTTACATATCAGCATGTCATCGTCATGTCATATCAGCATATTATTGGCATTCTCACGTCATATCAGCGTATGTCATTGTCATGTCATATCACCGTGTCATTATCCTGTTATATCATCGTGTCAATATCATGCCGTATCATCGTGTCACTATTATGTCATATCAACATGTCAACGTCATGTCGTATCAATATGTCACTATCGTGTCATATCAGCATGTCTCTAGAACCATTAGGGGCTCCTACTGGAAATGAGATGAGATCTCCAGTGAGGTAGTGGGTGGCTCAGTGCTGGAATCATTGCTCTGTTTCATCTTCGTAGATAACTTGCCTGAGGAATGGAACTCATAACTGAATATGTTTGCCGATGATGCCGAGGTCATGAAGTAACTGCATCAACTTGCAAGGGGACCAGGGCAAACTCCAAACTTGGCCCGGTACATGGTTGATCCAACGCTGAATAAATACAAAGTAATGAGGATGGGACACGGTGAAAGAAGACCTCGATACAAATATCTTAAGCAGTAGGAATCCGTATGTAAGAGGGTTTTGGGATCGACGTTCTGCGTAAACTATCGCCACGTAAGGTAAAATACGAAGATGAACCGTCTGCTGGCAAATATTGGAACAGCATTCAAGTATATGGATCACGAAATAGTCAGCAAACTGTCCACGTCCTACACTAGGCCAAAAGTTAGATGTGGCTAAACCTTGGTCACTTCTCTTGGTGAAAACAAAGAAAAGAAGAACTGATGGAGAAGGTCCAGAGGAGAGCAGCAAAGATGATACCAGAATTTAGAAACCGGGTTACAGTAGGGGGTTAGAGACCATGTATTTTTCCATCATGGTTGAGAGAGAAGAGTTAGAGATGACTTTAAGGTCTTAAGCCAGTTTGATGATGTCAGCAGTGGACAGTTTTTTCCCAAGATGTCAAGACAAAACAACCCGAGGACATAACACGAAATTCACCCAGATGTATGGCAGGAAAGAGGAAGGAAAAAGAAGTACTTTGTCTAATAACAGTGGATGGCAAAGAATGTTCAAGAGATGGGGCCCCACTTGTGTACAACTTCCTCCCCGTACAGTGGAAATAGGTGATAACACACACACACACACACACACTCGTGATGAACACCCTGACGTACTCATCATGACGATAGCCAATGGCTCTCCTTATGATGGCTTCCCTGATGATAACCGCCGTGACCATAGCCACCCTGATCATGACCTCCTCAATGATAGCCATCTTGGTCATAGCCGCTATGTGATATCCGACCTGATGATAGCCACACCCTGAAGATTAGCCGTCTTGATTATAGCCACCCTGATGATAGCCTCCCTGATGATAGCCACCCTGATGATAGCCAACCTGATTATAGCCACCCTGATTAGAGCCACCCTGATGATATCTAACCTGATTATAGCTACCCTGATGATATCTAACCTGATTATAGCCACCCTGATGATAGCCAGCCTGATGATATCTAACCTGATTATAGCTACCCTGATGATATCTAACCTGGTTATAGCCACCCTGATGATAGCCAACCTGATTATAGCCACCCTGATGATATCTAACCTGATTATAGCCACCCTGATGATAGCCAGCCTGATTATAGCCACCCTGATGATATCTAACCTGATTATAGCCACCCTGATGATAGCCAACCTGATTATAGCCACCCTGATGATATCTAACCTGATTATAGCCACCCTGATGATAGCCAGCCTGATTATAGCCACCCTGATGATAGCCAGCCTGATTATAGCCACCCTGATGATATCTAACCTGATTATAGCCACCCTGATGATAGCCAGCCTGATTATAGCCACCCTGATGATAGCCAGCCTGATTATAGCCACCCTGATGATATCTAACTTGATCATAGCCACCCTGATGATAGCCTGCCTTATGATGGCCCCTCTAATGATAGCCACCCTGGTAATAGCCTCCCTAATGATAGCCACCCTGATGATAGCCTTCCTTATCATAGCTACCCTGAGGATACACCTCCTTCACAAACACATCCAATAGCAGTTTCTTCCGAAAATGTTTCCCGTTTGCAACCAACCAACCTGGGTTCTGTCGACCAGACCAGCTTGGGTACTGTCGACCAGACCAGCTTGGGTACTGTCGACCAGACCAGCTTGGGTTCTGTCAACCATACCAGCTTGGGTTCTGTCAACCAGACCAGCTTGGGTTCTGTCAACCAGACCAGCTTGGGTACTGTCGACCAGACCAGCTTGGGTACTGTCAACCAGACCAGCTTGGGTCCTGTCAACCAGACCAGCTTGGGTTCTGTCAACCAGACCAGCTTGGGTTCTGTCAACCAGACCAGCTTGGGTACTGTCGACCAGACCAGCTTGGGTCCTGTCAACCAGACCAGCTTGGGTACTGTCGACCAGACCAGCTTGGGTACTGTCAACCAGACCAGCTTGGGTTCGGTCAACCGGACCAGTTCGGTTGGGTTCTGTTGGAAAGAGTAGTCTGGGTTCTGTCAGGTAGACCAGCCGGAGCTCTGTCAACCAGGACCACCTTGGGTTCTGTCGACCAGAACAGCCTAGGTTCTATGAACCAGATCACTTGTGTTCTGTCAACTAGACACGTTTAGGTTCTGTTAACCGAACCAGCTTGATTGGGTTCTGTCAGATAGAGTAGCCTGGGTTCTGTCAACCACATCAGCTTGGGTTCTGTCTGCCAGAGTAGCTTGGGTTCTATCAACCAGACGAATCCAGGTTGTGTCTACTGCACCAGCTTATCATGCATGCAGGCAGTATGTAAAGATCACAGTATAGATATCCAACTCGGGATATACCAGCTTTGAGAAGGATAACGAATCTCTTCGTAGGTCAGTACTAGCCAATAATGAATGAAGCAAGACGTAAGCAGGACAAGTAAGATTTATAAGTAGTTGGCTTAGGGAAAGTTTGGTTCACTGGTGCAAAGAGAAATGGATTAAGCATAGAAGGAAAAAAAATGATGTATGAGTTAAATGCACTGATGTGTAAAATGTGTTACCGACATTCTCGAAGAAATGCGAATTTCTAGTCGTACAAATTGACGATCGGAATGAATGAATTCTTGGATATATATATATATATATATATATATATATATATATATATATATATATATATATATATATAGATATATAGATAGATAGATAGATAGATAGATATATATATATATATATATATATATATATATATATATATATATATATATATATAGATAGATAGATAGATAGAGAGAGAGAGAGAGAGAGAGAGATAGACATTAGGAACAACTGACGCGATGAAGTTGGTGCGAAAAATCGAATTACGAAAGGACGGGACGGAGACTAAGTTAGGCACATAAACACGAGATAAAGTCACACCGAAAATAAATCTAAGGAAATTCACTGACGTTTCTCAAAGAATCTTCTCGTCAGAGCACAAAAGAGCGTCTCTCTCTCTCTCTCTCTCTCTCTCTCTCTCTCTCTCTCTCTCTCTCTCTCTCTCTCTCTCTCTCTCTCTCCTTCTCTTTCACAAGAAAACGGAGACATACATATTGCGATCATGGGCAGCACATCAGGTCGTCAGGAGTAGGCGAGAGATGTACCTAAGCCTTGGGAATGAAGTAAGAGAGACCAAGAACCCTGGGAGCTGCGGGAAGATGAATGCAAGGCCCCTGTTCCGAGCGGCCCGACAGTTCCCACGGTGGCGCATAGATGGCAGCAGCGACTGGTCCGCTTGCGTTAAGGGAGGGGGAGGAGGGGGGTTGGGTGTCATGGTGGTGGAGGAGGGAGGAGAGCTTGCCGAGTGGGAGGGAGGGAGGGGGGGAGACGATGACGTCAGCACAAGGACTCCGAAAGGGGGTGGTGCTTGTTGTCAAGTGCGTGCGTGCGTCCTCCAGCAGAGGGCGTACAGGCAGGTCACTCACCTTGGTCCCGCGTTTTATATAATCGCTAGACTCTGCCGGAACTCAGGATGGGGTGGAGAAGGAGGAAGGAAGAGGAGGAGGAGGAGGAGTAGGAGGTAGGGGAAGAGGAAGAGAAAGGTAGGTGTGTGTGTGAGAGAGAGAGAGAGAGAGAGAGAGAGAGAGAGAGAGAGAGAAAGACGTGTGTGAAAGAGGCATAACACACACACACACACACACACACACACACACGTTCAATTGGGTTACGAGAGTTAAGGTTACGACAGGTCGTAACTAGTGCTCAAGAGGGTGTGGTTGAAGTTAATGCGACCCTCTGAACAACAGCAGCAACGTCGGAACGCGACAGGCTGGAACAGCCGGAACAGCAGACGCGGCACCGGCGAGCGCTGGGTAAACACCAGCAGCAGCAGCAGCAGCAGCAGGTGCGTCGACAAGAACGGAGCCAAAGCAGACGCGAAAGTTGGGACCGACGACGCTGTAGGCGAAGACTGCAGGCAGATATGGCTGCCCCCAGCTGCTGAGACGGTTGCTCCAGCCTGGTGAAGGCGAGAAGAGAGCTGGAGCGCTGACGTTGACAGCTCTCACAGCAAGGAGAGCCTCGCTCCCACCGACAGCACCGGGAACAGCTATAGCTGCCAGTGAACCGGCAGCAGTCGGTGGGGAGCAGACGCCAACATGATCTATAAACACGCAGGTAAAGACTCCCAGAACCAGGAGCAGTAGCGGTGCTAGCAGTCCTAGCAAGCGGAACATCAGCAGCAGCAACAGCAGTAGTAGCAGCAGTAGCAGCAGACAGCTGCAGGGAAGATGTGTGTGTGTGTGTGTGTGTGTGTGTGTGTGTGTGTGTGTGTGTGTGTGTACCTGATGATTCGCCACTTCGCCTTGCGAAGGTTTGAGACAAAAGGTCTATAAATTAGGAAACGCGCCAAGGTCACCTTGACTCCCGCCCCGTGAGTGAGTCCGCGGCCTCTCCTCCTCCTCCTCCTCCTCTTTCTCCTCCTCTTCCTCCTCCCGACGGGGACGTCCGCCGCTCATAATGATTCATCTCGGGATTGTCGAGAAACACGAGAAGGTAGACTTGCTCAACACTGGCCTGTAGTTGATTCTCCTGGTTGTCAGTTGTGACGACAGAATCACAAAAGAATAAATCCTACTGTGTGGGTATATGTATTCATACTTGATCGCCGTTTTCCGCGTAGCGAGGTACAGAAAGCGCCTCATTTGCTCACGTTCACACTCTATCCACAGCCAAGCCACACAGACCTTCACGTGGTTTACCCCTAGCCGCTTCATACACTCGGGTTCAGCCCAGTGACTGCGCGCCGCGTCGCCCCCCGAGACCACATCGCTCCTACTCCCTCTGTCCCATGCATGCCTCACACCCTCCTGCAGGTGTAGGTCCCGATCACTCAAAAAGCATATGTAGTTCCATCTTCTTGTTCCCTCCACTTCCGACTTGTATACCCTCTTAGTCACCTTATCCTCTCCATATGTCCAAATCATTATCAGCACATCTTCAGCTCTTCTCTTCTTACGACCACACCTTACTTTTGCCCCATCATTTCGTTTTTGATCAACCTTCCTCACACCATATATTGTCCTCAAACATCTCATCTCTAGGACGTCCACCCTCTACCAAACTCATCAATTTAGGACCCATTCCTCGCATCCATACAGCACCGTCGGCGCTACTATACCATCAAACATGCCCATTTTTTTTTTTTTTTTTTTGTCCTTACAGACAGTGGTGACCTCTCTTCCCAAGCATTCCTCAGTGAACCCCTCACCCACTCTATGACTTACTTCAGCTCCCGTGGTGCCATCCATCGCCGCATCCACCCTCTTTCATGGGACATGTGGACCTTGTAGACCTCACTCCACGCAGGAGCAGGGTAAAGTGGGTCACCCTAGTGCAGGATGGTCCTCGACGACGCTGTGCTCTTTTTCATCCCCTGACGATGACTTTGCCTCCTCCCAGTGGACTTCCTGCTCGCCGTGTTACTGATGTGTTACTTTCCGAAGAAGGGCCAGAGGAGAGAGTCACATGAGGACCTTTAACCTCTAAGGCTCAGTTTTATATATATATATATATATATATATATATATATATATATATATATATATATATATATATATATATATATATATATATATATATTAGGTGTTACCGGACTCTGCCTGCACGGGATTACACGACGATTTGAAGAGTCACCTCGGCGATTTTGTATTTCTGTGAATAAAGTCTGGTCAAAGAGGAGCCCATCATTTCCCTGCTCCTGGAAGGAGCGCTGCCTTGAAGCTGCAGGAGCTCCTGGAAAAGATGACCTGGGTAACAACAGGACTCATAATCTTGAGAATAGAGTCCTTGATATATATATATTTTTTTTATCTACTATTCCTATTTATAGCGAGTATTAAGACAAGACTGGCCTTTGAAATATCCTCACCTGACTCTTCTCTGTCCTTTTTAAAAAAAAAAACGAAGGGAGGATTCCACCCCCCGCTCCCTTCCCTTTTTAGTCCCTTACACACGCAGGTAAACGTATTGTCGGTCACACCTTATGATGTGACTTTATCATCGGTGTATAAATACAGATTTCGGGAACACTTTATATATTATATATATAAATATATATAGTATATAATATATAGGTATAATATATACATATAGTATATATATATATATGTATGGTATATATATATTCATATATGTATATGAAGAAATAGTAACCCCGACTGTAAGCACAAGGACGGAAGAGGGTGTTGAAAATGAAACGCCTGAGGGCAATGTATGGATGAAGGAGGATAGATCGTGCAGAGGAAGAGAGAGAAGTGTGGTGGAACATGACTGAGACTGTTGACCAGGGTGTGCTAGAATGGTTTTTGACTTATGGAGAGGATGAGTGAAGAGAGACAGACAAAAATGGATCTGTGTCAGAAGTGGAGAGGGTACGAAAGAGTGGATGCCTGTAAAGAAGATGGTAGGATGGAACAGAAGAGGATTCGGGTTATTGAAGCTTGAACATTGAGGAGGGTGAGAGGCTTGCATTGGGAAGAGCTATGTGGTATATGGGGGAAGACGTGCGGTAATGGGGAGACTACGTTACTAGTCTATAATGCTTGGCTGTAGATGGTAAGCTCTTGCTTCGATGCAAAGAGTACAGCCTTGCCGAGGACCTTCTCGCTGGGGAGGAATCCATCATTTCCCTGCTACCGCATGGTGTGCATCCTCGAAGTTGTAGGAACCCCATCAAAGAACTCCCCTATTTATCTCTTATATTCATAATTGCCATAGTAGCCCTTTCTAAGAAAGGTCCTGGTCTTACCCCAGACCTTTCCAGTGACTCCTGCTGCCCAAGGTCGCGCTACTTACAGCAGCAGGGAAGCGATAGAATTCTCTGAAGTGATGCCTTCTTTGACGAGACGGTATTCCTAATGATCCAACCTGACCAAAGGTGACTTTTCTCTTGTAGTGTAACCTCACTGAGGCAGAGTCAGGTAAGATATATATATATATATATATATATATATATATATATATATATATATATATATATATATATATATATATATATATATATAACCTTGCTCGAAAACTGTATTTTGGCTAGGTGATGGTGCAGACAAAATGCAAAAAGAAAATTGCAGTACCGAATGGATCCTCAAGATACGAACAAGTAATAAGACAGCTTCTACATCTTGTTTGACAGAGATGAAGATAAGGCTCCCCGACCCATCCTCTCTATCGCCCAAGCATTCGTTATCATCAGGAATGGCATCTCCCACCAGCTTTTGAGTAGAGTACATAGGAAGGCAAGATAACAGAAGACCTGATGCTCCATAAAGGGAGTTATAAGTAGACAAAAACGAAACGCTCAAATATAGAGGTTTGAAACAGGATAGCAAAGTTGTGGGTATCTGCACCACCCCCCACCCACCTCTCCCTCCGGCTCAACCGCCTCCTGGAAATTATACCACGTACAATAAAAAGAAAAGGTGTCAAGGGAACGATTCCTTTAATCCCCCGCTTTATTTTCGTTATTGAAGCTTCAGTGTTTAGCAAGGGGTTCGAGGCATTATAGCACTATACTTCATGAGGTATAAGCATGCCAAAGGATTGTCTTTTGTTATAAACATGAGACATAATATAATGAGAAAAGGACATACACACACACACACACACACACACACACACACACACGAAAGCTTTAAAAGAATGAGAAAAAAAAATCGTCTAAAAAGTTATACAGACGCGAGAATCACGCCAAACTGCCGTCCAGGCATATGGCGACCCGCTCGAGAAGGACATTTACATGCTAAATCCCTCACTGGGGCAAAAAGCCCCTTTATAATGGGTTCGCTCCCAAATCTCTGCTGTAGCCGGGGACATAAGAGAGAAAAACGCATCGATTTGTTCCTCTGGGACGACCCAGAGGATACTACTGTGGGTAAGAAAATGATTTACGGGCGGTTCAAAAGTCGTGTGGGGCTTTCCAGTAAGTTGGGATAACAATGTCAGTTCATTGAAACAGTTGACTCGTAGCATTAGTAGATAGTGAAACAGCTGATTCGTAACATTAGTAGGTGATGAAACAGTTGACTCGTAGCATTAGTAGATAGTGAAACAGCTGATTCGTAACATTAGCAGGTGATGAACCAGCTGATTCGTAGCATTAGTAGGTGATGAAACAGCTGATTCGTAGCATAGCAGGTGAGGAAACAGCTGATTCGTAGCATTAGTAGACGAAACAGCTGATTCGTAGCATAGTAGGTGAGGAAACAGCTGATTCGTAACATTAGTAGATGAAACAGCTGATTCGTAGCATTAGTAGGTGATGAAACAGCTGATTCGTAGCATAGTAGGTGAGGAAACAGCTGATTCGTAGCATTAGTAGATAATGAAACAGCTGACTCGTAGCATTAGTAGGTGATGAAACAGCTGATTCGTAGCATAGGTGAGGAAACAGCTGATTCGTAGCATTAGTAGATGAAACAGCTGACTCGTAGCATTAATAGCTGTAATAACTCATGAAACAGCTAATTCCTAGCAGTAATAAACTTCTTTGGGGAATCAAGGAATTTCAGGGAAATCATTAATCTTGACAGGAATAATGTGGAGGCTACATGCCAGTGGAGCGGAACAGGAATGTCATGGACAAAACAAAATACCACGATGTTATGCAACAGTGCTTGTGAGACCTTGGTGCCAACACGAGAGGAACTGGAGAGAGGTTGTCGTACCATCATGCTTCTTGGATATAGTACTCTTTTTTCATCTTTTTTTATCTTCTGCTTTCACTGATAAAGATTCATATTCGGATCATGAGGGATTTTTGAAGTTTAATAGTTACTGTAATCCCAATGTGGCATTTTGATGGTGACGGATGTCAGGGAGAGCAGCGCGCCCGGCAGAGGGGCAAAGAACCTCAGGCATTCGCCAGCCGTTACGACATCGCAAGCAGGATGACTGTGGTGGATGCAAGGAGGTGCGATCTGTTGCCCAACCCCAGCAGTCGGTTCCCTCATCAATCGCTCCAACATGTTATCACTCGACTGCTCTCCCCCAACCGCGTCGTAGATGCAAAAGAAACAAAATCGCGAAGGATATGCATTAGGCTAAATTGAGGGGAAGAACGAAGCTGTTTTTTTCGCTGGATGACGAGACGTTGACAAGTGTTCGTCGCTGGTGTTTAGGGCTGTAGAGGATGTCTCTCTCTCTCTCTCTCTCTCTCTCTCTCTCTCTCTCTCTCTCTCTCTCTCTCTCTCTCTCTCTCTCTCTCTCTCTAAAAGGTGATTTGTTTGACATCTCAGCAGCAAGTCCCAGGTAGCTAATGAGGCCCGGGAGATAATAGTCTCTGTGAGTATATGAGGAGTGATATTATGAGGCGTGACGGCGGAGTTCACTATATTATCATCAGTACTGAATTTTCAGCTTTTAACTTTTAAAACCCGTCTCGCGCGTCTTGTCCATCGAAACAGGTAGATAACTTCAACATCTGTTAACTAATTATTATTTCTTTTATCTTTTTTCTTCCCATCACTCCCTTTCAGTTTCGATGATTCGTACCCAAGAAAAGAATTATACATTTGATGGAATATGTCGCTCGACGGGGGAAAGCCCATTTAGAATTCAGCCATAGCCATTAACATGGGGTCTCAACACCTGTAGTAACCCACGTACAGAGAGGTAAAGAAAGACAACCTGTGACTTCATATGAATGATTCAGAGGACCTCTTGGTCAGAGAGACCACAGACCCAACCATACTTTCCAGATTAAGTTAAACCTGGAGCGTTAAGAGGGAGTCCAGGATCAGGAGGTGACTGCAAGTGGTGAAGGGTCGAGCTCCCGACACTGGAGGAGGGAAGTGAAGGCAACACCACACTACTGCCTGCTGTGTGACCCTGATGTAAAGGTCCAGTCACCTCGTATGACGCCTTCCTCTCCTCTCTCCCCACTCCCATCCTCCTCCTCCTCCTCCTCCTCCTCCTCCTCCCTTATTTCTTTCTCGTCTCATTCTTCTCTCTCCCTTTTCTTATCTCTTTTCTTCCATCCTTTTCATGTCTGTCTTCCACTTTTTGCTCTTCGCTTTCTTTATTTCATCACCTTTGGCCTTCTCTCTTAATCTTTCCCTCCCCTTTCTTTTATCTAAGTCCTCTTCACCTCCCCAACGTTACCACAGTCGCAGTGCCCACATACCCAGAGGCCCCACAGGAAAAAATGAAATGACAGAAGCAAACGTCAGACATCAGGGAGGGAATTCAAGAAACATAACCGAGAGTGATTTCCAGCCGTAGATGAGTGGAATAATACTGAGAACAACTTACAACAGGAAAGACACTTAATGGCGTAAATATTCAGTGTATATAACATGAATCCTGCTGTGTTGTGAGGTCACCATTAAAGCAGACTGAATGAAACAAGAATGGGGAGAATAAGGAAATATTTCACATGGAAGATCAATGGAATGGAGCGTATGAATTACCCTGAACGATTACGGATCTATAGATTTGCATTCAGGAGCGTCGGGGGGAGAGATATACAATGACATACGTCTGGCAACCAAATAGAGGGAGTTAAGAACAGTGCTTTGGACCTGGAACCAACCAGACAAGGACTATATGGAATCGTGAAGTCAATTGTAACGCCATGGAAAGATAAGAAAAATGCACAAGACTAAGATATGCGACTGCTCAAGCAAAGGAGGACTGAACGATCGCTTCAGTGCGATGCCTGGTGATCTAAGTAGGTGGAGTGAGCACAGGAGAAACTCAACAAAAGATTAGAATCATAGTTAAAGACATTCACGAATGAACCAAGATGTCGACAATGATGCCAGTGGAGCACAGTAGCTGCAGCAAACAATAGCATGGTACAGTGAGCAAGACCGTGAGAGGGGCGAAGCGAGGCGGTCGAGAGAGAGAGAGAGAGAGAGAGAGAGAGAGAGAGAGAGAGAGAGAGAGAGAGAGAGAGACATCGGTCGTCGACATACGAGTCAAGTGATGTCACCAAGAGACAATCTCGTCGTAGGTACTCGGTGGTAGGTTCTCTCTCTCTCTCTCTCTCTCTCTCTCTCTCTCTCTCTCTCTCTCTCTCTCTCTCTCTCTCTCTCTCTCTCTCTCTCTCTCACCATGTCTCTCGCCCCACAGGAGCCCACATGACCAAGCGCTCCATGATCCTGACGTTACCAACACCGGAACTCATTACAAGACCGCTCCTCAAAATTCCATTTCTTTTCCCCTCCCACCTCGCCCGTGGCTCAGCAATTTGCTTGTAACTCCCGCTTTACGTAAGCGGCCGGACAACGAACCAACCTGGGAGGTGGGGTGGGGTGTTGGAGGGTTGGAGAGGGAGGAGGAGGAAGGCGGCCAGCGACGACTGTCACTGATGCTGCGACACGTCATCACAGACGAAACGTAGGCCGTGGGGCTGGGAGCAAGCACGTCCCCGAATAAGCTTAAGAATGACGTGAGAATCGTGTATGTGCACGTGTCACGTCCCATCATGGAATGCAGACCACGGAGGGGATGATGAGACTGGGGCCTGAGAGTGGCATAGTCAACAGAGCCTTGTGGAAGGAATACACAGAACTGAAAAACTACGCGTGTCAATACCTGTTACGCTGTTTCCCGCAGTAGCAAGATAGCGCAAGGTGGAGCTACTTCATTAGCTGATATCGACTATCTCACTGTCATATATATATATATATATATATATATATATATATATATATATATATATATATATATATATACACTAAACCGAGACTAACTAGAGCCCATTATATACATATACGAGAATGGGTTAAGATGAGAAACACCAAGATACGAATGGATTTGAATGTCACATCTGCGAAAGGACGACAGAGATCACAGTGGTCTTTGTCACACCCCAGTGGGGAGGGAGGAGGAGGTGTTGCACAGGTTGTTACGGAATTGTTTGATATCAGACGTGACGTTACATAGCATTACATAGTCTTTCACATGGTTTATCGACTTGATGCTAGAAATGGATACAAACTTAGAATTTCAGGTACCTTGTTGTAAACAATAAGGTGTTGCGGCATTGCTTGCAGGGTTCGTATGGACCAGTTCCTAAAGGGTTAATTTTTATTTCACATTCTGAGACAAAGTGTTCTTGTTTGTGTCCAAATGTTTGACCACAAACTTTACAGTTCACATCATTAACATCTCCAGATGGGACGAGGTGCTGAGAGTACCCATAGTCTAGCCTTTGTCTAATAATTGCAACTTGTAATATGTTGATACTATTATGATTTACTTTATACGTTTCACTGCGATGGTAAACATTTCTACTTTTGCTTATCTGAACTGGTCTATTTCTTTCAATTAGGACTGTTACTTCCTCTCTAATTACAGTTTAAGGCATCTGATTGATAAACCAAAGTTGTTTTCAACATCTTTACTAAGTGCAAGTTTCCTGAACCATCAGCTTTGTCATGCTCACGAAGGCCTGTATGAGAAGGAATCCATAGCAGTTTCATCTGAATCCCTCGACTAATAATGTTCGAATGTCTTTCTCTGATTTCAGAGACCAACATGTTACACTCCAAACTCAGGGTGTTAAGGGTACATAGTGAAGATAAAGAATCAGAGATGATTAAAGTGTTTGTGGCAGTCATTTCTTCACTCACAAGAGTGGTAAGTATGGCGGACAAATTCAGTTTGTAGATCAGATGCCCAAATGTTTATTTTGGCATATTTTTCCTCCAAAGTGTTTCCATTGGCCTGCATCACAATGGCAGCACTGCCTGCCCTCCCAGTGGCAGAGCTGAGAGAACCGTTAGTTTAGATGCCCTGAGCTTTTATTTTCAGTTTGAAGTCTCTGGTTTTGGCTAAGTTTGAAGGTGAAGATTGTAAGTAATCGCTTTCTTAGGTGAATAAGTTAGTATAGTGGTGTCCAAGAGAGTTATCTGCCAGGAAGGCAAGTAAACGCTGCTCCATCTTAACTTAATACAGATTACGTACTCCAAACAGTGTCACGTGGTTGGCTTCAATCCTATCATAAGACTGATTTCAATTATCTTGTATTCCATCCTTAATGCTATGGATGCTAAGTTCTTTCCGCATGCTAAGTACTTTATTGGTCTTCGGGCAGCCAAGTATGGCTCATAAGGCTTCAGCTTGCATTTACTGACGTTTGCTAATACCATTGCTTTTGATTATATATATATATATATATATATTTTTTTTTTTTTCATACTATTTGCCATTTCCCGCGTTAGCGAGGTAGCGTTAAGAACAGAGAACTGGGCCTTAGAGGGAATATCCTCACCTGACCCCCTTCTCTGTTCCTTCTTTTGGAAAATTAAAAAAAAAAAAACAAGAAAGGGGAGGATTTCCAGCCACCCGCTCCCTCCCCTTTTAGTCGCCTTCTACGACACGCAGGGATATATATATATATATATATATATATATATATATATATATATATATATATATATATATATATATATATATTGTCTGTTTTTCTTCATGTAAGGACGTGTGTCTTGAGTTGGTTTCACTTATGTTTGCCCCACACATTTATCCGACACATTCATCCTTTCATTTCAGACTTACAGATTTCCCCTGAGTCTTCAACATAATCTCATGTTGTATCCTGTGGCTGAGGAGATCCTCTCAGTTTCGAAGAGTTACGTATTATCTACATAGGCGTCACCGCTGTTGAATTTGAAGATTTTAATCGTCTCTTCTCGTGTCCCTCTGCCTCATAAAGTGGGAATGTTTAGGACCGCATACCTCTTCTTGTTGCTGAACTCCCTTGGTGCAAGTACACAGCTTTGGCTGTCCAGTGTTGGAATCTCTCTAGCACCTCTGTATGTCTCCTATATTAAAGAAACCAAATACTGGTGTATATTGCAATTTGAATCTATTATATGTCGGATACCACTTATAGGGTATCTAATTATCATTAAGGTTCTTGAAGAAAATCATGCACTTATTGATACGGAAATCGTTTTCTTCTTCCTAGCGATAACTTGGGCAGTATGTGAACAAGTCTTCCTCACAGATACTTTCTCGTAACACCCACCCTCCTTCCCGCTAGTTTGTAATCGAAGTTTGGTCTCGTTTTAATGAGCCTAATCTTCATATCTTTGCATTCGCTTGGAGGGAATATCGTTGACCATTTGTCTTGACCAGATCTCTTACCTGGCTTTCGCAACCTCGAACACAGTACTCCTTACATCAGTCATAAGTTTAGTTTAATCAGCAAACACAGGTACAAGTTCTTATGACAAATCATCTACAGAAGCCAATAACAGGGGAGCCAACATTGAGCCCTGAGGAACACCATTGATTACTTTTGGCATGTGTGATTAAGCACATCTGACGTAACTCCTCTGTTCTCTTCCTATCCATTCTTGACCAAGAAATGGGCCTTCGTCTTGTGCCTGCCTGCAGCTCCCACACTTGTGTGAGTTTCCTCAAAGACACACAGTTCACCAATCTCCCCTAATCCCTCTAGTGGAATCCTAATCTTATCACAGTAAACCCAAAAGTTTTATATTAGATAACCTTCCTTCCTCTGACCCCCCCCCCCATGCTTCCCACCCACCGAGGCAGTCTCTCTCTCTCTCTCTCTCTCTCTCTCTCTCTCTCTCTCTCTCTCTCTCTCTCTCTCTCTCTCTCTCTCTCTCTCTCTCTCTCTCTCTCTCTCAAGCACTCATCTGTTTGCTTTCTGATTATCCTTCCGAGCAATTTACGGAGCGGGGCATGTCAGTGGTACCAGGCTGCGGTTCAATGCATTCATCCCTATCTCCAGGATTGGGTACTCCTTACGCTCGTAGGTCGAGATCCCATCAGGACCACGCGCCTTATAGGGATCTTCTTCTTTCATAAGCTTGCTTACCCCGGGTCTCACAATCGCAATGTTTTACCTCGGCCCCTCCTCCATCTTGCTCTGGTGGTTCTGAGAGTGACATGTCTTCATTTCTAAATACGTTCTGGTGCTTCGTATTCCGCTCTCACGTATCTGCGTCTTGTATATTTCATTTATTCAAATTATTTATTCCTCATCCGACATTTTGCGTTTGGTAGATCCATAGAACCATCCACGAACCCTTACCGTTCTTGTGAAAAATTATCGTTTTGTGGTTATTCTTTCGTCTCTTCTGGATGTGTCGCATTTACGCACCGTTCCCCTCATGCCTCTCAACTGACAGTGACTTTCCCATGGTAGATCTCCAAGTTTTGAGATCTTGACTAACACGCATGTCCTCTAGATCAAGGGCTCTGTGGTCGCCATCCCTTAGATGGGGAGACCTTTGTTGATTGCTCTCTCTCTCTCTCTCTCTCTCTCTCTCTCTCTCTCTCTCTCTCTCTCTCTCTCTCTCTCTCTCTCTCTCTCTCTCTCTCTCTCTCTCTCTCTCTCTTATTCCCAGCCTGTTTAACATACAAGTGATTTACGGTGTTCATGGTCCATCTGTACCACACCCCCCTCCTCGGTGCTACGCTACACTTCGAGATGATTCTGCAGGTCCTCCTTCAAGCTTCCGCTTCCTCCAGACGAACCAAAGGGTCCCCACTTAGTCCAAGCTCCCTGTAGTTACAGGCCGCCATTATGAGAGATCCTTACCACCACACCTTAAAACCAGTCTCGCTGTTCCCTGGATCGTACCTTCATTACTGTCATTAAATACCTGTTCGGGATCACCGATTCTCAATGGTGGATTACGTATAATCAAGACGATCCGATCTTATTTGTCTACTGATACTATTCCTATTAGATACTGTTTGAAGAAAAGAAAAAAAAGGACGATCGTGTCCTGCGATCTCGTAGGACTTTGGATTCTCTCCCACTGCTAGGGACCAGGACTCTTCTTGATGTAGTCTGTCTTTACTTCCTTGAAGGTAAGTGTCCTTTGGGAACTCTATCTTTCAGCATCACCAATCATGTTAGCTTTGGTTACCCCCGTGAGAACTTCACACACACACACACACACACACACACACACACACACACACACACACACACACACACCTGGTATATACCATTAAATGTCCTTCGGTGTGTGGTAGCTGGCCTTCGTTCCCTGCACACTCAGGTCACCCCTGATGGTTCGGAGGAAGTGATCAATGTGTCACTGCCCTCTCCCAGGGTGACAGACTAAGTCCCTGAAGGAAAATGGTAAATGTATACATAAAGGTCTTCAAGCACCACGTTTTCTTCAGTGTTACGTGAAGTACGTCTCGAGAACCGCTTAGAGGGGGCGTCGTTCGAACTGTTCATCTCCAGAAATTTGAGCAGAATTACTTCAAGACGTTTGTTATTGACTCTGCACAGCTGCGCCAATATATATCAAGAGTTTCGCGTAGTCATGAGTCGCTCGGGGAAGACAGCCCAGTGCTAGATACAATTAGAGGATCGAATTTATGTGACTCCAAGATAATCGAAAAACAGATTGTATAATGAACTTGGTATTATTTGGGGGGGAGAAGGGGGGTGTGTGGTGTTGCTCTTCATCCCAGCAGTGAGAACAGAACTCCGAGTGACCGTTTTAAAATCCCAGGATGCCGTGTCCTTAACGTCCCCAGGAGAGTACTGGGTGATGATGAGAGACGGAACGCTTCACGAGAATGAGCGTAAGGTAAGGGAATTAGATAATGCTTCCCTAGAGCGGGGTTCGTCTCACCAGCCACATCTGACAACACAAGCATCGGCAGACTCTGGAAAAAAAAAAAACTGGTTTCAGCGCAATGCTAACTCTGACCACTGGAGCATGGAAGATAGATCACGGTTGCCTGTAGCTGGCTGGCTGGATGGCTTGTCGGCAGGTTAGCTGGCTGGGTGGTTCGTTGGTTGGTTGGTTGGCTGGCTGGCTGCCTGGCTGGCTGGCTAGCTGGATGGCTTGTCGGCAGGTTAGCTGGTTGGGTGGTTCGTTGGTTGGTTGGCTGGCTGGCTGGCTGGCTGGCTGATCGGCTGGCTAGCTGGCTGATTGGCTGGCTGATTGATAGGTTGGCTGGCTGCCTGTTTGGCTAGTTGGTTGTCCTGTTGCTGCTTCTTCTGGTGCGGGCAACAAGCAGGACGCCACCTGAGGACCCGCATGACTGTACACCAGTTATAGCCCACGAGCAAGACCGGAGTTCACACTTCAGGCCACAGTTGGTTGGCTGTTTAGAACATCAGACCCATCGACTGCTACGGTCATTCAGGTCGTCAACGTCAGGCCATGAAACGTCAGTGGATAAATCCTGAACAGCTGAGCTTCCTCAACTGTTCAAGACTACTGAAAGACCATACACGCTCTCACTGCACGTACGTGTCTTCCAGACGTTCCTATGGAAGTGGAGAGAGAGAGAGAGAGAGAGAGAGAGAGAGAGAGAGAGAGAGAGAAGAGAGAGAGAGAGAGGAGACGGACGGACGGGGTTGAACCCTGTCTCCCCTCCTCATACTGCCAGGCTGTAGGGCTCTGTGATACATGAGTCCGTCAGTAAGATGGAAAGGAGGGACGAAGCTTGGAGGTCTCGTTTCGAATCATTTTCAGGCTTCAAAAACATCGCAGCCAACTGGTATACATCTTAACGAGACTTCTCCTCGAGAAATATGGACGACATTTCCCCGAATTGGTCCAAGTTGGTTCTCGTGTATCGGTGGGCCAGATGGTACCTCATATATTATAACAAGCACATGATGCGGGGCGCGGGGGACCATCCCTGCATGTGTGATCAGGTTTAAGTACATGTAGACGCGGGTCTAGTGAAGGTTCATAAGTCACACAGCGTTGGTTATGGTAATTAGAGAACTTGTATTAGTGGAATCACAAGTCTTGTATACGTACTACACCTTAACGCATCATTACATGCCAAAAGTAAGTCGGAAAGTAAGAAGAATTTGAGAGAAAGTTGGCCAAACATTTTAAGAAAAAAGGAAAAGTAGTCCTTGCGTGCCAGCATATGTACATATTCCTCGACCTTTTTTCACTGCTAATACCCCCCCCTAAGCTGTCCCCATAACCCGGAATTTCAAACAGCATTTTACGCGGCCATCAGTGAAATTACACCTCCGCCATCCTGTCGAAAATGCTCCTCGTTTCCGAGGTATCAGCCTCAGCGGGCGTGATGGGATGTGAGGCTTGGCTGCCCCGGCGACAGGAGCCCCCTTCATTGAAGGGGAGACGCTACCACATCCCTCCTTCCTTGGTGATCAAGTCAATGTTGAAGTGGGTTTTTTTTTCTCTCATCTTAAATATATATATATATATATATATATATATATATATATATATATATATATATATATATATATATATATATATATATGGAATCAAAACATTTTCCATCAGCTGTATATCCTCGAAAACCACAGCCTACTCTTCATCGAGCAAAGAGGGACTGGAACCCCTTGCGGGAGCCCTGACGCTCATTGTCTCAGTCCTCTAGACCCTCTTTCCCTTGTGACCCAGTTGGGCAACAGTTCATCGACCACCAGCCCGAGTACAGTACCAACACTGGCGGTCCTTTCCACAGTGGAATGCGTCGCACAGGAGCGGACGAGAGGAATTGTTTTTCGATGGTGGCACAGCTCATACTTCTCACGGTGTTGCTTTATGGGATTGGGAAGAGAGATGGGGACAGAACCGAGGAGAAATAGGGAGGTACAGACGGTCAGGAGAGACAGATAGACAGTCAGGCAGGCAGGCAGAAAGACAGGAAGATAGACATAGGAAGACAGACTTTGATACGAACAGCAGACGGGAAATGGGACTGATGGAGAGGCAGATAGACATATAGATATCTGTGACAGTGACTGTGGCCGGAAGAGAGAGAGAGAGAGAGAGAGAGAGAGAGAGAGAGAGAGAGAGAGAGAGAGAGAGAGAGAGAGATGATGATGATGATGATAATGATGATAATGCAAGTAAGAGCAAATTAACTGAGCCAGTGTGTCAGAAAGGTGACATATAGTGTAGTTCAAGGGGACATTTCAGGTCCGTAATGACATACACTGCAACCTATATAAACTAATACTACAGAAAGGATGATGAGGTAAGGGCAGGAAATACACACACACACACACACACACACACACACACACACACACACACACACAGATTCGTTATATCCGTAATGCTTCAAATGTGCGGGTTTTTTTTCAGCCGAATGGCTGTCTAGATTCAATTAACCGTTCTCTTTTCATTCATTTATTAACACACACGCAAGCAGCAAGCAAACAGGAGACAGGAGAGAATGTCTTGACGTCCAGAGAGAGAAAACACACCAGGGAAAGACCTTCTCTAAACCACACTCAAGAGAAGACCTTTTGCTTTGGACGTAGTTAAGGGAAGCATCATGACATGTTATGGTTGTGGTTGTAGTTATAGTGGTGACTGTTCTAGTGTTGTGATAAGGCGTGGTAGAGATGGGTTGTGACGCTAACGATGGTTGTAGGGATTTAGTTGTGCTATGATGATACTGACGGACGGACGGATCAGATAGTGATGATGAGTGTGGCGACGATGAGGGTTGTAGTGATGATAATGGTTAGGTTCAGGTTCGACTTGGTAGTGATGGTGTTCATGAGAGTGGTCGTGGCAGTTGTAGCGATGGTTTTCGTGGTTGTTTGAGTGATTGTGGTTGTGGTGGTTGTAGTAATGGTGGTAGTTGTAGCAATGGTGTCGTGGTGGTTGTAGCGGTGGTGGTGGTAGTTGTAGTGTTAATGGTCGTGGAAGCTGTAGTTGTCGTGGCCCTATTAATCTTTGTGATATTGGCTCATAACATGGTTGTAGTTATCGGTAGCTGTGAGATGAACTATGAAGGAAACAAGGAAAAAAATATGGAAGACATCTAAAGTAAAGAGGAGAATGGAGAGAGAGGAAGAAAAAAAACGGTAACAGATGAGGAGCTGGTGAGGTAATAGGATGAACAGCGGCCCGCCACTAATGCAGAATGTGGGCGGAATTGAGCAATATCCATTTTATCGATGCAGACTGATTGCGGCATATTTCTTGCTCCCTAAATTGTATCGGGCTGCGCAGGGCTGTATTGGACGGCGGAGCAAAATCCCGCGACTCAGAAATTCCTGGCGGGTATGAGAAATTGACTTAGATGCCTTGCACTGAATTATTGCAGAAATGTTTCATACAGAGTTTTCATTCATAGTTCAGCCATAGCCTGATAAAAGAGAGGAAGAAATTCCACTTTTTAGGGAGGCTCTTATGTTGTATTAAATCTGTTTATCGTTTAAGTCAATCATATGAGTCTGTACCGTTAGATTTGTGGGGTTCTCTTTTGACCGAAAGAACTTAAGAGTTCACTGGTTTTCTTTTCTCTTATTATTTGGACGTATAGCCTGTTGTGCTGGTTCTGTGTCGAGACGGATATGAAAGTTGTACTGGAAAAGTTTTCTGGTAGGAAGTATCAAGAGATGCCGTACTGCCTGTGTGTAGGGAGCGTAATAACAACTCAAGAGAATATATTTTAGTTCTTTGTAAGTGTTTTGCAAGGTTTCCTGCAGTGTTTGTGTGTTTGTGTGTGTGTGAAGGCTGTTTCTGGTTGTTGTTATGAAGGAGCTGTTGAAGGTAAGTATGGATATTGTCGTGTCTGTATTTACAGATTTCTTAACTGATTTCGTGTATAGAGGTGTTGTAGTGTATAGTGATGCTACGGTAGAAGGCGGAAGTCTGATAAAGTTATGCCTGCTATGGAAATGAGGTCGTGGGCAATAGGCTATGTGTCCTGGCCTCCTTGTGGAGAAGCTCAGCCCATTGATGAATATAACTCGCAGGGAATTCTGAGAAAATATCAGTAACAGTAGTGCTACTTAAGCCTCTCTTGTCCGGTATATCGAGCCAGTGTTGCCATGACGACTAGAGAGTCTCCAAAGTGTTGCCAGCCCGCCAGTCTACCAGAGAAGCACAGGTCTCCTACTCGCTCCTCTATTTGATGTCCCACGATCATTACCCCTCTGCCATTACCTCCCACGTCTACACCTCATATCTCTCATTTCCCCGAGTGCCACTGCCTTCAGCAGCCCTCCCCGATGATACCGTATCTTTCTCGTTTATGTCCACACTGCCACTCAGTCCGTATCCATCCATCACTCCTCTATGATTTACACATCCATAATGCATCATATCTCTATACACATATGTATAGCCGCTTCAGACACAACCTCGTCAAATTCCATCTCGATAGACTATCCTTTGTATCGTATTGACAAAATAGGTTGAAGAATCCCTCTATAAACTCCCTTTCGTTCGCCAAATGCATTCATACACCTTCATACCAATGCCTCTTACACACATTGTCCACATGTCTTACCATCAGCTCTCCTGAGACACACCGTATCTAATAAAGAAAAGGCAAACTCAGACAACTAAAATGACTTCGACAGTATAACATAAAAAGAGGTTCTTCAAATTAGGTAGTAATTTGATGGCTAGAAATAACAGCGTAAAATTAAAAGGAAGATGTAATGACAACGTGAATAAACGTTTTTTGTTCTGTACGAGTTGCAGATTGGAAAAAAGGACCACCAGATAACGTCAATGTAGAGTCTGTCATTACCCTCAGGGATAAGCAGACAATTCGGTAATATTTATTAACATTGAATACGCTAGTTTCAGAACGGTAAAGAATTATACATTTAGATCGATTATCAAAAATTTCAACCTCTTTTGTTTCCCCATGTGATTGCAATGAGAGTAAGAATTTTTCCCGTTCATACTTTCCTATAAAAATTCCATAACAGTGTACTCATTTTTTCCATAGTACATGGCACTGTATGAAGGTTGTTGTGACAGAAGGAGCGATGGGTGGAGAGGTGTCTTTTGCTTTACCGCCTATTTTCTATCACAAACAGGATTATGACCTGAGGACACTTTGCTGCTATTCCTCAGCAGGTAAGCTCCTCATGGACCATCAGGTCTCCTGTTTTCTGACCCTCCCTATACACTCCCAAAAACGCCTTCCACACCTGACCTTCATCATGAAGAACTCTCAAAACTTCTTGGGTATTCCCGTGGAAGACAGCATACACAACACACGTGTAGTTGATTGGCCATTATTAATTCTAATTAGATGGAAGGAAAGGAGAAAGAAGTTGTCATGGTAATCATTCGAAGGCAACGCGCAGAATCCCCGCCCGTCCGCAAAAGACGAGATGCCAATCAAATCCCACAATTCAGTAGGTCTTTTCTGTGCCTCTGACTGGCAGAGGACAGGAAACAAACATCCAACAAAGAGCCAGGTCTCTGGTTAAGCTCCACCACTCTAGGTTTGTGTGCCTCTATCTGTCGACTGTTTCCTGTAGCATAGGAACAAAGGAGGTTCAGTGACAAGTGGTCGAGAGCTCTCCTGCTGTGTGGGAGAGATAAGTTATTCCGGGGCGTTGACCTGCCTCATCTGTGGCCAGGGAGATCCCCATAGTACCTCCAGTGGTGGGTTAGTGTGTTGTCATGACCTGGTATAACCTTCCAGTGCAGTGTACTGTCATGACCTGGTGGAGCCTTCCACTGTTGTTTCGGTGTACTGGCATGACCTGATGGAGCCTTCCACTGTTGTTGCAGTGTTGCTGGAGGACGTGGCAGAGCCTTCCACTGGCTCCCCCTCAGCGTACCGTGACCTATCGGGGACGTCCTCCTGCAGTGGTTATCCCGGCCTATACCGTACGTCGTGACCTCGTACCGCGCCTCTGGACACCCTGCCCTCCGCCCTCCCCGCCTCACGCAATCATCAGCAGACCCGCCATCAGCCGCTGGTGAAGGACTATCGACAATAATGATGTGAATCTCAATGGCCGTCCGTTCAATGACGATCCGTCGGCCCGCTGGTTGTGGTCGGGGGAAGCCCTGTGTCTGTGGCATAGAGAGGTCCTTCGTCCGTGGTGTGAGGGAGGCCTTTCCTATCTGTGGCATTCAGAAACCCACCCCACCCACCCAACCCTCTCCTCCTCCGCTCGTCATTTGGGGGCCCCGGCCGGCCAGCATGGCTGAATGATTCCACTCAAGAGCTCAGAAATAGATCTCCCCGCCAGCACGCCAGTACACCGCTTTAATTATCCGAGTTATTACTAGTGGAGACATAATCATCTTGTTGGATGGTAGTGGGCTGGTCTGTGCCTCCAACAACCCCCCCAGCTTACCCATTATGATCAGTGCTCTGTTGTCAGTTATAATGACACTGGCAAGGGGATCAGTCGTTCTTATGATGAGGATGAATATAACTCAAAATTTTTTTTACCATTACTAATTCCTGTATGAGGGATTATTTTTTTTCTTCGTGATTATGGGGACGATGGAAATGAACAAATGTCATTCATTTAGAAATGAATGGCACGCTTTTAAAATGCATTATATCCTATCGATTTTGTGTGTATGTGTGTGTGTGTGTGTGTGTGTGTGTGTGTATGTGTATGTGTGTGTGTGTGTGTGTGTGTGTGTGTGTGTGTATGTGTATGTGTGTGTGTGTTTGGTCACTACTTTGATATGCATGCATAAATCAGTTTACACATCTGTTCATGAAGTGTTCTTCCATATTACTTGTGACATAACACAGCACATCTGTTCATGAAATGTTCCTCCATATTACTTGTGACATAACACAGCACATCTGTTTCAGATAAGGTAAGGACGCCATGTGTACTCTAATTCCTATGAGACAATGAGAGAGACAAGCTCCTCTCCATCCCAGCAGACCAGCCAGGTCTCTGTCGTTTTTTCCCTAGATGTCATCAACAGCTTTTTAGTAAACGAGTGAGCAAGACAATAGATGTATGTCACACTGGGGGTCACTTGTATCGGATGACTTGCGACTCCAACGCAAAAGATGGGTGAGGTGAGACACTGGCAGGAGTTCTGAGATGTATGAAGTGATACCATGATACGTGTCGTATTGACAGAGGCCAGAAAATCAAGTCTGTGAATCTGCTTATTTGAGATGTTGATAAACCATTAAGCTTCGGTGTCTCCAGCTTGAGACAGTGTGAGGGGAGGGGGAGTGTCAGGTGACCCGTCACGTAGAAAACCAGGAAAAAAAGAGAAATGATCAGGCAGAAAGAGGCTGGTGTGAGGGGTCATTGGTCATCCAGAAGCCCCAGGGGGATTAGTGGACTAGGGAGGAAGACAGAAGGGAAGTTAAGGCTTAGCCACTTCCTTCAGCAAACTATATGGTTGAGACAGCTGCTGGAGGTACACAGGTATCCGCTGGTGACACACACACACACACACACACGTCATGCATTCTCTCCCTCTGTGGCAAGTGAGATGTTAGGTACAAGAGTTCGACATTATCATTATATTCGCATGGCAAATTTCACCCCCCCTTTTCAATGCATATTTAATGTACATTCTATTACTCCCTCGTGGTTTTTTAGATTTCAGTCTGTATTCATCTAGAGAAAAAGAAAAGATGTGCATTATCTTGATGATTATAAAGTGTAGAAAGACGATATGAGAGAGAGAGAGAGAGAGAGAGAGAGAGAGAGAGAGAGAGAGAGAGAGAGAGAGAGAGAGAGAGAGAGAGAGACCACAGAGATCCTGGGGCAATAAGGCAGATTTTTTTTTTTTTTTTTTGAAACAAAGGAAAACATTCCGTCGTTAGCGTGTACACGAGGCACCGGAGTTGAGAGAAGTCTAGATACACATACCACACAGACCCAAGGTACAAGCTAAAGTGGTCGAGGCGGAGGGTGAGACAGAGCAACGCCATGACTTAGGCATCCTTCCCCTGACGTCACACTCAGTTATCGGCACAGAATGATACATCTGCCACATCTGCTGACGAGACTTGGTGAGGTAATGAGCAGCTCGCGAAGAAACGTTTGATGGTTCGAGAATCGTCTCAGCGAGGAAGGTTTGAGTCGGCAGTGTCGAAAATAGGATCTCTCTCTCTCTCTCTCTCTCTCTCTCTCTCTCTCTCTCTCTCTCTCTCTCTCTCTCTCTCTCTCTCTCTCTCTCTCTCTCTCTCTCTCTCTCTCTCTCTCTCTCTCTCCCCACCCAGCGTTAGCCCCGCTCTATGGCAGAGTCTCGTCCTCCTTTCTCTCCCTTCCCCTGCGCGTCGTAGCCTTTGATACTTTACACGACAGGGACACCCGGACGTCCTCTACCTCTGTTGTCTTTTCCGTCTTTCACAATGCTCTGTTCCCCCCACCACACCCCCTCCCACCCCCACCCTTCCCGCCACCACCATCCATCTTCTCCATCCTTCTCCTGGCCTTCACTGAACGCTCCTCCTCCACTGACACGTTCTTTACACCAGCCTTCTACTCCACTCCGCTCCACCACGAGCCATCCCCTCCATCTTCATCCCAAGGTCACCACCACCACTCCCCCTTTTACCTTCAGCTCCCAAGAACCTCAGATAATGTATCTGAGGGACGGACCACAGCCATTGTCCGAAACAGATATACTCATGCACGACAGACGTCCCATCTTCCGGTATATTACAAAAAAAGAGAATCCCTCTGAAAGAAATTTCTTTGAGAAAGTATATAACACAAGCCTCGTACACGGGTCTTATAACAAAAGTCTCACATGACAAGAGGCAATGAGATTACGGCCAGCTGCAGGCCGGGTTTTAAAGGTAGTAAAAGCTTATCGAATTAAGCTGAAAGTTTTTGAGGCAAAGTTGTAACGCGCGCTCTCGTGAGACACCATGAGCCTGTGTTTCTTGCCGCCGAAGGGGAACTTTGGCGGCCAAAATTTCTCTCGATTTCTTCAGCGGGACGCTTTCTTGCGGGCTGTCAAATAAGATTAAAAATCTTTTTCTTTGTCTCGAGGAAGGTGATATGTAAGGGAAAGAGGGGGAGGCGGGCGTAGGAAAATGGAGAGGTAGATAGATCTCCGGAGAAATTCTTAAATGTGTTATTAGGAGGTAAACTAAGCGGCCGCTTGAGCGAGTAAGCGAAGAGAAACTATGGCAACAACGTCTTGGTTCAGAAGCAATGTACGAAACATATATTTTGAAAATGAAACAAAAACGAGAAGGGATAAGAGGTGATTGTTCTTCTTCTTGATATTTCAAGCCCAAGAAAAGCAGTGTGGATTTTAGAATCGAAAGGGATCGTTAATGAAGTTGATATATCGTTTCCGATGACTTGATATATCGTTTCCGATGACTTGATATATACCTCCCGATGGCTTGATATATCGCTCCCGATGGCTTGAGACCTCGTGTAGGAGAAAACACCGCCCGCAATCATCCAGAACATCCTCCTCCTCGGAGAGATTAAGACGGGGCCTCAACAAGGACCCAGACGGAATAAATTCGATTGCAGCTGACCTGCCAACAACGAAATTCTCCAGTAACACCGTCTTGACCTATATTGTGAATGACTCAGAGTTCCAGAACTACCACCTGAGCCAGTTTAAAGAGAGTAAGACGCATTGTCTACATCTCAGAGACCTTGTGATTAAACCAGTGATCATGCCGGGAAAACTTTCGTATTTTCGTATGAGTCCTTATAGTGAGTATCCCTTTATACTAAACTGCGTCATCCGATCTCCTCTCTTTCTTTCCCTGGGTTTAATTTGGTCGGGTGCCAGGTTTCTGTGTCGTCAACTTGAGGAAATTTGCGATCCTTCGGCCCTGCCCGAAGCAATCCACTCTTCACCGCGTCTTATGACGGTGTGGACCACAGGAACAGGCGGGAGACTCAATCACGAGGAGGGACTTTAATGTCAGAGGAGTTAACTGCTTATCGGAAAACTGATTTCCCTTCAGCCTGAGAGAGAGAGAGAGAGAGAGAGCTTCATCATTATACAACGTTGCCACAGAGAATTATGTTCGTGTGAATGAATGTTTCTTTTTCTCATCTGTGTTTGTTTTCATATGACCATTTTGTCCGGAATGGGACGTGGAGGTCCACGCGTGCCGGAATGGTAGGTACATAAGTAAGTGTCCTTTTCACCCACTTCTTATTCTCACACAGGGACCGAAGGAAGCACACTCGAGGGCAACTTATCATAGACTTTGTAACTTCCTTCATTCTTCTGCCATTAACTCCCTTCATTCTTGTGCCTTCTACTCCCTTCATTCTTGTGCCACCTGTTCCCTTCATTCTTGTACCACCTGTTCCCTTCATTCTTGTGCCATCCACTCCTCGATCAACAGCAGCTTCATGCGAGATAGTACGCTCCCGCTTCGGTCAGCGGAAGCATTAAGCCAAACAGTATTATTGTATGATACTTCTGTTGATCGAGGCGTTGCTGTATTGTCTCGTATGGAAGACCACAGTTGGATCAAGAGAAGAGAGAGTGTAAGGAAGGAAGAAATGAGGTCTTTAACACTGCAGGAAGGGTGTAGAAGGGGTGTGTGTGTACCAGCCTTGGAGAACAGAGGACACAGATTTCTGGTTCAATAGGAGAAGCGTAAAACAACCTGAGGTACAAACACGGAAACACACGGAGGTCGAACTCTATTCGAAGGAAACTATGGGGTTGGAAACTATCACATCAGCACGTAATAAAGGAAAGAACAAGTGAGATACGAAACACAACTTATAAGTCCGAGGAACACACTTACCTATTTCAGAAATTTATGAGGAAGTAATTAACAGGGAATGACCGAGTAACTAGATTAAAGAACTCGGGAGAAGAAAGTTATCAAACACTGATGAGAACATATGTGAAGAGTTGAACACGAAGTTTCAGTCGTGTGTGTGTGTGTGTGTGTGTGTGTGTGTGTGTGTGTGTGTGTGTGTGTGTGTGTGTTTACTCTCGACGATTGGGAAGAAGTGCCAGTGTTGCCAGACAGAAGAGGGAGAGATACCTTCGGAATTACTGGAAGTATGAGAGTTCGTGAGGGAGAATAGACCCTTGAAAGGCTCGTGGACCAGATGACATCTCACCCTGTGCACTTCCAGTGTGTGTGTGTGTGTGTGTGTGTGTGTGTGGAGAGAGAGAGAGAGAGAGAGAGAGAGAGAGAGAGAGAGAGAGAGAGAGAGAGAGAGAGAGACTATTGCCAAACCACGACTGATGCCATTGTTCCATCAGTGTCGTACCCATGCATGAAAAAGGTCACAAAGCAATACACCGGAACTCCCCACACACCTGTATCACTAATGAGCGTCGCCTGTGAAATATTCGAGAAAAGAATCAGGGAAAATAGACGGAGGATTTCATGGCTGACTCCAGCAACCTGGGTGAAAGACAACAGAAGATTCAGAAGGAAAATCTCCCGTGCGACATATCAGTAAGGTTACGATGAGAGAGAAATAACGTCTCAGGACAAGGAAAAAAAAAAAAGACATGATTGGACTGTGTATTTTTGGACTGTAAGAAGCCATTTGACACTTTCCCCCACTCTAAAGGACTGGTGACAGAGCCAGACATCCAGGCTATTACCAGACGAGGGTTTCACCAGTGGCATGACGAAACATGACACGTGGTAAGGGGAGGGAGCAGGGGCTAGCTATTCACGCCGGACGAGGTCGAAAAAAAAAAAAGTTCCCTCACGGCTCAGCGCTGAGGAGGATCTGCATCAGTGGTTGGCCAGATGAGGCGAGGTTATACCATAACATGTTTGCTGATGATGCCAAAAATCATGAAAGAGTGCAGGGTAAATGGCACCTCCGCCTGCAACCTGTGTGTGTGTGGGGGGGAGTGGGAGGGATCTTGCAATACCATCAGAAGTCCGTATTTCAGCACTGTCAGCCTGGGGGTCATGCTCGCCCCCGGTTCGCCTTCAGCTCAACTGCTAATGAATTCCATCCCCCCCCCCCCCCTCCCAGGAAGCGCGACACCAGTCCAGCACCATGAACGTCTTTTCAAAAAAAGAAAAAAAAAGAAGTCCGTGAGACATCGTCCCTGATATGCCATCAGTCATATTCTTAGTCTCTTTTCGTACCCGCTTCCTCAGCAAAGAGAAGTGGAGGTGGAGGAGAACGCTCCACTCCCCTTGCAGTACCCCAGTGATTACCTCGGTCTAGGTATATCTCTGCGAGGGAGATCTTTACATGCGTCATGCGTTTTCTTTATTCTTTTTTTTAGGCATCGTAATTTTGCTGCAGTTTTGGGGGGACTTGATTCATTCTGCGTTGGATAACGATGTGACCAAACTCTCCACGGGCCGTGTTGTCAAGGGTCATCTTCAGAGCCACAAGACGGGAATGTAACCTTTCCGTTAACATCAGTTGGCCGAGACTTTTTCAAACGATTAAACTTTTATATATTTTGAGACCATGTTGTCTCCCATTTTCTCTCATCCTTCGCACGTTTTCTTTTTCATTTTTTTTTCTATTTCTATATAGAAGAATACCAGTGAAGACTGACAAAGTATATCGTCTATTTCTGTGATCGTTTCGTCCTAAATCATTTATAGCAACACTTTACCGCCGGTACACGCTAGAGAATGGCTCTCACCCTTTCAGTGTAGAAACACCACCATATCAAATGGTCATTGTGGATGTATTGCCACGCTCGGGAGAGCTGATGTTCCCTACACGTTTTACTGGCTGTGGAACCTCATCTTGGTTGATAACCTTAACACTTCAGGTCTCCTATATCTATCAGTCCAAACGCTAGCTCACCATTATCTGTTCTGAGATTGCTTATATCTGAGTGTCTTGTTATTCTTATCTTCTTTCATCAGTCCCTTCTCTTACAGCAAAAAAAAGAAAGAAAAAGAATTCCTTTTGACCTCCTTAGTGGAATTCGCATGATTATTTCGCTTTTCACAATGTGTCCCGCTGCATGTATGATCTTTTTCAAACAATGATTCGTGGATAGAATTTGAATATATCTGTACACCATTGTTCTTTCAGCAATGGCCCGTCTTTGTGAATCACCTCAGACAGCCCATCATTTTCTTTTGTCTCATGTCGGTTCCAAGCATTCACTCCTCCAGAACATAGCGCAACAACTCTCAAAACAATTAAGAGAAGATGTTGCTGGAATTAACGGAGAATGTTTCGTGTGTATTGTAGCCGTGCTATGTGGCGTGGCTGTAACCGTAACGTTAGCTTCGTAATCATCTTTCTTCAGTTTGTGAATTGCAAAAAAAAAAAAAAAAAAAAAAAAATACATTTTACACTACCAGAAATAAAGAAAACGAGAGAAAAATTATGTAGAAATTATATGAGGTCATCAATCACATAGTGAGACCCCCGACCCCCCCTTCGGCTGGGGTCACATACGCTTGAATGGGAAACTGAGAGGCGTGCTCCAGGTTGTGGTTCGCTGAGCTGGTGCACTGAGAGACGTGCTGCAGGTTGTGGTTCGCTGAGCTGGTGCACTGGTCTGTTGGGGTGGGGGAGGACACTGTGGTTCGCTGGGCTGGTGCACTGGTTCCTGGGTTGAGGGGGAAGGGAGAGGACACTGGTTCGCTGAGCTGGTGCACTGGTTCCTAGGGTGAGGGGGAAGGACATTTGAGGTTCGCTGTCTTATTCTTTCAACAGAATGTCAGAAGAGATTCGCAGAGGATGACATACCACGAATCCCTTAAGTTAATAATACTCACTCTCTCTCTCTCTCTCTCTCTCTCTCTCTCTCTCTCTCTCTCTCTCTCTCTCTCTCTCTCTCTCTCTCTCTCTCTCTCTCTCTCCCATTTGAAGAGCTGAACCCTCGATTAGGATTTCAGTCCATGACTCGAGCCTTCAGCATAAAAAGAAAAGTTAGGTCTCAGGGCTGTAATTTCAGAGCCTTTCCCCTGGAGGTAATAAGTTGGTTATTTCCTGTTCAGACGATAATTACACATTCCTCAGCTTGTAAGCTCCACCTGAATTACTGTTATTAATTTTGTTTTCTCAGAAACAGAAACGCGTGTTGCTTTCCGTCTTTTGCCTTACTGGGAACAGCTAGTTACCTCTCTCTCTCTCTCTCTCTCTCTCTCTCTCTCTCTCTCTCTCTCTCTCTCTCTCTCTCTCTCTCTCTCGTTTTGACACATCCCTCGGCATGACGAAATTTTGAGGTGATTCTACACGTCTGTCGAGACGGATTTGGATCTTCTGGAAGTCATCAACAGCATCATTAGTCGGGAGAGAGAGAGAGAGAGAGAGAGAGAGAGAGAGAGAGAGAGAGGGGGGGGGGGGGGAAACCTACGTCCATACCGTAGTAGCAAAGGAAACACGAGTAGTGAAACTGACGGAAATTGGTTCCCAACGCGGGTCTAGGACCCTTGCAGTCTTTCTCGAAATGACGTTCCCCGAACTCCTGATTCCGTTTCCCTTTTGCTACCGTACTACCGTACTGTCTCGTGCAGTTCGTTGGGAGATCATGCGAGTTCGATGTCTCCTGGCCTCCTTGAGACAAGAGGACGTCCGCGACACTTTGTAGGATGTCCTGAAAGTGACACTCTTTGTCTGAGTCACTGATATTGGTCGTTGGTAGAGGTGAGTGGGATGTAGGAGCGATGTGTTTGTGTCATCTGCATCTCCTTGTCCTTCTTGTGTGTGTGTGTGTGTGTGTGTGTGTGTGTGTGTGTATGTGTGTGTGCTTGTGTGTGTGTGTGTGTGTGTGTGTGTGTGTGTGTGTGTGTGTCTGCAAGGGCGAACAAGACCCATGTAGAGCTGTGAATTGAGACATAAGTGACGGGAGAGTGGAAAGGAAATAGGCGCGGCCATATGTGACGGACTGTAGCGGTCGTGAATGTATGTGACGGGGAGAATGGCCGGAGTAATTGTATGTTGGAAATTATCATCCACCCCCCCCCCCACCCCCCCACCCGAAAAAAAACAAAAAAAACAGTGCAAATATACGAAATCATCCCCAGAATAGTACAAATATACGAAATCATCCCCAGAATATTACAAATATACGAAATCATCCCCGGAATAGTACAAATATCTTCGAATCAGTGCTTTATGCCAAAATTGTACCCTAGAAACGGTGCAGATATTCATACGAGACCATCACCGAAAACAGCGCCAGAATTTGGAATGGTCTACAGAAACAGTGGTTACCCCAAGGCCAGGAGAGAACACGCCACTCAAAGTGCTGCTAACATGTTCCCTGACATGTTGACAAACCAGCCTTGTTGCCTCGACCACAGAGACAGAATAGGTAGGGCAGCGCGGGAGTACAAGGCAAGGGAATAGGTAGGGCAGCGCAGGAGTACAAGGCAAGGGAATAGGTAGGGCAGCGCAGGAGTACAAGGCAAGGGAATAGGTAGGGCAGCGCAGGAGTACAAGGCAAGGGAATAGGTAGGGCAGCGCAGGAGTACAAGGCAAGGGAATAGGTAGGGCAGCGCGGGAGTACAAGGCAAGGGAATAGGTAGGGCAGCGCGGGAGTACAAGGCAGGGGAAGTGACGAGAGAGCTCCGAGGAACGCCGGACGAAAAGGAAAAAGAAAAAGAGCGACAGTCGCTTATTTGAATACCTCGGACTTGCCTGTGGTTCACAGTTACACTTATCATGTATTTTTTGAAGATAAAGAAAAAGAAGAAAAAAAAAGGGAATGGTCTTAAGCTAGGAGCCAGTCCCAAGTGTGCGCTAAGAGCCAGTCCCGAGTATGCGCTAAGAGCCAGTTCCGAGTGTGCGTTAATGACTTTTCAAAGGGTACAAAACGCCCATCAGGAAGATGCCCAGCCAGAGCGCTGTACCGTCTCCATAAACAAGTGGGATTTAAAGACTAGGTCCGCTGTCGAGGGGAGGAGACTTTCAACACAGACGGAGGTTCTAGAGAATATATTCCCTGTATTTGTTTTTTTTCTTCGTGATCTGATTAACTTGGTAATCAGGTGAAAGATACGGTTGTATAAATCATATTAGTACTCAGTGGTTCTGCTTGTTACGTTTTGTGTATGAATATATATATATATATATATATATATATATATATATATATATATATATATATATATATATATATATATATTTTATATATATTTTTTTTTTTTCCAAAAGAAGGAACAGAGAAGAGGTCCAGGTGAGGATATTCCCTCAAAGGCCCAGTCCTCTGTTCTTAACGCTACCTCGCTATCGCGGGAAATAGCGAATAGTATGAAAAAAAAAAAAAAAAAAAAAAAATATATATATATATATATATATATATATATATATATATATATATATATATATATTTATATTTATTATACTTTGTCGCTGTCTCCCGCGTTTGCGAGGTAGCGCAAGGAAACAGACGAAAGAAATGGCCCAACCCCCCTATACACATGTATATACATACGTCCACACACGCAAATATATATATATATATATATATATATATATATATATATATATATATATATATACAAATGTGTGTGTGTGTGTGTGTAGACAAACTTGCTGGGAAAATAAACACAGAGGTTCCAAGCCTTCGATTGTATTTCAAGTCATTTTCATTTGAAAACGACTTGAAATACAGTCGTGAATTCATGTTGCGCATGTTTATAAATCATTTGCTCTTTCATGTCTTTTTTGTTGGCGTCAACTGTGAAGTTTAATTGGTTGTGTTCATCTTATCGAGTCACGCCACAAGTTTCCTTCATCTCTGACTACCAGAAGCGGTAGCTAACAGCCTTCAGGAGAGAGAGAGAGAGAGAGAGAGAGAGAGAGAGAGAGAGAGAGAGAGAGAGAGAGAGAGAGAGAGAGAGAGAGAGAGAGATATTCTAATTTGAGCCTCAGATATTAAGGTTATCATGGTGTGTGTTTTGTCTTCGAGAGGATATGGAACTTAAAGATAGACTTTCGGTACGACCCTTGAGCATGAAGGCACTACCCTTGAACACGAAGATACGACCCTTGAACATGAAGGTACGACCTTTGAACATGAAGGTACGACCCTTGAACATGAAGGTGCGACCGTTGAGCATGAAGGTACGACCCTTGAACATGGAGGTACGACCCTTGAACATGAAGTTACGACCCTTGAACATGAAGGTACGACCCTTGAACACGAAGGCACGACCCCTTAGTATGAAGGTACGACCCTTGAGCGTGAAGGAACGACTCTTGTGCCCAGCGGTACGACCCTTTGGTATCACTGGCCTGGCTGGCCTTTGATCTGACCCCACGAGAGGAAGGTCAGGTTAGATTTGAGCCTCAGATATTAAGGTTATCATGGTGTGTGTTTTGTCTTCGAGAGGATATGGAACTTAAAGATAGACTTTCGGTACGACCCTTGAGCATGAAGGCACTACCCTTGAACACGAAGATACGACCCTTGAACATGAAGGTACGACCTTTGAACATGAAGGTACGACCCTTGAACATGAAGGTGCGACCGTTGAGCATGAAGGTACGACCCTTGAACATGGAGGTACGACCCTTGAACATGAAGTTACGACCCTTGAACATGAAGGTACGACCCTTGAACACGAAGGCACGACCCCTTAGTATGAAGGTACGACCCTTGAGCGTGAAGGAACGACTCTTGTGCCCAGCGGTACGACCCTTTGGTATCACTGGCCTGGCTGGCCTTTGATCTGACCCCACGAGAGGAAGGTCAGGTTAGATACCAGGCCAGTATACCTAAGGGTCGTACACGTCTTGCTCAAGGGTCGTACCTTTATAGAAAGCACTGCAGTGTTTCAGGAGGTGATTTGATGACTTATGAAGACCTTTTTCTAAACGTATACGTCTTCATTATATAACCTCAAGGATATTGCTTCATTTCAGTCAAATACCAACGGTCTGTGGAGTTGGGGTTCGGAACCCCAATATCTGTATACACTTGATCCCCATGTGTGAATAGAAAACGGAGTTTTTAATGTTAGTAGATGAATCTATAGATATATAGGTAGATAGCCAATTATATAGCTGGAACGATCGATAGATAGATTAACTGATATGTATATATATCTATATATATATATATATATATATATATATATATATATATATATATATATATATATATATTACTTGTTACCTGGTGGAAGTTATATGGAAAGATCACATTATTGCCGGAAAAATCCCCTCCCCCCCCCAAGAATTAGTCATTTGTTTTACCTAACACAGGCACTACGGTAACTCCCATTTATAGAAAAAAAAAACAACTTGCAGAGTATGTCTTCAAGCGACTGGTGCTGTGGTTTAATCAAATCGTATCGTATGTGTCGCTGCGGCAGAGATATTCCTTCACATTTTATGAACTTCAGTTACACTTATGAATTTGCCTTCACCGTTAACATCTGAGTATATAATCTTTCTTTGTTATTTATAGTCGATAATGACATCCATGAATATTGCCGAGATGCCTAGAGGGGGCCATAAGCCGCCCAGTAATTCATCGAAAATACTCTCTCATTAGCTGAAAATTACCTATCACTTCGGACCTCATCTGCATACTGATGAAACCCGCTGGGAAAAATAAGTCCTTCAGGAACCACTCAAGCCCCTTCGTTTTCCTTTGTCTGGCTGATCACCGAGGAAGGAGGAGGGGGTTGGGTGTGGGTGTTCGTACCGTACATCGCGGGGTCTGGTGATGCAAGCAGTGGACCCCCGCGGCAGAAGGAGTTCCCATTAAGTATTCAAGATTCTGATATATACAAAAGAGAAAGAGAGAGAAGGGGAGAGGGTGGGAGGGAGGGTCGACGAGACGAGTTGGCCGGGGAAGTTTGCTTGTCTCGCGAGAGTCGCACAGAGTGACTTCGAGCAGACCCTCGGCCGAACACGACTAAGGCGGAGCCGTGCCGACGATTCAGTCACATAAATATAATATGAGGAACAAAATGACACGCTGCTGGGAGGTGCTGTTAAGATGGGGAGATAGATACATTCCCCGCCATGCGTGGCCCGGGTGCAATTAACTGTGGAATATATGGCAAAAGACTTGCTTGTTGCATGGAGGAGGAGGAGGAAGAAGAAGAAGAAGGAGCCAGCCGTACCCTGTAGCAGAGTTATTGTACGACAGCATCTCTTAACAACCCCCAACCCACCTTCCACCCTCCAGACAAGGAGAATCCATTACGAATCCGCAATACCAAAAACAAGTTCCAATATTCAGATTATTATATTCCACTTTTTGATGAGGCTCATTTTGTTAGGTGTCTTAGGTAGTACTTGGGTGGGTGAGGACCGAGCGACAACGGGAGGGAGGAGTAGATCCATCTACAGAAGGAATGTCCAGGCGAACCCTACGCCAAACCCATCTTGGCCGTGTTCCCATATCACTGTGATTAGAAACACCTCCCACACACACACACACACACACACACACACACACACACACACACACACACACACACACAAACACACACACACACACACACACACACACACACACACACACACACACACACACACACACCCATCCAACACAAAGAATTGGAAAAAAGAAAAACTCGCGTAAGTTTTAAAAGATGTACCATGATTACTGCCCGACCCGCGTCACCCCACGATAACCATGAGTATAGACGTTCGTCAACACCCATCATGCAAATTTCTTACTTCAGTCAGAAAACCTGAGATTATGTTAATATGGTGTGATGTCATCCCCTGCACCAGACACTGCGTAATACCTCCCTCCGGTGTGTGTGTGTGTGTGTGTGTGTGTGTCTGTGTGTGTCTGTGTGTGTGTGGGGGGGGCTCGGTGGTTTCCTGTGCCTGAACGCCAGGTGACAAAGGCGGAGGACTCGATGGTCTACAGCGAGCTACGCGGGCCACTCATCAACTCGCCACAACACAAGAGCCACGCCACCGTGGTGGTGGTGTTGAAGTCTTGGGGGAAAATTTTTCCTCCGGCAGAAGGCGAAGCGACGCCCGGGAGGGTAGTCGTTTACGAGGAGAGGTGATGCTGGAGGAGGTCGAGGGGAGGAGGGGCAAGGTTGACAGGGTTGGGGGTGGGGGGGTAAGAAGGGAGGAAGGAGGAGGTCGAAACGCGATGAGGTGAAGGGAAAGGATTTCAAGAAATATGGAAGAGTGTGGAGAAAATGGAATGGGTGTAGGAATACGCGTGTCTGTATGAGGAACTAGAAGACGAGTGGGATACAGGCGGAAAGAGAGAGAGAGAGAGAGAGAGAGAGAGAGAGAGAGAGAGAGAGAGAGAGAGAGAGACCACGTATCTCTGAACTAAACTCCCTCTCAAAGATCATCTGCACTCTTAGCATCTCTCACGATGCTACTAAAATCACACTCTCCTCCTGCAGTGCCGCACCAGGCGATGTCGCTGAGATAAAGATCACTGTGTTCTGTACGTAGACAGTTTTGTCCCACTCTCGTACACTGTAGTATGTTGGTTCCCTTAGCTGTCTGTATAATAGTTATCAACACATAATATTTGTAATCTAACAATGTGACACATTCTTTTCACTCTTACAATTTTCGTACAAATACTTAGATGCCATCACCTGTCAATGTAACAGATTCACAAAACTTTTTTTTTCTTTTTCATGGAGGCAAAGATTCGCGTATAACATCTCGTACTTCACTCTCGTATATGTATCATCATATACACATATACATACACCTACACAGACATATACATATATACACTGTACATATTCATACTTGCTTGCCTTCATCCATTTCCGGCACTACCCCGCTACTGGAAACATAGCACGGGGATAGCGACCTACACCAAAAGAATAATGTTATGACTGTGAGGATGAATACAGAGCTCTACGTAAGTGCCTGGGTATGTTCGGTGTACGTACCTTGCTGGTAGGTGTTATCATGCTGGTTCCTGGTCGAGAGGAAAGTGTGGTGGCGTTGGTCGTGATAGCGAGTGGTCGGTGATAACAGTCCACTCTTATCATAGTAGGTCAAGGTGGATGGGTCCTGTCGACCGCCAGGCTCTTGGCATCCCCTTGTGCTGCTATGGAACTCAGCTCGAACGAAAAGTCTACGAGAGAGAGAGAGAGAGAGAGAGAGAGAGAGAGAGAGAGAGAGAGAGAGAGAGAGAGAGAGAGAGAGAGAGAGACGCACGCACGATAGAACATTTACAGAAATCTCATGTTTTTTTGTGAATGCCTCGTAGATTCACTATTTCCAACACGCTCTTGTCTTTCCCTCCATATAGTAAGGTAGCGTCAGGAACAGACGACTGAGCGTTTGAAGACAAGTCCTGGCTTGACACCTTCTCTTGTTTACTCTCTTTCAAAGGTAATACAGGAGGAGAGGATCTCCAGACCTCCGCCTCCTTTGGCGAGGCAGTATCACAGGCAGTACAGTCTCGTCAAAGAACTCCCTCCGGAGGAATGTATGTTTCCACGTTACTGGAAATATCTATTGATTGAATATTACCCTAGGACCAGCGACCCATCCTCACCGACGCTACAACCCCCATAGAAAACAGCTTGAGGTCGAGAGAGAGAAAAGAAACAGCCAAGTTGTCTTCAGTAGACCATAAGATATATATATATATATATATATATATATATATATATATATATATATATATATATATATATATATATGTTTATTTGTTTATTATCTTCTTGTTCATTAAGCAGTCATATAGACTCTTAGATTCTTAGATTCTTATAACGCGTCATTTTTTCCCAGCGCGCGCGTCACTTTACCCTTTAGGTATAGCCACTATACAACACAAAGCCTCGTCCCACCATTGTCCTGTATTTCGAATACTCGAGCCAAGAAATGGTGGCTCTTTAAGTAAATAATTGCGGTAATTCGAATGTCCTTTACTGAATATTTCTGTGAAATATTATATAGAAATACTACAAAGATTATGAGAATATGAGATATAGCATAGACATACAACTTTATAAAACTGCTACAGCAATATACAAATTTTACAAAGAATTATAACAGAAATATACGAATGTTATGCAAAATTACTACAAAATTATACAAAAGATAATTCAAAAATATACATATACCAAAAAAGTACTTCAAAAATATACATATACCCAAAAAGTACTTCAAAAATATACAAATATTGCATTAAAATGCTCTAAATTTAAACATATAAGAATACTACAAAAATATACAAATATACGAAAAATGCTACAAAATATACAAATATTACGCAAAAATACTACAAAAATTTACGTTATGCAAATAACACTACAAAAATATAGAAATTCTACAAAAGAATACTACAAAATATACAAGCATTCTACAATAGGAAAAGTACAAACATAAAAATCACTATATGCTATCAGCTGACGGCCGTGGCTGACGTGCAGTTCCCAAAGCTGGGCAGTAAAATGCGAGAACTGGTGTGGCGCGTCGAGGTCTGACCAGATCCCAGGCAGGGGAACGCCGCCGTGAGAGGACGCCTCTCTCTCTCTCTCTCTCTCTCTCTCTCTCTCTCTCTCTCTCTCTCTCTCTCTCTCTCTCTCTCTCTCTCACACACACACACTGTGATCGTGGCGACCACAGGGTGTCCGAATAGGGTCTAAGACAGTGGCAGTCCTCTATCCTCTTTCTGCCTAGCCACAGAATCGGGACTGGATAGACCAACGAGGAGGAAGGGGATGGGGAGGAGGGTGTGTGTGTGTATATATATATATATATATATATATATATATATATATATATATATATATATATATATATAAGTAGCAGCTTGTCAAGTTAGGCAGAAGACCAGGGGCGGTGTGCAAAGGAGGTTGCGAATATTTCAAGCCGGGGAACAATGGTTTGAGGAGGGGGAAGGGAGGAGGGAGGTGTGGTTGAGATGGATAGAGGTGTAAGGGGTGGTGGTGGTGGTGGGCTGGGCAGCGTGTGGTAGGGAGCACCGGGTGCAGAGCGAGGTGGCGCAGGGGGATGAGTGGCAGCCCAATCTAATGTAGGGAAGGCCGGGCGAAATTATGTGTGTGTATGTGTGTGGTAGGAGGAAGTAGGGAGGTGGGGGAGACGTGGAGAGGGTATAGTCATGTCACAGGCTAGCATGAGGCCACGAAAGGTACACACGAGGGCGCTTATGAAAAGAACGCAGGAGGGGCTATACAGGCAACTGACGAGGGAAACGTTTAGGCCTACGAATGGAATGCACCGGGGGGGGGGGGGGGGGCTACGAAAGGAACGTTCAGGGTCTACGAAAGGAACGTACGTGGGTTACGAAAGGAATACACGGGGCTACGAATGGAACGTACATGAGTTACGAAAGGAATACACGGGGCTACGAATGGAACGTCCGGGACTTACGAAAGAAACGTGCGAGGCTGCGAAAGAACTTACATGGGTTACGAAAGGAATACACGGGGCTACAAATGGAACGCCCAGGAATTGCGAAAGGAACGTACGGGGCTACGAAAGAGACACCGAACACTGAAGGGACAGCGACGCGTGGGGAATCATGGCTGATATTCCCTGGTGGGTAAGGGAAGCTAAAGGTTCAAGACTGCTGCTCAGTTGATGGTGTCCTGCAGGTGGTAACACCGCCAGCGAAAGGTCACCCTCGACGAATGTGTATCACCGTCAGCGCGGACAGAAGAGTGAGCGGCCAGCGTCGTCTAGGACCGTCAATCGAAGGGAGCTCACCTTACCCGGTTCCCGCGTGGAGCGCAACCTTGAAGTTACGAGGTGCCCTATGAAAGGGGGTCTGAAAATGATATATAACCCAAGCTATAGGAGTGAGACCCAGGCTCGTAGACCGTGCACAGCTGGACTGTGACCTGATGGCGCTACCTCGCTGAAGCAGGGAGTAGCGATGCTGCTTCCTGTGGGGGCAGGGTGGCGCTAGGAATGGATGAAGGCAGCAAGTATATGCACATGTGTATATAGGTATATGTATGTGTTTGTGTATGTATGTATTTATGTTTATGTTGATATGTATTTATATGTGCGTGTATAGGCGTTTATGGATATATCTATGTGTGTATGAATGGATGGGCCGTTCTTCATCTGTTTCCTGGCGCTACCTCGCTGGCGCGGGAAACTGCGATCAAGTATGATATATATATATATATATATATATATATATATATATATATATATGATATATATATCATACTTGATCGCAGTTTCCCGCGCCAGATAGACGGATAGATAGATGTGTAATCTACAGAACAAGGAACAAGAACGACTTGTTGAGGAAGAGCTACGGACGAGAACACGTCTAATGGTCACACACGTCTCGCAAAACTCCTACGCGACGCACACACCAAGGCGGACCTTCCCCCTCGCCGTGGGAAAACAAGGAGCTCAGAACACCCCCCCTCGCCCGTGGCGGGTCACATGTCGTGCGAACGGTGCCTCCAGGACTCGTCCTGCCCAGTCTGAAGATTATTCTCCCTCATGCTATTTCTTTTTTTTTTTTTTCATGAATATTTGATTATGCAGATTAGGAATGCAGCCCTACCAGTGCAGGAGGAGGAGGCAGGCAGGCAGGCAGGCATTGCCAGACGACGTCGGCAATACCCTGGTGACATTTAATACCGGGCTATTTACCAAGCCCTCAGATCTCTCTCTCTCTCTCTCTCTCTCTCTCTCTCTCTCTCTCTCTCTCTCTCTCTCTCTCTCTCTCTCTCTCTCTCTCTCTCTCTCTCTGGGGGGAGGAGGAGCCCCCGATGCACGGAGGGGGGTGGGGGCCGCCCTCCCCCTCCTTCCCTCACCACCCTACCTTACCCCCTGCCAATGCTTCACTCCCCATCTAGGGCAACACGCTTCTCCCGTCCTCCCCCATCCATCGATGCTTTACGACTCCCTGGAGGCGGATGACAACAGCCACGACGCGTTGTCTGGGACGCAGGGCTTCTCACACACACACACACACACACACACACAGAACAACCCCGGTCCCTCCTGTAGGGAGGCTGGGCGATGTAGAAATAAAAATCAGCTGCCGAACAGCGTTCAGGAAGCGAGGAATCTGCGTCTGCTGGCACAGGACCTGTTGATCTGATGCATCAGTGGAGAGAACCCGGGAGGCGTATGACTGACTTAGTGTCACGGATCCCCTGATCTGATTCGACGGTAGCGACGCTGAGCGTGTCGTATGACAAGGGCCCGGGCAACAGCGACACCCGGAGGAGCCTAAACAGTTACAATAACAACACCTAATCTGCTACAGTTAAATGTGAAAAAGAGAGAGTTCCTGTTGCTTTGCTACTGACGAGGGTAAAAGAGAGAGAGAGAGTTCCTGATGGTCTGCTACTGACGAAGATAAAGGAGAGAGAGTTCCTGTTGATCTGCTACAGACGAAGATAAAGGAGAGAGAAAGCTCCTGTTGGTCTGCTACTGACGAAGATAAAGGAGAGAGAGTTCCTGTTGGTCTGCTACTGACGAAGATAAAGGAGAGAGAGTTCATGTTGATCTGCTACAGACGAAGATAAAGGAGAGAGAGAGAGTTCCTGTTGGTCTGCTGCTGACGAAGATAAAGGAAAGAGTGTTCCTGTTGGTCTGCTACTGACGAAGATAAAGGAGAGAGTTCCTGTTGATCTGCTACAGACGAAGATAAAGGAGAGAGAAAGCTCCTGTTGGTCTGCTACTGACGAAGATAAAGGAGAGAGAAAGCTCCTGTTGGTCTGCTACTGACGAAGATAAAGGAGAGAGAGTTCCTGTTGGTCTGCTACTGACGAAGGAAGAGTTCCTGTTGGTCTGTTACTGACGAAGGTAGAGTTCCTGTCGGTCTGCTACTGACGAAGGTATAGGAGAGGGAGTTCCTGGTTGCGTCAGGCCGTCCAAACCCAGCGATGGCGACTGGTCAGGATACAGACAAAAAGTAATATCAACCACACAGGTTTTTTGGATGATTCGTTAAGCTCAAGAAATCTCTCGATATTGAATAAGATTGACCTAAAAATTATTATATCCTAAGAGTTCAACGACAGAAATCCTAACCTTTTATTTTATTTTCTCCCGTGGATATATCTGGATTACTTAAACAGACGTCGAGGAGAACTTATTTGGGAAATTTTTCGTATGTTGTGAATGTCCAGAACACAGGTGTAAGATTCCTTGACGTAGATAACCATAGGAGAACGGACATTAGGGCGATAGCAATCATCCCTGTAAGAATTTGTGCAGCCGCGACCCTGAGCCATTAAAGAAAAGTACATCCTCTGATCATGTTCTCTCTTGCTCATACTGATCATGTTCTCTTGCTCATACCTGATCATGTTCTCTTGCTCATACTGATCATGTTCTCTCTTGCTCATACTGATCATGTTCTCTTGCTCATACTGATAATGTTCTCTTGCTCATACTGATCATGTTCTCTTGCTCATACTGATCATGTTCTCTTGCTCATACTGATCATGTTCTCTTGCTCATACTGATCATGTTCTCTTGCTCATACTGATCATGTTCTCTTGCTCATACTGATCATGTTCTCTTGCTCATACTGATCATGTTCTCTTGCTCATACTGATAATGTTCTCTTGCTCATACTGATCATGTTCTCTTGCTCATACTGATCATGTTCTCTTGCTCATACTGATCATGTTCTATTGCTCACACTGATCATGTTCTCTTGCTCATACTGATCATGTTCTCTCTTGCTCATACTGATAAGATTTACGAGGGTTTCTTCTTAGGTAACTGCAGGATGAATATATCATTGAGATTATATACAAATATGATATATCATTTATACAACTATACACGAGTGACGACACACACACACACACACACACACACACACACACACACACACGCACACGATATATCATTTATATAACTATACATGAGTGACCACACACACACACACACACACACACACACACACACACACACACACACACACACACACACACACACACACACGCTTGTTTTCAGAAAAAGAAAAATGGCTCTAGGGGGGGATATAGAAAATGCAGATAGGTAATGAAAGAACTGTTGTACAGGATAACAAATTCAGTCTCACAGCCTTATTGTGTGGGTGTGAACCTCCTGCCCCACACTGTCATAGGGACGCTGCCTCTGGACATTAAAGCAAATGTATTATCACTTACCACTCACGAGGGACTCACTGTGCTGCCTAACCTAGCCTTGCACAGCCTGGCTAACACACCTCTGTGTGACACAGAAAACGGTCAGTATAACATAGCATGACCTGCTCACTGAAGACTTCAGTGTGACACAGAGAACGGTCAGCATGACATAGCATGACCTGCTCACTGAAGACTTCATTGTGACACAGAGAACAGTCAAGCATGACATAGCATGACCTGCTTGCTGAAGACTTCAGTGTGACACAGAGAACAGTCAAGCATGACATAGCATGACCTGCTTACTGAAGACTTCATTGTGACACAGAGAACAGTCAAGCAGGACATAGCATGACCTGCTTACTGAAGACTTCAGTGTGACACAGGGAACGGTCAGCATGACATAGCATGACCTGCTCACTGAAGACCATTGTGACACAGAGAACAGTCAAGCATGACATAGCATGACCTGCTTGCTGAAGACTTCAGTGTGACACAGGGAACGGTCAGCAAGTATGAGTCCTTCAATCCACGTGAAAGATCTCTCTCCTCCTCGACACACAGTACCACAGACACCACACCTCCATCCCGACAGGCAAATAGTCATCCAGTGTTTACCTGCAGTATAATCGGCAAGACCTACGAATGCCTCGCACGTTGACCACCGCCAACCTCTGCATTCGCGGTCAGGATCCAAGCGAAGGACTGGCAAACAGAGAAGAGAGAAATCGCTTTTACGATGGTCGTAAGGGCATTGCCAGCCTCTGTGTTCGTCATCACATTTGGATGAGTTTGTATAATCGTCTCCGAGTTTAGAATGTTCTTGACTGCGCTCAAATAATGAGTCTCTTCCTAAGATATCCCTAAATTGTCATCACTAGTTTATCCCGATACGAATAAGGTATATCCCGAAATCGTCCCTGTGGAAATTACGAGTTTTCGTTGAAGAAAACTGGGAATACGAGTCTGTCCTTAATATATTCCTAATCCATAATGTTCCTAAGATAGTAAGGCATACCACACCACCTACAGTGTAGACAGGTGTGTATCCATAAGATATTACTGGAACGATAGCAGAACAACATTTAACTTTATCGTACATCGTATGAGTTTTCTACATATTCCTAAGATAGTGATACACACCACAGTCCCCAGCGGTAAGGAAAATGATCTCTTAGAAATATCCCTAAACGTGAGATATGTCCCTGGTATAGGAGGAAATCCTGCTACATCCTCCTCCCAAAGCAGAGGGACGAGTGTCCCCGCAGATAATCTAGTTCCCCCATTTGTTGTGGACGTAAAACATCATCTGTGACAGATGCGCAGCCCACGGAGGAACAACGCCTGTGTCACCAACTGTTAAATTTACGTCCAGGAAAGGAAAAAAAAAGAGGAAGTCCAACACGGCGACAACACCCGAGGAATATATTAAATCAGCCGCCTTCACACACACACTGTCTCTCCCTCTCTCCCAGCCGCTGCCAGGTCTGTCATTTGGTTGCCCGATATATTTACAATCAACCGAGCCGACACCACCACTAGTCCACAAGCCCCTCGCCATTAGCCAGGCTTGGTGATCTATCCATTATTGCGGCTTTCCCTCCAACTGCACCTCTTGCGGGTCTTGTGTGTGGGGAGGGAAGGAGACGTCCTCCAAACAGACGTCATCGTATCGTCAGCACCTCAGGACGAATCTTTTAAAAGTCTGACTCTTCATGGCATCCGGTGATGGTATTTTATGAGGGGGTGTGTGTGTAGGGACGCCACCACCTTGAGGCGCGAGTGATGCCCGGAGGAGTGATTGTGGATCGGCAGGAGGAGGAGGAAGAGGCTCTCTCTCTCTCTCTCTCTCTCTCTCTCTCTCTCTCTCTCTCTCTCTCTCTCTCTCTCTCTCTCTCTCTCTCTCTCTCTCTCTCCAAGGAAACTCAACACTTAAGTAGGAGGAATATATATCGGATTAGGGAGTCGTTGACACTTCCATCTCCTGAGCTCCGTTACCGACGTCGAGTGTTGATGGAGTGTAAGTCTAATATAGATGTGCAAGTCTTATGTAAATTACCCAGGTTTCTGAATAGAAATCTTTCATTCCAGGACTCACTCTCTCTCGCGCGCGCGAGTTCGAAGTCCTCACATCTCAAAAGTGATTATCAAAACGCGCGCTCTGCTCTACTGAGGAAAAAAAAAACATTGTTGCAGAATGCTATCTGCTCGGACGATCGCATCTCTCCACGAGAGAACATATACGAACAATCGACTGATCTTTGCTTACAAAAACCTTCTTGAAACGGAAATGCGATTTTATGGTTTGTGGCTGAGGTCAGGAGCGAAGAGGACGCGAGACCGGGGGTTAACACCGAGCGGGGAAAATATCCAACCGAACAGATCGCGACATCTTGTATGCAAAGACCCACATCAATACTGAACTGGATGTTCAGGGAGGAGGAGGAGAACGGCCAGGCCCTGAGGACTCACCCTCAGTTACCCCCAGTGATCATCGTGGTCTGTCGACGCAAATGTCAGACTTACTCACATAACGAGCTCAAAAAAAAAAAAAAGAAAAAAAATTGGAGCGTGTGTGCAAAACCTCATTTCTATATCATCAGGATAGCTTCTGGGGGGAGGGGTGGGAGGACAACATGGCATATATTCCCGACAACACTGGTGGGATTACCGACTCTGTGTGTCCGTCGGAGCGTCGCCCGATGGTAGGAGGGTGAAGAGCGTGCTACAGGAGGCTTCACCGCCGCTGACTTTTACGAGTCCAACCTGACGACCCATGAAATATTAATCTGCTGTTTTGGGGGGTGATGTCTGCTGGTGGCGGGCGCCGTGTAGGGGGCGGTGACGACCTGCTGCAGACATGGCTCAAGAGAAGGGGACTCTCTCTCTCTCTCTCTCTCTCTCTCTCTCTCTCTATATATATATATATATATATATATATATATATATATATATATATATATATATATATATCATACTATTCGTTATTTCCCGCGTTAGCGAGGTAGCGTTAAGAACAGAGGACTGAGCCTTTTTGAGGAAATGTCCTCACTTAGCCCCCTTCTCCGTTCCTTCTTTTGTAAAATTGAAAGCGAGAGGGGAGGATTTCCAACCCCCCCGCTCCCTTCCCTTTTCGACGCCTTCTACGACACGCAGAGAATATGAGGGAAGTCTAACTCTAAAATCAACACAGAAGCCCCAAGCTTTCGAGTTTATTTCGTGCCATATTCAATACAGTCAAAATCTGGGAGCTTCTGTGTGTATTTTTCCCAGCTGACTTCTCAGCTAACCAGTTCCTCTGTCCCTACTTCCAATCAGAGTCGATGGGTCGAAAATGGATGAGAAATCGTCTGGCGTATACACTAATGCCCTTAACCCGGTTGTGAGTCTTGCAGGAACATACCGTTAACATGTTCAGTAGCAGAGGAGCAGCCGCCACTGCGGTGATTGCAGTGACGAACTCACTCACCGTAGAATCTCCTCTGGGGGACATTATAATCATGCAGTGGTGAAACTTAAGAGTGGAATATCGAGGCCAAACTTATATAAGAGATCATGTCACACGACAGCGTGAGATTATCTGTCCCATGATCTAAATACAAATGTGTTGATCACTGACTGTTGCTCGAGAGAGAGAGAGAGAGAGAGAGAGAGAGAGAGAGAGAGAGAGAGAGAGAGAGAGAGAGAGAGAGAGAGCTGTAAAGTCATCCCCCTTCCAGCCATCCACCGACTGTCGATAACGGAGGAGCGATGGAACGTATTAGGTCTTCGCTAATGGGTTGTAGGATTGATATTAGAAAAAAAAAAGAATTACATTCCGCTGTTGATAGGGACATGGAACCGAACTTAACAAAAAGAGACGTGTCTCTCTCTCTCTCTCTCTCTCTCTCTCTCTCTCTCTCTCTCTCTCTCTCTCTCTCTCTCTCTCTCTCTCTCTCTCTCTCTATCTATCTATCTATCTATCTATCTATCTATTTATCTATCTCTATTTATCTATCTATCTATTTATTTATCTCTATCTCTCTATCTATCTATCTGTCTATCTATCTATCTCTCCCTATCTATCTATCTAATCTAATCTCATCTATCTATCCATCTATCTCTGTTCCTACCATGTGCCTGGAAATGTGTGTGTGGATAGAGTGACGGAAAACGATCTCTGTCTTTCAAACAGCCAAGTTTAGGGGAGAACAGATCCCCTTGCATTACGCGTTTGTCCAGATCCTTACTAACTCACGGCTCTCGGCGTCTTTGATAATAGAACGTGAGGTTGCCTCGCCTCGGTCCCCTGCCTCGATATGCCCAGCTCCTCCACGCACACAGCTCCAGACGTGAATGAAACGGTGACCCTCTCCCGAACTGTCTGTCCCCTCCTTCACGGCAAGGGATTTCTAATATACGATCCTGGTGGATTCTCTTCTCTCAGTATCTAACAACGTCACAGCACACAAGCAATTTGTTCCACGTCATCATCCCTTCCCCCCCAATTCTGAATTTTCTACGATCATTACATGACCTACCGTATCTCCTCTCCAACTCCATCTCGTCTGCAACACCCGCGTTCCATTGTCGAACTCCCGCTGGTTATTAGAGAGAGAGAGAGAGAGAGAGAGAGAGAGAGAGAGAGAGAGAGAGAGAGAGAGGAGATCCCTCACATGACGGCCAGACAAAGGGAGGTAGGCCATGCTTGAACTTCGTCCCAGAGACGCCATCTGTACACCGTCCGGAGGGCTGGAATGGGGTGCGACGTGGTCAACAGTCTCTCCATAATGTTTGCCAAGATTCTCCTTCTCGTTCACAGAATACATCCACGAACTCTGGTTTACCTTGTGTGTGTGTGTGTGTGTGTGTGTGTGTTTACTTACCTACTTGTACTGCAGAGGGAGGGAGTTTCTTCACTCGTGGAGCCCCCCATCTTTTGCACTTTCTCCTCTGTCATGAAACTTTTTCGAATCTTACGAATGTTCCCTACATTTACCTGTTTTCCCTACACTTACCAGTCGACAGATGCGTGTGCAAAAGACAGACAGACAGACAGACAGACTCATAGATTGACAGACAGGGCAAAGAGTTTTCAGAACTGGCTGAGATTTTTACTCATTTCCATAAGGTCGAGAGATTAGGGTGATTTTTTTCGGGAAATTAGGGAAATTTTCATTGAATTTCCTTACTCTGTCAACGTCTCAATGGCTTCCCATGAGGAAGCAGTTAGGGAGGGGATCGTTAGAGAGAAACTACAGTGACAGATCACTGTAAGACTCGACGGGCAGACAGACAGACATACAGAGAGAGAGAGAGAGAGAGAGAGAGAGAGAGAGAGAGAGAGAGAGAGAGAGAGAGAGAGAGAGGTGGATAACTAGATCCCTCAATACGTCACCTGAATTCATGAAATTCTCCATCATCCACTTCTGTCATCCGGATACGACCCACGTCATTCTCTGCCATGCATCATGCAGTGCCGAGGTGTCTGACGTCACCAGTGTCACAGCGAGGTCATTGGTGACGTCACCAGTGTCACAGCGAGGTCATTGCCTCAAGGTAGAGGGACTTCACCAGTGACACAAGACACCCTGACCTCCATACAGTAAACCACTTCGCTCTACCAGCGAAGACGTAACGACAGGAGCCGTTCGCTTATCCTCACGACCCATTAATGTTCCCTCAAACCTGCATCTTGACCTGATCCTCGGTACCGCAGTCGGTCCACAGTCAACCCACCTGTTCATCCTTCCCTGTGAGTTGGTCGATCAAATGGATATACCTGGCTAAGGTTTGGGTGTGTTTGTATACACAGCGTTAAAAAGATGGCTTTCAGTAGTGCCACGCTTGGTTGGCCGTGCCGTCGCAGCTGACATGAAAAAAAAAAAGAGAAATCCACGGAAGTAATCCACTCCCCCACACTGCTTTAGTGATTCCCTGCTGAAGTGTAGGGATGATGGGTGGTGGATGGCTGTAGTGACACCAGGTGGAGGTGATCAGAGGACAGCATTTCATCATCACTATGACCCATTGCGTTATTAACCCCAGCCACCAGTGCCAGGTGCCTTCACACAATGGCACTAAACATTTCAAATGATAATGATAATAATAATGATAATGATACTAATAATAAGTATGATGATAATGATAATGATAATAATAATAATAATGATAATAATAATAATAATAATGATAATGATAATAATAATAGTAATAATAATAATGATAATAATAATAATAATAATAATAATAATAATAATAATAATAATGAAGAAAAAGAAAAAAGACTTTATCTGTCTTTAAGACAATATACACAGAACACTGGGGGCCACAGACATGCTGTACAATAGTTTATCAGTTTCAATTAACGGTTCGTTTATGGCTTTTTTCTCGAGAATTCTGTGCTTGTCTCATATGACCATGGAAGTAGCACAGTGCTAATCTATCATTTATTTACAGTTGTGCATCCCGGGGGTCTCGCCACGGCATATGTCCCCAGGGCAGGACGAGCCCCCACCAGAGGAGACCCGTCTTCATGAAGGGAGTTCTTTGATAACCCGTTGAGCGAGGGGTAAGATCAGGTCGCTCCTGACGAATCTCACGAGCATTCGGGCGTGTTCAGCACACAAGGAGGACGACTGCAAGAAGTCGCAGACGAAGGCGGCGAAGACAAAAACTAGTTAACCCAAGGTTGAAGAGCAATCTGCCCTGGGGGGGTAGTAGCCAGAGAACACGATAGGTGTCGTGATTTATGGAGTGATGCTCGATAATGAAAACTCCCTAGTGTAAGGTGGAGAGAGAGGGGGGGAGGAGGGACACATTATTTCTCACAGACAGATCTGAAATTAAATATCGACCTGTTGTCTGTGAGGCGGCCTGGCTCGAGCGTGGCCAAACAGGGAGTCGGGTGTTCGCAAGAGGTGATGGATCTCCTTAACTCGCAGGGGTTTTTTTTTCCCCTCTCTCTCTTCCGTGTGGTGCAGGCAAGTGTGTTCCTGCAGCAGCTCGTGTGGCCAAATCGACAATCTATGTCGTTCCGGTTAGCCAATCGAGTTGGTTGTGGTATGATCCTTTTTTTTTTTTTTCGTGAACGAAAGAACGATGGAGGAGGGTGGATGGAAACGTCCGTGCGTTCGATGAAGTGTGAGGAAAGCCCCACTGCAGGAGTGTGGGCTTTTGAGTGTTGGGTATAAGTAAAAGGGGTTGCTTAAAATGAGGGAGATCACTCATTTCTTGGCCATGGGAGCAAAGGCTTTAGTGATAAGGTGGGTTCTTCAGGGCGCCTACCAGAAACTGGTACTGCAGTAACTTAGATATAGATACAGCCTGGTGTGCGAGTGAGGACTACGAATGCGATAGTCTTTTTTTTTTTTTTGCAATGATTACCTCGGCCCTCGGGCAGAGTGCTGATCTATTTCAACACACACACACACACACACACACACACACACACACACACACACACACACACAAATAAGAAATAGAGAGAGAAGCTGAAGTCTTCATGTTTTTGTGGGATATGGTTATTACTCATTGGGGGAAGGGGGAAGGGAAGGAAGCAGTGTTTATAGACTGATTTATTGAATTTATTGAATACACGGTGTAGAGTTTTGATACGTTTTCTCTTTTGCGAAGAGAGTTCGTCAAAATACGTTCTCTCTTTTGCAAGTAGAACATGTCATATTGCTGTCTCTTTTGCGAAGAGAGTTTGTCGTACGCATTCTTTTTTGCTAGTAGAACTTGTCATACGCATTCTTTTTTGCTAGTAGAACTTGTCATATGAACTCTCTTTTGCAAGCAGAACATGTCATGTGTTTTCTCTTTTGCCAACAGAACTTGTCATACGTTTTCTCTAATTAGCTAAGAGAGCTAGCCATATGTTCTCTTTTGAGTCAAGAGGGTGTTAGCTTTCCATGTGGGTTTTGTGGATTATCTTCGTAAACTTCCTGGTTCCGAATATACGTAAATTTACCTCCTTTCTGATGACAACAGTCAGGACATCAAGGTAGTGTCTGGAGCTAGCACAACCTGTCAGTGGGCATTAAGCAAAGAACAAGCACGACACGTCACTGGACACCGAGCAACAAGCAAGCCCCATATGTCGGTAGGCACTGCAACAAGCAAGTAGCACACGTCGTGCACATGCAACAAGCAAGTAGCACACGTCGTGCACATGCAACAAGCAAGTAGCACACGTCGTGCACATGCAACAAGCAAGTAGCACACGTCGTGCACATGCAATTAGCAAGTAGCACACGTCGTGCACATGCAACAAGCAAGTAGCACACGTCGTGCACATGCAGTTAGCAAGTAGCACACGTCGTGCACATGCAACAAGCAAGTAGCACACGTCGTGCACATGCAACAAGTAAGTAGCACACGTCGTGCACATGCAACAAGCAAGTACGACACGTCGTGCACATGCAACAAGCAAGTAGCACACTTCGTGTACACTATGCAACAAGCAAGTAGCACACGTCGTGCACATGCAACAAGCAAGTAGCACACAGAAAACGAAAGCCACATGGACCACCGAGTGCCGAGATTCCATCATAAACTCCGCCAAAAGATCTGTTATTTCATCTTTCAGATGGAAGTTCGCCGTAACCATAAGCGGGTGGTGAAAGGTGGCCCACACCTATTTGTTAATCGTGTACACGGACATTACGAGACACATTAAATCACATAAGATGACCATGACGTAATGATACGTCTTTATAGCTCGTATCAGATCAGCAGCATAAGTTCCTTGAGGGAGAGCGGCAAATAGCTTTAGGTTAATATTATAAAGACTGTCAGTGATATCATAATCCATGGATACTATAATGTTCCCGGTAATTTTACGTATTACCTGGTACTAATTCTTTCCAGGTCCTGGTTGGTTAACTGGTACTGGGTCTTTATCTGGTACTGGTTCTTTACCTGGTCCTGGTTCTTTACCTGGTCCTGGTTCTTTACCTGGCACTGGTTCTTTATCTGATACTGGTTCTTTACCTAGCACTGGTTCTTTATCTGGTACTGGTTCTTTACCTGGCACTGGTTCTTTAACTGGTACTGGTTCTTTACCTGGCACTGGTTCTTTAACTGGTACTGGTTCTTTCCTCATAACTTGCCACACATAACTATAAACAATTGTCTTTCTGCTACATTATAATGGGAGGGCTGCGCCCTGTCTCTCCTGTGCTTGTGTGTGCTTCGCGTCCAAGAGATCGAATCGTGTTTTGATCCTAATGACCTCAGAGCGTCCAGTTTCTTCGGGCGTGGACGCTGCCATGATAAAACCCGTTCGTCACAAGATCTCGTAGAATTTCTGGACGTACTCTTGTCCCTCTCCATACCTACAATGCCTCTACCTTTCCATGTCTCAAGCCATCCGGTATGAGACGATATCCACTGGATTCTAAATATGGGTTGATTATCCCAAGTGATTCTGATGTAAGATGATAAAAGGAGGATTTGTTTTATCTTTTTTTTCTTTTGTTTGTCATTTTGGAGGAGACATGTCGCTTATAGTCGTCATAGGTGAGAAGGCTGGCCTAGTCGGACATACCCATCTGAGCCTCGGACAAAAGCGGGATTGCCTAAGTCCCCTGAGAGACCGCATGAGTGTTTGGGGGGGGCACCACAGTGCACGGTGAGACGAGCGACATGGTTGGCGGAGGAGGAAGGCGCGGCGCCCCGCCAGTGCGGTCGTGAGACGGGTACAGCTAATGGTTCCTTGATGAGGTCGCCTCACAAAGAAAACGAGCTGTGAAGGAGGTCTTGGGGGGAGCCCCGATTATCATAGCCTTGGAGGTCCGAGGCGAAGGACCTCTTCCCTCGTGCTGTTGTGTGTGTGTGTGTGTGTGTGTGTGTGTGTGTGTGTGTGTGTGTGTAGATAGAGTAGAGGGAGAGAGGGTGGGGGTGTGGGTGGGAGATAAGACATTTATGACTAGATACAGGACAAGAGTCAGGGAGGTACTGACTGCAGAGACGATCAAATGGGATATCTTTTCCCGTGTCTGTTTATTTAGATGCACACATCCTCCCATATCTTGAGGTAGCGTTAAGAGCAGAGGACTGAGCCTAAAAGGGAAAATCCTCACTTGGCCCCCTTCTCTGTTCCTTCTTTTAGAAAAGTAAAAACTGGAGGGGAGGACTTCCAGCCCCCCTCCCCGCTCCCTCCCCTTTTAGTCGCCTTTTACGACACGCAGGGAATACTTGGGAGGCATTCTTTCTTATATATATATATATATATATATATATATATATATATATATATATATATATATATATATATATATAATATATATATATATATATATATATATATATATATATATATATATATATATATATATATATATATTGTGCATATAATGTTTTCTTTTTTCTATTTTTTCTTGTGTTTTCACTCCCTTCAACGGTGCTGAACGATCTCTCTCTCTCTCTCTCTCTCTCTCTCTCTCTCTCTCTCTCTCTCTCTCTCTCTCACACACACATAGATTGCATCTCCTACTTGCTCAATGGTATTTTCCTACTGGCGCTTGGCACACCCTTAAGGTTGTTAACGGCTACGTCTCGCTGGCATGGTCCTCGGAACCATCAGCCACAGCACGTACTCCCTCCCTCCCTCGCCGTCAGTTGTAGACGAGGCATCACCAGCGTTCCTTGGGTCCCCATGATTACTCCCACGTCGCAAGTCGCTCCTCCTCTTCTCTTCTCCCCCCCGTTTTATTGTGGCGTGATATAAACTCCCTTGTTTAGGAGGAGAAGCATCTCGGAGAGGCAATTTCTGAGCTATCCTTTCCTAAGATTGATCTCCCTGAGGGCTGTTCAGGTGAGGGTAAGAGGACCTAGTTGTGGGTGAGCATTTTGTCACACGTCTTTTTTCCCAGAATCTGTCGAGAGGCAGCAGCAATATCTTACCGGCGATCCATTTCTCGACAAAGAGGAAGTGTGTACTGAGCCAAGATGGATAGGTAGAATAAAACGAGGAATTCCCCAGTCTTATATCATCTATCTATCTCTTCATAACGTGAATAAAACTACAAGTAGTGGATGATGTATCCAGCAAACTTCCCACTCATAGTTTTTTTCCCCTACTTTTGCCTTTAAATGATGGTCATTGTGATGCACGATCCAAGATCATTTCTCCTCAGGATAGACTTCCTTTTGACAATATTCCGATGCTTCGTATCTCGAGATATTGACCGTGACTCATTCACGGGCTGACCGGGGTCAATGGCAAGGCTGCGCAAACTCCTAGTAGCCGGGAAGTGTGGACTCCTTTGGAAGATCTATGGATACATGGAGCACACAAACCCTAAGTTGACCCTCGGTGGCTGCTAGTGATCCCGGTGAACAGTTATGATCACCATCAAGTCCTGGTGTCACCATCTCGTGAACGCCCGGAGATGACACTCACTCTAAACAGATGCTGACGACGATGATGACGACGGGGGCATCCATTCCCCCTTCAAACCACACACACACACACACACACACACACACACACACACACACACACACACACACACACAGCACTCATGGACGACTAGTATGCAGGGCTGTGGTAGACGTACGTCATAGTGACGTAAACATTAGCGATTTCTTATTATCAAAGGTTGGTTTCCCTCTTGCCTGAATACAGCCTCTCCTACAACATAACAAGTCACCTCCGATGATATACTTCACGTTCCTCACTGCTTCGTCAGCCTCCCGCCTCTCGCTCTGTCTCCCGTTATTCCATTTATCTATTGACACTACTTTATGTACTGTCTTCCACTATTCCTTTATCTATCTTCCACTATTCCTATATCAGTATTTCGCTACAACCTCCAGTCTTTCTTCCGCTACACCCTCTGTCTGTCTCCCATTACTCTATCTCCCAGTCACACCCCACCCTTCTATCTCGTACTAGTCTCCCGGTCCTCCCTGTATCTCATACTAGTCTCCCGGTCCTCCCTCTATCTCGTACTAGTCTCCCGGTCCTCTCTCTATCTTGTACTAGTCTCCCGGTCCTCCCTCTATCTCGTACTAGTCTCCCGGTCCTCCCTCTATCTCGTACTAGTTTCCCGGTCCTCCCTCTATCTCGTACTAGTCCCTCCATCTCTAGTTCCCGTCTCTAGCCGCTCCATCGGCCGCAGTACCATGACCTGCAACAATCTGCCTCAGTCGTCAAGGACAGGACGGTCACCCTCTTACCACAGGGGCTCTGCAGGTACCCCAGGGTGACGTCAGGCAGGACCCCATCCTCCAACATCATCACCCGCCTCCTCCATCACCACCACCACCACCACCACCACCCCCATCCAGCACTTCCTCCAACATAGGTTCTGACGCCACCGTCAGGCGCATCCTCCTCATCCACCGTCGCTCCCTCCACCATCAGGCTCTCCCCTTCACGTGGGATCCACCACCCACCGTCAACCCACTTCCTCCACCACCCACCACCACCGTCAACCCACTTCCTCCACCACCCACCACCACCGTCAACCCACTTCCTCCAACACCCACCACCACCGTCAACCCACACCCTTCCTCACCCACCACCACCGTTCAACCCACTTCCTCCTCCACCACCACCCACCACTAACCCACTTCCTCCTCCACCACCCACCGCCCCCGTCACCCACTTCCTCCACCACCTACCGGATCACCAAACAGCCCCAGCCCCTAACCCCCAACCTGCCTGGCAGGACACAGACTTGGCGCTGGTCAAGGTTGGGCCGCCAGAGGGCCCGGTTAATTAGCCTTTGACTCCCCGGCCGACCACCAACCAACCCTCGACCTTCCCCTCCCTCCCCCCCTCCCCCACCACACACACCGCTGTTAATTGGACACCCCCCTCCCCTAACCCCACCCCCCACCCCCAGTAGACCTCCCCTCCTGTAGCCCTCTGTCCCACGGCTTCCTCCTGCAGCCCTTTCTCTCTCTCTCTCCCATTCCTTCCTTATTCCTGCGTATCCGTTCAGTCTCGCAGCCCTCTCATCTGAAGCTTCGCATGGCCAGCACTCAGCTATGCACCTGTCTCTTAGCCCTTATTCTCTGTCCTTAAGCTTTTCGGGCGTTCAGAATCACTCCTGGTCGTCCTCCCCCTTAGCTAGCCCTTCAGCCCTTCAGCCCTTGCAGAAGCTGTTATTTCTCCAGTGATCTCGTTCTTGTTTCAAGCCCTCTCCTAGAGCGTGTTCCTGCAGACCTCACCTACAACTCCCGTAGCCCTCAGTCATTCAGCCCTCTCCTACCCATGACTCCCGCAGCCCCTCACCCTTGCTTCCCTCTCTAAAAAAAAATTAAATAAATGAATCCCATCTGTATCGCTTCCCAGCCTTGTTGCCTGAAGCCTTCCTCAACCTGTGGGTTATGCCCTCACTAAGCCCTTAACCCACCACCACCCTCATCAAGGGGTGGTGGGTTAACGTTCAGCACTTCCAGCGTCCCATCAACTCAGACTCCCGTTCACCTCACTTCGTACATGCTTCAACTGGCCCTCTGCGCTTCAGCGAGAGACTATTTTCCTCTCAGTCTTTGAGCTTTCCTCTAACTCTTCATCTTGATCCTTCCCAAGGGATCAACTGCTGGGCGGCCCTATCCTGCCCCCTTTCTCTTGCCGACCTCCCAGCGAAAGCCCAGCCCTAGCCAATCACAGATTAACTGTGAGTGATCATTTCAATGATTAATATGTCAGACATTTAATCATTGCTTATGGTTAATTACCGACCTTAGTATAGTTGCAAAGTAACATTAAGGTCCCAGAATTCTATTTAGTGTTAAAAGCATGACCTACACGAAGACTGTCTTGGAAATACATTAGTAGGAGAAAATGGCAAAAATATAATTGCGGATTTAGAGTATTTTTCAAGTCAAAAAAAAGTTTGTTTCAAACCTGTATGATGCTGAAAGGTTTCTTTACTTTGATTAACTAAAACAATCTGTACCTCTTTTTTAGGGTCGGCACATAACATATAGTTATGGAGAGTAAAAGACTAGGAAGTGTTAAACGTGTAATTACTATACTTCAGAATCTAATTACTGATCTTAAAGGTTCTGAAGTAATATTCAGACACCAGGAATTTATTTATCATGAAACATCTGACGTATACTGAAATTTTGATGCATATCTGATTTTCTTAAAACAGGAAAAATGTGAGGCTATTTTTCTAACTTGGAATAGAAGATAATTGAAAGGCTTCCATACCTTAAACAATGACCCAAAATATTGGGTATTGCTTCTCAAGAGCCAGCAAGTAGTGACTGATTAAATATGGTGAATAATCATGTAATATATTCAACGCCTGATTATTTCAAAGCTTTATTACCGAATCTTATTTATTCAACATGACATGTTGAGATTTCAAAGGGATTCTAAATTGTTCTTTAAACTAGGTGTTCCCGACCAATTTATCAGTAATGCTATTTGGAGCCCAAGAAGGAGTTTTTAAAGTAAATGTAATGATCTTTTCTTTTCGTATGATTGCCTTGATCGTATTCATTTAGGGAAATGTGACATTTTGGATGAACTTAAACCATAAGAACCAGCTGTTATGAGACCTCTTATTAAGCAAAAAAATTGTACGTGGGATTGATGACATGGATTTAAAGCGGCTAGAATATAAAAATTCTTTAATATGTGAACTGTCCGATATGCCACCTTTCTCTTTCTCCTTTTTTTCTTTCTTTTTACCTTTTGTTCCGGCTTTTATACCTACCCATTTAATCTTGATTCTCATTTTCTTAGATCAATTGTCAAGCTATGATAGAAAATGAGTCTATTTGTCTGGGTAACTTTAGCCTTGTAAGGAAATATTAGTTACGCTGATGTATGGGCACCTTTGTATGGGCACCTAACATCTTTTCAAGGAATAAAGAGGAAGTTCACTAGCATTAGAGATTTAATTTCAAAGGCACTAATTTCCTTTTAGATACTTTTGTTTCGAGTTTTTCCTCATGATTCTGACGAATTTATAATTCGCCCCCTTGTACGACATTTTGAATACGCGCCTAAGTGTGCCTGGACTGTCAGATTTTTTTCTTTTTGATACTGTGCCACACGGGAAACTGAGCTAGATTTTCAGGCAGCCATAATGTTACGACTCCCCTGATGGTTAGAAAACCGTCTTTGAAAGAGAAAAGAGAAGACGCGTGTGAGAGGAACTTTCTCGCAAGAGTTCAGTGCACGAGAACTGTAAAAACTACGAACTGTTTGCTGGCAGCTATCATTGTTTTGCTCATGGATTATGAAATGCTCAGAAAACTGTTCACAGTGTGTATGAGACATAAGGGAATTTGCTTCATTGATTTGGTTTTGTGCACTTAAAAAGCACAAAGGAATAATAGAGGTTTAGAAGATAGCAACAAAGGTACTCCGTGAGATAAAAGTCAATTACAGTGAGGGGTTGGAGGCCATTTATTTGCCTCCCATGGAAATGAGATGAGTACTGGATAATTTGATCCCGACATGTAAGTTTCTAAACCAGTTTGATGTGGGGAATAGTAAAGAATGTGGGGGGGGGGGGGGGAGATGCACACAGAGCCATCAGAGGGCCATGTCGAGAAGCTGTAGAGACCCAGTGTCGCGTGTCTTCCAACGGTGTGGTCGAATGATTTCATCGGCAGCTCAAGGCCTCACTCATGGTGCAACCCCACCCTGTAGCCTGGGCCCACACCCTTCCCCTCATCCTATTAAGGCATACGCTCAGCGAAGATAGAGGACGTGAGTTTTTCAGCTGCAGAAACTGATGTACTGTTCCACTCTCCGGCTCCCGGGGGGAATTCCTCTTCCCAACATTTGCCCTCTTTACGACCGAACCCCCAGACATCCACCCTGTTCCACCTCGCCATCCCTCCACTCGGCCTACGTGTGTTCCTCGAGATCTCTGCGCGACTCATGTTTTCCTCAGAGAGGATGCAGCTCACCGACCCTTAAAGCAGCCACAGGAAGGTTCTTTTAGAGTGCTGACTCGTACCCTGAAACACTTCACTATTGAACAACGTGGGGAGACAGAGGCCACCTCCAGTGGCCGTCTGAAACCTGTACACCTTTGACACCCTTATCAGAGCCCTTAACCCATATCCCTCTCTCACCCATTCCTTCCTTCTTGTCCATATCTCTAGGTTCCAGTAACACTTGCACCGCCTTCAGATGATCTCCAACCTTCCTTACCGGTGCATCTAACCTCTGTCCTGCAGCCAGGAGACACGTCGGTACAAAAAAAAAAAAAAAAATGAGCCGGACCAGGGATCACTACTGCTGAGACGAGGAACCCAAGACACCATCATCTCCACCGGTTCCAGACCAACACCACCACCACCAGGAGAACTCTCCAGACCACCAGGTCCACGCATCAGACCACCAGGACCACGCATTAGACCACCAGGACCACGCATCAGACCACCAGGACCACACACCTGATTGCCACTCGCTTCTATCAGCGGTCGATGTCCAGCCTCATGAAGCACAGACATCCCTTCCCCTGTCTAGTTCCCGTGTGGATTTCGGCTGATGGCTACATCATGCGCGCCAGACGCTGTGTCCATCACCCTGTCTGCTACACAGAGAAGGGGGAGAGAAGGGGGTATCATAACATCATTACCTTACCTCCCACCATTTCACACTCCACCAGCGCTGGGCGACCAGCTGACCATACCAGTGTAGCGACCAGTTGTCGTTCCATAAAATGTTGCCTCATTGACGACGGCTGACTTGGTGGCAGGTCGCAGGGGGTGACCTCCCCTGACCTAATGATCCCCAGAGAAATGAGTTTGGTGGCTCAACTTACGGCCGCCCCTGTGGTATTATCCCGTGACTCTGTGTTTCGCAGTGGCATATCAAAAGATGCCGTTGTAGTAGATGACCCAACCCTTTCCATAAGAAAGGGTTTATTCGTTCTAAACATCGAGTGTACCACTTCAGTACCTGAAGTCCTTTGGACCCTTTGGGCGCCTCCAAACATCGGTAGAAGCTCCAACATTACTCCTAACGTTTCATCATCCTAGCAGGTCTCATTGTGGTGCTTCATCTGTGACGCCAACCATCACCAGCATCGAGGCTCCACTGCAAAGACCATCTCATTTCCCAACCTGCCACACCTGAACTCTCCTTCCCCACTGTAATCCTTTTCCTCCAGCAGCTAATTGCCAAAGGGCTAATTTCACTTTAATCAGTAAAACATTGTTATTGTTTAACGTATTTCCGTGCCCCTGTCTCAGTTATACCACTCCAACAACCGAACAGAAAACTTGTTAAAAGGCTAAACCTGGAACGTGTAAGGAAAGACATACAGAATTATTTTTATATTAGAGATTGGTAGATGACTGGAACGTGCTGTGCTGAAATGTGAATGCTGATGGTATTTGAAACTGTGAGTATGTATGATTGTAGGGTGTTTGATCTCCCTCCCCATACAATACAATTAGGTGATTACAAGGGCTGACCGTCACAGATTTAATGCTCCATACTGGACACCAGTCATGCTGAAAGTGCAGTGATTGAAGTCTGTATTTATTATTGATAGTATCTGGACGAAGTATGATATGAAAGTATAAGTTTTTACGGAAGCTGATAAATGTTCATTGCTTTCAGGTAATTTACGAAGTCATACTTTGTTTTAAACGTTGATTAGAGAACTGTAATAGAATTCACTGGGGGGCCTTAACATTTGATTACAGATCACATCAAGAATTAGACAAGACTAGTTACACGTACTGTTTGTAGATATTTAATGAACATTTAAAAAAAAACCAAAGATGCTGTTCAATTTCATTGCTAGTAATTTTTCTGTCATAAAGTTCATATGGAACTCTGTATATCCAGACATATGCATTGTTCACAGATAGACCAACAGTAAAAGATGATCAATCTATACTTATGTTTGGTGCAATGAATTGATCTACAATAAAGGATGTCAGTCAATTTAATATTTTCGAAATCTAGCGCATTTCCACTGATATTTAGCGATTCATCACTGCAGCGTTGACAGCGCTAACTGCTGAAGGGCTAGTGTTGGTAACATGAGGTAAACAATAAACAGCATTACCTATCCAGGCCAGGGATATCAGATGCATTCGAGCTTCATTTTCAGATTTGCACCTGCAGAAGGAGACAAGCTTTATGAGAGGTGATTGTAAGTAAACTGCATTTATTAAGGGGTGAGCTTGTAGTTATTGGTCGCCCCCAGTTGTATGACAGGAAAATATAGTATAAAGTACCAGTTAAGGGGCACCACAGAATTATTCTGTGGACTCCCTACACATCATAGCATTCATTTGAGTAAAATTCTGTATGGTCTATGTTCTAATCCAATGGAATCTTTGTAATCACTGTAAAGAATTATTTAAAGTGGGATTTTCCATTTCCATTCTAGATATCAATCTTTAAATAGTAGGTAAATCATTTGTGTTGGGGATGTGAGGGTGAGAGGAATTGTAGAGTTAATGTCTTATGGGTTCTGTTATCAGTGAAGTTTTATCATCAAAATAAGTACCCCACTTAACCGCATCTGGATTCATTTGATATTGAAAGTAAATGCTGAGTTCAGATGCCCATTGAGATTTAGGAATGTGGCCCAGTGGGAAGCAGATCTCATAGGCATGAATTTGATCCCTGAATCTACGTAGATGATATAGCTTTTCCAGAGTACTTGCATAACTTGTATTCATTCAGATTCAAATGGTAATATTGAGTTGAGTGTATTAATTAGTAAGGTAAGTATGCACTTATAGACTCTATAGGCAAATTTTCGTGTATGCAACTTCATCCAGTTCATATACCAACAAACAAACAGAATAACCTCTGTAGAACCTGAAGAATCGCCATGTGAATATTTTTTTGTCAGCTGTCTGGATGGTTACTTTTCTAATGTCATTGCCCTGTGCGCAGTGACATTAGAACATGAAGTTGGAATGCATAGGCATTTCTCCTTTTATTTACTATTAGCTAGATTCGAGTGAGTGTTACAGATGCATTACTTACACTCTCATCTATTTAATGATTTTACCTCACAATCGCTCTCCACATCATACCCCTACCCACTTTAAGAAATTTTGGAATTGATGCAGTTAAATGTGCTACACTCAAAATCTCATACTCTCTATCAACTTTCTGTAAAAAATTTATTGGTACCAATTTCATTAGATTCTATTATTATTATTATTATTATTATTATTATTATTATTATTATACTTTGTCGCTGTCTCCCGCATTAGCAAGTTAGCGCAAGGTAACAGACAAAAGAATGGCCCAACCCACCCACATACACATGTATACGAATAAAGTGTATATGAACGCTCACCTTCATAGAACATACAAAGCTCCAACAGCCAGGATCGAACCTGGGACCCCTTGTGCAAGAGGCAGGCATGCTAACCGCTAGGCTAAGGGACTGTATAATAGGAAACAACTATTCGAAATACTATGTACTCGAATACCCTTCGTCTCACAATGGTGAGCAACGGGGTCTATCGGTTGTTTCCGAACAGAACACATAGCCAGCTGATAGCGTTTTACCGAACCTGACTGTACAACGCGGAGTTATATGAATACAAATAAAGTGTATATGAACGCGCACCTTCATAGAACATACAAAGCTCCAACAGCCAGGATCGAACCTGGGACCCCTTGTGCAAGAGGCAGGCATGCTAACCGCTAGGCTAAGGGACTGTATAATAGGAAACAACTATTCGAAATACTTTTTTTTCAAAATACTATGTACTCGAATACCCTTCGTCTCACAATGGTGAGCAACGGGGTCTATCGGTTGTTTCCGAACAGAACACATAGCCAGCTGATAGCGTTTTACCGAACCTGACTGTACAACGCGGAGTTATATGAATACGAATAAAGTGTATATGAACGCGCACCTTCATAGAACATACAAAGCTCCAACAGCCAGGATCGAACCTGGGACCCCTTGTGCAAGAGGCAGGCATGCTAACCGCTAGGCTAAGGGACTGTATAATAGGAAACAACTATTCGAAATACTCTGTACTCGAATACCCTTCGTCTCACAATGGTGAGCAACGGGGTCTATCGGTTGTTTTTATACAGTCCCTTAGCCTAGCGGTTAGCATGCCTGCCTCTTGCACAAGGGGTCCCAGGTTCGATCCTGGCTGTTGGAGCTTTGTATGTTCTATGAAGGTGCGCATTCATATACACTTTATTCGTATTCATATAACTCCGCGTTGTACAGTCAGGGTCGGTAAAACGCTATCAGCTGGCTATGTGTTCTGTTCGGAAACAACCGATAGACCCCGTTGCTCACCATTGTGAGACAAAGGGTATTCGAGTACATAGTATTTCGAATAGTTGTTTCCTATTATACAGTCCCTTAGCCTAGTGGTTAGCATGCCTGCCTCTTGCACAAGGGGTCCCAGGTTCGATCCTGGCTGTTGGAGCTTTGTATACACATGTATATACATACACGTCCAGACACGCACATATACGTACCTATACATCTCAACTTATACATATATATACGCACACAGAAATATACATATATACACATGTGCATAATTCATACTGTCTGCCCATATTTATTCCCGTTGCCACCCCGCCACACATGAAATGACAACCCCCTCCCCTGCATGTGCACAAGGTAGCGCTAGGAAAAGACAACAAAGGCTACATTCGTTCACACTCAGTCTCTAGTTGTCATGTATAATGCACCAGAACCACAGCTCCCTTTCCACATCCTGGCCTCACAAAACTTTCATGGTTTACCCCAGATGCTTCACATGCCCTAGTTCAGTCCATTGACAGCATGAGTCGACCCCTGTATACCACATCGTTCCATCTCACTCTATTCCTTGCACGCCTTTCACCCTCCTGCATGTTCAGGCCCCAATCACTCAAAATCTTTTTCACTTCATCTTTCCACCTCCAATTTGGTCTCCTACTTCTCTTCATTCCCTCCACCTGTGACACATATATCCTCTTGGTCAATCTTTCCTCATTCATCCTCTCCATGTTACTAAACCCTTTCAAAACACCCTCTTCTGCTCTCTCAGCCACACTATTTTTATTACCACACATCTTTTATACCCTTTCATTACTTACTCGATCAAACCACCTCACACCACATATTGTCCTCAAACATCTCATTTCCAGCACAGTTGGTATCAAGGACAGAAATAGTGTAACTAGTGAGAGGGCTCAGATTTAGAAAAAGAAAGTGTTGGGAGTATGCTCATGATGGTTTGGTACTCATGTTGGGTGTTTGATTATCTGTTCCACATCATTAAGGAAGGAACACAAAAATAATCGTGGCTCCACTGGGATCATCCTGGGTAGAGCCTAACCAATCCTTGTGGTTTACATTGCAATCCCTTACCTTGAAGATTTCAGTGAGTGAATGTGAAGATCGCAAAGATTTGTGGCAGGAAGTCAGGTAGTCAGAGAGTTGTACATAGTGTGAGGAGTTTTGGGAAAATTTGAGTTTATGGAGGATAAAGAATTTTTAGCCAGTTGGTATCAAAGGTAAGAGACTCAAGGTACAAAAAGTGAGCAATGGAAGTTTTTCTTTTACAGTAGGTACTAATGCCACCATGGGAACAGAAATGGTTGGAGATAGAGATCTGCTATTTTGCAAGGGAAACATACTTGGATATTTATGTCTCAGAGAGAAGAGGATTTGGGGGAAGAGGTACAGAGACAGTGTTTTATCACAGAGAAGGTTAGATTTGAGACTGATTGCTGCAGAAATGTGTCTGGGGTCTATGACCAGGTGAGTGGAATAGGGTCCAGTTGTTTGATGTTAGGCAAGATGGTCCACCTCAACCAGTGGTGGTGTTCTGAATTAGCACAGAAGAAATTGGAATGTGTACTCTCAGGAATTTTTTTCTTTGAATAAAGGAAGGAAAAATTAGAGGGAAGAGTGAGATGTGTCTTAAGTGTTGTCAAGGGTCGTGTTAGAGATGGAGAGGGTGGGAGTTTATGGGTTGAATTCTAGTAACCTGTGTTTAGGTGAGCCACAACAAGCAGAAAGTAGTATCCTGGGCCAGGGTGGGGTTTCTGACATTTGACAAAGTGTTAGCTCATAGCTCATTGCGTCTTCATCACTAACTTTTCGGGTACTCAAGCAGTAGCACTTCTCTGTATGTAAGATGACTGTCATGTATTGCTAAGTGCCACCTACAACACACAAAAATGACAGTATGTCCAGGAAAGTATGGGGTCGATTAACATGGAAAGGGGTAATATATTTGTGAAAAAAATATCAGTAGAACCCATAAAGACCTGACCTAACTTCCTTTTTACTTAATAGAACCCCAGAAACAAACTAAATATCTTGCAACTCGACACTTATGGCATCAGAAAAAAAGAAAAATACTCAACCAACGCAGAGGACACAACATCCAAGTAGTCCTATCCAAGAAACCAGATACAGATCCAGATCATGAACAATATGGACACCATAATGCTTGTCCACCAGACCATACATTGCTTTGACACCACTGACATTATAAAACAGCTCGTGGACAATGATAACACCCTAGAACTGCAATTCCTGAAAATATATCTTCACTTTGCTAACTGAACATTAATAACACCTACACCCATCATCCCCCCCATCCACATTGGGGCGTGTAACTCGTAGAGAGAAGTTTGGGCTGTATTTCATTGTATGGCTTTGTGGCACATGCTTTTTGCTGGCTTGATTGGAGATATTGATGAAGTGTAGGACTGAATTATCTGAATTATCTTTTAGATGGTTGTGTAGGCCAGGTAAGCCAGATTGAGTGTTATCAGGATGAGCACGTGAGGCTTTGTGTGTAATGTTGATGAGCAGAAAGGTCGGCTGCTGGAGTTGGTGGGAAACATGTAATACTGTATATGAATACAAATCTGCACTAGAGAAACAACAGAACATATCTAGGATTGCTGTATTTTGGTCTAAACTCTAGGACCCTTTTCAGGGAGATGGCATGAAATTTGATACAAAGCAAGAATTATGGCTACACTATAAAAAGTTTGTCAACATCCTATCTGGTCATATGAACTGTTGTATGGTTTGGGGTAAAGTGTCTTCTTTAGATAATCCTCTTAGTATTGGTTACATTTAGGGACTGAAACCACTGTTCTTGAAAAAGGTTATTGTGCTTGCAAGCAATAAATGTAGATTGCACAATTTTTGTTTTAAGCCTACTATTTAACCTATGTCAGGTTGTATTTTAATATTTGACTTTAGAAGAGAATCTAGAACTAGTGAGCATAATTGAAGGTTAGACAGGAAAAGTTTAAGAGAGATAAGAGGAACCATTTTGTCAGTAATGGACCTGTAGATTTGTGGAACAAGCTGAGTAAAGAGGAAGTGTATATAGCACTAGAAAACTCAGAAGTCTCTATGATAAAAATGCATCAATAAGAGTTAGGTCCTCACAAGTGTTTAGCTTCTTCCCCATTTACAGAATCACAATTAGATGACATACATGCTCATTACATGGAAATTCCTACTGTGACAAGGGAAGAGGTAATGGATCAATGTACTGTGTTAAATGATATTTAGTTCACATGTTTTGTTGTTTTCAACATTTCCAGGACGTTCAGAGATATCCTGAAGCATGGTAGGTGGTAGTGGGGGAGACAGAGATGATGGAAGCATTGGAGGAAGGATTCATAGAGAATATCGAGGTGGCGGGAGGGGAAGTGGGCGCTACCGTCGAGGCTTAACCCATCATCGCCATATCATCCCAGGGGAACGCCGTGGTGTCCCAGAACAAGGGCATTCTCGAGAGGATGAGGTTAAAGGTGATCCAGAGAAAATTGACATTGTGAAGCATCGACCACACAAGGGTGAGTTCATGTTTTGCTGTGTTAATAGGGTATCTCCTACTATTTTAAGTAGCATGCTAACTCCATACTGTTCTGGTATTCCAATTAGTTGACTTGGTTTATGGATTTTGCCAGATTGTTACAGCAATAAGGCTTAAAGACCAAGAGATTATATTGGTTTCATTTTCCATATAACAATAAGTTGATCATTGGAGAACCTTTTATATCATGGGAAACCATTCTCTTCCTGCTACTGATTGTAGCATACCCTTGAAGCTGTAGGAGCTCCTAAATTTTAGAAAGGGGTCCATAGGTTTTATATTTATTTATATATTTATTATAAATGGTGAGGTGCCTGAGGATTGGCGGAATGCGTGCATAGTGCCATTGTACAAAGGCAAAGGGGATAAGAGTGAGTGCTCAAATTACAGAGGTATAAGTTTGTTGAGTATTCCTGGTAAATTATATGGGAGGGTATTGATTGAGAGGGTGAAGGCATGTACAGAGCATCAGATTGGGGAAGAGCAGTGTGGTTTCAGAAGTGGTAGAGGATGTGTGGATCAGGTGTTTGCTTTGAAGAATGTGTGTGAGAAATACTTAGAAAAGCAAATGGATTTGTATGTAGCATTTATGGATCTGGAGAAGGCATATGATAGAGTTGATAGAGATGCTCTGTGGAAGGTATTAAGAATATATGGTGTGGGAGGAAAGTTGTTAGAAGCAGTGAAAAGTTTTTATCGAGGATGTAAGGCATGTGTACGTGTAGGAAGAGAGGAAAGTGATTGGTTCTCAGTGAATGTAGGTTTGCGGCAGGGGTGTGTGATGTCTCCATGGTTGTTTAATTTGTTTATGGATGGGGTTGTTAGGGAGGTAAATGCAAGAGTTTTGGAAAGAGGGGCAAGTATGAAGTCTGTTGGGGATGAGAGAGCTTGGGAAGTGAGTCAGTTGTTGTTCGCTGATGATACAGCGCTGGTGGCTGATTCATGTGAGAAACTGCAGAAGCTGGTGACTGAGTTTGGTAAAGTGTGTGAAGAAGAAAGTTAAGAGTAAATGTGAATAAGAGCAAGGTTATTAGGTACAGTAGGGTTGAGGGTCAAGTCAATAGGGAGGTGAGTTTGAATGGAGAAAAACTGGAGGAAGTGAAGTGTTTTAGATATCTGGGAGTGGATCTGGCAGCGGATGGAACCATGGAAGCGGAAGTGGATCATAGGGTGGGGGAGGGGGCGAAAATTCTGGGGGCCTTGAAGAATGTGTGGAAGTCGAGAACATTATCTCGGAAAGCAAAAATGGGTATGTTTGAAGGAATAGTGGTTCCAACAATGTTGTATGGTTGCGAGGCGTGGGCTATGGATAGAGTTGTGCGCAGGAGGATGGATGTGCTGGAAATGAGATGTTTGAGGACAATGTGTGGTGTGAGGTGGTTTGATCGAGTGAGTAACGTAAGGGTAAGAGAGATGTGTGGAAATAAAAAGAGCGTGGTTGAGAGAGCAGAAGAGGGTGTTTTGAAGTGGTTTGGGCACATGGAGAGGATGAGTGAGGAAAGATTGACCAAGAGGATATATGTGTCGGAGGTGGAGGGAGCAAGAAGAAGAGGGAGACCAAATTGGAGGTGGAAAGATGGAGTGAAAAAGATATTGTGTGATCGGGGCCTGAACATGCAGGAGGGTGAAAGGAGGGCAAGGAATAGAGTGAATTGGAGCGATGTGGTATACCGGGGTTGACGTGCTGTCAGTGGATTGAATCAAGGCATGTGAAGCATCTGGGGTAAACCATGGAAAGCTGTGTAGGTATGTATATTTGCGTGTGTGGACGTGTGTATATACATGTGTATGGGGGGGGTTGGGCCATTTCTTTCGTCTGTTTCCTTGCGCTACCTCGCAAACGCGGGAGACAGCGACAAAGTATAAAAAAAAAAGAAAAAAAATTATTATACTTTGTCGCTGTCTCCCGCGTTAGCGAGGTAGCGCAAGGAAACGGATGAAAGAATGGCCCAACCCACCCACATACACATGTATATACATACACGTCCACACACGCACATATACATACCTAGGTTTTATATCCAGGCCCAACAAAACTTTCCATGGTTTACCCCAGACGCTTCACATGCCCTGCTTCAATCCATTGACAGCACGTCAACCCTGGTATACCACATTCATTCTAATTCACTCTATTCCTTGCACTCCTTTCACTCTCCTACATGTTCAGGCCCCGATCGCTCAAAATCTTTTTCACTCCATCTCCAATTTGGTCTCCCACTTCTCCTCGTTCCTTCCACCTCTGACACATATATCCTCTTTGTCAATCTTTCCTCACTCATTCTCCCCATGTGACCAAACCATTTCAATACACCCTCTTCTGCTCTCTCAACCACACTCTTTGTATTACCACTTATCTCTCTTACCCTTTCATTACTTACTCGATCAAACCACCTCACACCACATATTGTCCTCAAACATCTCATTTCCAACACAACCACACTCCTCCGCACAACTCTGTCTATAGCCCCTGCCTCGAAACCATATATCATTGTTGGAACCACTATTCCTTCAAACATACCCGTTTTTGCTTTCCAAGATAATGTTCTCGCCTTCCACACATTTTTCAGTGCTCCCAAAACTTTTGCCCCCTCCCCCATCCTGTGACTCACTTCCGCATCCATGGTTCCATCCGCAGAAAATCCACTCCCAGATATCTAAAATACTTCACTTCCTCCAGTTTTTCTCCATTCAAACTTACCTCCCAATTGACTTGTCCCTCAACCCTACTGTACATAATAACCTTGCTCTTATTCACATTTACTCTCAGCTTTTTTCTTTCACACACTTTACCAAACTCAGCCACCAGCTTCTGCAGTTTCTCACCCGAATAAGCCACGAGTGCTGTATCATCAGCGAACAACAAGTGACTTGCTCCCAAGCCCTCTCATCCACAACAGACAACATAGTTGCTCATCTCTCCAAAACTCTTGCATTCACCTCCCTAACAACCCCATCCATAAACAAATTAAAGAATCATGGAGACATCAAGCACCCCTGCTGCAAACCGACATTCACTGAGAACCAATCACTCTCCTTTCTTCCTACTCGTACACATACCTTATATCCTCAATAAAAACTTTTCATTGCTTCTAGCAACTTGCCTCCCACACCATATATTCTTAATACTTTTCCACAGAGCACCTGTGTCTTTCTTTTATACATCTCCCAGTTGTTTGCACTATTTCCCTGCAAAACACGTCCAAATGCCTCTCTCTTCCCTTTCACTTATAATCTTACTTCTTCATCCCACCTTTCACTACCCTTTCTAATCTGCCCACCTCCCACACTTCTCATGCCACAAGCATCTTTTGCGCAAGCCATCACTGCTTCCCTAAATACATCCCATTTCTCCCCCTTTTCCCTTACGTCCTTTGCTCTCACCTTTTTCCTTTCTGCACTCAGTCTCTCCTGGCACTTCCTCTCACAATTCTCCTTCCCAAGCTCACTTACTCTCACCACTCTCTTCACCCCAGCATTCTCTCCTTTTCTGAAAACCTCTACAAATCTTCACCTTCGCCTCCACAAGATAATGATCAGCCATCCCCCCAGTTGCACCTCTCAGCACATTAACATCCAAAAGTCTCTCTTTCACGCGCCTATCGCTTGACACGTAATCCAATAACGCTCTCTGGCCATCTCTCCTACTTACATACGTATACTTATGTATATCTTATGGATGTGGCCAGCTCCTAAGTGCTGATGGACCTTCATATGGATAGAAGGGACTCCTGGGGCAAAAAATAAGTATGTATATACAGTGTTTGATGTAATTTTTTACAGGGAGCTTGCAGAATTGCAAGCTTTCTTGCTGTAAATTAACTGTAATGTTGATGAATGACAAAGAACATATGTACACCCCATTTGTGCTCTGTATTATACTTTATGAAGTATCATCTTTGCACTGCTGAGATCGTCCAGGTACATTAGCATACTGTATTGGAAATGAGCCGCCACATTCCAGTTTTAGGGGTAAAAAGGTTCAGTACTGGTAATATTCAGGAGCTGATGGTGGTTGTATGTTGAATTATCAGAGGTGAAAATGAAGAAAGATGAAATATACCAGGAAGAGTTAGGTTGGCTTTGACATTTTTCATTTTGCTGTCTTGCAGATTTAAGTCGAGGATTCAGTGAAGATTCAAGAATATCTAAACAGTTAAGAAGACTGTCACGGGAAGAAGATTCAGAGCGTTACCTGGCCCAGGTTCAGCTGTTGCAGGTTAGATTTCTTTTTCATGTATGGATTTATAGTATATTTACTTCTTCAGTAATATGCTAGTGCAGTTTGTGGCAAAGAGAAGGAATCTGGTAAATATTGCAAATGGTATCTTAAGAAAACTCTGACATAAGGTCTTTCTTCACTCCCACTTGATTCAGTAATGAGCTAACAACTTGTTCTGCATCCTGTTATCTCCAGACATGGGATGCATATTTTATAATGTGCTGAATTGAACCAATTATGAATGCATCCTTTTGTTATGAAACATGTGGATGATGGGTAATGTGTGTGCTATGTACCAAAAGTGTAGTTTTTGGTATAAATTATGAGAATTCAAGAACTTGTAGAAAACTCTTATTTTTTCAGGCAGTATGTTTGTTATTCATTAAGCTATTTGTTAATGGTAGCCAGGCAGATTCATGTAAGTTTTTGGCTAGTAAGTTTAATCAGTTTATATTTCATCTCATGTACATTGGTGTGGGCAAGACATTTAAGGTATTGAATAGACTTTAGCATATAGTTGTATACAAATATGGTCAAGTATAATGCATGTTACAAGGATGGACTGAGAACTTTTTGTAATCATTTCATAGATACACATAGCCTGCTTTTTGGATTATAACATACATATATGGACAATGGAATGATATGTGTAGCTAGTTCCGGAATTGGTTGTAAGGCCCAAGCATTTGATGCATGGATGGTAAAGAAGTGACTGGACTTTAGTCATCTTGTAATTCGAGAATGTCATTAGCAGTGGACCTACCCCTAACCCTCTAAAGGACATACTAGTATTTTCTGATATAGTGTTATCCTCTCTTTATTTAGTAGGAGGCCATATGTGATGCAATATTGCTGAATAAATTGAAAATTTTGCACGTAGAACCATGGAAGCTGAAGTGAATTATAGGATACGAGAGGAGGCTAAGGATTGAGGGACATTCAGGAGTGTGTCGAAGGAGGATTCAGTGTCTGTTGTGAGAAACCTGAGTATTTTTGAAGGAATAGGAGTCCTTATAGTGATGCATGAGTGTGGTTCTTTGACCCAGAATATAAAAGAATAAAAGAAGGTGGATGTAATTTCTTATTTGTAATATATGGGAAGGTTTCCAAGCTCATTTACTTTCACCACCACCTTCCCACCCTAATATTTCCTGTTTTCCTCAAGCCTTTCCAAACCTTAACCCTCACCTCCACCAAATAGTGAACATTCATCCCACCAGCTGCCCCTCTCTGCCTATTCACATCTAAGAATCTGTCTTTTGCATGCCTGTCTATTAGTACATAATCCAGTCATGTCTGCACACCATGTAAACCCCCTCCCGTCATACATCCAAGTTCTGTTCTGACCAACCAGCCGGATCTTGAAATGGACATAAGTCACACGAATGTCAGCATGGCATGTAGAATTGGTATACCTGTATAGCATTCTTTTATCCTACTCATTTTTTATCATCATTATCTTGTTTTTATTAATCATCTTTATTATATGATTCTGTTATTTCTTTTTACCTTTTGTTAAGATTCTCTAGTTCGTATTTCATCATTTTTTTCAGTCGTTTATGCGGATGGTATTACGTCACATAGGTCATAAGTAAGGGATCAGGTGTGTCCCAATCACTCTCATGTACTTATGCATATCTCTTTTTTATGTCAAGTATTCCTTGTCACTTGTCTTTTTTTCATCACATAACTACATAAGATGTTCACATTTTCATTTACATCATTGAGTGCCCATTCCCCCCTATTATATGTTCAACTGCCACATTACCCACTTTTGCATCAGAATTGCTCACCACTGTCTCTTGTATAAGAATTACTGGCACACTCTATTAGGTCCTTCCAAAACATTTATATCTCCTCCTTCCTCTTGTGTCCAGGTACAGAAGCACTAACAATCACCCACCTATCATAATCCACATTCAGTTTTACCCACATCAGCATGTACTTCACTTCCATAGTCTTTCACACATTCCCACAACTCCTCCTCCGGCAGAAGTGCTGTGCCTTTCGTAGCTCACACCCCCCCTCACAATAAACCCTGACTTTAACGCAAAGACATTTTCAAACCATATGTCCCCCTTACTTACCATATGTCCCCCTTAGTTCTCTCAGAACTAGTTAATCTATGCTCCTCTCTTCAAGCATAGTCTCCCTCCTTTTCATTGTGGTTGTATCTATGCACTCCAGACACCCCAGCCTTACCCTTCATGGAGAATGACCACTTACTGCTTGGACCCTTCCTATGTAGTGATGATGTACTGTGGTGATGTTTTTGATGAGTTGGCAATATGATGCTGCTTAGAGTCCCTCTAAATCTAGGAATTAATTTTTTTTTCTGTGCCTCTTACAGTTCATTAATTAGTATGAGTGTGAGGAGCAAGAAGTCTTATTACACTTGAAATTTATGCCATCCTGCAGGCATCAACCATAAATGTTTCCTTCTTTCTCGAATTTCCCTTGCTATTAGATGTTTTTGAGAAATATTTTTGCCAGATATGGAAACTGTATGGTTTTGCCTTAATAAAAAAGTAGGGAAAAAGGGACCAATTACCATTTATATATTTTGATGGAGTATTGACATTTGCTGGGAATGTAGCTGTGAATTCAGTGCTTTGCCAGAGGGTTAAACAGATGCTCATTTTCCTCTGAATTCGTGTCTATATTTTCTTCAGATGTACATCTTTTACAGATTGAGAGTGCTGAAATAAAAAATTTTATTCACAGGAGTCAATAATGCTGAATGAAAATGTGAAGTATGTCCGTCGAAATGCTGACCATATACTGGATTCCCTTTTTGAAAGCCTTCATGCTGCTCCATCACCACCTTGTCGCTGGGAAATAACGCGATGCATTGGCCGAGTAGGTCATGTAATGGAGGGAGATATAAAGAGGTTAGAAGTTTATTCTGTATTTTGCATTGTAATTTTTCACCATCAATTCCAAAAACTACCCCTCAGTGTAATATACTGAAACTTAGCTAACATGCTCTTTTTTGTAAGTGTTTTATTAGTAAAAGATCAAAAGAAAATTTTGGAAGAGTTCAGCAGAAATTTGATTCTTAGAAGGTTGGTATTGATTGCCTGCATTGATGCTAGAATGCAAAAGGGAAATATATAAAGAGTAGTTTTCAAGTCACCTTTATTTTGCTACCCTGTGATGTGTCAGTGAGCATGAGTGATTCTGTTGGATAATTTTGTTAGAATCAGGTTCAGGATCTTCCAACTCACAGTGTTTCCAACAAGTGTTGGCCTTCTCTATCCTTTGTTATCCACTCAGCAATGATAATGGTAACTCGGTTGTCAAGGACCCACCTTCAGCTATCAGAGACCACCACTGAGATAATGTCAGAAATCAGATTCCAAAAGTCTATTCTCAAGAGAAAAGGGACCAAGTCCTGCTGGCTGTCTGATAGCTCAGAATTCTCCTGGATCATTCACTGACAAGACATGCTACCAAGCAGGCTTTTTTTGTCTTATGGATTGTTTTTTTAAACTAGATATTTAGTTTATAAAGGAGTTTTGGAGAGAGGGACAAGTATGCAGTCTGTTGTCGATGAGAGGGCTTGGGAAGTCAATCAGTTGTTGATCACTGATGATACAGCACTGGTGGCTGATTCGGGTGAGAAATTGCAGAAGTTGTTGACTGAGTTTGGTAAGTGTGTGAAAGAAGAAAGCTGAGAGTAGATGTGAATAAGAGCAAGGTTATTAGGTTCAGTAGGGTTGAGGGACAAATTAGTTGGGAGGTAAGTTTGAATGGAGAAAAACTGGAGGAATTGAAGTGTTTTAGATAGCTGGGAGTTGATTTAGCAGCGGATAGAACCATGGAGGCGGAAGTGAATCACAGGGAGGGGGAGGAGGTGAAGGTTCTGGGAGCATTGAAGAATGTTTGCAGATGACATGGCTCTGGTGACAAACGAATGAGAAACTGCAGAAGTTGGTGTCTAAGTTTGGGAGAGTATGTAATGGGAGGAAGTTGAGAGTTAATGTAGATATGTGAAAAGTTATGAAATCTAGCAGGGTCATGTGACAATTTTGTTTTAGTATGAGCTTGAATGGAAAGAACCTAGAAGAACTGGAGTGTTTTACATAACTGGGAATGGACGTCGCAGTGAATAGAACATAGGGAGCTGAAGTGAACCATAGAGTAGGTGAGGGGGGCATGTTTCTTAGCTGTAGTGTGAAGTATATGGAAAGAATGGTCATTATCTGTGAAGGAAAAGATGGGTGCATTTAATGGTATAGTAGTCCCAAAGGTGCTGTATATGTGTGCGTCATGGGCCCTAAGTGCAAAAGAACTGATAAAAGTGGATGCATTGAAATGAAAGCCTGAAGATTCATATGGGTGAGGAGGGTATTTTGTTAGGAAAGCTACTGTAAGAGAGTGACATGGTGCTGAGTGGAATACAACTGAAAGAGCTAAACATGGTGAACTGAAATTGTTTGGACATAAGGAGAGGATTATCCATGAGAGAGTAAGAGGATATGAGTGTCAGATGTGGAGGGAATAATAGGGACAGGGAGTTGAGTACAACTGAGAGAGCTAAGCACGTTGAGCTGAAATTATTTGGTCATAAGGAAAGGATTAGCTAAGAGAGACTAAGAGGATATAAGTGTCAGATGTGGAGGGAGTAATAGGGACAGGGAGACTAAGGAGATTGAGGAAGGAGTGAACAACTATGAATTAGAAGCATCAACACAATACCTTGAAACCTTTTTTTAAGTCGAGGAGGGTGTTTCACATGGAATGATTTACCAGGGTTCAGAGATTTTAGTATTGTCCAGAATAATACTCATTCCCTCAGAAGTCATGAAAAGTTTAGTGATGAAGTAGTTGAACATATGTTTAAGATTGTACATTTGTATTTCCAGGTTTGTAGATGTGACTTTAAATCGACTAGAGACTTGGAGAGCTGCTGAGATGAAGGTTTTGGTCTTAAGATGTATTTTAGAAATGCTGCGGTTGGACTCTGATGGGTCACAGCTTGGTCAGGTTAGTAACAGTGTATCCAGACAAGTGTCATAAATTGCACTATTTATAAGGTACCTGTGCATACAAGGCATTTTTCTTACCCATCATTTCATGAATTTTTCCATCTCTAAATTTTATTCATAATTAATTCATCTTTTTAAGTTCCTTTGCATATTTTATCAGTGACTTATGAAGTTAACTGGATGCATTATTTGTCCAACAGCACTTTTTATCATTTTGTGACATCAGTAAAACTTGTTTCTGGTACAAGTCAGTCATTTTGTATATTAAATCATTATCTGGTGTGATTAGGCTTAGGGTTTCAGGTTCTTTGGGATTGATTCTCAAAGAAACATGCCTATATGGACATGATGCACCTTCTGGAAATGATAGAAAAATCCATTCATAAGATTTTGAAATATCCATTCAGAGAATGTGTTTGACAGGTGTAACTCTCAGTTTAGCAAAATGAAAGACTTGAGGCCTATATTACTGTATGAAGAACACATGTTGGAGAATTTGTACAGTGTCTGTAGTCTTGAGATATTATTATATAGATACTTGCCTTCCTGCCCTAGGATCCCCATCTAAAGGGCTCCTGCAGTGCTCAGGACCTTGTGGGACTGAGGTTTAAGAAATGTGATAGTTGTTGTGAGTGTCTGTGTGGAATGAACATAAAGAGTAAGTTGTCAAGGTCAGTCAAGGAGTAAATGTTCACTGTTTTCAGTGTGAATGTTGTTATGTGTCTTCTTGTATATTAAATTGGGGTTTGAATTGCTGGAGGGATGGTTGATATCCAGAAAGCAGACAAGAAATGATACTTACTCTTGTCCAGAAGTATAGTTTAACCCTTGCATTGCTCTGTGCATCATTTGAGGATTCTCCATGGACTGCTCTGTCCCTTGTAAGAGGTTTGGTTCCTACCCTCAGTTAAATTTCCAGTTGATATGTGTTTCTACTTCTCATCCATAGATGTCACTCACAACCAAACAACACAGATGGAAAAAATATTTTATATTACAATTGTTCATGAACCATGAAAGGTGTGTAATTGTGTTGTTATGGCAGGAAGCTATATTTATATGCCAGCTACAGTAATGAATTTTGTAACTGCAGGAACAGTGTCTTCTTACAGTAGTGTTAATGTTTTTGATTGAATTTTTTTTTTTTTTCCACTTATTCATGTAAATGATATACTTTGAAAAGATATGTAGATTATTTGTGTGATGTACAAGAAATGTGTATGATATGTTAGAAAATATATTTAAATGATATGTATGAGATGTGTATAGTCACACCTGGAAAAACTATAAAGTGAGTACCACATGTACTTGAGTAACCAGTGATCTCAAGTAATTGTCAACTCAAGTTTTCTGGCCAGAATATCCTTCACTTATCATATGCCTCACATAAAAGTTGACCTCAGTTTCTCAGAGGCCCAAGAATGTCTTAAATAAAGAGAGAGATATGCTTACTAATCAAATGAAAAAACTCGGACACAACAAGAATAAACCACTTACATTCATAAGCAAATTACGTATACCATTTAAGCTGTGTATGCACAGCATGTTATGGGCCCATAGCCAGGATTTTTCTTGGAGATGATGATGATTTGTTCTGTTGCAGGTTGGAGAAAAGATTGTGGAAGGCTTACAAGGAGTTTTGGAAGGTACAGAAACACCTGAGGTGATGGTAGCTACCGTTGATGTTTTAAGAGAACTTAATAGAAATCACAGTCATATCCTTAATAACTACTTTCAGGTGAGTATATAGGCATTTTGCCTGTCCTCAGGCACCTCACCATGATCCATACATACATCGAAAATCCTGACCAGCTAATCAACAACTTAGTCACCCCCTTTCTTAAGGAATTTTTCTCCAGTACCATCCACTCCAACTTCCTTGCCACATTTCATCTTGCACACAATTTTCACCTCCTCTTATCACCAAACTGTATACCTACCTGATCCAAACATCCTACATCTACCATCCTGTCATCAGATACATTCAACAATCCTTTAAAGTACCCTTTCGGTCTCCTCTTCACCTCATGTCTACTTGGTACCAATTCCCCATTGCCCCTTTAACTGATGCTCCAATTTGTTTTCTTGTTTTTCTCACACTGTTAACCTCTTTCCAGAACAGTTTTTTACCCTCCTTAAAATTTGCTAATACGTGCTCACCCCAACTCTCATTTCCTCTTTTTCAGCCCCTGCACCTTCCTCTTGACCTCCTGCTGCATTTTCTTGTATGTCTACCTCTCCCTTGCTCTCTGTGGTTAATGACCATGCACCTCTCTTATCTCTTTCACTAGCAGCTTATCTTTGTCATTTCACCTTTCATTACCCTTTCTCACATGCCAGTCTCCCACCTTTAGCAGGCAACTTTTTTTTCATAATTGTTCACTGTTTCAGCATTAGTGAGGTAGTGCCAGAATTGTTCAAAGAAAAGGCCTCATTCAGTCATCCATTTTCTGTTGTCATGTGTAATGCACTGAAACCATATCCCCCTATTTACAGCCAGGCTCCATTGACCTTTCCATGGTTTTCTCCATTTGCTTCATATCCCCTGGTTCAGTCCATTTATAGTACATCACTCCCTGTATACGTTATTGCTTCAATTTACTATTTCATGAACCCATTTTATCCTCCAGAATATTCAGGCTTCAAGCACTCAGAAAGAATTTCACACCATCCTTCCATATCTGAATCAGTCTTCCTGTTCTCCAAGTCTCCTCCACTTCTGACCATGTACATCATCTTTTTCAACCTCTCCTCACTCATTCTTTCCATATATCCAGACCATTTTAGTACACCTTTTCAGCTCTCTCAACTAAACTCCTTTTATTACAACACCTCTCTCCTACCTTTTTATTACTTACTTGATTCACCCACCTCATACCACATATTTCCTAAGACACTTCATTTCCAACCCTTTTATTCATCCTTTCATGTGCATTCTCATCTTTAGCCTATGCCCTGCTTCCTAATAACATCATTGGGACTTTTGAACCTTTAAACATACCCATTTTTGCCTCATCCTAAATAACGACCTCTCTTTCCATACTTTTGCCCCCTTACACACCTTATGGCACTTCTTCCTTAGTTCCATTTGCTTCCATGTCCTCTCTCACACATCTAAAACCCTCCCCTTCTGCCAAATTTTCTCCATTGATACCCACACCCTTACTAACGTGTTCCTGTGCAGTGCTAAACCTAATAACCTTGCTTTTATTCACATTTACTCTCAACTTTCTCCTTTCACACACACTCAAATTCATACACTAAATTTTGCATTTTCACTTGAATCTGCCACCAGGTGTGTGTTATCAGCATAGAACACATTATTTCCCAGGCCTCATTACCCCTTACAGATTGCTTACGACCCATCTCTCCAAGACCTTTGCATTTACCTTGCTCACCATCCCATCCATAGACAAATTAAACAGCCATGGTGACATTATACACCCCTGCTGCAGACTTACCTTTACTGGTATCCACTCACCCTTTTCACTGCCTCCTCGCACACTTGCCTAACACTCTTAGCAAAAACTTCCCACTGGTTGTAGCTCTCCTTCTGCATCATATATTCACAGGGCGTACCCATCAACCTGTCATGTACTTTCTTCAGATCCTCAATGCCACATTACATATTCTTCTGTTTCTAAGCATTTCTTACATACATACATTCTTTAAAGCAGACATCAGATGTTGCATGCATATGTTTAAATTTGATAACTTATTTCCTGCCCAAGGAGTCCTTCTAACCTTATGAGGATCCTGCAGAACTCAGGAAGCTGGCCACTACCACTGGTCGTGACCATGGGTCATAAAGTGGTGGATGTTATGTGTGTCAGCATGCAGAGAGCTCAGGTCACTTGTGTAGGGAGTGCTTAGTGTCATCTTTTTGGTCGCTGCGTCTTAGGCATCTCGGGATGTGTTGAAATGGGAATTCATAGCATTATAGTGAAGGTTGATGCCCAGAGCATAAGAAAGAGTGTTATTTGAGTTTTTCAGGTGAGTATGGTTTCTAATGGGTGTATGTTTGGTTGGCTGGAGCTCATAACTGTGTTGGGAGGCTGGTTGTTTAATGCATTTTAGGGTATCTTAGTGTGTATGTGTTTTGTCAGTGTTATGTCTATTGGTGGTAGTGGGATTTTTGAGTAGAGGCTGCTGATGTGTGAGGCAGGGGTAAGCTTTTTATTTGCACTTAGGTGTCATTGGCTAGTCATAGAGTACTTTGGGTGGTAGGGGTCTATTAATGTTGCATAGAATTGGATTCCAAGCATGTTGAGGTAGGTCTTTATTGAGAGGATCTTTGTTTTATTGGGTAGGTGTCGAGTGTCTGTGGTTGAAAGGCACCCTTTCATTGTTTTGAGTGAGGTTAGCTGCTTTGTACCCAAGATAGGGAGGAAAGGCACATGAATGTTCTAACTCTGAGTGAAACAGTTAAAGGGTAAGGGGAAGAATAGTTATGGAATGTCTTAGGGGTAAAGTCTGGGATTAGGTAGAGAGTGAGTGTTAAGGAGGGGATAGTTCTGCTGCTATAGCAGGAGTTGTGGGGATGTCTTAAAGTATATCAAGAAATGAACCTCACACTGATGTGGGTTTAAATGAAAGTAGATTGAGAGAGATGGGTGGTTTTTAATGCTTATACACATGGCCATGAGAAGAGAGAAAATGAGGTTAGTGTTTTAGAAGCAAGTGAATGTGTCAACAGTTTTGATGCAAGAGACTGGGTATTAGTGATGAATGTGGCAGTTGAGGGTATGGAGTAGTCAGTAAAGTAAATGCAAACAACTTGTGGTGTTGCATGCTGAAAATTGACTGGTGATTGGGAATACCTGGTTTAAAAAGAGGGACAAATACAAGTACTTGTGGATGAGTTGGAAAGATGGCAAGCAGGCATTATTGGATTACATACTAATTGATAGTGGGGTATGCAAACAAGAGACTCATGGATGTGAATGTGCGGAGGGGCAGCTGATAGGATGTCAGATCATTACCTGATGGAGGCAAGGATGACTTGTAGAGGTTTTTGGATAAGAGGAATCAGTATGGGTAAGAAAAGGGTGGTGACAGTGAGTGAGCTTGGAAAAGAGACTTTTGTGAAGAAATACCTCGTGAGATTTAGTGTTGAATGGCAAAAAATGAGAATAAACAAAGCTAGGGGAATGAATAAGTGCTAGCGTGTGCAAGAGAAGTGTGTGACATGCAGAAGGTGAGTGGTAGGCAGGTGAGAATGGGTAGTGAGTAGTTGGATGATGATGTGAAATTGCTAGTGAAAGAGAAAGAGAGGTGTATGGGCAGTGCTTACGGGGAAGTAATGCAGATGATGAGACATATTCAAGAGAGTGGAAGGTCAAAAGGAAGGTGCATGGGTTCTAAAAGAGGGCAAAATAGAGCTGGGATGAGCAAATATCACGAATTTCAAGAATAAGATGCTTTGGAAGGAAGTTGATAGTTTGAGAAAATAAGGAACAAATGGGAACATTGTGAAGGGGACAGATAGGGAAATGGTAACGGGCAGTGATAAGGTGAAGAAGAGATGGATTGAGTCCTTAGAAGGATTGTTGAATTTGGTTTATGATAGGTTGGCAGATGCGAAGTGTTTAACTTGAGGAGGTATGAGAAGTGAGTTATGGAAAGTGGTTTGGTGAAAAGGGGAAGAGGTGGCAAAAGCCATGCAAAAGCAAAAATGTGGCAAGGTAGGTGGAGTGGTTGATACTGAGGTTGAATTTTGCAAGAAAGGAATTTACTTCATTGTTGATTGGTGAGTTTGGATTTTATATATGCATGGATCAAGTTGCAGTGCCAGAAGATTGGCAGAATGCATGTATAGTAGCATTGTATGAAGGCAAGGTGCACAAAGGTGAGAGTTTGAATTATGGAGATACTGGTTTATTGAGTGTACCTGATAAGCTTTATAGATGAATCATGATTGAAAGGATGGTGAATGCACAGATCATCAGACTGGGGAGGAACATTATGGCTTCAGAATTGTTAGAGGATGTGTGGATCAAGTGTTTTGTAGCCCTTCGCCTATTTTTGGTAGCACAGTCCTTCTAGTTCTGTTACTATCTTACATGCTCTTCTCTTGCTGCTTTAGATCCAGTTTTGGTCTGATGCATGTAATGAATAGTTTTCTCATCATGTACTCTTTTATACACTTGGATGTGATTCTGTACTTGCCTGTAGACAGTTTGCCTTTTTCAAAACTCTGTTGATGTGTAACTCTGGCAATAGATTGGACTCATTGTTGACCATTAGGTCTTTTTCATGTGCAATTCAAATATTTTATATCCTAATAGCTGATAATCTTGTTGAGGTCTTCTCGTACTCCGTCCCTTCTTCATTATCTCATACGTACTTGGATTGAAGCTCATCAATCATTTATCAGCCCAACTTTGGAGTTTGTGTGTGTTTGTATGCCTGCCTGTTTATTTGCTTGATTGTGCAGTATGGGAAGAAATATTTACATTTGTGGGCTCCCATACCCTAAATTTTGTATACCATCAAGTAACTTTTTAAGCCAGTATATACAGCTAGCATTCTCCAGTTCCCATTTGAATAGATACCAACCAATAACCACTTTCTGCTCCTTAGTTACAGAGATTAATATATAATTATTAATCAGTGTATCTAAGTATTTTCAGTATCACCTTCATAAGTAAGATTGTTCAGGACTCCATAATTACTAGATTGTTGTAATATTTGTTGATTACTTCATTTGTTTCATAAAATTTGGAGACCTCTTGTTTTTTGTTCTCCATTCTTTAAGTATTTAGTTAGCTTAATTATGCTTTTCACATTTTCTGTGAAACATAAACCCCTTTTGGGTGAAAATGTGAAAATGTAGCAAAAACTGAATAGAGTTTTTGATTTTGAATATTGTCTGTTTTTCAGGATATTGTGGATATCTTGGTTGGGTGGCATATTGATCATCACCAGTCTTCTGAGGTGATGAAATATGTCTCTCTGGCTCTTCAAAGCTTCTCACAACTATGGCAAATCAATGTTTCTATTGCTACTACCCTCCTTTCTCAGTTTGTTGAAGATATGGAAGATTATTGTGAGGTGAGTTATCACATGTTTATTGTACATGTGCTTATACTCTGGAATATAGGTTTATAGAGTATTTTGTGTCTATTTTGCTTGGAATTAATGAAAAACTCCCTGTAAACTTCATTTGAGTTTACTCCTCTGCTGCAGCACTGCAACATCACATGCATCTCATCGATATCCAGAATGTGACTGATCCCGTAAATCCTTCATTTTCTTACAGTTGGGTTGGGCTCACAGTCTCTGGGAACTTTGTCACCATGTTAAAGAAACTGGCATGATCTTAAGGGCACTAAATTTAAAAGAGTAAGAGTGGACAAATATTAGGGCCCTCAACGAAGCACTTGGTAAACCAAAGTTCAGGCCAGCAGCAAATAGATTAAAGACCATCTGATCAGGGAAGAACTGCTAAAGATGACAAGAAAATTTGAAGGAACTGAATGACATATTCCAAAATGATCATGTGATATCAACAATAGTGAGATGGGATGGGGTGGGGGTGGACTTTGAAAGTATTGGAATTGTGTGGCAAGACATTAATAGATGAGTAAAGGATCTTGATTCATATGAGGTTCATGATTCGGATGCAGTCTCTGTGTATGTGCTAAAGGAGTTTCAGACACACTTGATAGGTAACTTGAAATATTGTTCAGAAGATTGCTAGTGGAGGGTGTAGTGCCAGTGGACTGGAAAAGAGCAAATGTTATACCTGTCATAAGAAAGGAAATCAGCAAATTGCAGTGAATTGCAAAAACAGTATCTTTGATGAGTGCCTTGTGTGAAACACTGAAAAGAGAGTAAGAAGGCAAATTGATGAATATTTGCAAAGGAGAAAGTACTTGAGTGAGAGATAAGGTGAATTTGTGGAGAATAGCATTTGCAATACACATCTCTTTGGATTCTGCTGGATAAGCAAATTGAGTTGTAGACAGAAGATATGAATGGATGGATTTTGTGTAATTGGGCTGACTGAAGGCATTTGCCATGTATAAGGTTGGTGAATAAGCTAGATTTACAGGCAGGCATAAGGGCAAGACTCTCTTGATGGATTGAAAATTACTATAGTCAAAGGGAGTAGAGGATGTATGTCAGAATTGCCATGTTGAAATGTGCTGGTTTTATGAATAGCATGCTGCAGAACCCAGTGTTAGGATTGCTACTCTTCTTGATCTGTGTAAATGACTCATCAGAAGGACTAGATATGTACTTGCATTTATTTGGAAATTATGCTAAGGTCATGGAAGAAGTAAGAGATGAGGATTGCATCAGCTTTTAAAGGAATGTAAAGCTCCAGAATTTGCCTGATATGTGGTTGATAAGGGCCTCTGAACAGTTACAGCAAGTGGTTAGAGGCTGTGAATTTGCCCACCATTGAAGAAAGATGGGTAGGTGGAGACTTGATCACAGCTCAAGTTTCTAAACCAATTTGATCATGAAGAGTTTATCAGATGATGCAAAGAAATAGCAGAGAGATCATAATAAAAATACTGTTAGGAAAGATTAGAGAACTTCATGGTATGTGTTGTGGATAAATGGAATAAACGAAGTAATTAAGCTCTTTGTGTTGATGTTATGCAGAAGTTTAATAGGCTTTATAATTGTAGGAAAAGTTTAAAATATGAGGCCCCATGAATATAGAACTGCCTTGGTGTATTGTATAGATAATTGATTACATTCAAACATATTGTTTCTTCCATTGCTCTTAATATATCTGTAATGCCTCTGGTATGTTTGAATTTTTAAAAGGTAGCTGTTTATATTTGCAGGATTTAGATAGAGGAGTTTCTGGACGGTCATCACCAGAAGATGAAGTTTCAACAGACCCCGTTGTATGTGCTAAGAAAGTTGCTGCTTTCATCAGGTAATGAGTCCATTAAGTAAAGATAAGCATTTGTTTTCATGTGAAGTAAATGTGCAAAGTTTCTCACTTGTATGTGTTTGATTTATGATGAGGAATGATGAAAACAGTGGCATTGGAGCTTGATTAATCTCATTAGTATTTTTTTATATCTTTATTTTCCAAAACAGTTTCTCCATCAACTATGGATGTTTGTGCACTGTATTGTTACGACTGTGGATGTTTGTGCACTGTATTGTATAATGTATTAAAGGTAGATATGAGATCATTACCTTATTGTTGTGATGTTTGCTATACTCTATTTCAGGTTGAAAAAGAAAAAAACTCATGTTTTGATGTTCAAAATTTTTTTTCCTTTATGTCTGTAATTAGCAACTACACACGCTGTATTGTGTTATGTTAAAGTGGAAGTTATGTGTGAGTGAAGTGTTTGAAAAAGGTGTAGCAATGCATCAGAGTTATGTGTTGTCACTATGGTTATTTGATATCTGTATGGATGGGGCTGTACATGAAATGAAAGGGAGATAGATATTAACCTTGAAGAAACAGTGTTACGTTCTTCCTCCACCCCTTACTCATTAAAGGGTGTATAATCAGCCCATAGGCCCATTAAAACAGATAACTCTGGAATAGCAGCTTCTGCTAACAGAGAGAGATTTGGGCTAGACACAGATTCCCTTACAATCTGGCTAACATCTGACAGCTGACGGCCATAATGTTATCAAATTTTCCCTTCTTCTCTAGTTGGTCAAATACCAAACTCAGATAAAAATCTATGAAAACATACTTATAATAGCAAAATAAACATGGCTTTCTCTTGTAACATAAATAATACCATTTATTCTTCATATATAGATCTCTCTATATTTCCTTACTTAACATCACTGGCAAATTCACTGGCCTCATTTGTATAACATAAGGGTTTGGAATGACTGAGATTACATTATACATTTACCAACAGCTTTGTATCACATCTTCCTCTTATGGCCATTCCTGAGAGAGAGGCTTGACCTTGGCTTTCTTCCAGTTTTTATACAATTTCTTAAGGAAAACTGAATAAGGTATAATAGATGACTATAACATTTATTGGTAAATATGAGAGATAACTATAACAACAGAAAGGAAAATGCTACAGTTGCTGTATGTAAATGATTTTGTATTTATTTATATCTATTATACATAATCGCTGTTTCCCACATCAGCAAGGTAGCGCCAGAAAACAGACGAAGAACAGCCCATCTACTCGTATACACATATACATAAACATTGACATTCCCACATATTCATACTTGCTTGCCTTCATCCATTCCTGTTGCCTACCTGACCCACAGGAAAACAACATTGCTATCCCTTGCTTAAGTGAGGTAGAGCCAGGAATACAGACAAAGAGGCCACATTCATTCACACTCAGTCTCTAGCTGTTATGTATAATGATTTTGTATTGTTAGCTAATTCAGATGAAAAGACAGATAGAATGACAGCCATTTCTTTGATGTATTTTAGATGAAGTTGCTACCAGTAGATGCAAATAGAATTGAGATGCTAGTTTTTGAAAGGGATAGGAAGTCACAGTGTAAAATTGATTTGTATTGTGAAGAACTCAAAGTTATATGTACGTACTTGTACTGTATGAGGAGGGAGTTTGCACTTACTGGGCCCCATCTCTTGAGCATTTTCTGCTGTCATACAACTTAGTCTATGCATGCTGTTTACATTAATCATGTCTTCTGTCATTATATTCCATTTATCCACCACTCTTATACTGTAGAAGTACTTTTGCACATCATTATTACCAAGTTTCTTGCTTGATTTCATTTCATGTCCTCTGGTTATCATATCCCTGAATCTCCCAAAGAACTGTTCACTGTCCACATCATCAGTCTTATTTAAAAACTCTATCATTATGATCAGGTCACCCTTCACTCTTCTCTCTACCAAAATGGGCTGATTTAAAGCCTCTATCCTTGTCCTGTAAGTCTGCTTTGTTAATTCTGTTGCCATCCTTGTCCTCTCTTCCAGACCTTAAGTTTTAGTTCTTTGTACTTCTCTAAAAGCTGTGAACATATTTTAGAAGTATATTCTAGATATGGCCTTGTGGATGATGTGAACATCTTGCAGAATATTCCCTTATCCAGGAACTTGAATGCAGTTCTAATGTTTGCTAGAAGATTTTGATCTCCTTAACTGCTCCTCTAAGGTGGAATTCTAGTGATTGGTTAAGAATGACGTTGACTCCCAAGTCTTTCTCACGCATAGATTCCTGAGCTGCTTACCTTCTGACTATATCGTATTTAGGTCTTCTCTCACTATGACCTATCCTCGTCACTTTACGTTTACTTGGGTTAAACTTTATCAACCACTTATCAGACCAATTTTGGAGTTTCTCAAGGCTCCCTTGTAAGTTGATGCAATCCTCCCCTTTTTTTCCTTTCCTTATGACCTTTGCTTCATTTGCAAATAAATTCAGTTAGATCAAGAAGAGTAATGGTCCCAGAATGGAACCCTCTGGTACTATGCTGGTGACCTCCTTTCAATCTAAGGCTCCTATGACATCCTTTGTTCCCTTTGAATAAGGTGATTTAAGGAGTCTTCTCCTTAGTCTTGCTTGTTGATCTAGCTCCTTTATCGGGCTCCCATGCAGAATACCAAGTGAATTTTCAGTTAAAGAGCAGCTGATCAGGTTAAGGGATTCAGAAGGAAGACAAGTTGAGGGTGATGTAAGGGTTTGTGTATTTGTAGATTATAAAGATATGCAAGGAACTGAATTACAAATTCGAAAATGTTTTCAGAGCTGAAGACACTGTAACCCCAACACCAGTGAGTTAGAATAGGTAGAAGGCTTTAGAAACTATTGGGATATCAAGGGGCCTGGTTGTGGATAGGAGGATGTGTTGTCTGTGCATCTGTCCTTGTTGTGTCATTATAATCACCAAAGAGGAAGTCCTCTGTTATCATACAGTTTTTTTTATACTGTCAGCATTCACAGTTTCATCAGTTAGTTTATTCCATCCACACACTACTATGATCATTACTGTAAAAGGCCATGAGGGAAGTGCAAAAACAAGGATGATTGCAGTAACTTAGGGGATCACAGGAAGCTCCAAAGTTGTTCTAATACAAGGTTGATTGAGTCAGAGCAAATGTTAAGTAATGAGGATGGGACAGAGTAAAATAAGGCTTCAATATGATTATTATCTATAAGGAAACAAGCTTCAAGATTATATGTGTGGGAAGGACTTGGGAGTAGACTTCATCCCTAACCTGCTGACAGTCCCATATGAGGAGAATAGTTAGAGGTAAACTATATTTTTGTAGATATTAAAATAGCTTTCAGGTATGTGAATAAGGAAATAGCAAGCTGTTGATATCCTAAGTAAAACCTAACTTAGATTATGCTTCTCAAGTTTGGTCACCACAACTAAAGGAGCTCAAAGACTTAAAGGGAAGATCCTGAGCAGGGCAGGCAACAAAGATGGTTCCAGAACTAAGAGAGCTGAGTTACAGGGAGAGATAAAGGCTTTAAATTTGCCCACCTTGGAAGACAAAAGAGTGAGGGGTGACTTGATGACAATCTTTAAGTTTTTAAAGCAGATCAATGATGTGGACAGTGACCAGTTCTTCAAGAGATGTAAAGATGGAACAAACAGAGGGCATAGCATTAATTCAAGCAAGAAACTTTTTAAAAAAGATGTAAAGTAGTACTTTTACAGTACAATAGTGGTGGATGATTGCAGTAAGATGACTGAAGACATGGTTAATGCAAACAGCATACACATACAAATAGGTGATTGCATAAGCTGCTAAGTTTTCAGCAGTTCACACGTCATGATCATTAGCACAAGTATGCATTTATATACTTTCATGATGTACTGATTAAGTGTTACTTGGCTTTGCCAGCAAGAATTTACATTGCAAGTGAAAGGTCAACTTTGGTGAGACTGTATCATGGAGAGTACAGTCTTGTCACAGAACTTCTTTCTCCAAATAAGTTCATATTTCCCGCTGCAGGAAATAGTGAAGCCTTGGAATGCAGGAGCCTTTAGAAAGAGGTCTTTGGTAACAAATGGACTCTTTCATAGAAATTGGCTCTTGGGTAATTATATATATATGAATAAGACACTGATTAGAATGATCTATGACAGTCCTGTGGATTTTTCTTTTTATTTTTGGAATTATTGTCAGCTAAAGCATTCTATTCATATTTCCCATTTTCAGTGTATTTACTACAGTATTGCGCTGCTTGGAGCCACAAATAGACCCTTCAGTCAACCCCATCCTCTCTCCAAGCTTTTTGGTAGATGCACTTGGAAAAATGATTTCTGGAGCAGCAAAGATATTACAACACCAGTGGGAAGAAGCTCTGCTAGATGCTCTTAATCAAGTGAGATCTTTCGTTTCTATCTTTTTTTTTTTTTTTTTTTTGCATGAAACCAGATGCACACACACATGCAGAAAGAGAGAGACCAACACAGGAGGGCAGGCATACATTTAATTATGCCCATTAAATACACACAGTTGGCATAAGCTGAGGTTTATATTTTTTTTTATTAAGTTGTATAACCTTTTTTATGGGGTTTCTGCAGGTTCAGGGCTGTTGTATGATTGTTGTATAATCATTAACAAGGAAGAGATGTACTTCTTTGTAATGAGAAGTTTTGTGACAGAATTGTACATAGTTTTGTCCACTGATGATGATACGACCCTGCTAACGGTGACTTTATGCTCCTGATGTAACATCATTCAAACAAAGTTTGGTAACACCAGCTGAGGCATATATATATTTATCTGTTTATAATTGCCTCAATACTCTATTCTTGATTGGGTCTTGGAGTTACTCTAGGACTCTTCCCATTAGCTCCTTAAGCAACAATGCTATGTTACTTCTAGTAGCAGGGAAAGTAAAGATTAAAAAATCTTTGTTGATACTTTGCTTCTAATGATACAACCTCACTTAAGATGACTTTTCATTTTTGATGTTAACCCATGTAGGCAGATGTGTTAACACCGGGATATGTAAATATTCTCTCTTCTTTCATACTTGTTCACTGTTTCCCACGTTGGTAGGATGATCCCAGGAACAGATGATATAAAAGCCTCATTTGCTCACATCCATTCTCTAGCTGTCATTTGTAATGCATGGAAACCACAGGCCCACAGACCTTTTTGAGGTTTTCCCCTAGCTGCTTCATGCGCCGTGGCTCATTCCATTGACAGCACAGTCCTCTACTGTATACCGCAATGCTCCAGTACACTTTATCTCATGCATACCTTTCTCCTTCCATATTCAGGCTCTGAGCTCTCAAAATCTTTTTCACTCCATGCTGTCATCTCCAATATGGTCTTTCAAATATAACAAACTGCAAACCACACAAAATAGAACACTCAAAACAATCGCTTGATCTCCAACAATCACAGTCACTTCAAACCTTCATTGTGAAACAAGATCTTCCCAATACACTCCCACTTTAACATACTTGGCACTCAGTTCTGTGCAACAGCATTAGACCTCCTCCCACCCAAATTACTCTGTAATTAACCACCAACTCCCAAGTAGAAATAAAAAGTCTACCCCTGCCTCACAGTTATGGAATTCCCCCACCCAAAAATAATTTAATATAGGCAAAACACATTCACACTAAGATAGCTTAGCAGGAACTACACATCCAGCTTCCAAGCTCAGTCTTAAACTCCAACTAACCAGACAAACCATCAGAAACCACACTCCCCAGACAGACATGTCACAGTGTCTCACACTCTGGACATCACCCATCACTACACTGCTTCAAACACCATTTCACCATGTCCCAAGACCCTTCATGTACATACTGCATCTACCATAATGAAGACACCAAGCACATACTAATTACATGCCTTGCACTCTCTGCACACACAACACTTTATGACCCATTGTCCTAACTGGTGGACATAGCCAGCTTCCTAAGTGCTGCAGGACCCATATGAATATAGAAGGGACTCTTGGGGCAGTAAGTAAATATGTAAGTATATGTAAGAATATTCATATACATATATATTTTTTTTCCATACTATCTGTCAATCTATCTATATCTCTTGATGCCCATTTCCTCCAGGAACTCATACCAAGGGGTTGTTCATGGCAAAAGTCTCCAGTTTCTTATGTTTTATTATTTTAATGTTAGCTAAGACAGCATGGGCAGATGAGGCCCTATGTGTATATATATATATTATTTATTTATTAATCTGCGCTACCTCGCAAACGCGGGAGACAGCGACAAAGTATAAAAAAAAAAAAAAATTTATTAATCTTAATCACTGTTTCCCTTATCAGCGAGGTAGTGCCAGGAAACAAAGAATGGCCCATCCACTCATATGCACATATATATATATATATATATATATATATATATATATATTTATTCATATTTATTATACCTTGTCGCTGTTTCCCGCATCAGCGAGGTAGCACAAGGAAACAGATGAAAGAATGGCCCAACCCACCCACATACACATGTATATACATACGCGTCCACACACGCACATAAACATACCCATACATTTCAACGTATACATATATATACATACACAGACATATACATATATACACATGTACATAACTCAGCTTGCTGCCTTTAATCATTCCTGTCACCACCCTGCCACACATGAAATAACAATTCCTTCCCCCCCGCATGCGTGCAAGGTAGTGCTAGGAAAAGACAACAAAGGCCACATTCATTCACACTCAGTCTCTAGCTGTCATGTATAATTCACTGAAACCACAGCTTCCTTTCCACATCCAGGCCTCACAAAACTTTCCATGGTTTACCCCATATGCTTCACATGCCCTGGTTCAATCCATTGACAGCACATCGACCCCGGTATACCACGTCATTCCAATTCACTCTATTCCTTGCTCACCTTTCACCCTCCTGCGTGTTCAGGCCCCGATCGCTCAAAATATTTTTCACTCCATATACATACATAGTGACTTACTTCCCAAGGCCTCTCATCCCCAACAGACTGAATGCTCGCCCCTCTCTCCAAAGCTATTGCATTTACCTCCCTAACCACCCCATCCAGAAACAACTTAAACAACCATGGGGACATCACACACCCCTGCTGCAGACCGACATATACTGGGAACCAGTCTCTCTCCTCTCTTCTTACTCGTACACATGCCTTACATCCTGGATAAAAACTTTTCACTGCTTCTAGCAACTTACCTCCCATACCATATACTCTTAAGACCTTCCACAGAGCATCTCTATCAGCCCTATCTTATGCCTTTTCCAGATCCATAAATGCTACATACTAATCCATCTGTTTTTCTAACTATTTCTCACATACATTGTTCAAAGCAAACACCTGATCTGCACATCCTCTGCCACTTCTGAAACCACACTGCTCTTCCCCAATCTGATGCTCCGTGCATGCCTTCACCCTTTCAGTCTGTACCCTCCCATACAATTTCGCACGAATACTCAATAGACTTATGCCTCTGTAGTTTGAACACTCACCTTTATCCCCTTTGCCTTTGTACAGTGGCACTATGCATGCATTCTGCCAGTCCTCAGGCACTTCACCATGGTCCATACATACATTGCATGTCCTTAACTATCAGTCAACAACATAGTCACCCCCTTTTTTAATGAATTCCACTGCAGTACCATCCAAACCTGCTGCCTTGCCAGATTTCATATTCTGCAAAGCTTTCACTACCTCTTCTCTCTCAACCAAACCATTGTCCCAGACCCTCTCACTTTTCACGCAACCCTAACAAAACACCCTATATCTGCCACTCTATCATCAAACACATTCAACAAACCTTCAAAATACTCACTCCATGTGCTTCCCACTTCATCACTACGTGTTATTACTTCCCCACTTGCCCCCTTCACCGATGTTCCCATTTGTTCTTGTCTTATGCACGTTATTTACCACCTTCTAAAACATCTTTTTATTCTTCCTAAGGTTTAATGATACTCTGTTACCCCATCTCTCATTTGTCCTCTTTTTCACCTCTTGCACCTTTCTTTTGACCTCCTGCCACTTTCTTTTATACATTTCGCAGTCGTTTGCACTCCTTCCTTCCAAGTATTGTCCAAATGCTTCTCTTTTCTCTTTCACTAACAACTTTACTTCATCCCAACACTCACTTCCCTTTCTAATCTGCCCAGAGCTTGTTCCCTTTACCCACCCTATGACTCACTTCCTCTTCCATGACTGTTCCATTTTCTGCCGTGTCTACTTGCCTGTATCTTAAACACTTCACTTCCTCCAATTTTTCTCAGTTCTCTTTTATTTACACTTACTCTCAACATCCTTCTTTTTCACACACTTCCAAACTTAGTCACCAACTTTTGCATTTCCTTACTCAAATCTGTCACCAGTGCTGTGTCATCAGCAAACAACAACTAACTTGCTCTCTGTAGCCCCTCTTTACCCCTACAGAATGCATATACCTTCCTGTCCACCCCATCCATATACAAATTGAATAGCCATGATGATGCCATTAAAGGCTTGAGGGCTGTGGCTCCCAATAACCTGATTGACCAACGACCAAATCCAACAGGTATACACCAGGTATCCTGTAATCTTGCTCAGCCATTTAAGTGTGAACCTTACTTCATCATATCAGATTTGTGGTTTATGAAATAATGGCCTGTGAATTCACTTATAGGAAATCCTTTTTAAGCAAGGGAAAGTTCTATGACACAGTGAGTCCTGTTTAAGACAAAACAAAATGACCATGGATTTTATGTCCCTGGACTGCTTGAAAGTATTTGACACTGTACCACATTGGAGGTTGGAGTGTAAGTTTCGAGTAGGATTAAACAAAAATGTACCAAGTTCCTCAGTTAATGTTCCTAAGAATGAGTTCAGAATTTTGTTTTCCTGAAGTATCATGATTGATTATATTTTTTTTTTTTTTTTTTTTTTATACTTTGTCGCTGTCTCCCGCGTTTGCGAGGTAGCGCAAGGAAACAGACGAAAGAAATGGCCCCCCCCCCATACACATGTATATACACACGTCCACACACGCAAATATACATACCTACACAGCTTTCCATGGTTTACCCCAGATGCTTCACATGCCTTGAATCAATCCACTGACAGCACATCAGCCCCGGTATACCACATCGCTCCAATTCACTCTATTCCTTGCCCTCCTTTCACCCTCCTGCATGTTCAGGCCCCGATCACACAAAATCTTTTTCACTCCATCTTTCCACCTCCAATTTGGTCTCCCTCTTCTCCTTGTTCCCTCCACCTCCGACACATATATCCTCTTGGTCAATCTTTCCTCACTCATCCTCTCCATGCGCCCAAACCACTTCAAAACACCCTCTTCTGCTCTCTCAACCACGCTCTTTTTATTTCCACACATCTCTCTTACCCTTACGTTACTCACTCGATCAAACCACCTCACACCACACATTGTCCTCAAACATCTCATTTCCAGCACATCCATCCTCCTGCACACAACTCTATCCATAGCCCACGCCTCGCAACCATACAACATTGTTGGAACCACTATTCCTTCAAACATACCCATTTTTGCTTTCCGAGATAATGTTCTCGACTTCCACACATTCTTCAAGGCCCCCAGAATTTTCGCCCCCTCCCCCACCCTATGATCCACTTCCGCTTCCATGGTTCCATCCGCTGCCAGATCCACTCCCAGATATCTAAAACACTTCACTTCCTCCAGTTTTTCTCCATTCAAACTCACCTCCCAATTGACTTGACCCTCAACCCTACTGTACCTAATAACCTTGCTCTTATTCACATTTACTATTAACTTTCTTCTTCCACACACTTTACCAAACTCAGTCACCAGCTTCTGCAGTTTCACACATGAATCAGCCACCAGCGCTGTGTCATCAGCGAACAACAACTGACTCACTTCCCAAGCTCTCTCATCCCCAACAGACTTCATACTTGCCCCTCTTTCCAAAACTCTTGCATTTACCTCCCTAACAACCCCATCCATAAACAAATTAAACAACCATGGAGACATCACACACCCCTGTCGCAAACCTACATTCACTGAGAACCAATCACTTTCCTCTCTTCCTACACGTACACATGCCTTACATCCTCGATAAAAACTTTTCACTGCTTCTAACAACTTTCCTCCCACACCATATATTCTTAATACCTTCCACAGAGCATCTCTATCAACTCTATCATATGCCTTCTCCAGATCCATAAATGCTACATACAAATCCATTTGCTTTTCTAAGTATTTCTCACATACATTCTTCAAAGCAAACACCTGATCCACACATCCTCTACCACTTCTGAAACCACACTGCTCTTCCCCAATCTGATGCTCTGTACATGCCTTCACCCTCTCAATTAATACACTCCCATATAATTTACCAGGAATACTCAACAAACTTATACCTCTGTAATTTGAGCACTCACTCTTATCCCCTTTGCCTTTGTACAATGGCACTATGCACGCATTCTGCCAATCCTCAGGCACCTCACCATGAGTCATACATACATTAAATAACCTTACCAACCAGTCAACAATACAGTCACCCCCTTTTTTAATAAATTCCACTGCAATACCATCCAAACCTGCTGCCTTGCCGGCTTTCATCTTCCGCAAAGCTTTCACTACCTCTTCTCTGTTTACCAAATCATTTTCCCTAACCCTCTCACTTTGCACACCACCTCGACCAAAACACCCTATATCTGCCACTCAAAGCTGTGTAGGTATGCACACCTGCGCATGCGGACACATGTATATACATGTGTATGGGGGGGGGGGGCGGGGCCACTTCTCTCGCCTGCTTCCCCGCACCACCCCGCAAACGCGGGAGACAGCGACAAAGTATAATAATAATAATAATAATAATATACATATATATATATATATATATATATATATATATATATATATATATATATATATATATATATATATATATATATATATTTCTTTTTTTTTTTTTTTGATTATATTATTGATGTAAAAGAAATTGATAGAATTACTCGACTCCTCATGCAGTGGGTGAAAAGTCTTCTTCAGCAAGGTAGTGTCATCATTAGTGGGCAAAAGTAAATTCAGTCTTGTTGAGGAAGTTCTCATCCCAGAAGAGTCCATTATTTCCCTGCTACTGGATTTAGTTACACATCTTGAAACTGGAAGAGCCCCATAAAAGGTTTCATGGGATTGTATGATTAAGAAATTAAAAGGTAATAAAAGTTAGTGCAAGATTTGATAATTCTGTCAATACTTTTATTTTCAGGTATGCCTGGTTCTCATTCCGTATAGTCAGAACATGTCTGAATTGCAAGGTCATTTTTGTGGTGTAATAGACCTGCAGCAGAAACTCATCGAAAATTTTGGATTTGCTACCATATCATCATATCTTACACTCCTCACTCAGGTATGTTATCACTGATCAGCTCCAGTGGTCAGAAAATTTGGTGATTGGTAAAATGCAAACATTTTGGATTATTATTTTGGGTTCTTCTGTCCTTGATGAATGGCAGGTGAGACACACAATAGGTTTTTTTTCAATGTTCAGGCAAGAATGATGTAATGACATGGATCGTAAGATCAGCTGGTGCATATTTACTTAAGTTAAACTCAGCTAGTGCTATTTTATGAAAAACAGACTTAGCCAGTAAGGAGTCAGATTTGACTTCAGATTAGCAGTAACCCCATGCCTCAGGCCTAGAAGAGGACAAAGAGAATTTACAGAAAGACAGGGATTTAATTTGTAAATAGGCAGAAGAGAACCTAATGGAATTTAATGAAGATATTATTGGCCAAATAAAGTATGGAACTACTACCAGTGTTGCTATATCACCCTGTAGAGACCCATAAGGTAAAGAAAAGAATGTGAAGCAAATGTTAAAGATCTAGGAATTGTTGGAAATGAGAGGCACATTGTTAATGCAGTACTATAGATCCAGATATTGTAATGAGAATCTTCACAATGAAATACAAAGCTGATGATGAAGATGTTCACTTTATACATATGAAGCAAAACTGAATACTGCTGTGTTGCATCATCACCAGGTAAACATGTGAAAATATATAACTTAGAACACAGAAACACTTCACAAGTAAACATAAAGGAATAGAAATCCAAAATTATTGCAAAAACTTAAAAGAAAGAAAACTTTGCAGTCTAGAAGAGAGGAGAGAGACATAAAGTATTTACCTATTTATATTGTTTGGGAAGATGTTTTACACATGTGGGCCCCCATGTCTTGAACATTCTCTACGATACAAAGGAATTCAAACGGCAACAGATCACCGGGTCCTTTCGAGGCCAATTGTGATAGTGGAAGATATCAGAAACTAGATGCAGGTATTCAGATAATTTAAAGGGGATAACTTAGGATAACCTACTGATTTTCATTGTGACTATGGAGTTGCAAATAATCATACACCTTTTTATTTTTCTTTATGCTGTTTACATTAACCATGTCTTTAGTTTATTCCATTCATCCCTCACCCTCAAACTATAAAAGTACTTCTTCCCATCTTTCCAAAAGAATTTCTTGCTTATTTTCATATTCTGTCCTCTGGTTATTCCCTTTGTACATCTCTTGAAGAACTGTTCACATGGAAGACACACAGCTGATGAGTGTTCATTATGCACATAAGAAGCAAAATTAAATTCTCTGGTGTCTCATGGTCATAACAAAAAATGAAATAATCAGAGCAAAGAGAATTCAGAAACACTTTATTTGGTTAACCAATCTTACAACTTATTGGCAAAATATGTAGTGGCCAGAATCAAGAATTGGCCTTTCTTCTTTCAAGCTTGAGAGTGTTTAAAGTTTCATATTTCTTGAATGCAATTTAGTTTTTCGTGAATTTCTTTGATCTCATACAGTACCATGAAGTTGAATACCTTTTCTGTCCTCAAGCTCCACTGTTCCCTGTAATTTAAATTGCTTTGTTCTTGTCAAAACTAAATTGTCATTCAATGCCACATTTCAGCATACACATTCAGTATCAGGATGGTATCATCCACATTAGTTTTCCATATAATTTTTTGAGGAAGATAGCAATGCACTGAAACCACAGCTCCCTCTCCACATCCAGGCCCCACAAAACTTTCCATGGTTTACCCCAGATGCTTCACATACCCTGATTCACTCCATTGACAGCACGTCGACCCCGGTATACCACATCGATCCAATTCACTCTATTCCTTGCCCGCCTTTCACCCTCCTGAATATTCAGGCCCCGATCACTCAAAATCTTTTTTTTTTTTTTTCTACAGATGTTGAAGCAAATTGGCAGCAGCCTTTCAGTCAAGTTTATTCAGAAAATATTGGGTAAAGACTCTCCCTTACGAAGTCTACGATTATCTCCTCACCATGCAGTATGGCAGACAACCTTGGGAGTGTATCATGCTGTCCTTAGCCTCAAGAATGTGCCACTGTTACAGGAAGCTTATAATTATATTTTGGCTGACTTACAGGTAAGTTTTATTCTATTGGTATTGGAATTTATATTAACATTATAGTTAGGTAGTGGAACAGGGTTGAGACTTCTTCATGACTTGAAGTGGGAATTGATACACTCTAGTTTGTTCTACACTCTAGTTTGCTCTTACAATTTCTTTAGACTTTTTATGTTAGTAATCCTGTTAACCCTGATTGCTCGTTGAAATTTGACTTCAAGAATCATTTGAATGATCATTGGATAAATGTAGTAATTCTTCCAAAGGATTAAGGGAAAGGGAATAAAATTGATGTAAGGATTACAGAGGAATGTCTTCTCAGCATACTCAGGGTACTTAGCAAAATGTACGATAGGATGTTGATTGATTTTGGCATTACTGGAATCTGCCTGCTTGTGGTTACACGGCAAGTGAAAGATCAAAGAACTTCTCTCCAAAATTTTTGGAGTCCATCCTTTTTTGTACTGATAGTTGTCCAGCCTTAAAGCTAGACCTTAGGAGAAGGGTCCTAGGGTTATATAATGAAAGTGATAATTATTGATTGATTTATATTAAGATGATTAGTGTACCCCTTTTGAAGAGCTTGATGGGTGTAGGAAGGAAAGAGGGTGTAGATCAGACAGTTTGTGCTTACACATGTACTTGAAGAAGTTTTGAAAAAAGTGAATATATATAGACTGTATATGATGTGCATGGAAGACTTTTTAATGCTATTAAGAACTATTTGTGATTGAAATAGTACCTCTGTGAAAGGTGTTACAAGTGAGTGGTTTGAAATAATTGTGGGAATACATCACAGTTGTTTTGATGTTACCATGATTGTTGTTTGTTTTTATGAAATAGACATTATGTGAGATGAGTTGATTATGCTGGAGAAATAGAATGGGAGTTGTCACAGTTGCTTTATGCAGATGATGTTATGTTGTTTGCTTTGCTAAATCAGAGGAGTGGATGGATAAAATGTTGGACCACTTTAATGATGCATGTAGGAGGAGGGTGTTGAAAGTAAATATGGATTGATGGAAGACTCTGGAATGTCAGATGATCATATAACATCCATTTTCAAAATGAGGAACTGGAAGTTAAAGATGAATTCAGATGTTTGGGAGCTATGTTTAGTAAGATTGTTGATAGGAGATTTGAAGCTAAGAGAGATATGCAACTGAGAAAATTTGGACATGTGCTGAAAGTGGTATTCCTAAACTCCAGAAGTCAAGAATACTGAGGTAGAGTGCTTGGAATACACCTTTATTACCAATCACTATCGAGGATGTAAGGCATGTGTACGTGTAGGAAGAGAGGAAAGTGATTGGTTCTCAGTGAATGTAGGTTTGTGGCAGGGGTGTGTGTGATGTCTCCATGGTTGTTTAATTTGTTTATGGATGGGGTTGTTAGGGAGGTGAATGCAAGAGCTTTGGAAAGAGGGGCAAGTATGCAGTCTGTTGTCGATGAGAAAGCTTGGGAAGTGGGTCAGTTGTTGTTTGCTGATGATACAGCGCTGGTGGCTGATTCATGTGAGAAACTGCAGAAACTGGTGACTGAGTTTGGTAAAGTGTGTGAAAGAAGAAAGTTAAGAGTAAATGTGAATAAGAGCAAGGTTATTAGGTACAGTAGGGTTGAGGGTCAAGTCATTTGGGAGGTAAGTTTGAATGGAGAAAAACTGGAGGAAGTAAAGTGTTTTAGATATCTGGGAGTGGATCTGGCAGCGGATGGAACCATGGAAGCGGAAGTGAATCATAGGGTGGGGGAGGGGGCGAAAATCCTGGGAGCCTTGAAGAATGTGTGGAAGTCGAGAACATTATCTCGGAAAGCAAAAATGGGTATGTTTGAAGGAATAGTGGTTCCAACAATGTTGTATGGTTGCAAGGCGTGGGCTATGGATAGAGTGGTACGCAGGAGGGTGGATGTGCTGGAAATGAGATGTTTGAGGACAATTTATCGTGTGAGGTGGTTTGATCGAGTAAGTTATGTAAGGGTAAGAAACATGTGTGGAAATAAAGAGAGCGTGGTTGAGAGAGCAGAAGAGGGTGTTTTGAAATGGTTTGGGCACACGGAGAGAATGAGTGAGGAAAGATTGACCAAGAGGATGTATGTGTCGGAGGTGGAGGGAACGAGGAGAAGTGGAAGACCAAATTGGAGGTGGAAAGATGGAGTGAAAAAGATTTTGAGTGATCGGGGCCCGAACATGCAGGAGGGTGAAAGGCGGGCAAGGAATAGAGTGAATTGGATCGATGTGGTATACCGGGGTTGACGTGATGTCTTTGGGTTGAATCAGGGCATGTGAAGCGTCTGGGGTAAACCATGGAAAGTTCTATAGGGCCTGGATGTGGAAAGGGAGCTGTGGTTATGGGCATTATTGCATGACAGCTAGAGACTGAGTGTGAACCAATGGGGCCTTTGTTGTCTTTTCCTAGGGCTACCTCTCATACATGAGGGGGGAGGGGGATGTTATCCCATGTGTGGCGAGGTGGCGATGGGAATGAATAAAGGCAGACAGTGTGAATTGTGTGCATGTGTATATATGTATGTGTCTGTGTGTGTATATATATGTGTACATTGAGATGTATGGGTATGTATATTTGCGTGTGTGGACGTGTATGTATATACATGTGTATGGGGGTGGGTTGGGCCATTTCTTTTGTCTGTTTCCTTGCGCTACCTCGCAAACGCGGGAGACAGCAACAAAGCAAAATAAAAAAAATATATATATATTTATTTATTTTATATTATACTTTGTCGCTGTCTCCCGCGTTTGCGAGGTAGCGCAAGGAAACAGACGAAAGAAATGGCCCAACCCACCCCCATACACATGTATATACATACGTCCACACACGCAAATATACATACCTACACAGCTTTCCATGGTTTACCCCAGACGCTTCACATGCCCCGATTCAATCCACTGACAGCACGTCAACCCCGGTATACCACATCGCTCCAATTCACTCTATTCCTTGCCCTCCTTTCACCCTCCTGCATGTTCAGGCCCCGATCACACAAAATCTTTTTCACTCCATCTTTCCACCTCCAATTTGGTCTCCCTCTTCTCCTCGTTCCTTCCACCTCTGACACATATATCCTCTTGGTCAATCTTTCCTCACTCATTCTCTCCATGTGCCCAAACCATTTCAAAACACCCTCCTCTGCTCTCTCAACCACGCTCTTTTTATTTCCACACATCTCTCTTACCTTTACGTTACTTACTCGATCAAACCACCTCACACCACACATTGTCCTCAAACATCTCATTTCCAGCACATCCATCCTCCTGCGCACAACTCTATCCATAGCCCACGCCTCGCAACCATACAACATTGTTGGAACCACTATTCCTTCAAACATACCTATTTTTGCTTTCCGAGATAATGTTCTCGACTTCCACACATTCTTCAAGGCTCCCAGAATTTTCGCCCCCTCCCCCACCCTATGATCCACTTCCGCTTCCATGGTTCCATCCGCTGCCAGATCCACTCCCAGATATCTAAAACACTTCACTTCCTCCAGTTTTTCTCCATTCAAACTCACCTCCCAATTGACTTGACCCTCAACCCTACTGTACCTAATAACCTTGCTCTTATTCACATTTACTCTTAACTTTCTTCTTTCACACACTTTACCAAACTCAGTCACCAGCTTCTGCAGTTTCTCACATGAATCAGCCACCAGCGCTGTATCATCAGCGAACAACAACTGACTCACTTCCCAAGCTCTCTCATCCCCAACAGACTTCATACTTGCCCCTCTTTCCAAAACTCTTGCATTCACCTCCCTAACAATATTTTCATTTGCCCCTTATGTATTTGCATGTTAATATATGTACATACATTTTAATTTTCAGCTTGCCCATCATGTATTGGTACCAGGTAGAGATGATTTTACCACCTCTAGTGTATTAGAAGGTGTTTTATATAATGAAACTGAGGCGACAGTTTTGCTCATGTATTACATGACAGTACTTGCTGAGGTAAGTTGTCTTGCTCATGTGATATGAGTACTAAGTTATATTCTATTATTTATGATGAAGGATTAGCGATTACTTTTTAAAAGATAAAACATATTTGCATTCTAGTAGCTCTCCTCCTGCACCATATATACCTAAGACTTTCCACAGGCATCTGCATTAACCTGATCATATGCTTTCTCCAGATCCGTAAATGCAAAATACAAATTCTTCAGTTTCTCCAATGCTTTCTCTCACATTTTTTTTTAGGGTAAATACTTGATCGGCATATCCTCTCAGCATATCGGCATATTAAAAACATAGTCACCCCTTCTTTTAAGAAAATCAACCGCAATGCCATCCACTCCAACCTTCTTACCACATATCTTCATATTCAAGTATTCAAGGCTTTCACCTTTTCATTCTCTGGTATTGAATAATTCATTTAATTAGGCTTCATAATGCTGTGGTATGTCATGCTCCCTTAACCAGTGATGTCTCCCTGGCCATTCTGCGGTAACACAACAACATTGATTGAGCCATGTCACCTGTTTTAAGAGAGTAAGTAAGAATTATTGTATCATTCTTCAACATCAGAAATGATATAGGCATAATGAGTGGAGAGGCTGAACCTCAAATTTATCATAACTATTTTCTTTATAACAAAAAGTGAAAGGATGCATGTCATTGGTGATGGGATGCTTAATGTATTCATGTTCATTCTACCTTATGACTTTCCTCCGAAAATTTTCTAAGGCGTATTAATCCTGCAAAGATATTTTTTCTACCTGTTTTATTTCCAGCATGTGCCAGAGGGAGTGGAGGTTGGGGAGAGAGCCTTTGCTTTGCTCTCCTTTTCTTCTTCTGCTTTTAAGCGAACTGCATTTTTTCTTTTTTCTTTTAAGGCAGTGTTAAGACAAGGCCACCTTGTTTGGACCTTGGATTTGTACATCTGTGTAACATTCTCTCTCTCTCTCTCTCTCTCTCTCTCTCTCTCTCTCTCTCTCTCTCTCTCTCTCTCTCTCTCTCTCTCTCTCTCTCTAATATTGTCTTTTATGCCACTGTCCACAAGATAGGTAGGAATGTTCTTTGAAGTAGCTGCTTTTGCAAAAGTAGAAATATCAGCCTCATGGCATTCTTAACTTAGTCTCTCTGTATTTCTGCACAAAGGCCACCTTTCCTAGCTGTCTTGAAACATCTGGTACTCCTAGTCTGTTCTGAGTTATGATAATACTATATATTGTTGTTGATTTGTGATGGCTTAGCCTGTATTGACTTAGAAGGTATGCATTGGGTAAAAATATGAGTATCCAGTAGAAAGCAAATATTTTTGCTTCGAAGATTGTAAAGATGTTTATTTATTTTGGCCTAGGTTATCATTAGCATTGCCTGTTAAAAGTAGGAAACACTTTAGCTTTTGTTTCATTACTTCAAGATAATTTCCTATTGCTTTTGTATTTTGTCTAGTCTTTCAATCAGAAGAGCATGAGAAACCCTTCAAAATACCAGAAAAACTAATATCTTTAAGTTTACAGGTGGCCAACACACGCAATTCCATAATTACCATGTGGGCCTTAACTCCTCCGCTGGTGGACCTTTTAGCTACCCACCTCACACCATCCAGTTCACATTTAGCATTACATTATCCAGAGGTATGTTCATCACATCACAGATTGGAGTTCTTAATCAAACTAATTGAATACAGAACTATCTAAAATTGAAGTAACTCAGAGTGAACCTGTGTGCTAGATATGTGATTTTGTGAAGGACTATAACCCCCAATTTTAGCTGTAATATTGGACTTGAAAATTGTGTGTTGATTATAGCATTCTTACATTTCATATACTTTTTTATGATTAAGAACATTTAGGACTCCTCATAAAAAGCTCCTTCAGGAATAAGGTGTATTGAGGTTCATAGTAAAATCCTATGTATGCTGTAAGTTTGCTGTATTCACTAGATTTAATGCTGTACTTCTGTTTCCTGTATTGCCTTTCCAAGTTCTCTCCATAAGGCATCTGTAATGTCCTCTTCTCCATCATTAATTGTTGCAGATGCAGCAGTTACAGGGAGAAAACTATGAATGTTATGACTTTAAAGGATGGATGGTTCAAGGAGGGACAGAATGAAGGAAAAGGTGATGAGTGGGTATTGTGATCCTAGAGTTAAGTGATGATGGTGAAATAATTTGTGGCTTTTATGAATCAGCAGGCATGAGTTTTGCACATGTTTACCTTAAAGATGTTCATGAACATTCATGGTACAAACAAGGAATACAAGATAAACAATAGCTTGATGGATATGTTTTTTGTCAAGGAGAAATATAACAGGTAGTATGCATGATATTTTGTGTAGGAAAGTCTTAGGTGGCATAGGACTGGATAAATGTGAGAGAAAAAATGAAAAGGATTGAACAGAAAAGCTGAGGAACTAGAAATGCCAGCATTTGCATGCAAGTGCCTAATGTCTCCTTCAGCACTAACAGGCACCATCATATTCACTGTGGAGACTTCACCAGACCTATGTTCTCTACATACAACATTGATAAACATGAATTCTTTTCAGAGGCCTTTTACCTGACTCTTGTAGGTCAGGTTAAAGTGTATCTTCATTACACCATCATCTTTACTCCTTCCTTAGGGGTTAGGTCACAGGCCATATTTGCTATGCTTTCACCATCATTATACCATTACCTTCATTACACTCTGACATTCTCTACATCATCATCTTGAATACATTTTCAACTTCACCACATGCTTATAATCACTGCTGGTATTTGGGTCATGTCAAAGACTATTTTGATCAGATCTTCTCCTTGGTTACAACATTATTTTGGCTACACCCTATCTTCATTATGCCCTCATTTCCATTTTCACTACACTCAACACTACAGTCCTTTGACATGCCCCATGAGGCTCAGGTTAAAAACCATCTTCTTTACATTCTCATCTTCATTACAGCCAGTGGTTGTATAGTAAAGATGTCTTTGGTCTGACCTTTACAGGTCAAGTTAGACCCACCTTCACTCTGTGTTGTAAGGTTTGACACTGGCCTTTAACTGACTTGCAGATTTGGTCATAACCTCTTGTTTAGTGTTGTGATTTACCTGATCCTCACAGAGCAGTTCAAATACATCTTCACTAAACTAGCTGATTGTTGGAAGATAACAGAAAGGGAAAATATTTTGATACAATTGTATCTTCACCACACTTTTGACACCAAGGGTCAGATCAAGTGTCATCTCACTACTCCCTGAATTACACTTTTTTCTTGACATCACTTGCTTGTAATCTGACCAGTAAGGGTCAGGTCAAGGACCATCTTCCCCACACCTTTATCTTCAGTGCATTTTCATCTCCCAAACACCCTCACCTTCACAACACCTTCATTTTCACTGTTCTCTTATCTTTAGTACACCATTAGTGCCTCTGGCCTTGGACTTGACCCCTATAGGTCAGTTTAAAAGCTATTTTCAGTACACTCATTTTCATTACAACCTTATCTCAACTCTTGACACTATGGGCCTCTCCTGCATGTGATTTATCCTGATGCTTTGCCCTCGACAAATGCTTTATTGCTTCACCTTTGACAAATGCAACTTCACTTTATCCTTGATAATTGCATTTTTACTATACTTGACACCAAGGGTCAGGTCATAGACCATAATCACTAGTCCCCCATCTTCTTTAGGTATGTTTTGGTTTTGGTTAGTGAGATAGCTTTGTTAATCCAGATGTTAAAAGAGTGTAGGGTGTTAAGAGAGCATTTAAACACCGTTTTAGATCATTTTAGATATACAAGGGCCATCTTTGGTTCCCAGTTCTTCGTTTAGAGTAAAGAGTCCCTGCTGGCCTAAATTTAATTTTATTAGAGGTAGAATTTTGAGCTCAAGGCAGTCTATTCAAGGCAGGTGAACTGAAGCTCCAAAAATGTCTTTCCGTAAATAGCTCATTATGAATTTAGGGTCAGCTACAGAACTGTCTAGGCTTTTGGAAGTTCAGTAAGTAGACCTTTTGTAATGTTGGAAGGGGCCTGACATAGTGATAGAAAACTCAGTGATCCCTTTCAATGGAAACCATAAGCAACCCTGACTGATCTTTTGTCAGATTATGCTGTATAGATATCATATAACAGTAAGGTTATTAGGTTCGGTAGGGTTGAGGGACAAGTTAATTGGGAGGTAAGTTTGAATGGAGAAAAACTAGAGTGGATTCAGCAGCGCATGGAACCATGGAAGCGGAAGTGAGTCACAGGGTGGGGGGTGAAGGTTTTGGGAGCATTGAAGAATTTGTGGAAGGTGAAAACGTTATCTCAGAGAGCAAAAATGGGTATGTTTGAAGGAAAAGTGTTTCCAACAATGTTATATGGTTGTGAGGCATGGGCTACAGATAGGGTTGTGCAGAGGAGGGTGGATGTGTTGGAAATTAAATGTTTGAGGACAATATGTGGTGTGAGGTGGTTTGATCAAGTAAGTAATGAAAGGGTAAGAGAGATGTGTGGAAATAAAAAGAGCGTGGTTGAGAGAGCAGAAGAGGGTGTTTTGAAATGGTTTGGGCACATGGAGAGAATGAGTGAGGAAAGATTGACCAAGAGGATATATGTGTCGGAGGTGGAGGGAACGAGGAGAAGAGGGAGACCAAATTAGAGGTGGAAAGATGGAATGAAAAAGATTTTGTGTGATCGGGGCCTGAACATGCAGGAGGGTGAAAGGAGGGCAAGGAATAGAGTGAATTGGAGCGATGTGGTATACCGGGGTTGACGTGCTGTCAGTGGATTGAATCGGGGCATGTGAAGCGTCTGGGGTAAACCATGGAAAGCTGTGTAGGTATGTATATTTGCGTGTGTGGACGTATGTATATACATGTGTATGGGGGTGGGTTGGGCCATTTCTTTCGTCTGTTTCCTTGCGCTACCTCGCAAACGCGGGAGACAGCGACAAAGCAAAAAAAAAAAAAAAAAAAACATATTATCCTTAGTTGCACTCTCCCGCTTTAGCGAGGTAGTGCAAGGAAACGGACGAAAGAATGGCCCAACCCACCCACATACACATGTATATACATACATGTCCACACACGCACATATACATACCTATACATCTCAACTTCAGTCCCTATGTCGTGTATAATGCACCAAAACCAGAGTCCCCATCCACAGTCAGAATCCAGAGACCTCTCTGTGATTTCTCCTAACCATTTCAAATGCTCTGGTTCACCCATTGACAGCACATCTTCCCCTTTAAACCACACCACTCAGTTTGTTCTATCCCTTGCACACCTCTCACCCTCCTGCATGTTCAGGCTCAAAGCCTTCAAAGCATTATTCACCCCATCATGCCATTTCCTCCTTGGTTTCCTTGTTGTCCTTGTCCCTCCTCTTCTGATATGTTTACCCTCTTAGTCATTCTTTCTTCATTCATCCTCTCCATATGTCCAAACCATTTCACCACCCACTCTTCAGCTCTTTCAAACATTCTCCTATCATTGTAACATCTCTCTCTCATATTCTATCATTTCTTATTCAATCAGCCCTATAAGCCCTGATAAATCAGAAAATTAAAATGTTCATTCCACCCTCATCAATTAAAGTGCTGCTCATACTGATTTTGTAAATTGTTATCTTCATAGATTTATGCCTGCACATAATATCAATGGATTGAATAATGTTTTAGGTGTCTGGGTTTGTTATTAAGTTTATGCCATCCATAATGCTTTGGAGGAAAAATTAGTTTTTAATTGAAGTTAGAAATTGGATTGTTAAACATGTATAAAAAGATGATGAATAACATTGAGATATGTGTGTGTGTGTGTGTGTGTGTGTGTGTGTGTGTGTGTGTGTGTGTGTGTTAGTATGTGTGTGTGTGAGTGTTTGTGTGTGTTTGTATGTGCTACTGTATCTTAGATACCATTCACCTCCCCCCAAAAAGATTGTGACATTCTCTTAAGTTAGGAAAAAAAAATGTTTACATGGTCTTGCCAAAATTCATCCATCTATCTGTCTATAACTCTGATGCCTGTTCCAATTGGAGCTCTCTCAGAGGGGTGGCCATGGCAATATCTTTCCATAACAAGTGAACTCCAGTGCTGCTTCTTAACCTTTAGTGCCTTACCCTTAACAGGTCACTGGCAGATGGCAACTCTGGTCCAGTGTTTGTTGAAGTTCTTACCTAATGTTCCTCTTGATTACTTCTATCTAATGCTCCTTCCAACTACTTCTACTGAAAATTTCTACCTAATGCTCTTGCCTAAATGTTCTTACCTCCTACGTCATCTACTGCTCCTACCGTTTTGCCAAAAGGCAAGGCTAGCACATCGTGCTCACTGCACAAAAATCTAGAGCTATGAAGAATAAGCTGTGTGAGTTTAGTGTTGTCAAGTGTTACATATGACAGGGAGAGATTTTATATTTGTGGCCAGAATGCCATTAGTCCATGTGTTAGTGAGGCAGAAAGAAAAGACAGCTACCTGGGTCAGAAGAGTGTCACTTAACAACCACTGAAGTGCTGGCTCACTATGCAGATGTCACTAACCCTTATGCTAATTTGTTCTTTATTTATTTTTTCATTATTTAGAAATGCATGACTAATTAACATATAACTTCAGCTTTCAGTACTAAATTCCAAGTTCTTTTTGTCACACAATGCATCAGTAATGCACATTTGTGTCATCTTTTCTTCCAGGTTCAGCACGCCATATTGTTTCTTCTGTATTCGCATTGTGCCAAACATTCTCACTACATTAGCTCCAGCACTCTTATTGTCGGAGCTTCAACTCCATTTGTACCACCATCTGTATCTGCAGCTTTTTCAGGAGGGTCTCCAGGAAGTTTTTCAGGATCCTCTACAAGTGAGAATTTGACCACAATATTAACTACTCTCACTGCTGTCTTCCGTCAAGTAAGTCTAAAACTTATTTGCATGTGTAATTACCTATTTTTACTGCAAGAAAAGGGAGTTTTGCACTCTTAGGGACCCATTTCTTGCAAACATTCTCTTACTCCAAACAACAATTGATTCACCTCTTAAGACCCCCAACCCTCAACAAACTTTAGACCTTCCCCACTTTCCAAGACCATCACATTTGCTTCCCTCACGACTTTTGTAAGCAGATTAAACAGCTTTAATGTCAACATTCACCCTGGATACAAACCCACCTTCACCAAGAACCACTTGCCCTTCAGTCTTTCCATATGCATACATGCTGTACTCTATTGATAAAAACTCCTCTGCTTCTAGTAGCTGTCCTTACTCAAGATGAATTTGTAACTCCTTCCATAAAGCATGTTTTTCAAGATTATCATACACCTGCTGGTCCATAAGTGCCAAATACAAATTACTCTGATTCTGAGAGTTTTATCACACATTATTTAAGTAGTCAAATGATCCGCACATCATTTCCCATCCCTAAAACCCCAGTTTTACTTCCTCATGCATTCATATCACCACACTCTTAATTACCACTAGTCTGGTGGCCGTGGTAATTTCAAGTTCCCTTGCGTAATTTTGTCCGGACTAAAGGAGGTGCCAAACCATCAGTTGCTAGAAATTCAGTGGTGTACCTGTGTTTGGATGGATAGATGAGAGAGATGAGAGCAAAACTAGGGAAAAGAGTTGTAGAGATGGAGTGTGGTGGTAAGGTATAGTAGCTAGTGGCAAGTCTGTTTGTGGATGATGCCGTGTTGTTTGTTGAGAGTGAAGTAGAGTTGCAGAGGATTGTAAGTGTGACTTATAATGTGTGTAAGGGTAAACAATTGAAGGTAAATGCAAGTAAAAGTAAATTGATGGTATTTAAAAGGAAACAGTGAAAGTTTAGATTTTGCAAAGCCTTGTTGAGGGAGAAGAAAGTGTATCAAACTGTGTCGTAGGCAGGGGAGAAAGACTTGAAGAGGTGACAGAATTTGGGTATTTAGCAGCTATTTTAGTTAAGTTTGGTGATATGAAATGAAAGAGAAGGGAGAGAGCAGTATAGGGAAGAGTCTTAGGGTCCATTAAGCCCATTATAGAATGGTGAAGAGTTGAGGGGTAAGTATAGCATTGAAGAAAGGGTTAAGAGAGCATAGTCCTCCCGACCCTCACCCATGCAGCCAAAATATGGCATGGGAAGTGTCACATAGTTCAAGAATCTAAGCTTTGGAAATGAATTATTTGAGAGGAGCATGTGGTATAACTAGATGAAATGAAAAAAGTAATGAAGGAGTGTATGATAGATTTGGTGTGGCAGGGAATGCATTGGAGAGTGGTAGAGTAGGTGAAACTTAATATTATGATGTGGTTTTGACATGTGGAAAGAATCGAAGACAGGTAGTTTACAAGGAGGGTGTATGATAGTACTGTTAAAAGTGTTGGTGAGAGAGGAACACCATGTGTGACACAAGGAAATAAGAGTGGAAGAATACTGGAGGGAGAGAAATGGGGGAAGGAAGTGTGGAAAGGCATATGCAAGGTAGTCATGTAAAGATAGGGATAAGTATAGACTCTTTTGCTTTGGGCACCCCCTGTGATAGGATTTCCTGGAGAAACAGACATAAAAGATGTAGATGGGTAGATAGATAGATAGTACAGAGATAGATAGACTAGTAATTTCTGTCTCAAGAGTTTTGATAGTATCATGACTGTATGATCCCCGTAAATTGTATATTGCTGAATAGGACTTCATGCCTTCTGTTAGAGCCAGTACATGTGCCAACCACTAATGTTTAAGTATTTTTCTGGTGTTGATGTTGTAGTTCCCCAGTGTATAATCATATTACAGAAAAGAGGTTTTGATGTGCAACTGGTGTATACTCGCATGTAATTGTTTGGTGGTAACTTGAATGCTGAATATTTTGGATTACTCTGTGATGGTTTTCATTGCTCCGGTGGACTTGGCTTAGGGGAGTTGAACTGATATATCATCCCGTTATATCTCCTTAAAAGATTGGAAGATGCATCTTGAGATCTCATTCAGATCCCTTGTTTTATTTTATGAGGATATTGTCATTAATTTTGGGAAATTTTTTGAAACGTGCATTTTATTTTTCAGAGGCATGTTACTGGGGCCAATATACTCCAGTTATGTTTAGAGTGGGCTTCAGACCTGATCCAGAGCAGTGAAACTTCCTTACCACAGCTTGTGAAGATTAGAGTTTTCACACTGTTGATAGACTCCATAGTGCAGACTGGCTACCACCATCTTAATTCTGTGACTTCTGTTGTTGCATCCTGCTTATCTACAGTTTTCTCAAAAGTACTTCCAATTCAGGTAAGCAATTGTTTTGTGCTATAGAACCTCCAGCCCAAGTTGTGAATAGTGGTGGATGAATTTAGGAGTTACAGTATCCTAAATTCCATATAAGAAGAGAACATTGGACATGAGTAGAAGTATAGTGTAATCAAAGTGGGTGTGTTTTTCTCTAACATAGCATCACTTAGTAAATTTACCCTTACCTCCATTTTAGTAATGTTCCCAGATCTCTGTTCCTTAGCTGCATTCAACACCTTTTATCTATCTTTGTTTGCTTATCTCTAACAGAGCATGTGATCCTCTGTATAGCTTAACGTTGTGAATTTTTTTGTACCTCTGTTTCTCTGCATCCTCAATTATCTGCCCTTTTACTCCAGTCAGAACCCTGTCTCTATTCCTCAACCCCAGAATGGTTTTCAGGTGTGTCTTATTTCGTATTTTGTGATCCTTTATTTCCATTTATAGTCTTTGTTCTGTCTTCATCTGTTGTAGGTACATATTTGGATTATTTTGTTTCTGGGTCTCCCAAAATGGACCATCTTGATGCTTCTCTCAGGGCATTACCATTAGTAATGTTATTTGCGATCTTTTTTCTTTGGCAGTTTTCTTTCTCTGTTCCTTCAGGTTCTTTGAACTTCTTATCATATTCTCCCACTTGTTTTATTTTTTCTAATTTCTTAATGCATTAGGAGTACCTTTTGATCTTGTCGTTGTGCTAATGTCAATAGGATTTTTACTTGCGAAGTTTCTGATTATTTCATCTTTCATCTCTCTGATCCTTTCTCATCCAGCCTCAGACCCTCATAATCCCCACTGCCCAGCTTCTTTTTATCTGACTTGATGGCATTCTTATGCTAAAGATTATATCCTTTGTTTTATTTCATTATTATTAGGTTTAGATGGGCAGAGAGCCTGGTTAGCTGGGGTTTGAGTTTGCCATGTTCAGAAGTGGACATTGCAGCAAATGGAACTATGGTGATAGAAGTGAGTCATAGGATGAGTGAGGGGCAAAGGTTTTGGTAGCTTAAGGAATGTGTGGAAAGAGAGGTCAGTATCTGGGGGAGCAAAGATAGGTATGTTATAAGGTTTAGTAGTGCCAACAATGTAAGTATGCAAGGCATGGGCTGTTGAAGAGGATGTGCAGAGGAGGTTGGATGTGTGGGTTTGTGGACATGTGGTGTAAGATGGTTTGACTGAATAAGTAATAAAAGTGTGCAACTTGTTTATCCATGACTCCTTATCAGTATGAGAATCCAGAATCCCCCAGTCTCTCTCTTTATAACTGAAATCTTGCATTATCAGTTCTTTACCATCTCTAAGAGATGGTAAAGATCCCAATTGTTTCCTTATCGTTGTATATTGTGAATCTTGGGATTCTTTTGTAGGATTAAATGATAACACCATTATCCACCTTCTCTTTCTTAAAACTTAGTCTATCACCTTTACATTCTTTTTCCTTTCTTGCTGTCATGTATTGCTCTTGACAGAACAGGGGAGATCTTATCTCTTTAGTAAGCTTAGTTGCCATGACTCCAACAGTGTTTGGGGCACTTTCCCTATTATGATCCTTGAGTTCTAGCTCCTTAGAAGAGATGATGGCATAGTCAAGATGGCCTCTGACTTTTTCATAGGCCAGTGGTGATGTGGGCACAGTGATGTAAGGTTATTGTGCTGGTAAGAATATTGAAGAGGAGGGTATAGTGAAGTTAATGCTTTAATGAAGATGCTGATAAATTCAGTGAAGATTGACTTTGATCTGACACATGGGGATATAGTGAGGATAAGGATATATTGAAGATGAGGATTTATTGAAGATGGCCTTTGTCCTATTGAAGATAAGAATTTAATTTGAAATCCATTAAGAATGATAAAAGTGTTCTGTATGTACAGTTATTATTATTCCTCAGTAACAGTTTTAATTTATTAAAATTCACAACTTTCTTACAGAACCTGGAGGAAGTAATAAAGTTATGTCTTCATCATGTTAGCCATGCTGATTCTAAAATACGTAATGTATATTTAGACCTGCTTGCCAAATTACCTCTCAGCTCTGTCTCCCATGCACTTTGCACTGGCAGCACCCATGAAGAAAATGAGTACACAACAAGTAAGGTCAGTAAGAATAATTCATCTGCTTTGACTTATGACTCATGTAAAAGGACTTTTGAGATATTATCCTCTTCTTGCACAGTTTGGTAGTACTTTACACTTTGTGTATGCATATGAATGTGTAGATATGTTTTGATGTAGGAATGTATTCATTTTTATGTCCAATTTGAAATTGTAAGACTGCTTTGCCCATATTTTGAAATATCAAATGCAGCAATATAAAGGCAAGTTTCAAATATCTGCATATCATTATATGTGCTAGGCTAGTCTTGTATATGTTTCTAACAGTGTGATAGTTACTACTAAAAGAGTGTTACTGGGCTCGTGCTTGATTACATGGCAAGTAACAAGTCACCTTTGGCAAGGCTGTATCACTTGGAGTAGAGTCATGTCAAAGAACTTTTCAATCCAAAGTAGTCTTCTTTTTTCTGCTACTGGAAGTGTTTGTAGCTTGGGTTGTGGGGGCCTTGAGAAATTCTTTGGGTAATATCAGGACTCCTCCATAGAATTTGGTCATGGAGTAATTAAAAAGAGGTAAATAAACATCCTCTGAAAGCAGTGTTTCCACACAGTTTGAATATACTTCACACATCCTGCTGTGCCATACTTAAAGCTAGATATCTTGAGTGTTAGAGCCTATAGGTTGTTTTCTATCCTACCAGGCAAATATCAAGGTCAGTTAAGAATTTTTTCATGCATTTTAGGACTTCTGCACACTTGACTCATTCATATGTATGTAGTTTTTTCATTCATGCTCTCCATTTCCCGCATGAGTAAGGTAGCATTTACAGCAGATGACGGTTTCATAGGAAAAAATCCTCGTCTGGCCCCTTGCTCTGTTCTTTCTTCTTGAAAGTAATACAGGAAGGGAGGATTTTCTGCCAACCTCTCCTGTCCCTCTTAGTCATGGTCTACAACATGCACAGAATATGTGGGCAGCATTCTTTCTCCCATATCCCCAGAGATAAAGTTTTTGTACCATCAAAATTTCATTATCCTGAGCTAAAACATGCACATACATGTTTAGGACCACATGATCTGGCTTCTGAAACTATAATCCCTATACTGAATAGCCAATTTATTCGATCTCTTACCAGTGTGCAAAATATAGCAGAATATTTTGGGAGGGTATTGATTGAGAGGGTGAAGGCATGTACAGAGCATCAGATTGGGGAAGAGCAGTGTGGTTTCAGAAGTGGTAGAGGATGTGTGGATCAGGTGTTTGCTTTGAAGAATGTATGTGAGAAATACTTAGAAAAGCAAATGGATTTGTATGTAGCATTTATGGATCTGGAGAAGGCATATGATAGAGTTGATAGAGATGCTCTGTGGAAGGTATTAAGAATATATGGTGTGGGAGGAAAGTTGTTAGAAGCAGTGAAAAGTTTTTATCGAGGATGTAAGGCATGTGTACGTGTAGGAAGAGAGGAAAGTGATTGGTTCTCAGTGAATGTAGGTTTGCGGCAGGGGTGTGTGATGTCTCCATGGTTGTTTAATTTGTTTATGGATGGGGTTGTTAGGGAGGTAAATGCAAGAGTTTTGGAAAGAGGGGCAAGTATGAAGTCTGTTGGGGATGAGAGAGCTTGGGAAGTGAGTCAGTTGCTGTTCGCTGATGATACAGCGCTGGTGGCTGATTCATGTGAGAAACTGCAGAAGCTGGTGACTGAGTTCGGTAAAGTGTGTGGAAGAAGAAAGTTAAGAGTAAATGTGAATAAGAGCAAGGTTATTAGGTACAGTAGGGTTGAGGGTCAAGTCAATTGGGAGGTGAGTTTGAATGGAGAAAAACTGGAGGAAGTGAAGTGTTTTAGATATCTGGGAGTGGATCTGGCAGCGGATGGAACCATGGAAGCGGAAGTGGATCATAGGGTGGGGGAGGGGGCGAAAATTCTGGGGGCCTTGAAGAATGTGTGGAAGTCGAGAACATTATCTCGGAAAGCAAAAATGGGTATGTTTGAAGGAATAGTGGTTCCAACAATGTTGTATGGTTGCGAGGCGTGGGCTGTGGATAGAGTTGTGCGCAGGAGGATGGATGTGCTGGAAATGAGATGTTTGAGGACAATATGTGGTGTGAGGTGGTTTGATCGAGTGAGTAACGTAAGGGTAAGAGAGATGTGTGGAAATAAAAAGAGCGTGGTTGAGAGAGCAGAAGAGGGTGTTTTGAAGTGGTTTGGGCACATGGAGAGAATGAGTGAGGAAAGATTGACCAAGAGGATATATGTGTCGGAGGTGGAGGGAACAAGGAGAAGAGGGAGACCAAATTGGAGGTGGAAAGATGGAGTGAAAAAGATTTTGTGTGATCGGGGCCTGAACATGCAGCAGGGTGAAAGGAGGGCAAGGAATAGAGTGATTTGGAGCGATGTGGTATACCGGGGTTGACGTGCTGTCAGTGGATTGAATCAAGGCATGTGAAGCGTCTGGGGTAAACCATGGAAAGCTGTGTAGGTATGTATATTTGCGTGTGTGGACGTATGTATACACGTGTATGGGGGGGGGTTGGGCCATTTCTTTCGTCTGTTTCCTTGCACTACCCCGCAAACGCGGGAGACAGCGACAAAGTATGATAAAATAAATAATAAAGTTTTTTCTTTATTTTTACAAATTATGAAATGCGAAAAAATGAAAATTATTTAATTTCTCGAGAGAATTAAGACTTAACCATTCCAAGTTAAGGAAAACACATTCTCTGGCTAGTTCTGTTTGTGCATGTTACATTCAGGTACTTTTCATAAATTTCTCTCTTTAATACATATTCTCACCATTTCCCCACATTATTGTTCTGTGCCAGGAACAGACAAAGAAATGGCTCCATTCACTAACGTCCACTCTCAAGGTGTCATGTATAGTGTACCAAACCAGAGTGCCCACCCATAATCAGTCCTCATGAAATTTTCTGTTGTTTCCTTAACCACTTCACGTGCCTTGGTTCAGTCCATTGACAAAAGGTCATTCCCTGTAAACCGTATTGCTGCAGTTCACTCTTCTTTTCTGTACTTCATGCTCTTCTGCCATTCAAGCCCTGAGCCTTCAAAGCATCTTTCACACCATCCTTCAACCTCTCCCTTGGTTTTGACTTTTTCTTTCCTCCCTCCACTTCTTAGACGCATACCTCCTTAATCATTCTTTCCTCACTCATCTTCTCCATATTTCTAAGCCATTTCTGCACACCATTTTCAGTTCTCCCATACATACCCTTCCTACTACCACACCTTTCTCTTGCCCAATTATCTCTTATGCAATCAAGCATCCTGACACCACATATTTTCCTTAAACATTTAATTTCCAATACATTCACCCTATCCTTTACATTTTTGCCTAAGTCCCATGCCTTACATGCAGTACCAACAAGAATGCTATACCATCAGACATTCTTATCTTTCCTGTTAAAGATGTTGATCTCTCTTTCCACACATTTCCTATTGCACATACGACATTTACTCCCTTGCCTACCCTATTACTCACTGAAGCTCCCTTGGTTCCATTCACTACCTATCAACTCCCTGGTATCTAAAACGCTCCTCAACCTCCAAGTTCTCCCCATTCAGACTCACATTCCAAATAACCTTACACTCTTCACTGTCAATGACCTTGCTTTTATAGACACTTAATTTTCTCCTCTCACTCACTCTCATAAACTCAGACACCAGCTTCGGCAGTTTCTTGCTTGAATCTGCTACCAGCACTGTGCCATCAACAACAACTGAATCACCTCCCCGACCCACAACCTCCAGCAGACTCTATACTTGTTCCTCCCTCCAGGACCCTTGCATTCATCTTTACCACCCCATCCATGAACATTATTTATTATTATTTATAATTACTTCTGGACCAATCTCTGTGGAAGAGTCTTGATGTTACCAAGGACCTTCTTAAAGGCTCCTGCAGCCTAAGGCTGCACTACTTCCAATAGCAAGGAAATATAAGACTCCCTTGAAACATGAAGTTCTTTAACAACACTGTATTCCCAATGACACAGCCTCTCCAAAGATGATTTTTTTATGTGTGGTGTAACCTTGAGCAGTCAGACTCCAGTAATTACTCCTTAAGCATAAAACAGCCACGATGACAAATGCACCCTTGCTGCAGACCCACCTTTACGTTGAACTACTCACTCTCCTTTTTGCTTACTTGCACAGATGCTTTACTCTCTTGATAAACACTCCACAAGTTCGGTTAGCTTTCCTCTTACACCATACATTCATAAAACCTTCTACAGAGCATCTCTGTCACCATGTCATATGCTTTCTTGAGATCCATAAATGCCACACAAGAATCCCTCTGTTACTCGAAGTATTTCTCACTTGCATTCTTCAGAGCAAACACCTAATCCTTTACCACTCCTGACACCATGTTGTTCTTCCCCAGTCTGATGCTCTGCACATGCCACCACCCTCTCAGTCACTGCTCTTGCATACAGCTTAATAGGTACGCTCAACCTCTGTAATTCAAAGACTCATCCTTCTCCCTTTTGGGTTTGCAGCTCACCACACTACTGTCCTTATGTTGTTTCTTTGGCTTGCAGTTCACCACACCACTATCCTGAAGTGACTTCATTTTGCAGTTCACCAAACCACTTTCCTCATGTTGTTCCTTGCTAGAGATATTCCCATGTAATATAGGAAAATCTGTATCATTAATCATAAGTAATTTCATACCATGATTGACCTTGTTATCAGATCCTTAGCAAGACTGCTAATGGTGTTCTACTCGAGTTTCCTATCCATACCTGCTGGGACACACTTGTGCCTGAGCATTATGAGTCCCTTCACAGTTTTAAACCCCCTTAACAGTTTTCTGTTTGCATAGCATTGAGTCATGACATCCACTTCTGAAACCACTCTTGGTGCTAGAGTTACACTGCCAATCTCTGTGGCCCCAATGTTAACAGTTCCTATAGAAAGTTGGCCTCTTGATGATGCAGGAAACAAACAGGAATATAGAGCTTCTCCTGTAAATGCCCCTCCTGGGGAGCTAAACCTTGATTCTCCTCCTTACCACCAACCATATTTCTCACAGGTCAGATGAGAGCTGCAGTATCCTAATTAAATTGTGATGACCCACACATGGACTATTGCCATTCAGTTGACAATCTCTCCTTGTCACACATAACACTTGACAAATGCTTAACTCACACAACTCATTGTTCATAACTCTAGATATTCCTGTGGTGAGCTCTATGTGTTAGCCTTGCCAAATGGCAAAATGCTAGGAGCAATAGATAGTACTAGGTAGAACATTAAACAGGAGCATTAAGTAGTAGGTCAGATCATTTAGGTGTGAGTATTAGGTAAAAGTAGTAAGTTGGAACATTAGGCAGGAACATTAGGGAGAAGTAGTTGGTAGGAACATTAGGTAGGACCCTCGAGAAACACAGCTAGTGGCCTGTTAAGGGTGAGTTACTTGAATGCTAAGAAGTGGCTGTCAAGTTCACCAGTTACAGAGATTCTTTGTCATATCCATACCCTTGAGGGAGTTCCTGAAGGGAATGGGCATCAGATATATAGATAGATAGATAGACAGATAGATAGGTCACTTTTGTCTTCATCCCATCCTCAGGTAACTGGAGTTTAACAAGTTCTCCCATGTGTAGGTGTTTTACCTGGATGGCCAGTGATGACATGTGGGTTCTTCATGACTGCAATAATTGTCATCTCAGTAAATCAAGGTCAAAACTCTAGATTCTTGTGATTCTTGCATTCCAAACCCCCTGTCACTTGGTTGCACATGTCTGGGGAACTGTAACTTATACCAATCTGAATGGGATTTTTGGATCCCCTGCGTATGTTTTCAATACCTAGAGGGTTGCTAACATAAGGTGCATGGCTTGAATCTTCTTCTTTACTTTCTGTGACATGTGTAACTCCCATGTGTTTGTAGGCTACTTCAGTTCATCAGTAGATTCATCCACCTTAAGAGTAAACCATCCTCTTTTGAAGGAGAGACCTGGGTTCATATAGTTTATGAATTGATAGCATTAAAAGTAATAGAAAACACTATGGTAGACATAAAGATGCCTTATTAGCCCGGTGTGCTTTTGAGTGAGGAGTAGAGGAAGTTATGAATAATACATCTGACAGCTTTTGGTAAGAAGTGAGGATGATGAGCTTTTGTTTCTTTCTTTTTCTGGAACTTGTTTTAACATGGTATTTGTATTTCATACATGGCACAACTTAACTAGTGAATTACATGAATATACTTAGAAGTGTTGCATTTCTCAAATAATGCTGTGGGCTATAGTCAGGTGAAACTTTTATGTGTGAAGTTTTGCAGCAGAGGTTTCTGCCTCATATTTTTAACATTCCATCCATTTTATAGGACTTTGTCATAGCATTATTTTAAATGCCAGTGTTCTCATCATCATAATTCTCATGAAAGAATAGCATCCTTGGAGAGAAGGAATATGATGTAAGTACCAAGAGATGCTTTTGACAAACGATAAAACCTTTTTTTCTCTGGTCTTGTAAAAATGAATAGGTAAAAAGGCCTTCTATTCTCATTTTCAGCTCAGAAATATCTTGTAGTTATTAGGAGTTCCTTGGAATTGTTGATAGTAATACTATTTGATTTATATTTCTCTCCTTAACAATAGGTACATTAAAAGAGCCAGGATTTGGTTATTAGGTTTCAATTTGACTCTGAAAATATTGACTACAGTGGGAATAGTCTAAATGTGAATTAAGTGTGAAAAATTATTGAAGTTGTGGGAGAAAAAGAAAATTTTTCCACTGCCTTCCAGAGGCAATAAGAGCCAATTGATTCTGTATATTTTGTTATACTATTGGAATGCAACTTTGGTGACTCTCAGTGAAAAGATAGTATCTTGAATTTGATGCATGATGAAGTATAATTCATTATTAGTTCTTATTCTTTTCCATATGCATATTGATGAATATGATCTTCCTATAGGGTGATTCATCATCAAGTGTTGAATTTGGAAGTCTTGACTCATCATCTATTAAGAGTCTCGAACGGCATTACATTCTCCGTTCAACGTCAGGACAACTGCCATCAAATGCCTTTCATACTCTTATGGCATTTATTCTTCATGTATCACAACCCAAGTGAGTATGACATACATTGCACAAAATTCAATAACAGACTTCCTTTCTTTGCATGGGAGATGCATTTCTGGGAAAACATGCAAAGGGTACCCATGCAAAGCCCTATTCCACTCTCAATATTCACATAAGTCTCATGAATAGACAGTCTTTTGAAATTACATTATGTTAAACAATTTTTTGTAATGGATTATGTCTCTCACTGCCTGAGCAATAAATGGAAGAGAGATGATAACATATCTAAGAGTAATGGTGGAAGGAGCTGTCAGTCTGGTGACACATTTTTTTGCTTTCTGTACATGCTTTCATTTTTCCCTTTATCATCATATTTTATTTCTGTCTGTCTATCTATATCTCTGGTGCCTTTTCCAAATGGAACTCCCTCAAAGGGGTGGCCAGGGCATCACAGTCTTCATAACTAAAGAACTCCAGTGCCCCTTATTAGCCTTTAGTGCCTTTCTCTTAACAAGCCACTGGCAGAGGGCAAGTTTAGCACAATGTTTGCCGAGGCCCCTACCTAATGTTCCTAGTGACTGCTTTTATCTATTGCTCCTGCATACTACTTCTACCTAATGTTTCAACCTCATAATCCTGCTTAAATGTTCCTACCTACTACTTCTACTTACTGCTCATACATTTTATTTAGTGGTTATCATTCATTATTATACAATCCAGTCGTGATTTGGCTTGGTTTGATGATCAGTTTTTCTCAGTTATATGAGCATTACAAAATATTCAGATAGAAAATCAGTTGCAGCATTACTGCTCCACCAGATTTTCAGTATAAAATGAGGATAATCCTACTTGGATATGAGTGATTTCATGATATTTCTTCAGTTTCTATTTGCATTTTTGTTTGTGTTGTTGAGCTTAGAGTAAATACTTACAGTGAAATAGGAAGCACAAGCTCAATTTAGGAAACATACTAAGGGGACCTAAGATGCAGGGATATACCACCCCAGGATGGAAACTTTATCCTTGTGTTTGTAGTTTTCTTGTCCTTACCCTTAGAATTTTTGTTTTTTTATTTGTATAAAAAGTGTATTTTACTGTACAATTTCAGAGATACTCATATGACAGTGGAAAAAAATCACTTTAAAAGTATATATAATCTGCTACAGTAATGGAAAGAGTAACTATGGGGAAGTAATGTGTAGGGGTGTTGATGTTATATAATCTTCCAAAGAACTGCATCAATCCAGAACAGATATACAATGGTGATAGTGAAGAAAGTAGTAAAAAGAGAGACTGATACATCATCATAAATGAACGTTATCCTCACACATACAAGTATGGATATTGCGAATATTATGTATGATACACTGAATGAAAAACATGATCATGTAATGCTCATGTTTAAAAGGACATAAAATCATGGAAACTACACAGACCTCAACAGTTCTTTTGGTAACATATATGTTACATATGTATTACATATATTGAAGGTTCTGGGAGCATTGAAGAATGTGTGGAAGGTGAGAACATTATCTCAAAGAGCAAAAATGGGTATGTTTGAAGGAATAATTGTTCCAACAATGTTATTGTTGCGAGGCATGGGCCATAGATAGGGTTGTGTGGAGGAGGATGGATGTGTTGGATATGAAATGTTTAAGGACAATATGTGGTGTGAGGTGGTTTGATCGAGTATGTTATGAAAGGGTAAGAGAGATGTGTGGTAATAAAAAAAGTGTGGTTGAGAGAGCCGAAGAAGGTGTGTTGAAATGGTTTGGACACATGGAGAGAATGAGTGAGGAAAAATTGACAAAGAGGATATATGTGTCTGAGGTGGAGGGAAGAAGGAGAAGCGGGAGACCAAATTGGAGGTGGAAGGATGGAGTGAAAAAGATTTTAAGGGATAGGTGCCTAAACATACAGGAGGATGAAAGGCATGCAAGGAATAGGGTGAATTGGAATGATGTATTATACTGGGGTTAACATGCTGTCAGTAGATTGAACCAGGGCATGTGAAGCGTCTGGGGTAAATCATGGAAAGTTTTGTGGGGCCTGGATGTGGAAAGTGAGCTGTGGTTTCAGGGCATTACACTTGACAGCTGGAGACTGAGTGCGAACGAATGTGGCCTTTTTTTTGTCTGCTCCTGTCGCTGCCTCGCTGGAGGAGATGCTATTTCGTGTGTGGCGGGGTGGCAACAGGAATGGATGAAGGCAACAAGTATGGATATGTACATGTGTATATATGTATATGTCTGTGTATGTACATGTATGTATACATTGAGATGTATATGTATGTATATGTGTGCATGTGGGTGTTTATATATATACATGTGTATGTGGGTGGGTTGGGCCATTCCTCTTCTATTTCCTTGCACTACCTCGCTAATGAGGGAGACAGCGGTTAAGTGTAATAAAGAATATTAACGAAAGAAATTTAGCAGATTTTTCAGATGAGTAATTCTGGTGAAAAACCATGCTGAGAATGATTTATTATGCGGTGGTCCTCTGAATGGTTTAGTGTCTTATCACGGTCGATGATCCACTAGTTTGCTTCTACAGACACTAAGCCAATTGGACGATTATTGCCAGGCAGTGATTTATTACCTTTTTGAACATTGATGTTTAATTAGCAAATTTCCATCCCTCTGGATAATTTTTCATAGCAAACTACTTATTGAAAAGAGAAGCCAAGGGATTAGCTATCTCATTTTTTGCCTCTTTGCCTCAGATAGAATTTATATGGGCCTGCTGTTTTATTTACCCTCATTCCATTCAGTATTTCTCCTTTCTTGTAAAACAGTATTGTATTAGTATTTTGCCAAATTCAACTTTATATTTACCTCACTTTACTCTTTTTTCTCAGAATATGAATTATATGTGCACAATTCATGAGTTTAAAATGTTACAACAATGTTTTGTTTTTCTTCACTTATATCTACTCTAGTTTGAAGTCACATCAATGATGTGACCTGAGATGCTCATTTTGTTTACCTTATTGTCTGCGATGAGATACTGTTTGTGAAAAAGAGGTCAATTCTGTACTCTTTTCTTATTCACCTGGATTTAATTCAACAGCTTTCTATCTATATCTCAGCTGCCCATTCCCTTCGGGAACTCCCATCAAGGTGGTGACCTTGACAAAAGAGACTCCTCTTATCCCTGTCCTTACAAGCCTCCTTCACTTACACCATACCATGCATGCTTCCCCCATTTTTTCTTCATCCAGTACTCTTCCACTATTTTTCCAAGTAACGAGTGGTCTTCTGCCTTGCCTATATGTGCTATCTTTTCCAAGTGTTCCCTTTCATCATTTGATGCATTATTTCAACTTTACATTCATGCTGACATTTATAGTCTGTTTCTTTTTTCTCCCATTAAACAAAGATATAATTGAAGACACCTGTCCAACTTATTGTTGGTTCAGGTTTGTCTCTACTTCTCAGTGATTCACATCATATAATTTCATCTTAAATTTAGGTGGTCCATATGTCATTGTGTTAATTGTATTTTTAAGGAAGACCACAGAACAGATGGTTGGATTTCGTGAGAGAATTGATTAGGATTCAGGATTATCTAGATGATCAAGGGGCAATTAGGGGTTGGGTTCAGTGGAAGTAGTTTGTGTGTGTAGAGGGAAAAGATGGAGACAGTGGGCTCACTTGACAATTACACATGGTGTGTAAAATGAAAAACTAACCATTTCTGTAATTGTGAAATTCTTTGTTTCACTTTAACTTTAAGGTTGTGTGTGTGATATTGTGAAGGCTGTAGATATGTAATCCACCCCATTCCCCCATTCCATTGAGCCATAGAAACTCATACTCCCTTCCACAGTGTGGCAAGGAAAAACAAGAAACTGAATAACTAAATTTTTGTTAAATTACCATTAGAAAATCTAGAATGCATCTTATCAAATGTGAAACACTGAAGATTCGGAAGATCAATGAGTGTCTTCAGGAAGTCAAATGCACACTCATTTGCTGTATGATCTGTAAGGAGAGAGGCAGTACCCAACATTAAGTGGGGTAAGATTGGTAATGAAAGAATTGGTTTAAGAATTTTGCTCTTTAATGGTGAGCACCATATTGATAACTATGATCTGGATAACCTTCATAGATATGAAACAGAAAATGGTCGGGTTAAACAGGAAGGCTTTCTTAATGGAATAGGGATTTATATGGATGTAAAAAGTTCAGTTTTGACAACAAAACTAGGGGTCTAGTCTTTTGAAAGCATGGTTCCCTGGATTGAAACTAAACAGAAACTTTTACTTCAGACTTATTATATGCTTTCTATATATATGGTGTAAATATCTGTTTCAGAGGAGAATGTTGGCAGGATGATCTTTTTGCTATGAGTCAGAGAGTAGAAAGAATGGCTAAGGCTGAGGACTGGAGCTTCCCTGTTTTGGCTTCACATTTACGCACATTGCTTTGGAAATGGTTAGCATGGGAACCAGCACAGCACTGTATTGCAAACAAGTTAAGGACAACACTTGGCAAGCCTCAGGATACATTCACCAGTATTGAAGGTGATGTTCATATGATTATTAGAGAGTGGATTAAATGAAAATGTGTGTAATTACATTTTTGCATAGTGTGGTGATTCTCTGGTTTTTCTTTATCCATTGTAAAACCCTCACACGCCCCTTCATCCAACCTCTTTTAGTAGGCCTAGATATAGCTATATGGTTGTGGTAGTTTACCATGCCTGATTCCAATTTGATATGAAATTCTCAAGCTTGGTTTTGTGCTGAAACAAAATTAGCTCTGTTTGTATTTCAGCCTATGGTGATGATCACCATACCCAAAATTTCAAAACCATTGGTTCACTTACTTAAGCTTATGAATATTTGCACTCAAGCTTATAAAACAAAACTAATCTAAAGAGAAATATTCAGACAGTCAGGCAGGTAAGTCATTTAGTACATTTGTCTATTAGCAATGAAGACCTTTTCATACAGTTTTCACATAATCACAGCTGTTCACATTATCTGGTAGGTAGCAGTTGGCAGGCAATCAGGTATCAGGAGGATTAGTGGCTGTCAAGTTGCAGTCCTCTGACCTAAGTAGCTGTCTTTCCTTTCTGCCTTACCACACTTGGACCACTGGCATTCTGTCTGCAAACATGCAATATCTCTTGACTCCTTAACTCACACAGCTCATTCTTCATAATTCTAGATTTTCCTTTGGTTGGCACAGTGTACTAGCCCTGTCTTTTGGGAAAATGGTAGGAGCAATAGATAGAAGTAATATGTTGGAACATTTAGGTTTGAACATTAGGTAGAAACATTGAGTAAAAGTAGTACAGAGGAACATTAAGCAGGAGCATTAGGTAGAAGTAGTCAGTAGGAATACTGTGCTAGACTTGCCCTCTGCCAGTGGCCTGTTAAGGTTGAGGCACTAAAGGCTAAGAAGCATCACTAAAATTCACTAGTTATGGAGACTATTGTTGTAGTTACCCCCTTAAGGGAGTTCCAGAATGGAACTGGCATCAGAGATATAGATATAGAATTGGAATGATATTATTTCCTTTTTAATGATGTTTTGAAAAATTTCCACAGATTATTTCATTATGTACTAGGCTCCTCTCAATTGTGTTTATTTGTGTTTCAGATTTTTCGTAAAATGGATTTGCTTATATGATTAATTTTTTTGCAGGTGTGATTAAAAGTAGGGCAAAAGAAGTAAGGGAATGTGGTCAAGAAATCGAGAAAAATCAACTTAGTGGTAAGAATGAAGATGATAGAACAGGCACAAAAAACATGAATGGTAGTGAGAAAAATGATGGTGAGAGCAGCACAGTAAAAGTCCAATTTCTGGCTGTGATGTTATTGGTGGAGTTTGTTGAAAGCCTTGAAAAAGCAATGTTCAATGCCAGTGATGGTTGTGCTGTTGCAGTTCCTCCCTCAAATAAGGTACAGTATGTGTTAATATTATAGAAAGTTTATACTGTATTAGAATAGTAAAAAAAATTTGAGGGGAATAATTTATTTACATTTCATAGTTTTATGAAATATTCAGTCATTGGTACAAAATACTAATACTTCATATTTCAGAAAATACTAAAACTTGATTGTCCATAGGTTAGTAAACTTTCAGTTGTGATTTGTTTTGATGATATGGTAGAAGTAGTCAGAAGGAACATTAGGTAGGAGCCTCCTAAAACATTGCGCTAGAGTTGCCTTCCTCTTGATCTCCTGCTACTTTCTCTTGTACATCCCTCTATAACTTGCTCTCCTTTTTTGTAAGAATCCCCATTAACCTTTCTTCTCTCTCTCTATGGTGAGAGAGTCAGGGAGAGTGGTTTGTTGAAGAAAGAAGAGGTGGTGAAAGCCTTGTGTAAGATGAAATCCAGCAACATGGCGGGTTTAGATTATATTGCAGTTGAATTTATTAAGAAGGGGTGTGACTGTTGTTGTTTGGTTGGTAAGTATATTCACTGTATGTATGGATCATGGTAAGGTGCCTGAAGATTGGCGGAATACATGCATAGTGCCATTGTACAAAGACAAATGGGATAAAGGTGAGTCTTCAGACTACAGAGGCATAAATTTGTTGAGTATTCCTAGAAAGTTGTATGGGAGAGTATTGACTGAGAGGGTGAAGGCATGTACAGAGCATCAGACTGGGGAGGAGAAGTGTGGTTTCAGAAGTGGTAGAGGATGTGTGGATCAGGTGTTTACTTTGAAGAATGTGTGCGAAATACTTAGAAAACAGATGGATTTATATGTAGCATTTATAGTTCTGGAGAAGGCATATGAGAGGGTTGATAGAGATTCTTTGTGGAAGGTCTTAAGAGAATAGGGTGTAAAGCATGTATACAAGTAGGAAGAAAGGAGATTGATTGGTTCCCAGTGAATGTTGGTCTGTAGCAGGGGTGTGTGATGTCCCCATGGTTGTTTGATTTGTTTATGGTTGGGTGGTTAGGGAGGTAAATGTAAGAGTTTTAGAGAGAGGGGTGAGTATGCAGTTTGTTGGGGATGAAAGGGCCTGGGAAGTGAGTCAGTTGTTGTTCACCGATGATACAGCACTGGTGGCTGATTCAAGTGAGAAACTGCAGAAGTTGGTGACTGAGTTTGGAAAAGTATGTGAAAGGAGAAAGTTGAGAGTAAATGTAAATAAGAGCATGGTTATTAAGTTCAGCAGGGTTAAGGGACAAGTTAGTTAGGATATGAGTTTGAATGGAGAAAAATTGGAGGAAGTGATGTGTTTTAGATATCTGTGAGTGGACTTAGCAGCAAATAGAACCATTGAAGTAGAAATGAGTCATAGGGTGTGGGAGGTGGCAAAGGGTCTGGGAGCAGTGAAGAATGTGTGGAAAGAGAGAACTTTATCTTGGAGGGCAAAAATGGGTATGTTTGAAGGAATAGTAATTCCAACAATGATAAACAGCGATAAAGTGAAATAAATAGATAATTGTATGAAATACAACATATAATTTTTTCCTTTTGGTACTTTATAGAAAACATAAACATGGTAGAAGCACTTAAGTTTGGAAATAGTGGAGCATGGTAAACAAGAGGGAGATCTAGATATACTTGCTGATGTTTCTAAGTTTTAGCTATCTCCATGAGACCGGGAATAAACTTCAGTCTTACTGCCATGCTCTTATGTGTCTGTTTCATCATCAATAGCATTATATATCTCATTCACAATCTATTCAGAGGGTGAAAAATTTATTGAAATACTGATAAAAAATAGAAAAATCTTCACTTTTCACCCAAGTCCCACTGTCCTCCCATCAGCTGGCATGGTGTAAAGAATCAGTTTTCTGCCTTTGATTGATAAGATGGAACTAGTCTTACTTATCAAGATACCTGAAGACATTGAATAAGGCAATGGGTTATATCAGGAAGGCATATGTATGTGGTACAGCTGATAGATTACCATTAATTCTGTTATCCCAATAGTGTTAGGCAAATCTTTTTCTGCAGTTTACCCAGAGGAGAAAACATTTCATTGGGAAATATTCTTACCTGTTTTGGTTAGATGTGGCTTAGAAAGATGATAATACTGTCAGCTGTGAGAAGTCATATCTGGATAGCCAGTAACCTTTGTAGGTGGGATGAGGCTGATGTAGGTGTTTTTATTGTCCTGTTTGTGTGTTAGCTCCATATTGATTACAGCCTGTTAATAACTTCAGGTAATTTTCTGGATATGTTCTTTTCACTTAGATTTAGTTTGTTCCAGCTACTTGCTCTAGAAAAGCAAGTTATGATAATTATCCCCAGTATGTCACATATAGAAAGAAAAATGAATCATTACTTTCTTATCCCTCCAGAGTGTTCGAGCCTTCTTTAGAACAAATCGTCAGACATGCACGGAGTGGTTAAGTCGAATACGAGCAGCAGTTATCATTGTTGCAATCAATTGTGGACGCCCAGAGGTTGCTGTTAGGCACTCGTACAAACTTCTCCAAGAGCTAAAAGATAATAGCAATACGCAGGTAGTACTATTTTCATTCAGTTATGTATAAGTTGGAAAGCTATGTTATTTGGTAGTGACAGTTACATTTTATTTTGATGTGTATACTAAGAATAAGGTAACAATATTGATTTTAGTTTTAAGGCTCAATGAATAGGTTTGAATGGAAGTGATTTCAAGAAAATAAAGAGACATGTTAAAGGATTGAATTTAGGAAAAATTATATATTTCAAGAAAGAAAAATTCATGGGATATGAAATATGGAATTAGAAGATGAATGCTTTCACCCCATGCTTCACCCCACCTTTCTCATGCCACATGCATATTTTGCACATGTCATCACTGCTTCCCTAAATACAGCCCATTCCTCACTCACTCTCCTAAAGTCATTTGCTTTAACCTTTTGCCATTCTACACTCAATCTCTTCTGGTACTCCCACACGCAAGTCTCCTTTCCAAGCTCACTTACTCTCACCACTCTTTTGTCCCCAACATTCTCTCTTCTGTTTTGAAAACCTCTACAAATCTTCACAGTATCCTCCACATGATAGTGACCAGACATCCCTCCAGCTGCCCCTCTCAGCTCATTAACATCCAAACTCTCTTTTTTACATGCCTATCAGTCAACGTGTAATCCATTCATGCCCTTGACCATCCCTCCTACTCACATACGTATACTTATCTTTATATATGTATGCAATCTGTTGTGGATGAGAGGGCTAGGGAAGTGTCAGTTGTTTTTTGCTGATGATACAGCACTGGTGGCTGATTTGGGTGAGAAAATGCAGATGCTGCTGACTGAGTTTGGTAAAGTGTGTGAAAGAAGAAAGCTGAGAGTAAATGTGAATAAGAGTAAGGTTATTAAGTTCAGTAGGATTGAGGGACAAGTTAATTGGGAGGTAAGTTTGAATGGAGAAAAACTGGGTAAGTGAAGTGTTTTAGATATGTGGGAATGGATTTAGCAACGGATGGAATCATGAAAGTGGAAGTGAGACACAGGGTGGGGGAGGGGGCAAAGGTTCTGGGAGCGTTGAAAAATGTGTGGAAGGCGAGAACATTATCTCAGAGAACAAAAATGGGTATGTTTGAAGGAATAGTGGTTCCAACAATGTTATATGGTTGTGAGGCATGGGCTATAGATAGGGTTGTGTGGAGAAGGGTGGATGTGTTGGAAAGGAAATGTTTGAGGACAATATGTGGTGTGAGGTGGTTTGATCGAGTAAGTAATTAAAGGGTAAGAGAGATATGTGGTTATAAAAAGAGTGTGGTTGAGAGAGCAGAAGAGGGTGTATTGAAATGGTTTGGTCACATGGAGAGAATGAGTGAGGAAAGATTGACAAAGAGGATATATGTGTCAGAGATGGAGGAAACAAGAAGTGGGTGACCAAATTGGAGGTGGAAGGATGGAGTGAAAAAGATTTTGAGCGATCAGGGCCTGAACATACAGGAGGGTGAAAGGCATGCAAGGAATAGAGTGAATTGGAATCATGTGGTGTACTGGGGTTGATGTGCTGTCAGTGGATTGAACCAGGGCATGTGAGGCGTCTGGGGTAAACAATGGAAAGTTTTGTGGGGCCTGGATGTGGAAAGGGAGCTGTGGTTTTGGTGCATTGCACATGACAGCTAGAGAGTGAGTGTGAACGAATGTGGCCTTTTATGACTTTTCCTAGCACTACCTCGCATGTGCGCATGGGGGGAAGGGGGGTGCCATTTCATATGTGGTGGGGTGGCGATGGGAATGGATGAAGGCAGCAAGTATGAGCAGGTACATTTGTACATATGTATGTCTGTGTATGTATATGTATGTATACGTTGAAATGTATAGGTATGTATATATGTGCGTGTGTGGGCGTTTATGTATATACATGTATATGTGGATGGGTTGGGCCATTCTCTCGTCTGTTTCCTTGCGTTACCTCTCTAATGTGGGAGAGAGCAGTTTAGTATAATAAATTTTTATACTTATTTATTATCCTTTGTTGCTGTCTCCTGCATGTTCAGGCCCCGATCACTCAAAATATTTTTCACTCCATCCTTCCTCCTCCAATTTGGTCTCCCACTTCTCCTCGTTCCCTCCTCCTCTGACATATATCCTCTTTGTCAATCTTTCCTCACTCATTCTCTCCATATGACCAAAGCATTTCAATACACCCTCTTCTGCTCTCTCAACCACACTCTTTTTATTACCACACATTTCTCTTACCCTTTCATTACTTACTTGATCAAACCACCTCGCACCACATATTGTCCTCAAACATCTCATTTCCAACACATACACCCTCCTCCACACAACCCTATCTATAATACATATAGATATATAACATATAATGATATTTTTTTTTTTTGCTTTGTCGCTGTCTCCCGCGTTTGCGAGGTAGCGCAAGGAAACAGATTATTTTTTTTATTATTATTTTGCTTTGTCGCTGTCTCCCGGGTTTGCGAGGTAGCGCAAGGAAACAGACGAAAGAAATGGCACAACCCACCCCCATACACAATGTACACACATACACGTCCACACATGCAAATATACATACCTATACATGTCAGTGTACACATATATATACACACACAGACACATACATATATACCCATGCAAACAATTCACACTGCCTGCCCCTATTCATTCCCATCGCCACCTCGCCACACATGGAATACCATCCCCCTCCCCCCTCATGTGTGCGAGGTAGCACTAGGAAAAGACAACAAAGGCCCCATTCGTTCACACTCAGTCTCCAGCTGTCACGCAATAATGCCCGAAACCACAGCTCCCTTTCCACATCCAGGCCCCACACAACTTTCCATGGTTTACCCCAGACGCTTCACATGCCCTGATTCAATCCACTGACAGCACGTCAACCCCGGTATACCACATCGATCCAATTCACTCTATTCCTTGCTCGCCTTTCACCCTCCTGCATGTTCAGGCCCCGATCACTCAAAATCTTTTTCACTCCATCTTTCCACCTCCAATTTGGTCTCCCACTTCTCCTCATTCCCTCCACCTCCGACACATATATCCTCTTGGTCAATCTTTCCTCACTCATTCTCTCCATGCGCTCAAACCATTTTCAAAACGCCCTCTTCTGCTCTCTCAACCACGCTCTTTTTATTTCCACACATCTCTCTTACCCTTACATTACTTACTCGATCAAACCACCTCACACCACACATTGTCCTCAAACATCTCATTTCCAGCACATCCACCCTCCTGCGCACAACTCTATCCATAGCCCACGCCTCGCAACCGTACAACATTGTTGGAACCACTATTCCTACAAACATACCCAATTTTGCTTTCTGAGATAATGTTCTCGACTTCCACACATTCTTCAAGGCCCCCAGAATTTTCGCCCCCTCCCCCACCCTATGATTCACTTCCACTTCCATGGTTCCATCCGCTGCCAGATCCACTCCCAGATATCTAAAACACTTTACTTCCTCCAGTTTTTCTGCATTCAAACTTACCTCCCAATTGACTTGACCCTCAACCTTACTGTACCTAATAACCTTGCTCTTATTCACATTTACTCTTAACTTTCTTCTTTCACACACTTTACCAAACTCAGTCACCAGCTTCTGCAGTTTCTCACATGAATCAGCCACCAGCGCTGTATCATCAGCGAACAACAACTGACTCACTTCCCAAGCTCTCTCATCCACAACAGACTTCATACTTGCCCCTCTTTCCAAAACTCTTGCATTCACCTCCCTAACAACCCCATCCATAAACAAATTAAACAACCATGGAGACATCACACACCCCTGCCGCAAACCTACATTCACTGAGAACCAATCACTTTCCTCTCTTCCTACACGTACACATGCCTTACATCCTCGATAAAAACTTTTCACTGCTTCTAACAACTTGCCTCCCACACCATATATTCTTAATACCTTCCACAGAGCATCTCTATCAACTCTATCATATGCCTTCTCCAGATCCATAAATGCTACATACAAATCCATTTGCTTTTCTAAGTATTTCTCACATACATTCTTCAAAGCAAACTCATATATAGATATATATTTTATATATATTCGCCATATCCCACATCAGCAAGGTAGCGTTAAGAACACAGGATTGAGCCTTAGAGGAGAGATCCTTACTTAGCCCCCTTCTCTCTTCCTCCTTTCGGAAAGGTGAAAACTGGAGGTTAAGATTTCCAGCTCCAGCTCCCTACCTTCTTAGTCGCCTTCTACAACACAGGGAATATGGAGGTAGAATTCTCTCTCCCCACCTCAGGGATAATATAGATATATAATTTTTTTCATATCTATTTCTAACTTATGATTCTGTAACACATTCCTGTAACCAAGTGTATTGAAGGTACCTAACCATGTCATTGCCTTCAAGGGAAGTGACTTTGAGCGAGCCATCTGCTACTGTACCAGAGCACTTGTTGCTGAAGGATGTGATGAGGGAGTCTCAGGCCTCTACCACTGGTGTCGAGATCATATTGGTCGGCGCTTTGCGTGGCTTAAACCTGCGATATACAGTGCCGGAAATAAGTAAGTTCATGAATTGTGCACAAACATATCTTTTCTTCATGTTCATACCCAATTGCATCCCCTGCTCTAGTGAGGTAGTATCAGAAACAGTTAAGAAATTGCTTTTTAGCACAAAATCACTTTTAAGCTTTCATTTACAGTGTAACAAAACCAGAATCTTTATTTGAAAGTCAGTCCCATTGGCTACTCTAGATTACCATGACTGTTTCATGTGCCCTGGTTCAGCCCATTCATAGCACATTATCGCCATATACCACTTAGACCCAGCTCATTGTATCCCATATGTACCTTCGAACCTCATGAATGATTTGGCCACAATACCTTAAAGCTACCTTCAACTCCATCCTTCCATCTCTTTCATTGTCTTCCTATTCCCCATGCTCCCTCCACTTCTGACATGGATCCTCTTATTTTTTTTCTGTCTCCTCTTTATGTGTTTAAACCACATTGGCACACCCTTGCTTGCCCTCTCCATGTAGATTTCTTTATCTTCCACTGTCCCCAGGATTTTATTTCTAATGCATCCTTACTCTTCATTTCTTTTGCTTGCAAGTTTCAAGACTCACATCCATAAAATGCTGTTGGGGCAACTATATCTCCAAACATTCCCATCTTTGCTTTACCATATGCTAATCTCTCCCTCCATATGCAGCTAAATGCACCCATGTCCTTAGGTCCCTCCCCCACACTATGAGTCACTTCCCCCTCCATGGTTCCAATTTACTGTCATATCCACTCTCAGGTACCTAAACAATTTCCTTCCAGGTTCCTCCTGTTCAAACTTACACTCGAAAACCATCATGTTTCGTCCACTTACTACACCTCGTAAACTTTTATGTGTTCATATATGCTTCTTACTCCTTTCACACACTCTCTTAAACTCTCTCATCAGCTTTGGACTTTCTTTTTTGGAGTCTGCCAGTAGAGCTGTGTCCTGCAAGCAGTGAATAATTCAACTTCCATTTTCCCCAGAAGTGTGGCACATGGAATGTCTGATCATTTTTTGGTGAAGGTGAGTGTAAAAGTTAGTAATGGTTTCAGGAAAAGACAAAATGATGTCCATGGGGGAAATGATGAAAATGAGCAAGCTGGAAAAGAGACCTATGTGAGTGGTACTAAGAGAGATTAAAGAATGGCACAGGGTGATTGAGAATACTTGTTTTAAAAAAAGGTATTCTCAAGTACACAAGGATGAATGGGGCTCAAGGTCAACCGGCAATATTGGATTATGTGCCGATAGACAGATGTGCAAAGGAGGGTTTAGTGGATTTGAACTTTCTGTAAAGAGGAGAGAAGGCATGTTTGATCATATCCTGGTTGAGGAAAGTGTGAAAGTTTGTGGTGACAGATGTGAAAGAAGCAGTGAAAGTGAACAAGCTTGGAAGATTGGCTTGTATGAGGAATTGTCATGATAGTTTGATTGAAGAATGGCTTAGGATGAGAGTGTAAAGAAACAATGGAAATGGAGGAGGAGTGAAAAGAATTCAGGGAAGCAGTGTTCAGCATGTAATTGATTACCTAATTAGGTGCCTTTTTCTACTTTACTGGGAGGTAGTTTTCACTCGTGGGGACCCATCTCTTAAACACTCTCTACTATCATGATCATGTGGAAGTTGGGATATGCACATGTGAAAAGGATAGTGCATGATGGACTGAAGAAGTCAGATTACTGTTGCAAAGGAAATTCCAGAAGACAGCATAAGGTGTGAAAAGAGTATCGTGAAGGGAATGGGCTTTAGAGTGAGGTATGGTATTAAGCATAGTCTGAGAGAGCTAGCCAGGGTATGCTGAAGCAGTTTCAACACTTGGAAAGGGTGAATGAAGAAAGACTAAGAGGATCTATGTGACAGCAGTGGAGGGAGTAAGAGAAAGCCTGAGGAGATGGAAGGATGGAATGAAAGAAGTTCTTATCTGTCAGGGCCCAAACATTTAGAAAGATGAGAGATGTTCATGATTAGAGTATACTTGAGAATTTTGGCGTATGGGGGTCAGTGCTGCTGATGGGCTGAACCAGGGCATATGAAGCAGTCACAAGAAACTAGTAATGTTGTGTGTGGGGCTTGGCTGTGAATGGTGGATCCTGGTTTCAATAGAATTATAAATGACTGCCAGAGAGTGGGTATGAACAAATGAGACCTTTGTTTTCTCTGTTCCTGGGAATACCTCACTTAAGACAATAACAGTGAAAATGTATGAAAAATCATTATTACTGTTATTATTACTACCTCACAGATGCAGGAAATGGTGATCAACTAAGAAAAAAATATTATTATTATTATTATTATTATTATTATTATTATTATGGTGATGATACAGCGCTGGTGGCTGATTCATGTGAGAAACTGCAGAAGCTGGTGACTGAGTTTGGTAAAGTGTGTGAAAGAAGAAAGTTAAGAGTAAATGCGAATAAGAGCAAGGTTATTAGGTACAGTAGGGTTGAGGGTCAAGTCAATTGGGAGGTGAGTTTGAATGGAGAAAAACTGGAGGAAGTGAAGTGTTTTAGATATCTGGGAGTGGATCTGGCAGCGGATGGAACCATGGAAGCGGAAGTGGATCATAGGGTGGGGGAGGGGGCGAAAATTCTGGAAGCCTTGAAGAATGTGTGGAAGTCGAGAACATTATCTCGGAAAGCAAAAATGGGTATGTTTGAAGGAATAGTGGATCCAACAATGTTGTATGGTTGCGAGGCGTGGGCTATGGATAGAGTTGTGCGCAGGAGGATGGATGTGCTGGAAATGAGATGTTTGAGGACAATGTGTGGTGTGAGGTGGTTTGATCGAGTAAGTAATGTAAGGGTAAGAGAGATGTGTGGAAATAAAAAGAGCGTGGTTGAGAGAGCAGAAGAGGGTGTTTTGAAATGGTTTGGGCACATGGAGAGAATGAGTGAGGAAAGATTGACCAAGAGGATATATGTGTCGGAGGTGGAGGGAACGAGGAGAAGAGGGAGACCAAATTGGAGGTGGAAAGATGGTGTGAAAAAGATTTTGTGTGATCGGGGCCTGAACATGCAGGAGGGTGAAAGGAGGGCAAGGAATAGAGTGAATTGGAGCGATGTGGTATACCGGGGTTGACGTGCTGTCAGTGGATTGAATCAAGGCATGTGAAGCGTCTGGGGTAAACCATGGAAAGCTGTGTAGGTATGTATATTTGCGTGTGTGGACGTATGTATATACATGTGTATGGGGGCGGGTTGGGCCATTTCTTTCGTCTGTTTCCTTGCGCTACCTCGCAAACGCAGGAGACCGACAAAGCAAAAAAAAAAAAAAAAAAAAAAAAAAAAATTATTATTATTATTATTATCCCTTGGGATAGGGGAGAAAGAATACTTCCCATGTATTCCCTGCGTGTAGTAGAAGGCGACTAAATTGGGAGGGAGCGGGGTGCTGGAAATCCTCCCCTCTCCTTTTTAATTTTCGAAAAGAAGGAACAGAGAAGGGGACCTAGTGAGGATTTTCCTCAAAGGTCGGTCCTCTGTTCTTAACGCTACCTCGATGGTGCGGGAAATGGCAAATAGTATGAAAAAAATTATTGTTATTATTTTTATTATTTTCATTGTTACCCTTGAGGGTAAAAAAGAAAAAATACTACCCATGTATCTCCAATGTCTCTTAGAATGTGATTAAGAGAAGCAGGAGTGGAGGGCAGGTAATCCTCCCCTCCTGTATTATTACTATGCAGAGGTGGGAACAGATAAAGAAGCTAAGATACGTTTTTTCTTTGAAGGCTCATTTGTCTCTGTCTGGGTACTACCTCACTAAGGCGAGACACAGCAAACATGAAAAAAGTAGTTATAATCTTTATTGATGTATACTTTTTTCATACATGTTCGCCATTTCCCGCATTAGCAAGTTAGCGTTCAAGAACATATGACTGAGCCTTTGAGGGAAAACTTCTCACTTGGCCTCATTCACTGTTCTTTGGAAAGGTAAAACTGAAGGGGAGGGTTTTTAGCCCCGCACTCTCTCCCCTTTTAGTTACCTTTTACAACACAGGGAATATTTAGAAAGTATTATATCTATCTATCTGTCTATCTATATCTTTGATACCTTTTCCAATTGGAACTCTCTCAGAGGGGTGGTCACGGCAACAGTCTCCATAACTAAGATCTTTAGTGCTACTTCTTGGCCTTTAGTGAATCAACCTTAACAGGCCACTAGCAGAGGGCAAGTCTAGTGCAGTGTTTGCAGAAGCTCTGCCTAATGACTATTTCTGTCTAATGCTCCTACCTCTTACTACCACCTGATGTTTCTACATAATGCGCCTGCCTAATTGTTCCTACCTACTACTTCTGTTTACTGCTTCTACATTTTGCCAAAAGGCAGGGCTAGCGCATAGTGCTTACCGCAGGAAAATCTAGAGTTATGAAGAATGAGTTACATGAGTTAAGTTTTTTCGTGTGTGTTACATATGACAAGGAGATATTGTATATTTGTGAACAGAATGCCAAAAGTCTACATGTTAGAGAGGTAGAAAGAAAAGACAGCTACCTGGGTCAGAGGAGTGCAGCTTGACAACCACTAAAGTGCTGGTTCACTAAACAGATGTCACCAAGCCTCCTGATACCCAAGCTGGTAGTACTAGTAATATACCTCCCTAATTGTTAGCTTCTTGTGTAGCGGGGTAGTGACAGGAATGGATGAAGGCAAGCAAGTATGAATATGTACAAGTGTATATATGAATGTCTGTGTATCTGTATGTATATGTTATGTATATGTACGTGTATGGGTGTTTATGTTTATGTGTATATGAATGGATGGGCCATTCTTCATCTGTATCCTAGTGCTACCTTGCTGATGCGGGAAACCGATTAATTATGATAAACAAATGAATAAATAACATGAATACATTATATTTATGTATACCATGAATATGTACATTGTTCATCACTTCTTATTAGCTAATTTTGTTATAACCCTTTCATTACTCAGTAATGAAAATGCTATATTTATATTATTTATTTATTATACTTTGTTGCTTTCTCCTGCGTTAGCAAGGTTGTGCAAGGAAACAGACAAAAGAATGGTCCAACCCACCCACATACAAATGTACATACATAAATGCCCACACACGCACATATACATACCTATACATTTCAACATATACATACATATACACACACATCCATTCCCATTGCCACCCTGCCACAAATGAAATGGCACCCCCCTCCCCCTGCACACGCACGAGGTAGTGCGAGGAAAAGACAACAAAGGCCACATTCGTTCACACTCAGTCTCTAGCTGTCATGTGTAATGCTCCAAAACCACAGCTACCTTTCCACATCCAGGTCCCACAAAACTTTCCATGGTGTACCTCAGACGCTTCATATTCCCTACTTCAATCCATTGACAGCATGTCGACCCCGGTATACCGCATCATTCCAATTCTCTCTATTCCTTGCACGCCTTTCACCCTCCTGTATGTTCAGGCCCCAATCGCTCAAAATCTTTTTCACTCCATTCTTCCACCTCCAAGTTGGTCTCCCACTTCTCCTCATTCCCTCCACCTCTGATACACATATCCTCTTTGTTAGTCTTTCCTCACTCATTCTCTCCATGTGACCAAACCATTTCAATACACCGTCTTCTGCTCTCTCAGCCACATTCTTTTTATTACCACACATCTTTCTTACCCTTTCATTACTTACTCGATCAAACCCCCTCACACCACACATTGTCCTCAAACATTTCATTTCCAACACATCCACCCTCCTCTGCACAACCCTATCTATAACCCATGCCTCACAACCATATAATATTGTTGGAACCACTGTTCCTTCAAACATACCCATTTTTGCTCTCTGAGATAACATTCTCACCTTCCACACATTCTTCAACATTCCCAGGGCCTTCGCCGCCTCCCCCACCATATGACTCACTTCCGCTTCCATGGTTCCATCTGCTGCTAAATCCACTCCCAGATGTTTAAAACATTTCACTTCCTCCAGTTTTTCTCCATTCAAACTTACCTCCCAATTAACTTGTCCGTCAACCCTACTGAACCTAATAACCTTGCTCTTATTCACATTTACTTTCAGCTTTCTTCTTTCACGCACTTTACCAAACTCAGTCACGAACTTCTGCAGTTTCTCACCTGAGTCACCACCAGCTGTAACACATATTATATCTAATATCTTTTATATGTGGAAAGGGAGCTGTGGTTTCAGTGCATTATTACATGACAGCTAGAGACTGAGTGTGAACGAATGTGGCCTTTGTTGTCTTTTCCTAGCGCGACTTCGTGCACACGAGGGGGGAGGGGGTTGTTATTTCATGCGTGGCAGGGTGGCGATGGAAATGAATGAAGGCAGACAGTATGAATTATGTACATGTGTATATATGTATATGTCTGTGTGTGTATACATATGTATACGTTGAGATGTATAGGTATGTATATTTGCGTGTGTGGACGTGTCTGTATAGATATGTGTATGTGGTTGGGTTGGGCCATTCTTTCATCTATTTCCTTGCACTACCTCGCTAATGCAGGAGACAGTGACAAAGCAAAATAGAAAAATTACAAAAAAATTTATATGACATTCTCATAGTTGTATTTCCTTCATAAATCATCCTTATTTTCAGTCTAAGTTTTGACTAGTTGCGCTTCTAACCCACTGTACTCAGGAAGCTAATACTGGGACATTTTTCTTATTTTATGCTTGCAGGTATGAAAAAGCTCTAAGAGGTTACTTGCAATTTTTAGAAGGCATAGAAGAAATAGAAGATGTTGACAAGGAAAAGACCCTGGATGATGAGCTTGGGTCACTGCATATTTCAAGCAACCACACAGATATCAAACTGTTAGATCCACTCATCCAAGAATTTATATATTCCCAGGTAAGATGAAATTTTGATTTTCAATTCACCTCTTGCTCCTCCTTTATTATGCATTGGTGAAAGAGGCATGTGGGAAAGTAATATCAGGTAGTGATGAAGTGAGAAGGAGTGGAGTGAGTGTTTTGAAGGTTCGTTGAGTGTGTTTAAGGATAGAGTGGCAGATATAGGGTGTTTTGGTTGGGTGGTGTTCGAAGTGAGAGGGTCAGGGAGAATGGTTTGGTTAAGAGAGAAGTGGTGAAAGCTTTGTGGAAGATGAAATCCAGCAAGGCAGCATGTTTGGATGGTATTGCAGTAGAATTTATTATGAAAGGGGGTGACTGTGTTGTTGATTGGTTGGTAAGGATATTCATTGTATGCATGGATCATGGTGAAGTGCCTGAGGATTGGCAGAAAGCATGCATAGTGCCATTGTACAAAGGCAAAGGGGATAAAGGTGAGTGTTCAAACTTCAGAGGCATAAGTTTGTTAAGTATTCCTGGGAAATTGTAGGTAATATGATAATGCCATTGTACAAAGGCAAAGGGGATAAAGGTGAGTGTTCAAACTTTAGAGGCATAAGTTTGTTAAGTATTCCTGGGAAATTGCAGGTAAGATACTGGTTGAGAAGGCAAAGGCATATACAGAGCATCAGGTTGGGGAAGAGCAGTGTGGCTTCAGAAGTTGTAGGTGATGTGTGGATCAGCTCTTTGCTTTAAAGAATGTGGGTGAGAAATATTTCAAAAAACGGATGGATTTGTATGTAGCAATTATGGATCTGGAGAAAGCATATGATAGGGTTGATAGAGAAGCTTTGTGGAAGGTCGTAAGAGTATGTAGTGTGGGAAGTAAGTTGCTAAAAGCAGTGAAAAGTTTTTACCAAAGATTTAAGGTATGTGTACGAGTAGGAAGAGAGGAGAATGATTGGATCCCAGTGAATGTTTGGTCTGCAGCAGAGGTGTGTGATGTCCCCATGGTTGTTTAATTTGTTCATGGATGGGGTGGTTAGGGAGGTAAATCGAAGAGTTTTGGAGAGAGGGACAAGTATGCAGTCTGTTGGGGATGAGAGGGCCTGGGAAGTGAGTCAGTTGTTGTTCGCTATTGATACAGCTGTAGGGGCTGATTCGAGTGAGAAACTGCAGTTGGTAACTCAGTTGGTAACTGAGTTTGGAAAAGTGTGTGAAAGGAGAAAGTTGAGAGTGAATGTTATTAAGAGCAAGGTTATTAGGTTCACTAGGGTTGAGGGACAAGTTAATTGGGATGTAAGTTTGATTGGAGAAATATTGGAGAAAGCGAAGTGTTTTAGATATCTGGGAGTGGACTTAGCAGTGAATGGAACCATGGAAGCGGAAGTGAGTCACTGGGTGAGGGAGGGGGCGAAGGTTCTGTAAGCAGTGAACAACGTGTGGAAGGAGGGAGCGTTATCTTGGAGAGCAAAAATGGGTTTGTTTGAAGGAACAGTAGTTCCAACAATGTTATATGGCTGTGAGGCATGGGCTATAGATAGGTTTGTATGGAGGAAGGTGGATGTTTTGGAAATGAAATGTTTGAGGACAATATGTGATGTGAGGTGGTTTAATCGAGTAAGTAATGAAAAGGTGAGAGAGATGTGTAGATGTAAAAAGAGTGTGGTTGAGAGAGCAGAAGAGGGTGTGTTGAAATGGTTTGGGCATATGGAGGGAATGAGTGAGGCAAGACTTACAAAGAGGATATGTGTGTCAGAGGTGGAGGGAACAAGGAGAAACGGGAGACCTAATTGGAGGTGGAAAGATGGAGTGAAAAAGATTTAGAGCGATCAGGGCCTGAACATGCAGGAGGGTGAGAGGCGCGCAAGGAATAGAGTGAATTGGAACATTGTGGTTTACTGTGGTCAACATGCTGTCCATGGACTGAATCAGGGCATGTGAAATGTCTGGGGTAAACCATGGAAAGGTCTGTTGGCCTGGATTTGGATAGGGAGCTGTGGTTTCAGTACATTATGCATGACAGCTGAGGACTGAATGTGAAGGAATGTGGCCTTTTTGTTTGTTTTCCTGATGCAACCTAGTTGAAGCAGGGGGTAGTGATGCTGTTTCCTGTGTGGTGGGGTAATGCCAGGAATGGATGAAGGCAAACAAGTATGAATATGTACTTGTGTATATACGTATATGTCTGTGTATATGTATGTATGTTAATATGTATATGTGTCTGTATGGGTATTTATGTATATGTATGTGTATATGGGTGGTTGGGTCATTCTTTTTCTGTTTCCTGGCACTACCTCATTGACGTGGGGAATAGCGATTAAGTATAATAATAACATATTAGTATTTTGTCAGATGCACAGTAACATACCCCTACTCAAATCATGAGAATGTTGGGGTAAGTCAAATTATGCAAGTTGAGGTGAAAGTACCTAAACAAGTTACAACATGGTATCAAAATGGCTCATGACCTGGCATGATACATTTCATAACACTTCTCAGCCCATCATAGTTACTACTTGTTTCTGCAGTACAAGAGGAAGTTCTTTACCTTTGATGCCCCATCTTTTGAACTTTTTCTCATACAGTATTTTAAACTTTTATATATCATCGGTATTCACAATTTAGAGTTTCATCTCTAGTTTCATCTCTGAGCTTGTTCCATTTATCCACTATCATCCTGTAAAGGTACTTCTTTTCATTTATTGTTTTAAATATTTCCTGTTTGATTTTATGTTGTGACCTTCTGTTGTGCATCTTTGCATATTTCAAAGAACTGTTCATTTTCAGTATTGCCAGATTCATTTACAAACTTGAAGGATGTGATCAAACTTCTCTCACACTTCTCTTTTCCACTAACTCATGGGTCTCAACCCTCTCATATTCTCTGCATGATGATTTAACCTGTCCTGCCTTTGTTTGAATATTCAGCTGATATTTCATACCATTATCAGCCTGCAGGGGTCTCTTCCATTGCAAGATAGATACAAAAGGAAATTCTGCTCTTATCGGTACCCCTTCAATTACCATTGTAGATGTACGTTTATCAGCCTCTTGGGTTGTGTACACAGTGATCCAGTAAAAAATATGTAGATGGATGACCTGATTGATGATGAGGAACACTTATCATTTTACTTATCATCTATTGAAGAAATCTAAGAATAACAGGGGAAATTTGAAGAAATATATGACTCATTGCATTGAGGTGAGACATGGCAGTTAGAGTGTAAAGCTGAACAATGGTGAAACAAAGTAGAAGCTCCAGCTTAATGTTCCTACTTACTACTTCCACATAAAGTGTGTACCTAATGTTCCAACCTATTACTTCTACCTAATGCTCCCACCTAATGTTCCTCTTCCTTTCCTAAATCCTATTTGTTCTTCTTTTAAAAACTCTCTCTCTCTCTCTCTCTCTCTCTCTCTCTCTCTCTCTCTCTCTCTCTCTCTCTCTCTCTCTCTCTCTCTCTCTCTCTCTCTCTCTCTCTCTCTCTCTCTCTCTCTCTCTCTCTCTCTCTCTCTCTCTCTCTCTCTCTCTCTCTCTCTCTCTCTCTCTCTCTCTCTCTCTCTCTCTCTCTCTCTCTCTCTCTCTCTCTCTCTCTCTCTCTCTCTCTCTCTCTCTCTCTCTCTCTCTCTCTCTCTCTCTCTCTCTCTCTCTCTCTCTCTCTCTCTCTCTCTCTCTCTCTCTCTCTCTCTCTCTCTCTCTCTCTCTCTCTCTCTCTCTCTCTCTCTCTCTCTCTCTCTCTCTCTCTCTCTCTCTCTCTCTCTCTCTCTCTCTCTCTCTCTCTCTCTCTCTCTCTCTCTCTCTCTCTCTCTCTCTCTCTCTCTCTCTCTCTCTCTCTCTCTCTCTCTCTCTCTCTCTCTCTCTCTCTCTCTCTCTCTCTCTCTCTCTCTCTCTCTCTCTCTCTCTCTCTCTCTCTCTCTCTCTCTCTCTCTCTCTCTCTCTCTCTCTCTCTCTCTCTCTCTCTCTCTCTCTCTCTCTCTCTCTCTCTCTCTCTCTCTCTCTCTCTCTCTCTCTCTCTCTCTCTCTCTCTCTCTCTCTCTCTCTCTCTCTCTCTCTCTCTCTCTCTCTCTCTCTCTCTCTGCCTCACCCACGCATGCACATGGGCTGTGCTGTGCTGGTAAAGTTGGTTCAGAAATACCCTTTATATGATCAGTTACATTTCTAGTGTACACCTGACGATTTTTAATTCTCACTTCTTTAGTCATTTTCACTTCATTGATTTTTAAACTGGGAACAATTATTTTTTTCCAGACAGTCGTCAGACACAAAACAACTTTTCCATGCTTCCATAGAGAGTTTCCAAATCCTTTAGTTGCATTGTTACCTTTATACTCTTTACCATCTCACTCACCACTCTATATAGCCCCAGCTTTTTTCATTACTGCTTTTATCACTTCCTGATTAGTTTTATCTTCTTTCTACCTATCTATCTACATCTCTGACACCTGTTTGTTTTGAGAATTCCTTCAAGGGGATAGCTACAGCAAAAGAGTTTCCATAACTGGTGAACTCCAGTGCCACTTTTTAGCCTTTTAGCACCTCACCCTTAACAGGCCTCTGGCAGAGGACAACTCTAGCACAGTGTTTCCAGAGGCTCCTACTTAAAGTTTATACTGACTATTTCTACCCAGTGTTCCAAACTACTACTTTTACCTAATGTTGCTACCTACTACTTCTCTCTAATGCCCTTACCATTTTGCCAAAAGGTAGAGCTAGCATATAGTGCTCACCACAGGAAAATCTAGAGTTACAAGAATGAGTTAAGTGTTGTCAAGTGTTATGTTGACAATGAGAGAGTGTGTTTGTGGATCCAGCCAGTCCACATGTGGATGAGACAGAAAGAAGAGACAGCTACCTAGTCAGAGGAGTGTAGCTTAAACAACCAGTGAAGTGTTGGCTCACTATCCAGCCAACTTTGACTCTCATGATCCCCAGGCGAGCAGCACCAGTAAGATATTTCCCCGGTCACTGGCTGCCTACGAGATTTCTAGGCAACCGGGCATTCAGAATGCACAATCAGGTGGCTGATTCCTACGGTGCCTCTTCATTGCCTCACCTCATTCAGGATATCAAGACACTGTGGACCCAAAACATGGACTTAGAATATGTCAGGACCCTTTACAATTCCATTCTCAGATGTCTGCAGATGGTAATCATGGCCAAAGGAAAAATCACAAAGTACTAAAATGCAAATGTGACATCACCTTTGAAAATCTGTAGAGAGGCAGAGGTGGACAAGGGATTTTGCCAACACTGTACATATTTTTTCCTAGCTTTATGATTCACTTCATGGGATGTGTTATAATTGATTTCCATTTACTTTTGGTATGTTGATATGTGTGTGTTGGAAATATTACTATGGTTCTCAAATTTGGAAAAATGAATTTCAGATTGCAGATTGTTATGGTAAACTGAGCCAGTGGGGAGAACTACAGAAATGGATGATGCAAGTACGAAATAATCAAAAAGAATCAGAGGTCACTGCTGTCCACTCTGGTCTTTTGAACTCGTACAAAAATCTTGCACATGTCCAGTAAGTATACCATACTGAATCACCATGGTTTATAATATGCAGTGTGAAATTGTGTTGATAGCATTTCCTTGCATTTTACTTATAGTTCACCCAACCCAGTCTTGAATTTTATTTCATTAAGCATACACCCACCTGAAACTGCACTCTAGACAAACATGAGTCACACTAGCATGTCTGCACTCCACATATCACTTCACTTTTCAGCAGTATAAAGATTGAGTCAACATGTTTCAGACCCTTCATACCCTGGACAGTGAATACGGTGAGCCCTTAATGCACAGTTACTGTGCTTTTATTCTGCCAGGACAAGCATAGAACATTACCACACTTTGTGGCTTGTGGATCTTAGGCTGTGGATATGATTGACTCTCTGAGCACTATAGAAGCCCCTTAAAAGGGGTTTTAGGGGTAAAAGGTTGAAACTTTACAGCATTAATGAATTATTTATTTATTTATTTTGCTTTGTCACTGTCTCCCGCGTTAGCGAGGTAGCGCAAGGAAACAGACAAAAGAATGGCCTGACCCACCCACATACACATGTATATACATACACGACCACACACGCAGATATACATACCTATACATCTCAATGTATACATATATATACACACACACAAACATATACATATATACCCATGTACATAATTCATACTGTCTGCCTTTATTCATTTCCATCGCCACCCCGCCACATGGAATAACAACACCCTCCCCCCTCATGTGTGTGAGGTAGCGCTAGGAAAAGACAACAAAGGCCCCATTCGTTCACACTCAGTCTCTAGCTGTCTTGTAATAATGCACCGAAACCTTGGGGTCTTTACAATATTTGCAGTGTCGTAGTTCTTCTGTGATACATTAACTTCTCTTTGTGCATCTAACCCCTTCATTTTCATGAGATCAGAATGCACACAGCTGTGTGATTGCATGCTTCACATAATTATGGCAAGTTTACGGTTAGGGATCATGGTTGTATAGCTTTTTACTAATTGCTGATCATATGCCACTCACTGTAGGGCATGCTGGGTAGTTAGGCTGGCATAACCTTCAGTCACTTTGTGGTTCTCTTTAAGTGAACAATGACTTGATGTACCTTGAGTAATGTTGGACTCTAGATCATATGCGGTATGAGATATAAACACCCTGCTGTTATCTCAGCTTAGGAAATGCCTGTCAGTAAGATTTCTGTGCTGGAAGAAAAGTTAGCAATGATTAGGAAGTTGGATGGAAAGGAGTTTCCAGCCAGCATAGCTCAAAGCATAAATGAGCTCAGCGTTCACACCTTACAGAAGGTGTTGGAAAGATTAAAGAAGCCCTTGCTGAAACCATCAGTTTCAGCAGATTTTTTGTCCCATTTCGGGTAGGTGAGAGGACAAGAGCCAGGGAAGGAGTTGCACTACTCCTGAAGCAGGAGTTTTGGGAGTGTGTGAAAGTGTAAGACTGAATTCTAGACTGATTGGATAAAAATTAGAGTGGATGGCATGAGATCGATGATTATTTGTGCATATGCACATGGACATGAGAAGAAAGATCATGAGAGGCAAGTGTTGTAGGAGCAGCTAAGTGAGTGTCAGTAGTTCTGATGCAAGTGACTAGGTATTAGTGATGGGTGATTTGAATGCGAAGATGAGTAATGTGGCAGTCGAGGGTATAATTGAGGAGCATATGGTATTCAGTGATATGGAAATGGTGAACAGTTTCTAGAGTTTTGTGCTTAAAAAGGACTAATGATTAGGGTTGACTGGTTTATGAAGAGGGACATATGCAAGCATTCTTGTGTGAGTAGGAAGGATGGTCATCAGGCATTATTGAATTACATATTAATTTGTAGGCAGCCACCAACCAAGAAGGTTTATTACCAGCACTACCTGCCTGGGTATTGGGAGGGTTGATGATGGCTCTGGAGTGAGCCTTCACACTAGGGGTTGTCAAATTGCACTTCTGTGACTTGGGTAGATGTCTTTTCTTTATGCCTTACCTGCACTTGGATTGCTGGTATTCTATCCATAAATGTACAATCTCTCCTTGTCACACATAACACTTGACAACACTTAATACATACGACTCATTCTTCGTAACTAGATTTTCCTGCAGTGAGTGCTATATGCTAGCCCTGCCTTTTCGTAAAATGTTAGGAGCAATAGGCAGAAAAAGAAAGACAAGACAAAGAGTAACAATATTCAATAGCAAAATTCTTTGTAATAGAAGGGAATTGCAATATTAAGGTTTATTTTCTTTTATTAAGGAGTAAACGAAACATATTCAAAAATTCTAGTCATGCAGTATTTCTTCAGACTCTTTTTTTCTTAATGTATATTTTTTCAGAGCACTGGCACACTTTGACTCTGCAGATCCTGTAGGAGTAACGGCTAGTCTCAGCAGTTCAGTAAACTTAGTAGACTGGTCAAGAGGTCAAAACTGGGTCATGTGGAAGAGGTTCCAAGATATTAATACTATTTTGCTTCATTCTTTCACCTCAACAGTATATCCCCAGCCATGCACATCAAGGTAATATAGATTCCTTTCATAGTACATTATAAATCAATAAAGGTAAAATTCTGTGTGCTTGTGTTAATTAGTAAACAGTAACTAACTGATAGTCATCTGGATGCATCATTTGTGTAAATCAGTTCTTAGAAATGTGCTACCCAGCTCCTGCCATGCTGGTTAGCAAAAGGTACAGGTATGTTTAATTACTTAGGGTAGATATCCTTTTCTGAGATCCTATGCCTATTGGAATGGGTAAGGTTACAGATACATGTTAGATAAGTATTTATGAAAATTTATTTTTAAGGGGAAAAACTAAAGATCCCAAGTCCACTCACAGATATCTGAAACACTTTATTTTTCTCCATTCAAACTTACATCCCAACTAGGTTGTCCCTCAACCCTGCTGAATTCAAAAACCTTACTTTTATACACATTTCTCCAACATTCTCCTTCCACACACTTTTCCATACTCAGTCACCAATTTCTGCAATTTCTCTCTCACTCAAATATTATCATTTTTACCATCCTTCTTTTTTAATATTTATCCTTGCTTATGCACTTGGTCATGAGAAGGAAGATCATGAGAGGCAAGTGTTTTGGGAGGAGCTGAGTGAGTGAGTCAGCAGCTTGGTGCACAAGACCGGGTATTAGTGATGGGTGAGTAATGTGGCCGTAAAGGGTATAATTGGTGTACATGGGGTATTGTGAATGGAAATGATGTAGAGCTTGTGAATTTGTGTGCTGGAAAAAGACTGATGATTGGGAATACCTAGTTTAAGAAGAGGGATATACATAAGTATACGTACATGAGTAGGAGAGCTGGTCAAAGGGCATTATTGGATTACATGTTAATTGATAGGCGTGTGAAAGAGAGACTGGATGTTAATGTGCTGAGTAGGGCAGCTGGAGGGATATCTGATCACTATCTTGTGGAGGCAAAGGTGAAGATTTGTAGAGGTTTTCAAAAAAGAAGAGAGAATTTTGGGGGAAGAGAGTGGTGAGAGTAAGTGAGCTTAGAAAGGAGACTTGTGTGAGGAAGTACCAGGGAAGATTGAGTGTAGAATGGCAAAAGGTAGGAGCAAATGAAGTGAGGGGAGTTCATGAGGAATGGGATGTATTTAGGGAAGCAGTAATGGCATGTGCAAAAGATCCATGTGGCATGAGAAAGGTGGAAGGTGGGCAGATTAGAAAGGGTAGTGAGTGGTGAAATGAAAAAGAAAAGTTGTTAGTGAAAGAGAAAAGAGAGACGTTTGGATGATATTTGCAGGGAAGTAGTGCAAATGACCTGGAGATTTATAAAAGAAAGCATTAGGAGGTCAAGAGGAAGGTGCTCGGGTTAAAGTAGAGGGCAAATGGGAGTTGGGATGAGAGAGTATCATTAAACTGTAGGGAGAATAAAAAGGTGTTTTGGAAGTAGGTAAATAACGTGATTAAGACAAGAGAACAAATGGAAACTTTGCTGAAGGGGACAAGGGAGGAAGTAATAACAAGAAGTGATGAAGTGAGAAGGTGGAGTGAGTATTTTGAAGGTTTGTTGAATGTGTTTGATGATAGAGTGGAAGATGTAGAGTGTTTTGGTCGAGGTTGTGTGTGAAGTGGAAGGGACAGGGAGAATGGTTTAGTTAAGAGAGAAGAGGTAGTGAAAGCTTTGTGGAAGATGAAATCTGGCAAGGTAGCAAGTGTTAGTGGTATTGCGGTAGAATTTATTAAGAAAGTGGGTAACTGTGTTGTTGACTGGTTAGTAAGAATATTCACTGTATGTATAGATCATTGTGAAGTGCCTGAGGATTGGCAGAAAGCATGAATAGTACCATTGTACAAAGGCAAAGGAGATAAAGATGAGTGCTCAAACTTCAGAGGCATAAGTTTGTTGAGTATTCCTGGGAAATTATGGGAAAGGTATTGATTGAGAAGGCGAAGGCATGTACAGAGCATCAGGTTGGGGAAGAAAAGTGTATTTTCAGAAGTGGTAGAGGATGTGTGGATCAGGTGTTTGCTTTGAAGAATGTGTGTGAGAAATACTTAGAAAGACAGATGGATTTGTTTGTAGCATTTATGGATCTGGAGAAAGCATATGATAGGGTTGATAGAGAAGCTTTGTGGAAGGTCTTAAGAGTATATGGTGTGTTAGGTAAGCTGTTGCAGAGGTGTGTGATGCCCCTATGGTTGTTTAATTTATTTATGGATGGGGTGTTTAGAAGGTAAATCCAAGAGTTTTGGAGAGAGGGGGCAAGTATGCAGTCTGTTGGGGATGAGAGGGCCTGGGAAGTGAATCATTTTTTGTTTTCTGATGGTACAGCTCTGGTGGCTTATTCAAGTGAGAAACTGCAGAAGTTGGTAACTGTGTTTGGGAAAGTGTGTGAAAGGAGAAAGTTTCGAGTAAATGTGAATAAGAGCAAGGTTATTCAGTGCAATAGGGTTGAGAGACAAGTGAATTAGGATGTAAGTTTGAAAGGAGAAAAATTGAAGAAAGTGAAGTTTTTTAGCTACCTGGGAGTGGACTTAGCAGTGAATGGAACCATGGAAGTGGAAGTGACTCACAGGGTGGGGGAGGGGGCAAAGATTCTGGGAGCAATGAAGAATGTGTGGAAGGAGAGAACATTACCTCGTAGAGCAAAAATGGGTATGTTTGAAGAAATACTAGTTCCTACAATATTTTAGGTTGCGAGGCATGGGCTATAGATAGGGTTATGTGGAGGAGGGTGGATGTGTTGGAAAGGAAATGTTTGAGGACAATATGTGGTGTGAGGTGGTTTGATCAAGTAAGTAATGAAAGGGTAAGAAAGATGTGTGGAAATAAAAAGAGTGTGGTTGAGAGAGCAGAAGAGGGTGTGTTGAAATGGTTTGGTCACATGGAGAGAATGAGTGAGGAAAGATTGACCAAGAGGATATATGTGTCAGAGGTTGAGGGAACGAGGAGAAACAGAAGACCAAATTGGAGGTTGAAGGGTGGAGTGAAAAAGATTTTGAGCAATCGGGGCCTGAACATACAGGAGGGTGAAAGGCTTGCAAGGAATAGAGTGAATTGGAACGATGTGGTATACCGGGGTCAACGTGCTGTCAATGGATTGAAAAAGGGCATGTAAAGCATCTGGGGTAAACCATGGAAAGTTTTGTGGGGCCTGGATGTGGAAAGGGAGTTTTTGTTTTGGTGCATTACACATGACAGCTAAAGACTGAGTGTGAACAAATGTGGCCTTTTATGTCTTTTCCTAGCGCTACCTCGCAGGGGGAAATGGGGGATGCTATTTCATGTGTGGGGGGTGGCGACGGAGTGGATGAAGGCAGCAAGTATGGATATATACATGTATATGTCTGTGTATGTATATATATGTATACGTTGAAATGTATATGTATGTTTATGTGCGTGTGTGAGCATTTATGTATATACATGTGTATGTGGTATGTGGATGGGTTGGGCCATTCTTTCGTCTGTTTCCTTGCAATAACTCGCTAATGCGGGAGATGGCAATTAAGTATAATGATAGAAAAAAGTACATATACGTGTGTGAGTATATGAGTGGATGGGTTGATTTTAATCTGTTTCCTGGCATTACCTTACTGATGCAGGAAATGGCGATCTTTTATAATGCATATAATATATGATATTTATTAATTTATATTTATTTGACTTGATAGCTGTTTCTCTACCCAGTTTCCTGCTCAAAGTTTTTTATTTTCAAAACATAGATCTTAACTGCTTTTACTCTTTTTTCATTTTGTATATTTTATATTGAAATACTGTTCTCAGAATACATCTTTCACCATAAGAAAAGGTAAATCTCATATGGATTAGTATGGATATTGTATTGCATTATGAGACTGAATGAGATGGGGATGCTTAAACACACTCCTAATGCAGGGAATCCATAAGGAAGGTGGTAACTGAGTGCCAAGAACAAGTTGAGTGGCTGCTGCAGTTGTCTACTTTGTCTTCACATTCTGCAATGCATCTCCACTTGCTTCTCTTTCACCAGGTCCTTCATGAGGTAACTATTCTATGTTTAGGTATTAGTAAAACAATGATTATGAATCTTCTATATTGCAGAAGAAAGGCATAGATAATTATGATTAATATGCACAACAATGCCACCATGGCAGTATTTGATTTGAATATGACCAAAGTTTATAGTTGATATATTGCCAGTATTGATATATTCATTTATATATATATATATGAAAGCTGATTAAGATAGGAAGGAGATGTTATACATTAGTAGTTTAAGGATTGAAAAAGAAAAGATTGCATTTTGGGCAGAACTGAGCAAGTCCTATGGAAGATTTGATGTAGGAGCTTGAAGCTTGATGCTAGGGGATTCTAATACTAGGATGGGTGATAATGCATTTGAGGGTCTTTCTTGGAGGAATTGGGTCTCTTTTGTAAAAGAAGATAGGTGAAAGTTTGTCAGATTGCATTCTGAAAGAGGAATTTTAATTAGGAATACATGTTATAAAAAAGTTGCATACATGATGAAACATAAGTGAGTGGAGTTGGTGGTTATTCAGGTGTGCACAACAGAGGTTGTTAGATATGGAATGTCCACATCATGACAAGCAAGTAAGGTGTGCACACCAGAGGTTGTTAGATATGGAATGTCCACATCATGACAGAGGCAAGTGTAAATGCAGATAATGGATATAGGAATGGATGAAACGACATTCATGTGAAAGAGTGGTAAAAGTTAGCAAGTTACGAAAAATTGTGTGCACATAGATAACAGAGATTGAGCGGAGAATGATGTTTCAGTTAATGAAACAATAGGAGTGAAAGATATTCAGTGGAGTTGTGCTTAAGTGTGGTGAGGTATTTGGCAAGCAGAAGATGGGATGTGGACATATGAGAAATGATAATGAGTGTTGTAATATGAAAGATAGATTGCAGTTAAATGGTTGGGATACTCTCTGTAATTAGTTAACATTTATTGTGGCTCATCTTTCATTTATTCTATCTTCGATTTTATTTTGATATTATCTCCTCTGGATGTTTTAGATCGGTAAAAGTTTGCTTGATCTCACTCTTTTGTTGACCAAGTTTCTTTCATTTTGATAAGGACAGTTTTGTTATCTTTAGTGTACTAAATAATTTGATTTACTTTGATTCAAAAATGTTCAGCTATTAGATTTTGTATATTTATACATACTATCATCCAAGGGTTTTTATTCATTTATTTGTCCCCAGCTGGTTTTTGATGTTTGTGTACAATATTTTTTTATTTTGTTGTTTGGTTCTCATTTTGTGCCAGTTTATTTCTGATTTTGAAAGGAGCTTTCTTTGTGTGTAATTGTGTAAATTATTGTCTCAAGTATTGTACTTCCATTTTGCTAGAATTTACCTTATTTTGTTCTTTAAGAGCGAGAAATGGTATGCATATTAGCCTTCTGTCACAAGCGTCTTTCGGATGTAGCCTAAAATATGAAATATTTTGAGGAAGTGCATTATTGTCTTTATGACTCAACTGTAATTAACACCACAGTGCACAAGATGAATTATTGTATGCTTGCAGTTTGACCCATGTATGTAGCAGGTTTATAAATGCTTGGCACAGCTAGAAAATAACACCCACATCTAACTCTGACCGTTACTAGAACACTGAAACTGCAACTTATTGAAGTTATTATATCAAGAGAAAACTGCATTAATGTGAGATGCATGATAGGTATTAAGAACTTTGATATACTTGGATGAAAGAATTAGCAATATATTTAAAAGCTGTTATAAAGGAATTTGCAGGAGTTTGATAGAGAACTTACTTTTGTAAGAATACATGAGGACTATTCTTTGTCTGTTCCTGGTGCTGCCTTGCTAATGCAGGAAATGCTGAATGAAAGTGGAAGAAAGAATCTTACAAAATCAGGGTTGGGTCTTAGAGGTATTGAAATCATGATATTAGATATAGTGTGATGATCAAAAGATGGAGGGGCTACAGAAGGTTGAGTATTTGAGTAGCATCATGATGAAACAGAAAGTAAGGCATTAGGATTGAGCAGGGGCCAGAAAATGGAAGAATCTTTACAGAAAGTAGTAAAATGTATAGGTGTAAGCCATCAGGCATGGGTAGGTTTGTTAGGAATGTAGACACTCACAGTTACAGATATTAATGTAACCTGAGTCTGAAACACTGAAATGTGTAGTATAATGGATTTTCTTGGAATATTTTGTGTTAGGAGAGTAAAGAGGATGTAGTTTTGGAAAGAGACAGTAATATTGCTTGTTGGAAAGGTTTTGATAATAGAACAGAAAATACTGCACTCTGATCATATAGACTTGGTTGAGAAACATTAGGAGAGAATGATGGACACAGTGTTGTTAATTGAGCAGGAATGGATACAAAGGAATATCCAAGGTACAATAGTAAGAGAAGGGAAATGCTACAATTCAAGTCAGGGTTTTTTTATTGAGAAACCTCCAAAAATGTGAAGCCATCATGCTCCCCTGCTGTATTGTGAGCAAAAGTGAATTTGGACATGATTACAAAATATTTATATGTTATATATTTTTTTTTTATTATACTTTGTCGCTGTCTCCCGCGTTTGCGAGGTAGCGCAAGGAAATAGATGAAAGAAATGGCCCAACCCCCCCCATACACATGTATATACATATGTCCACACACGCAAATATACATACCTACACAACTTTCCATGATTTACCCCAGACGCTTCACATGCCGTGATTCAATCCACTGACAGCACGTCAACCCCGGTATACCACATCGCTCCAATTCACTCTATTCCTTGCCCTCCTTTCACCCTCCTGCATGTTCAGGCCCCGATCACACAAAATCTTTTTCACTCCATCTTTCCACCTCCAATTTGGTCTCCCTCTTCTCCTCGTTCCCTCCACCTCCGACACATATATCCTCTTGGTCAATCTTTCCTCACTCATTCTCTCCATGTGCCCAAACCACTTCAAAACACCCTCTTCTGCTCTCTCAACCACGCTCTTTTTATTTCCACACATCTCTCTTACCCTTACGTTACTCACTCGATCAAACCACCTCACACCACACATTGTCCTCAAACATCTCATTTCCAGCACATCCATCCTCCTGCGCACAACTCTATCCATAGCCCACGCCTCGCAACCATACAACATTGTTGGAACCACTATTCCTTCAAACATACCCATTTTGGCTTTCCGAGATAATGTTCTCGACTTCCACACATTCTTCAAGGCTCCCAGAATTTTCGCCCCCTCCCCCACCCTATGATCCACTTCCGCTTCCATGGTTCCATCCGCTGCCAGATCCACTCCCAGATATCTAAAACACTTCACTTCCTCCAGTTTTTCTCCATTCAAACTCACCTCCCAATTGACTTGACCCTCAACCCTACTGTACCTAATAACCTTGCTCTTATTCACATTTACTCTTAACTTTCTTCTTCCACACACTTTACCAAACTCAGTCACCAGCTTCTGCAGTTTCTCACATGAATCAGCCACCAGCGCTGTATCATCAGCGAACAACAACTGACTCACTTCCCAAGCTCTCTCATCCCCAACAGACTTCATACTTGCCCCTCTTTCCAAAACTCTTGCATTTACCTCCCTAACAACCCCATCCATAAACAAATTAAACAACCATGGAGACATCACACACCCCTGCCGCAAACCTACATTCACTGAGAACCAATCACTTTCCTCTCTTCCTACACGTACACATGCCTTACATCCTCGATAAAAACTTTTCACTGCTTCTAACAACTTTCCTCCCACACCATATATTCTTAATACCTTCCACAGAGCATCTCTATCAACTCTATCATATGCCTTCTCCAGATCCATAAATGCTACATACAAATCCATTTGCTTTTCTAAGTATTTCTCACATACATTCTTCGAAGCAAACACCTGATCCACACATCCTCTACCACTTCTGAAACCACACTGCTCTTCCCCAATCTGATGCTCTGTACATGCCTTCACGCTCTCAATCAATACCCTCCCATATAATTTACCAGGAATACTCAACAAACTTATACCTCTGTAATTTGAGCACTCACTCTTATCCCCTTTGCCTTTGTACAATGGCACTATGCACGCATTCCGCCAATCCTCAGGCACCTCACCATGAGTCATACATACATTAAATAACCTTACCAACCAGTCAACAATACAGTCACCCCCTTTTTTAATAAATTCCACTGCAATACCATCCAAACCTGCTGCCTTGCCGGCTTTCATCTTCCGCAAAGCTTTCACTACCTCTTCTCTGTTTACCAAATCATTTTCCCTAACCCTCTCACTTTGCACACCACCTCGACCAAAACACCCTATATCTGCCACTCTATCATCAAACACATTCAACAAACCTTCAAAATACTCACTCCATCTCCTTCTCACATCACCACTACTTGTTATCACCTCCCCATTTGCGCCCTTCACTGAAGTTCCCATTTGCTCTCTTGTCTTACGCACTTTATTTACCTCCTTCCAGAACATCTTTTTATTCTCCCTAAAATTTAATGAGACTCTCTCACCCCAACTCTCATTTGCCCTTTTTTTCACCTCTTGCACCTTTCTCTTGACCTCCTGTCTCTTTCTTTTATACATCTCCCACTCAATTGCATTTTTTCCCTGCAAAAATCATCCAAATGCCTCTCTCTTCTCTTTCACTAATACTCTTACTTCTTCATCCCACCACTCACTACCCTTTGTAATCAACCCACCTCCCACTCTTCTCATGCCACAAGCATCTTTTGTGCAATCCATCACTGATTCCCTAAATACATCCCATTCCTCCCCCACTCCCCTTACTTCCATTGTTCTCACCTTTTTCCATTCTGTACTCAGTCTCTCCTGGTACTTCCTCACACAGGTCTCCTTCCCAAGCTCACTTACTCTCACCACCCTCTTCACCCCAACATTCACTCTTCTTTTCTGAAAACCCTTACAAATCTTCACCTTAGCCTCCACAAGATAATGATCAGACATCCCTCCAGTTGCACCTCTCAGCACATTAACATCCAAAAGTCTCTCTTTCGCACGCCTGTCAATTAACACGTAATCCAATAACGCTCTCTGGCCATCTCTCCTACTTACATAAGTATACTTATGTATATCTCGCTTTTTAAACCAGGTATTCCCAATCATCAGTCCTTTTTCAGCACATAAATCTAGTATTATTTCTGAATTTTGAAAGAAGTCATTCACCATTACTAATTTTGTTGATTTCAGTTAAGGAGCATTTTAGAGGAAACTGTGGGAGTGGGTCGTTTGCATGAAGGCTGGGAAAACACCAACTTAATGAGCCTCCCAGCAGACCTCATTCCTCATGTATCTCGCTGGGCTAAGCTTATTGCTCGTCTCAACTCTACTGTTAAACCTAGTAAGTAGTACAAGGCTTGATTATTTCTCCATATCAGATAGATATATATTTTCAATAGTAATTGCTGTGCCTTCCTTCTTGAGGCAGTGTCAAGAACAGATAAACAAGTGGTCTCATTTGCTCATAACCAGTCACTGTAATTTATGAGTAACTAAACCAAAGTCTACCATCCATAGTCAAGCCTCACAGATTACTTTGTGGGTTATTTTGACTGCTACATATGCTCTAGTTAAGCTCATTAACCCTTTCATTGCCATCATCCTTAACTAAGGTGAGTGTTATACACAGATATACTCCTTCATCTTTCCATTTACCAACTTGAATTCTTGCATACATTGTAAAATCTGCTGGCTGGCTACAGTGTAGGTAGCAGCCCAAATGAAAGATGAGTCATTGGAGGAAATTGAAGGCTTCATTAACCTTTTAGTAAGCTTTGGGGATAGTCGCTCACCTTTTATTAGGATGTGCTTTTTCTGAGTTGCATCTTCAGCACCTGGGTATCTAACTAGGGAGGAGCAATGAGGTTTCATACATAAAAGCAAATGTGGGGACCAATCATCAGTTTTTAAGAATCTCTTTGAGAAATACTATGAAAATAGAGGATTTGTGTGTAGCATATCTGGATTTGGAGAAAGTTGGAGGTATGAGTAACAGAAATGCCCTGTAGAAGATGTTAGAATTATATGTTGTATGGGGAAATCTAATAAAAGCAGAAGAATTTTTATTGAAAGAAGGTGGTTGGGCAAGAAGTAAGTGACGAGAATGAATGGTTCCTGGTGACACTTGGTATGCATCAAGTATGTTTGATGTCCCTGTAGCTGTTTGATCTCTTCATGGATTGGCTGTTTAAGGAGGTAAATGCAAGTATTGGAGTAAGGAGTGGGGCTACACTATTCCGGGGAGAGGGGGGTGTTGTTCTCCAGAAGGTGAATCATTTGCTGTAAGTCAATTATATGGTTCTGGTAACAGACTGTAGAAAGAAATTCCAGAAGTTGGTGTCAAAGTTTGGGATCATGTGTGAAAGAAGGAATCTGAGGTAATATGAACAAAAGTATGACAGTGAGGTTCTGTTAGAGGTCAGTGTACTTAAGTCTGAAATAGGAGAACTTGGAGGAAGTAGAGCATTTTAGATACCAGGGAGTGAATGTGGCAGACATAACCTTAGGGACTGAAGTGAGTCACAGTTTTGGTTGGGCTAAGGAAAACATCAAAGGAGAAGTCATTGTCTGTAAGGGGGAAAATGGGCACATTTAAAGGTATGATAGTCATGATAGTGGTTTTTGATGCATGTCTTGGGCTTTTAATGCAGTGGAAAAGAGGAGGATGGATGTTTTCCCAATGAAAAGTTTGAAGATGATATGTGGTGTGTCATCAGACCATACCTTTGTTTGCGATCACTTACATTCACTTTTGTGTCATCAGACGATACCTTCCTTCTCTTCCTTATCTATATCTGAAATAATTTTTTAATGGTATCAAGGCTTGCACTGCTCCTGATGGTACTCCTGAGAGAACATTGTAAGCTTTCAACATGGTTCCATTTGCCAGTTCTCTGAATTTTATTTTAGTCAGAAAGTCTGTGATCCATTTTCTTTTCTTTGTTTATCTTTAATATTTTGTTTTGTCACTTTCTCCAGTAAAATCTGTCATCTGCTTTTTTGAATGCTTTAGCAAAGTCTAGTATCAGTGTCCATTTTCTTTTCGTGCAGAAAAGTTTCATAAATTTACCTGAAGTGAACTAGTAGTTATGTTTGTGTGCTTTTGAGTGGCGTAAATCCATTCTGGCCTTCATTTATGAAATTGTGTGTGATTATATGTCCTGGAACGTGATTTTACCACTCTCTCATACATTTTGATTATATGAGATATTAGGCTAATTGGTCTGTACTGTTTTGGAATTAGATCCTCCTTTATGTAGTGAAGTTACATATATCATTTTGTGCATATTTGTTCCTCTTTGCCTGCAACTTTGCATCGCAATGGTCCACTGTACATCCTGTAGAATGCCACTAAACTGCCAAAAAAAAAAAAAATATATATATATATATATATATATATATATATATATATATATATATATTATCCCTGGGGATAGGGGATTAAGAATACATCCCACGTATTCCCTGCGTGTCGTAGAAGGCGACTAAAAGGGGAGGGAGCGGGGGGCTGGAAATCCTCCCCTCTCTCTCTTTTTTTTTTTTTTTTTTTTTTTCCAAAAGAAGGAACAGAGGGGGCCAGGTGAGGATATTCCAAAAAAGGCCCAGTCCTCTGTTCTTAACGCTACCTCGCTATCGCGGGAAATGGCGAATAGTATGAAAAAAAAAATATATATATATATATATATATATATATATATATATATATATATATATATATATATATATATATATATATATATATATATATATATATGTATTTTTTTTTTTTTTTTCCAAAGGAAGGAACAGAGAAGGGGGCTGGATGAGGATGTTTCCTCAGAGGCCCAGTCCTCTGTTCTTAATGCTACCTCGCTGACGCGGGAAATGGCGAATAGTATGAAAGAAAAAAGAAAAGGTTTACATTCCTAACTGAATTATGATTTATGATTCTACATCTTAGCCATAGATGTTGCTTGCAACCTAACAACAAAGTTGGAAAAATATCATGCATCGAATTACTTATAATCATCATAGTGATTGTAATTAAATCATCAGAGTGAGGAACTATATTTATATGGCAACAATTGTTGTTAGCCTTGAAATTATGAAAATTTTTCTTGTATTGGTGCATATATTTTGATGTTCCTATGAGTCCACGGGGAAAATGAAACACGATAAGTTTCAAGTGCACTTTTGTGTAATATTCACATCATCAGGGGAGACACAAGAGAGAAATATAACAGTCAGTTGATATGAATTTTGTTCTCCCTTAAGTGAATCAATTGCCTCCCAGCTTTCTTAGTCTGCTTCTTACAAGAAAGAAATATAGGTTTTCTTCCATGTTGGCTTTGTTCACATTGCACTTAGCAGGAGCCTACTATAAGACAGTCAGTGATTTGCTTTACAGGAAAAAAAGGCTTTAAAATGTGCTCAGGTAGGATAACATCATTTAGCTCGAGAAAATGTTGGAATGAATACATCTGATTCGTTTCCACCCCTTACTAAAAAAAATTTGATATTATTGGTGATTGAAAACAAGATTGTAAAAATATGAAAAGAAGGAAGGTGTTACTAAAAATGTTTGTATTCTTTTCAGCATCAATAACAAAGTTGGACCTCTTGTCTGCTAAGCAAGCTCGCAAGCAGGAGAATATGGAATTTGCAGAAAGCACCCTCATAGGACTGCTAGGCAGTGTTAGTTCTAGTTTATCTGATGCTGTGCTAGAGGTTGCACCTGGTGCTGAATATAATCCATTACAGGCAAAGTTACATAGGGAAGCAGCTAAGATGCTAGCCTGGTATGTATTAATCCATTCCTTATAAATGAGACTTATTTTATGTCTACTTAAAATCGGTACCCCTTCTCACTCAAAACTCCTGGAGTGTAACTCACACTGACCCTCCTTCAGGTGCCACACAATTTGCTCATTTTTTATCCTCCCCTTTTTTTATAGGCTCATTCTGTATCCATTCATTTTTTTTTTAATAATACTTGCTTAGTTCATCCTTATGTATTACTTGCTTAGTATATCATTATGTATCCATTCCCTTACTTGTCTCTACCTCTTTTAGTACTCCAACATATCTGTATCAACCACTAAACCCTTCCTTCACAAAGAGATTCCCCTTTCCCCACACACACACACACACACACACACACACACACACACACACACACACACACACACACACACTCACTTCATTGCCTTGATTTCAGATTTTTGGAAAAGTTTCATCTATCCATAGCCAATCTATTTATAAGACTTACATATTGCTAGCACAAAGAAAATTAGTTTTACATCATCTAATAGCTTGGACTTTAAGATTACTTCTTTAAGTCATTGTTCAAGTATGTATTGTTTAAATTTTTCTATGATATCCCATTTTCCATTGCATTTCCTTAGTTGAAAGTACTACTTGTTTATGAATACTCATGCAATTTCTTCATATCATTTTAACCATCTTTCAGACTCAGACCCATCCCAGAAACATGATACTTTGGTCCTGCTTGCAATTTTGCCTTGTCTTTTCCTTTTTAACATTTTCTGTAGTTCATTTTCAATTATTGTATTATTGTACCATTTGGAGCACATTCTTGTCAGTACACTTCTCACTCCAAAAGAATTTACATTCCTATGCTACTGAAAAAATTAAGCCTTTGACAGCAGGAACCTTTAGAAATAGCCAGAGAATACAAAGACTCTTTCATGAAAATAGATAAGAATAAGTCCAGTCCAACTCTTATTGATTCATGATTAATTTTTTCATTACAAGTCATAGCCTATTGCTGCCCATTAATTTTATAAAACACATGCATCCCTGTTGTGCAATAACTTTCAGTGAACCTGTCACATAGTGCACTTTTAACTAAATCACCGATTGTACCATTAGATTTGATATATGTCTTACTATTATTTAGAGCCTTTAAGATTTTTCTCCACACCATGCATTTTTTTTATTAACATTGTCAGAAACCTGTTTTTTATCAGATATGTATTACATACACTCTTTTTCTGGATTTCATATTTTCCCTGCACACTTCTAACCCTCCTGTAAGTTCAGGCCCCGATCACTCAGAGTAAAAAGATGTTTTGAAACGAGATGAATGAAGTATGTAAGACAAGAGAACAAATGGGAACATTGGTGAAGGGGGCAAATGGGGAGGTAATAACAAGTAGTGATGTAATGAGAAGGTGATGGAGTGAGTATTTTGAAGGTATGTTGAGTGTGTTTGATGATAGAGTGGCAGATATAAGGTGCTTTGGTCGGGGTGGTGTGCGAAGTGAGAGGGTCAGGGAGAATTTTTTGGTAAACAGAGAAGAGGTAGTGAAAGCTTTGCGGAAGATGAAAGCTGGCAAAGCATCGGTTTGGATGGTATTGCAGTGGAATTTATTAAAAGAGGGGGTGACTGTGCTGTTGACTGGTTTTTGAGGATATTCAATGTATGCATGGTTCATGGTGAAATGCCTAAGGATTGGCAGAATGCATGCATAGTGCCATTGTACAAAGGCAGAGGGATAAAGGTGAGTGTTCAAATTACAGAGGTATAAGTTTCTTGAGTATTCGTGGGAAATTATATGGTAGGGTATTGATTGAGAGAGTGAAGGCATGTACAGAGCATCAGATTGGGGAAGAGCAGTGTAGTTTCAGAATTAGTAGAGGATTATGTGGATCAGGTGTTTGCTTTGAAGAATGTATGTGAGAAATACTTAGAAAAACAAATGGATTTGTATGTAGCATTTATGGATCTGGAGAAGGCATATGATAGAGTTGATAGAGATGCTCTGTGGAAGGTATTAAGAGAATATAGTATGGGAGTTAAGTTGCTAGAAGCAGTGAAAAGTTTTTATCTGGGATGTAAGGCATGTATACAAGTAGGAAGAAAGGAGAGTGATTGGTTCCCAGTGATTATCAGTTTGCGGCAGGGGTGCGTGATGTCTCCATGGTTGCTTAATTTGTTTATGGATGGGGTTGTTAGGGAGGTGAATGCAGGAGTTTGGGAGAGAGGGGCAAGTATGCAGTCTTTGTCGATGAGAGGGCTTGGGAAGTCAGTCAGTTGTTGTTCGCTGATGATACAGCGCTGGTGGCTGATTCGGGTGAGAAACTGCAGAAGCTGCTGACTGAGTTTGGTAAAGTGTGTGAAAGAATGAAGCTGAGAGTAAATTGAATAAGAGCAAGGTTATTAGGTTCAGTAGGGTTGAGGGACAATTTTATTGGGAGGTAAGTTTGAATGGAGAAAAAACTGGAGGAAGGGAAGTGTTTTAGATATCAGGGAGTGGATTTAGCAGCGGATGGAACCATGGAAGTGAGTCACAGGGTGGGGGAGGGGTTGAAGGTTCTGGGAGTGTTGAAGAATGTGTGGAAGGGAGAGAACATTATCTCGGAGTGCAAAAATGGGTAAGTTTGAAGAAATAGTGGTTCCAACAATGTTATATGGTTGCGAGGCATGAGCTATAGATAGGGATATGCGGAGAAGGGTGGAATGTGTTGGAAATGAGATGATTGAGGACAATATGTGAGATGGTTTGATCGAGTAAGTAATGAAAGGGTAAGAGAGATGTGTGGTAATAAAAAGAGTGTGGTTAAAAGAGCAGAAGAGGGTGTATTGAAATGGTTTGGTCACATGGAGAGAATGAGTGAGGAAAGATTGACAGTGAGGATATGTGTGTCAGAGGTGGAAGGAATGAGAAGAAGTGGGAGACCAGATTGGAGGTGGAAGGATTGAGTGAAAAAGATTTTGAGTGATCAGGGTCTAAACATACAGGAGGGTGAAAGGCGTGCAAGGGATAGAATGAATTGGAACAATGTGGTATACCGTGGTCGACGTGCTGTCAGTGGATTGAACCAGGGCATGTGAAGCGTCTGGGGTAAACCATGGAAAGTTTTGTGTGGCGTGGATGTGAAAAGGGAGATGTGGTTTCGGTGCATTACACATGACAGCTAGAGACTGTGTGTGAATGAATGTGTCCTTTGTTGTCCTTTCCTAGCGCTACCTTGCGCACACGGGGGGGGGCTGCCATTTTATGTGTGGCGGGGTGGCGACGGGAATGGATGAAGGCAGACAGTATGAATATGTACATGTGTATATATGTATATATCTGTGTATGTATATGTATGCATACATTGAAATGTATAGGTATGTATATGTGCATGTATGGGCGTGTATGTATATACATGTGTATGTGGGTGGGTTGGGCCATTCTTTTGTCTGTTTCTTGTGCTACCTCGCTAACGCAAGAGACAGCGACGAAGTTTAATGAAAACAATTAATAATGTTTTTACATGTAATTTGCCTTTTTCTTTCAGCAAAGGCCTTGTTGCTCAGGGATGTGCTGTACTTGCTGGAACTGTTGTTGGTCTTAACCCCAGTTTGGCTACTTTAGCAGCAACTGATACCACCCTTCTCACACTACCCCCAAATGAAGCTGGTCATCTGTGTGCACGTTCAATTATCACTCTTAATAAGTGGTGGTCACTGGATGAAAGACGACTTCTTATGTTGTGTGGAGATTCATCATCCCATATTCCACCTTGGATGGATAAACTCCTTACAGGTACGTTGTTTTGTTATACATTTAAGAACCTCTTCCAAGGTGGATAAATTTACAGCTTCCATCTTTTTCTATGAATTATCTCCGTTACTGTCTTTCTTGCTTTCCAAAACTAGAACTTCTCTGTTAGCTTTTTGTGTTCTTCAGATACAGTGACCAAACCTGAGAAGCATTTTATAGTTTTGGCCTTATGCATGATATAGATAGCTCACTAAGTATTTCCTTATCTATATACTTGTGAGCTATCTACCTATTTCTCTATATCTCTAATGCTTGTTCCCTCCTGGAACTCCCATGAAGGGGGTGGCCACAACAAGAATGTCTCCACTTATTCCTGTCCTTACATGCCTCCCGTGCATACACCATTCCACATGTTTTTCCACCAGTTTTGTCCCTCCAGTACTCTTCCACCCTTTTTTCCCCATTGGAAAGCTATTCCAATATTTGCTGGCAGGCAGTTTGTCTTCTTAACGATTCTTCTATTACAGGAATCTGGTGACAGGATGATATACACTCCAAAGTCCTTTTCACCCACAGAATTTTGAAGCTTATTTTTCCTCTAGATGATAATCATTGAGACCATCTTTTGCTTTAACCCATCCACATTACTTTACATTTGCTTGGGTTGAATTTCATCAGCCAAGTTTCAGACCAACTCTGGAGATTTGACAAGGATTTCTGCACACACTGTAAATACAGTTATTAACACACTATCTGTCTAAGGAGCTTTGTAAACCTCCTCACTTTCACTGGATTTCTTTCTTTCTTATCCATGTAGATTCATTATTTCCAGCATTGGCATGATGGTGCCAGGAACTAAAGAATGAATGGTCTCATTTGCTCACATCCACTTTTTAACTGTCACATATAATGCATCAAAACTGGAGCCTTCATCCACAATCAGACCCCACAGACCTTTACTGTGATTTCCCCCAACTGCTTTCCATGCTGTTCAGCCCACTGACAGCAAGTTGTCCCCTGTAAACCACATTGCTCCAGTTCACTGTGGTCCTTGCATGTCCTTCACTTTTCTGCATGTTCAAGCCCCAAGCACTCAAAATCTTATTCACTACATCAGTCCACCCCCAGTTCAGACTCCCTCTTCTTTTCCCCTCCATTTTTGACACATATATCCTCTATCCACCTCCAGTTCAATCTCCCCTTCTTTTCCCCTCCATTTTTGACTCATATATCCTCTTTGCCAACCTCTCCTCACTTTTTCTCTTCGTATGTCCACACAGTTTCAGAACACCCTCTTCAACTGTCGCGACCATACTCTTATTATTACCATACCTCTTCCTATCCCTGTCATTATTTACTCAATCAACTCTCTTACCATGGTATTTATTTCAGTATTTTGTAGGATATATCCCTCTTCCTTGACTGGTAGTAAAGGTATATCCGGGTGTTCAGTTGTAAATCCACTTTTAAACTTTGTATTCATTTCCTCACATATGCCCTCAATTGTATTAATAACTTTTCCTCTTGAGCTTCTCAGTGTTTATACTTTGGTCCTTTATGTCTGTCCCATATAAACCTGTGAAATGGATTTTAGTGTTCTTTTGACTTGTACTGTTTTTATGCCTCACTTGCTCTTCACTTTAAGTCCAGATTTTATAATATCTTGTGCTCTTTATCTTTCAGTTGCAAACTGAATTATATGTTTCTTGTATCTTTTCCATAATGTGTGTATGTGCTCTCACTTTTTCCCATTACATAAAGCATTACTTTGATTATCTATCTACCCATCTCTCACCATACATTCCTATTGGCATATATCTTTCTACATTTTCATTATAGATTTCACAAATTTTTATTTACCATTTGCTCTTTACCTATGCTATGAAATTCAGCCTCCCAGTCTGTCTCCTTGAAATATGTGATGATGGTTTCATAATTTCTTATATATATTTGCTACAATTTTGGAGTCGGCTGTTAGTCTGTAGGTACTACATTTTTATGAAATTTCACATCAAGTGCTAGGTGATCATTTTTTCCATGTTAAGGTTCCCATATAATTTTGCCTGTCTCAAGAGTACTGTGCATGGAGTGAATCCTCTTTAGAATTTATACCCACACCTCTAACCCTAGTGCCTTTTGTGTGTGTTGGGGTAGAAATGTCTTCTGCATACATTTTCAGACTTAAATCTTCGCTTATTTTCACCCAGTTGCTGATCAAAAGAATCCCTGTCTATGTCCTTATATATGGTATCTTAGAATCATATGGCTACTCTTGCTGATTCTTGGAGAATTGAGATTGTTCTTTCATTATTTTCATCGGAAAGATGAGTTGGTTTTTTTATCTTTGTGTTAGACTGTACACCATTAGGGTTATCAAACAGATTTCATCAATTAATTATCATGCCTAAAATATCCGGGCTAAAACGTCTCCTGTTACCATTACATGCTAGAATCATAAGGTGTCCCTCACCAGTAGGGTTAAATCTCCCCTTTCTCTGCCCTTTGCATATTTCGCTGGGAAAACTGTATGCTTTGAGATCCGTGCTGTTTTTGATGTCAGTAGAACCTGTGATATATAGCCTAAGCTCATCCACATGAGCCTTAGATTCAAGTTATGCTTCATTCCTTACCAGTCTACCAGCATTTGTAGATAGAATCTTTAGCATGGACCTTCTTTTGCTGATTCCTCTGAAGCCCACCTCTTTAAGTTCCAGTGATTAGCATTAATCTTGTGGATGGTATGAGCACAGAAAATTACAGGGGACAGTATTTTTGGGGGGACAGAAGGTTCAAAGACTCTAGCATTTCTAAGTAGTTATATATCTTTTGGCTTCTTGTTTCAAGAAATTGATCTCATGGCTAATTGGCTTTATGCTTTGAGTTCACTCTCTTCCACATTAGATAAGAGTTAGTGAAGATGGCCTTTTTTCAGGACTACATCTAACTAGACCATCTAATATGGCTTGTATGGAGAAACAGTTACTGTGTTGGAGTGGTTTAGGCTGGATTTTCTTTTTTTTGTGCGTGTGTGTGGTGAGGGACCATCTGCTAAAGCTATAGGAATTTTTTTTTTCCTTTTTTTGTGTATGGTGAGGGATCATCTGCTAAAGCTGTAGGAAAAATTGCATGTAGCCATTGAACCAAATTTCATTGCACACAAAATAATATTCTCTTCTCTCTTTGATCTGAACCAAGTATCACCTGAAGATGGTTCTTCTCTTTTCCACATTTAACATTCCAAAACTTAGTAAAATCCTCAAAAGCTTTAGGCATAGTGGCAATTTGTTATAAGCTTTGTATAGACTGTCTTGCTTGAGGCAAAACTCAATATTTTGAATTACATATATTTTTTCTTGTACTGTTAGTTTATAAGGAGATGAAAGAATTTGCCCCAGAAGAAATACAACCCCTGGCAGAAGTGAGACACTCTACGCTGCCACCACTGGAGAGCAAGATGGGTAACATCCTCACTCTAGCAGCCACACAGTGTCCTACTTTACCCAAAGTTTGGTTTCACATTGCCTCATGGTGTTTTAGGTAAGAAGAATGGGAACTTAGCCTTATTCAATATTGTCATTGCTTCTGCAGTATGTTTGCATTGTAAATTTTAACTTCTGTCCTTTATCATGGTTTTATGGTATATTGCCTTTGATTAGCCATGAAAGCTGTTCTGTTGAAGAAGTGAAGAAATTATCTCTCTTAACCTCTAAATATTTTCATTTCCTATTTGCCTGTTTCTTATCCTGTGATTTGAAGATAAGTGGAGTTTAAGAATGTCTCAGTTTATAAAGAAGGATCCAAACAATGAGATTTCCTCAAAGGCTCCTTTATCTGTTCCTGATGCCACTTTGCTGGGAAAGAAAATGGCAGGAGATTAGAATCATTCTTTTCATAGTTTCGTACTTGTTCGCTGTTTCCCTGTTTTAGCAAGGTAGTGCCAGGAACAGATTACACAATATCCTTGTTGCTTACATCATATATCCAATTGTCATGACTCATGCACAGAAACCTGAACCCACCATTTTGCTGCTAAGCCACACAGACCAATATGTGGTTTTCCCTTATGACTCCAAATACCCTAGTTCAATCCACTGACAGCACATCAGCTGCCATGTGTTATACCACATGGCTTCAATTCACCATAATACCATGCATTTCCATATATATTATATGACCAGAAGAACCCTTTCATGGGTTTTCTGGATCTTTGAGTCCACACTGCATGCAGGAACTTTGAAATTATTAGACTTTTTTGGAGAGAGAACATCCTTGACAAGCATGTACTTCTCTCCATCTGTTGACAGACAAAGCCTTACTGAAGGTGACTTCCCACTTGCAGTGTAACCATTGACACTGACTGGCACTAGATTTGGGAAAGAAAAAGTCATTCAGGATCCTTTACATATGATTAATCTGCTCCACTTTATGCTATACCTCACCAACATGTCTTTTATCCCCAAAAGCAAATATAACAGAGCTGCAAACCACACTAAGTAGTGCATTCAGAACAATCAGTGGCTGCCTAGCAACGACAGAAACTTTACTCAACATAGGCAGAACTAGTTGTTATTAATGAGGCTCAAAAGGAAGAAAATGCAACTGTGTTCCTCATAAACTTTAAAAAAGAGAGGATGCCTTGGATGAGGATGTGCTAAAAAGAAAAAGAGAGGATGGATGAGGATGTGCTCACTCAGAAAATCATGTTAGAGTGTTAGGTTTTAGGAAAACAAGGCAAGACAAGTATCCATCTTCTAAGTACCTGCTCATGTTTGATTCAGTGGAAATGAACTGGTCAGTTGGTGGATGTACAAAGAATTAGGTAGATTTTTATATATACCTAACCTTAGGACAATTAAAGATAATCAAAAGGAACTTTCAAGAGAAGGAGCTATTGGCAAGAGGGATGTGAAAGACAACAGTAGTAGTATAAAATTGTATGATGATATACACAGAGGTGTATTATTGAGGCTAGACTAATGCTAGGGTACAAGAGTGGATAGGAATATGAGGCTCATTTTGAAGATGTTGCTGATTAATGTAAGATGTGTCTTTCTTAGGAAAATGTAGATCTAATCATTATGCTCCAGACTGTAGTGTAATGTCTTATTTTTGAATGAGATGATATGATCAATATAAATTTTGGAGGTAATGTATATGGAACATTGTGAACTAATTTCTATGAGTCTGTAGCTAGGTACAACTGGTAATATTGTAGCCCAGGTACCACAGTGTATTATAGATGGGTCCCTTTTCTCTTGATAATAATTTTTGAATACTAGACAGCAGTAGAGGAAACAAGTTAATTGAGCAAGTTGAATTTTGTTTTGGCTAAATAGAGTGGAGTGAGATAAATCTCATTTATAGCAAATCAAAGTGGAATGAAGTTTTCAACAACAGTAATGCAAAAGTTAACACTTTCCTGTTTATCATAAAAAAGGTTTAAAAACTAAAGGCAAGTGTTTTGCATATATTATTAGAGTAAGCATCATGGTTGAAGACAAAGAAACACTACAGAAAGACTTATTTGTAGTTTATTGATGAGCAGAAGAGAACCGGGTAGAGTTTAATGAAAATATGTTTTAGCATATTACTCATGAAACAGTTTGCATTATATTAGCATCTCCTTGCAAAGGCCTACATTGAAAGTGATGAAATTTCAAATATCTGAGAGTTGTCATGAATGAGAAACATTAATTGAGAGAGCATATTGGTGGTATAGTACTCTCAAGCCAAATTACGAGTTGTACAATCATGAGAACTTTAACAATGAGAGACAGAAAGTGTATGATGAAAATATCTAATATTGATGTGCATAAGTAGATTTGAATGGTACTGTGCTCTTTGGTGACCATTGAAACAGATGGAAATGATAAGATAGTGTGGATTCAGGAAAACTTAACAAAAACAAAAAAAAAAGGATGAGCATCTAGAATATTAACTATCATGTGAGGTTGAAGGAATGCAAACTCTGCAGCCTAGAAAGGCAGCAAAAGATCTGTGATAGTTGATTTTTTTTTTTTTTTTTTTTTTTGCTTTGTCGCTGTCTCCCGCGTTTGCGAGGTAGCGCAAGGAAACAGACGAAAGAAATGGCCCAACCCACCCCCATACACATGTATATACATACGTCCACACACGCAAATATACATACCTACACAGCTTTCCATGATTTACCCCAGACGCTTCACATGCCTTGATTCAATCCACTGACAGCACGTCAACCCCGGTATACCACATCGCTCCAATTCACTCTATTCCTTGCCCTCCTTTCACCCTCCTGCATGTTCAGGCCCCGATCACACAAAATCTTTTTCACTCCATCTTTCCACCTCCAATTTGGTCTCCCTCTTCTCCTCGTTCCCTCCACCTCCGACACATATATCCTCTTGGTCAATATTTCCTCACTCATTCTCTCCATGTGCCCAAACCATTTCAAAACACCCTCTTCTGCTCTCTCAACCACGCTCTTTTTATTTCCACACATCTCTCTTACCCTTACGTTACTTACTCGATCAAACCACCTCACACCACACATTGTCCTCAAACATCTCATTTCCAGCACATCCATCCTCCTGCGCACAACTCTATCCATAGCCCACGCCTCGCAACCATACAACATTGTTGGAACCACTATTCCTTCAAACATACCCATTTTTGCTTTCCGAGATAATGTTCTCGACTTCCACACATTTTTCAAGGCTCCCAGAATTTTCGCCCCCTCCCCCACCCTATGATCCACTTCCGCTTCCATGGTTCCATCCGCTGCCAGATCCACTCCCAGATATCTAAAACACTTCACTTCCTCCAGTTTTTCTCCATTCAAAAAATCAAGGGCATCAAGAACTGGATCCGAAAGCTTATCATCAAGGGAAAACAGATCTGTTAAGTATGCAGTTATATTTGGGAATATTCCAAGAAAATGTAAAGCAAAATCCTGAAAGTTAAGCAAAACAGTTGAGGAGATTGTTCAGTGTAATACCTGGAAAAAAGAAACATATGTACATGGAACAACTACACAAAATTTTGAAGATAACTAGATACATATGGTTGAGGTCATTCTCTAATGAGTTTTGATTGTTGGCATAGAGAAATAATTTTATTTATCTAGCAAGATGTGCAATAAGCTCTGTACAGTAGCCCTGCTTTTTTGGCTAAATTTTATCATTGGTACTTGTAGATACTCGTATCTCTCTCCAGCAAAGACCTGGCCTCAGTGATGAGTTCTGTCTATAAACAAATTTTTTCTTAAATAGATTGATTGAAGTTACATAAAAAGATCTTGAGAAGCAAAGTAGCTTGGCAAAATATAGATTGATTATTTCCTGTATTTAGAGATTGTTTGGTGCATTATTGAACATGAAAGAATTGAAAGTTGTTTCTTCGTCAGAGAATAGAGTTGTGTGAATTTAGAGCTGCAGGGGCTGGAGGGCCACTGTTTTCATACTCCCCAGTTTATTATTTCTGCTTGGTTTGAGTAAAATCTGAAAGTTTGTGAATTCCAGAGCCATGGAAGTAAGATAACATTGTTACAGTTGTGCATTGATAGTGAAGCTTAGATTTAGAACTCATTGCTGTCTGCTCATTACAGCCAGTAGTTCTGTGGTTTGTGTAATCATTTACTTTGTAACTGATATTCCAAAGGTTAGCTACATTCTGTATTTGACAAATCAAAGATAATTAGATGTAATGTAATATTTCAGGAATTTCATTATGTGGTAAGAGGAAAATATTCTCATGTATTCTCATTTGCCAGATGGGGTAGGAAAATCCTTGAGCACAGTAGCACCAGTGACTCTCAGCTGTCTGAGGCTGACCGTACCCATATAGAAGAAATTCTTGAGCCGGTTCTTGGGTTAGATTCAGATGACTTGCAATCTAAGGTAGAGGAGGTGTCTTCAGTGTTAGGAAGCTGGAGACCAGGACAAGACACAGAAGAGGAAGAGGAAGAAGACCTCCGGCTTGAAGAAGTACAAGGAGCCCATCAGGTTAGTCGAGATTTTGAGTTACTCTTCATAGGGATATTAAGTGCAAGGATTATTAGTCACTGAATTACATTGTGACTCCCAGTAATTAGTGCCATGCCTCAGGCTTATAAGACCAGTATATTGTATGCCAGTGCCATACCCCAAGTAGTTTAGTAATGACTGGATAGATAACACTAGAAATGTATTCTCACTAAGCTAGACTAGTTAGAAAGCTGCTTTTACAGTGTGAAGCATCTAGATTCCCTGAAGGATTACCATGCTTTTGGCACAGAATAATGTCATAGGCTAAGCTAGGAAGGAGTAACCAGTCACACTAAATGTAGAAATTCAGTTTTCCATATTTAAGAATATGTAATGTATAGTGTGCAATTGATGATGTGAATGTGTAATATCTGGTCATGTGTTACATAGAGAGAAACTCAAATCAGAAAGTATAGTTGATCATTTCTACAGAGCCATGAGAAATATGACTAGATACTTTAACGATTTATATTAGAAGTATGCTTCTGTTTTTCTCTCAATAAGTGTGTTTATGATAGAGAAGATAAGATTGGACAAATAAAATTATTGTGGTATTGTGTCAGTGAATATCTGTATAAAAGAACCCATGTAGAATAGGAGCCCAGCAAATAGTGAAGGCATTGTGAACTTCATGAAAATACAAGCATCAGTTTTGGTTTACCTCTAGAGTATGTCTAAAGAGAGATTTTTAACTGTAGAGCCATGGCAGTTTTTTCATTCTTTTTGTAAGAGAAATTGGCCATTGTCCATTCTTACTCTTACATGATTCAGTTGATTTACAGAGTTGTGACATTGCTATTTGATCTAGTTACAATTTCCTCTTAATTGATACTTATAATGGCAATAAGATATGAGATGAAGCTAAAGTTATTTTGATTTTCATGGAGGTATTGATGTCATTCGTTACATGATTTTTTTGTATGTGTGTTTGGATATGGTAATCAGAAATGAAAAAAAAAATATGTTTGCCATGCATCATTGTTATTTTGGTTTTTATATATCAAGGTGCAACACGTCACCCTGAACACAGCTACATAGGGCATTGCTTTCAAGCATATGCACTGTCATCTGCAGTCCATGTAGTTGTATCACAGTTTCCAGCAAAACTTTTGTAGCTTCTGGAAGAGTTGCCCAGCACATGTCCCTTCTATATTTCTTGTTTTTTCCACTTCTTCTTAATTGGAGATGGAACCTTGGGAGTATCAATCATCATTTAGGCCCAGCATTAGCCAGCATGGTATGAAGCCCTCTTGATTTGTTGGATGAGTGCATCCTTTGTCAGGGGAAGCAGTCCACTTTTAAAGGAAGACCAGTTTGTGATGCACACATCACCGCTAGAATGGACATACAGCAAAATCAGAAAGCACACCAGGGGCTAGCTAGTCCTCATTTTATTCTTGTGCAGCGCTCTAAGCTCAGAAAACTGGTGTGACATTGTTATATGCTTTCCATGTGTTTCAAGTAGTCTTCTTACCTACACATCTAAAAAATTACACTAATGCAGCCAGTGAATGCATTGAACATTGGCAAAGCAACAATCTCATCAGCCTCATTGCCCTGGCCATTGTATGAACTGCTTAGAAACAAATCTTCCACCCAGTTGAATGGTAAACCACATCTCAGAAATGTTGAAGGACAAGGCTCTTCTCACCTCCAGAATGACCATATCTTTGTTACCAGTCAGTCTGATATGCCAATGTGTTATAGCATCTTTTGCATGTAGCATAATTTTCATATTGGCCTACTTGTGATTGATTGGAGCAATTGCTCACATATCTTAGGGTTTCACACTCAGTACAATAATGTATGTTGATGACCTGTTTGATGGTCTCTGTTGCTGCTATTCAAATTGCTTGGAATGAGAATAGCACCACTTTGTCATCAGTTAAATGAAATTTACTCCAGTTTTTATTAACTAAACTGTTTGGCTCCATATGTTTCCAAACTCCCTTTTCCCTTTTACTCCTCCCACACATTTACCTTTCTTGCTGGAAGCAGTTAAGAATTAGTTTAAGGCAGGAACACTCGGGTTGCATTATTTTGGCAGGGCCAGGTCACAGCATATTAAGAATGTCAATCCCTTTAGGAGTAATGGCACTGTATTACTCAGGGACCAGATCTTCCAAGCACGTACCAGTTAAGTTTTCTTTCTAGTTCATAGTTTGCCATTTTATGATGATGTGCATGCATGCTTTTGATATTCAAGAACCCATACAGGTCACTCTCTTATCTATGATGCAGTATTGATTTCTGAGAAAAGCAAAGTCACTCTGCAACATAGACAGCTGCTCCTGTCTTCTTAATTTCTTTTGGAGAGGAGGCTAACTAAAGAGGGGAAGTTCTTTGTGATTCTGACTGCTTAGAAGCCTTGTATGTTTTGAGTTAGAGACCCACAGTCACATAAGGAGGTTGGAGGGATATTTTTATTTATTTTCCACATGCTAGCTCTCCCATTCTCTTGCAAGGTGGGCAATGCTCACCTGACATAATTATTTACAGATCACTTTCTTATCAAGATCAAAATCACATTCAACATCCATTGTATATTTAATCACCATCATTAGTGCCTCAGAGGCTTTCATTAATTTACTGGGTCGAGCATACACAGCTGCATGCAGTGTTGTGGAAAGCAGCAAGTAAACATGCTTGGGAAGGACAGGGTCATATCTTCTTTCTCTGTTTTGTGGATAACAGACATAGCAGGGTTTTACCTAGATGCTAATTATACTTGTAGTTGCCGGTGACATAACGTATTTCTGCATACCAAAAAAGTATGCCATTGAATTTAATTGAGGGTGAGATGTATAAGTATAATTGCAGTAGTTGTTAAACATATATAACTGTAAAATATGTTTACAAAAGATAAGGGGCTATTGAAAAAATAACTTTGGTATTATCATTCTGCATTTCTCCTAAAGTGAAACAGGCATGCGATACCCCCACCCTCACATGGAAGATGGAGATGGAGGTCATTGTGAACTTCCAATTAACATGGCCCTTTTTCAAAAGTATAATCCCTCAAAATTTGGTTGAAATTGGTCCACTGTCCTAGAAGTAGTTAGGCAGACAGTCACACAGACTTTCAGTGCTCTATGTATATAGATATTGCTTAAAAGTTATGTTTTCTATAGATGATGCTGAAATTATAGATTTTTATAAATTTCAAGAATGTGTGGAAGTCGAGAACATTATCTCGGAAAGCAAAAATGGGTATGTTTGAAGGAATAGTGGTTCCAACAATGTTGTATGGTTGCGAGGCGTGGACTATTGATAGAGTTGTGCGCAGGAGGATGGATGTGCTGGAAATGAGATGTTTGAGGACAATGTGTGGTGTGAGGTGGTTTGATCGAGTAAGTAACTTAAGGGTAAGAGAGATGTGTGGAAATAAAAAGAGCATGGTTGAGAGAGCAGAAGAGGGTGTTTTGAAATGGTTTGGTCACATGGAGAGTCTGAGTGAGGAAAGATTGACCAAGAGGATATATGTGTCGGAGGTGGAGGGAACGAGGAGAAGAGTGAGACCAAATTGGAAGTGGAAAGATGGAGTGAAAAAGATTTTGTGTGATCGGGGCCTGAACATGCAGGAGGGTGAAAGGAGGGCAAAGAATAGAGTGAATTGGAGCGATGTGGTATACCGGGGTTGACGTGCTGTCAGTGGATTGAATCAAGGCATGTGTATGGGGGTGGGTTGGGCCATTTCTTTCGTCTGTTTCCTTGCGCTACCTCGCAAACGCGGGAGACAGCGACATAGCAAAAAAAAAAAATAGATAAAAAAATAGATAAATTTCAATACATACCTAAAGTTACTGTATATTAATTTTTGGTTGTTTTTGACAGGTTGGGTCCCAGATCACATCAGCTTTACAGTCTTGGGGTCTGTCAAGTAACCTAGTCACAGATCTCAGTGCTAGTTTGGTGGAAGTTCATCGAGCAGCACAGGAACGACACTACACTGTTCTCATTGCAGCTGCTAAAGCCTATTTCCGGTTTTTGAAGATCAGTCTTGGGGTATGATGATAATGAGTTATGTACCATATTTTGGAGCTCATAAGACACATTGGTATATAAGACATGCCCATATTCTAAAGGAATGTTTTTCAAGAACTGTTTTAGTATATTCCACCATACTTGTATTTGCTGTTTACAGTTACCACTACTGTGGGATTAGAAAACATTTTTGCACTGAATTATTATACTCTCAAGGAAAAAACGTTATATGATTAACTCTCCATCGAAATGTGACTATTGTACTCTTCCCCTACATGCAGTGTCTGCAAAAAGCCTTGTCCGCCCCATACATTTTTAAAGGTGATTCACGGCTAAGGGTTACTGTGGGTACCAGCATAAAATGCTTTCAGGGTGAAATATTCATTCATTTTGGTTTTGAGATTAGTGTTCTAGCAGTGTGAGCACCAGTGTGCCTTAGGCTATTTCTAGGGAATGATGTTCTTTCTTTATTCTTCTGGCTGTCAGTTATTTTTTAAATTTCTCTTCTAGAGGCTTTATTTCTTCCACTTCTGCTTCAAGATGGTTGGTTCTTACCTTCCTAAGGAGGAGAGAGCCTGAATTCTTGCCAGGATGCAAGAAAATGTGGATACACATGAGAGTTCCAGGTAAAATGGGCACTTGGAATGCCTTATCAAGTGGCTGCTTCCTGCAACACCTCATCATTGTCTCGCCTCATTCATGAAATCAAGACCGTATGGACCCAAAACCTGGACCTAGAATACTTCTGGGACCTTGCCAATTCCATGTCCAGACATTGCAGATGGTAATCAGGGTCAAAGGAGAAATGACAAAGTATAAAATGTAACTGTGACATTGCCTTTAAAAATGTTTGGGGAGGTAAACAATGTTTTTTGCCAACGCTGTTGACTGTTTTTGATGACTCTCAGCTTTAAGCTGTTCTTCTTGTTTCCTCCATTCTCTAGCGATTTTATCCAAGGGTGGTTGCACAAAATATCAGGAGTGGTAGAGGATGTGTGGAGCAGGTGTTTACTTTAAAGATTGGGTGTGAGAAATATTTAGAGGAGCAGATAGATTTGTATGTGGTATTAATTGATATGAAAAAAGCATATGATAAGGTTGATAGAGATGCCTTATGGAAGGTGGTACATATATATGGTGTGGGAGGAAGGCTGTCAGAGGCAGAGAAGTTTTTTCAAGAATGTAAGACATGTGCACGAGTAGATAGGGAGGAGAGGGAATGAATCCAAGTGAAAGTGAGTCTGTGACAGGGTTGTGTGATGCTACCTTGGCTGTGCTTATCATGCTTCTAGAAATGGAGGTTGTATTTTCAAATTTCCAATGGTTTTAGTAGATTTTCTTTTACGTTTGTCTTAGCTTCATGAAAAAAAGTGTGAAGGATTGATATATCCTATATTTATGGAAGAAAAGTGTGTGAGACTTAATTTGTATATGAAGGTAATTTTGATGTGTAGTTTCAGAATGGTGGTTCAACTTTGGGATGTGACATGAATTATGACCAACTCCCATTCTGTAGATTAGAATAGAAGGTAGCTTTTATTTGAGGATATACAGTATAATTCATCAGCTTGTTTTTGACATGGTCAAACTGTTTTAAGTCAGGTAATCTTTGTTAACATTCTCACACTTCTTTCACTAACCATATGCATCACCTTGCAAGCCAGATCAGACAACCTCCTTCCATTCTACTCAAGGTCCCACTACCTCTCCACCCACATCTGACAAAAACTTGCGTAACTTTGCATTTTCAAAGATGCTTGCAACTTCCATCCTCTTACAATCATCATTTATTCTTCTCTCTTCTCACCACACACTCATATAAAGCTGCATCTTTTGTCAAAAGTAGTTCAGGGTTATTACATTTATTCAAGGCCTCATGCACCATTAGTGGAAGTTAGTTTACAGATTTAAGGTCACTAGCACCATCCTCACAGGCTGGCAAAAATAGCAGGGACACCAACTCCTTTAGCTAGATTTTGTGCTTCATGTACTGTTCTGAAAATGAAGTTAATGTGAAAGAAAGAAAGAGTGTAAGGAACCTCTTTGATCAAAATGTGTTGCTTAATTAGAATGAGCTGAGACTTTATTAGATCAGTAAGATGCACTAGTGCACTTGGATCATAAGCTAGACATAATGGAGCTTGAGGAAATATTGGAGTGGTGATAGTAGGCACATAAGTCAGTGGAGCTAAAGAAGACTTTAATTGAAAACCATATATATTAAGATGAGAAAATGATAAAGCGGAATTGTATTACATCAGTTGTCTTTATTTTTCAGCATACTGTTAGCCATGCAGATCAGTGTACTGTGGCAACTTTGCGTCTACTGCGGCTGATGGTTAAGCATGCTTCAGAGCTCAGAGAAGTACTGGAAAAGGGTCTAGCTGAAACACCTACACGACCATGGAAGACTATCATTCCTCAGGTAATGGTCATGTGAGAAACTGCAGAAGCTGGTGACTGAGTTTGGTAAAGTGTGTGGAAGAAGAAAGTTAAGAGTAAATGTGAATAAGAGCAAGGTTATTAGGTACAGTAGGGTTGAGGGTCAAGTCAATTGGGAGGTGAGTTTGAATGGAGAAAAACTGGAGGAAGTGAAGTGTTTTAGATATCTGGGAGTGGATCTGGCAGCGGATGGAACCATGGAAGCGGAAGTGGATCATAGGGTGGGGGAGGGGGCGAAAATTCTGGGGGCCTTGAAGAATGTGTGGAAGTCGAGAACATTATCTCGGAAAGCAAAAATGGGTATGTTTGAAGGAATAGTGGTTCCAACAATGTTTTATGGTTGCGAGGCGTGGGCTATGGATAGAGTTGTGCGCAGGAGGATGGATGTGCTGGAAATGAGATGTTTGAGGACAATGTGTGGTGTGAGGTGGTTTGATCGAGTGAGTAACGTAAGGATAAGAGAGATGTGTGGAAATAAAAAGAGCGTGGTTGAGAGAGCAGAAGAGGGTGTTTTGAAGTGGTTTGGGCTCATGGAGAGAATGAGTGAGGAAAAATTGACCAAGAGGATATATGTGTCGGAGGTGGAGGGAACGAGGAGAAGAGGGAGACCAAATTGGAGGTGGAAAGATGGAGTGAAAAAGATTTTGTGTGATCGGGGCCTGAACATGCAGGAGGGTGAAAGGAGGGCAAGGAATAGAGTGAACTGGAGCGATGTGGTATACCGGGGTTGACGTGCTGTCAGTGGATTGAATCAAGGCATGTGAAGCGTCTGGGGTAAACCATGGAAAGCTGTGTAGGTATGTATATTTGTGTGTGTGGACGTATGTATATACATGTGTATGGGGGGGGTTGGGCCATTTCTTTCGTCTGTTTCCTTGCGCTACCTCGCAAACGCAGGAGACAGCGACAAAGTATAATAAGAAAAAATATACTATTATTTTGAATTTTTGAATTTGTGATATTTAGAATAGTATGTAATTGAATGATTAATCAGTTTTTGTAACTGTACAAAGTCAGTAGTTTGATTGTGTGCTCGAGTATTGATTTTTGTTTTTTTTTCTATTGGAACCATGGAAGCGGAAGTGGATCATAGGGTGGGGGAGGGGGCGAAAATCCTGGGAGCCTTGAAGAATGTGTGGAAGTCGAGAACATTATCTCGGAAAGCAAAAATGGGTATGTTTGAAGGAATAGTGGTTCCAACAATGTTGTATGGTTGCGAGGCGTGGGCTATGGATAGAGTTGTGCGCAGGAGGATGGATGTGCTGGAAATGAGATGTTTGAGGACAATGTGTGGTGTGAGGTGGTTTGATCGAGTAAGTAATGTAAGGGTAAGAGAAATGTGTGGAAATAAAAAGAGCATGGTTGAGAGAGCAGAAGAGGGTGTTTTGAAATGGTTTGGGCACATGGAGAGAATGAGTGAGGAAAGATTGACCAAGAGGATATATGTGTCGGAGGTGGAGGGAACGAGGAGAAGTGGGAGACCAAACTGGAGGTGGAAAGATGGAGTGAAAAAGATTTTGTGTGATCGAGGCCTGAACATGCAGGAGGGTGAAAGGCGGGCAAGGAATAGAGTGAATTGGATGGATGTGGTATACCGGGGTTGACGTGCTGTCAGTGGATTGAATGAGGGCATGTGAAGCGTCTGGGGTAAACCATGGAAAGCTGTGTAGGTATGTATATTTGCGTGTGTGGACGTATGTATATACATGTGTATGGGGGTGGGTTGGGCCATTTCTTTCGTCTGTTTCCTTGCTCTACCGCGCAAACGTGGGAGACAGCAAAAAAAAAAAAAAAAAACTTAATGTGAGGTGTGTTAGTTGTTTGAGTGAGGATTTGTCAAGTCAAATGATTATGAAATGCATGATTAGATTCAACTATTTTTTTTTGTGGTTTAATGAAATGATTGTGAATGTCGGTTGCTTGGGTGAGGGAGGTATGCAAAGTGAGCGAGGATCAGCAAGTGGAATGGTAAATAGAAAGTTGTTAAAAGCCTTGCATAAAATGAGGCATGACAAGGTGGCTGGAGTGGTTGGGATTGCAGTTGAATTTCTCAAGAAAGATGATTGTGGTGTTGATTGGTGAAGTACTTGAGGATTGGCAGAATGTCTGTATAGTGCAACTGTATAAAGGCATGGGGAAAAAAGGGAATCTTCAAATTTCAGAGGCATTTTTTGTTGAGTGTACCTGGTAATTTGTACAGGAGAATGGTGATTAAAAGGTTAGTGGTATGCATAGAGCTTCAAATCACGGAGAAAAAGTGTGGCTTCAGGAGTTGTAGAGGATGTGTGGATCAGGTGATTGCTTTGAAGAACGTGTGAGAAATACTGAGAAGAGAAACAGGAGTCATATGTAGCATTTATGGTTCTGGAGAAAGCATATGTCTGAATGTATGTGTAATGCTGCTGTACACCCAATGAGAAGTTATTCAGCAACCATATGGCTAGATACTATATGGTACACCACACAAGAATTTTTGAAAAAAAACTCCTGAGGTAAGGTGCATGGTTGTTATCCCTGACCTTCTGAGTTGCCAGTTACTATATAGTTTGTGACTGGTATCCCATTTTACAGTGGCCTTACATGCAGATTGTGCCTCAAGAACCAAATTATACCTCACCATACAAATTAACCACCACAGCAGTGTTCACATTTAACACCACAGTAGTTCTTCCTACCGACAGACTTACAGACACAGAATATTTGATTTATTATAATGGTTGACCAATCATGTGCCATTTTGATTCATTGCTTGATAATAAAGGTAAACACATTTTACTAGAAGTTATTTTTTTACATTTAATTCTATCAGTAGTTGATGTAGGTACCCCCTGCTGCTTGGACACAAGTTAACCTATTTGGCATGGATACACACACAGTCTGTATATATGTGTTATTGTTAATGAGATGACCTTGATTAAGTCATTTAGTTACCCATACCATCACAACTGACATAGAAAAAAGTAAAAACTGGGCAAATTGACTAGGATAATTGAAAATTGGGATAATGAAGTTTTATTCATTTGAAGTTAGGAAAGATATGAAAAATTTGTTTCGATATTCAGAGATTTTGTAGTATGTATTCTCATTCATACAGCAAGGAATATTGTACATGTAGTTCTATTAATGTAAATCAAATGAACTGTATATTTCAAAGTTGAATTTTTTTGTTCTGTTATTTACGAGCTGGTACCTATTCTGCTTTATTTAGAAATATTACATTGTTCTAGAGTTCATGTTGTATCATGGTCCTTTAAAGAAGCAACCATAGCACCCACTCTCCTGAATTTCAAATTTGTTATCGGGTGGCATATTTTAAAGACACATACACATAGCAATTAGCCATTACCATATAAAACATTGAAGCATGTGGCCAGCAGTATTCATACAGTGCATAATTCTTTTCCCAAGTCTTATAGTATATGAAGGATCGTCTGTGAGAATCTTACTCATTCATTTGTATAAATTGTAAGATGTCTTTGCTTTTGTAAACTTAAACCATTTTATCTAAATAGATAGGTAAGTTACTTCAAGGTTATGAAAAATGAAAACATTAAGAAGACAGCAAAGGTTGTTATGCCTTAAGATAGCACACCATAGTAGTGGAATATTTAGTTGAGTTCAAACCCACCTAGCAATTCTGGGATGGCAGTTGTATAAGTTATTTTTTGTTGGTTTGAAAATATGTATATTTTTCAATGAGTTGGATTGAATGATTATAGTCAGTCTGTTTGGTTCCCTAACTTAAGATGTCAAAATGAATTACATGAAATAGTTCAGATGGTTTTACTGTATTGCTCTGATAGTGTTTCTGAAGATTTATATTTGATATTTTTTCCTTTCAGTTATTTGCACGGTTGAATCATCCTGAGCCTTATGTTCGTGGAAGCATCTCAGAACTTTTATGTCGCTTAGCAGAGGATTTTCCACACCTTATAGTGTTTCCTGCAGTTGTGGGATCAGCTGGTGGGAGTGTTGCTGGAAATCAGGCATCACTAACTGGTATATCCCTAAGGCTTAGATTTCATCTGTTGGCAAGTTCCAAGGAACCCACACTTCATTCTTGTAGAACCCAAACATGGTCAACCCAACCCAAACCACCCCAACATAATATCCACCCCTCTCCACCTGCCAGTCCTACTTGGACTAGCTGATTACAAGTCCAGATTATACAGATATACTTGTGGTATTGGTGGCAGTGGAAGCAGCAGCACAGTTATAGTCAGAAGTGCTGAGAAAGTCATAAGGATGTTAGGTAGAAAAATAAGAATAGATAGAAAAATAAGAAATAGGTTTACTATCCTTTAAGGACTGTCCCTATCCTTGTATGGTTCATGTCGTGTTGGCTATAGCCGTACTTGCATGGGTTTCCTTTACCATGTCATGTTGGCTATAGCCGTACTTGCATGGGTTTCCTTTACCACCATCATGTAAACTGGGGGGCATACTTTATCAGTATGTAGTAAGTACTTATGTCACAAGCAGTTATGATTAGCACTGGGAAAATATCCTAGTGTCCATACCCATATATAACATGTCTTACCTTTTGAGGACTTGCCATACCTTTAGTCTATGGAGGCATGCTTTTTTAGGCATATAGAGATGACTTGTGCCATAAGTAACTACAATTGCTCTGTGAAAGAATCTTATTGTCTCAGTTACCCATATAAAGCTAAGGAGGAAGAGTTAATGTATGCTCAGTAGGCCCCATGCCACACAGTGGCTAATCTAGATTATTTATGGGGCATTTAACAGTGATAATGATGTGGCAGATATTTAGATGTTAGCACAGGAAAAAGCTCTTTGCATATTAGTGGTGAGAGAGAAGAGACAAAGATGTGTTAGCTAGCAAAGCTCTACATGCACATGATTTTTTTTTTTTTTTTTTTTTTGCTTTGTCGCTGTCTCCCGCGTTTGCGAGGTAGCGCAAGGAAACAGACGAAAGAAATGGCCCAACCCACCCCCATACACATGTATATACATACGTCCACACACGCAAATATACATACCTACACAGCTTTCCATGGTTTACCCCAGACGCTTCACATGCCTTGATTCAATCCACTGACAGCACGTCAACCCGGTATACCACATCGCTCCAATTCACTCTATTCCTTGCCCTCCTTTCACCCTCCTGCATGTTCAGGCCCCAATCACACAAAATCTTTTTCACTCCATCTTTCCACCTCCAATTTGGTCTCCCTCTTCTCCTCGTTCCCTCCACCTCCGACACATATATCCTCTTGGTCAGTCTTTCCTCACTCATTCTCTCCATGTGCCCAAACCATTTCAAAACACCCTCTTCTGCTCTCTCAACCACGCTCTTTTTGTTTCCACACATCTCTCTTACCCTTACGTTACTTACTCGATCAAACCACCTCACACCACACATTGTCCTCAAACATCTCATTTCCAGCACATCCATCCTCCTGCGCACAACTCTATCCATAGCCCACGCCTCGCAACCATACAACATTGTTGGAACCACTATTCCTTCAAACATACCCATTTTTGCTTTCCGAAATAATGTTCTCGACTTCCACACATTCTTCAAGGCTCCCAGAATTTTCGCCCCCTCCCCCACCCTATGATCCACTTCCGCTTCCATGGTTCCATCCGCTGCCAGATCCACTCCCAGATATCTAAAACACTTCACTTCCTCCAGTTTTTCTCCATTCAAACTCACCTCCCAATTGACTTGACCCTCAACCCTACTGTACCTAATAACCTTGCTCTTATTCACATTTACTCTTAACTTTCTTCTTCCACACACTTTACCAAACTCAGTCACCAGCTTCTGCAGTTTCTCACATGAATCAGCCACCAGCGCTGTATCATCAGCGAACAACAACTGACTCACTTCCCAAGCTCTCTCATCCCCAACAGACTTCATACTTGCCCCTCTTTCCAAAACTCTCGCATTCACCTCCCTAACAACCCCATCCATAAACAAATTAAACAACCATAGAGACATCACACACCCCTGCCGCAAACCTACATTCACTGAGAACCAATCACTTTCCTCTCTTCCTACACGTACACATGCCTTACATCCTCGATGAGCCAAGTAAACACAGCTACCAGAATTTTCCTTTTTGTTTGTTATCCTGATTTTTTCATATTTGCATGCCATTTCCCACATTAGTAAGGTAGCACAATGAGCTAATGAAGATAAGGCCTCATTTGCTCACATTCATTCTCTAGCTGTCATATAATACAATCATTTTTGAATTTTGAGTAAACCTTCATCCTGGGACCTCCATGAATTTCAAGGACTCTGTCCCTTAGGATTAAAGGCATTAAGAGCTTTTGCACAGTTGCACTTCTGAAGGTATTTTATTGAATGATTGTCTTACAATCTAAGTGCTCGAAAAGTCTCCAGCAACTTTATAAAATATAGAAGGGTGAGTGTTTTTTACAACTCTTAATTACCTCTCTAATTTTAGCAAGTTAATGTCAGGACAAACAAGAGACTCATTCACTTACGTCCATTTTGTAGTAGTCATATATAATGTACTGAAACCATCACCCACTCTCCATAAGTAAGGAAATCAATTATAACGAGATCGAGAATACAGAAGCATTTTACAAGTAAAGCAAATGGGATGGAGCATAGAAATTACCATGAAAGACTGAAAGAGTGAGCTAGAGCTTTACTGTCTCAGATGTCACAGGGAGAAATATTTAGTAATATATGCCCTCTCGTTTTTTTTTTATTTTCCAAAAGAAGGAACAGAGAAGGGGGCCAGGTGAGGATTTTCCCTCTAAGGCCCAGTCCTCTGTTCTTAACGCTACCTCGCAAACGCGGGAAATGGCGAATAGTATGAAAAAAAAAAAAAAAAATGCCCGGCAACAAACAGAGAGAATAAGGAACAATGTTTGAACCTGAAAACATCCAAGCAAGGATGATACAGAATCATTAAGTCGAGTAATTCCTGGAAACATAACAAGATAAAAATGTATGATTGCTCAGCGAGGAAGATAAATTAATTACTAAGCCTAGAATTGTTAAGTTATCCCTGGGGATAGGGGAGAGAGAATACTTCCCACATATTCCCTGTGTGTCGTGAAGGTGACTAAAAGGGAAGGGAGAGGCAGGCTAGAAATCCTCCCCTCATGTTTTTAATTTTCCAAAAGAAGGAACAGAGAAGGGGGCCAAGTGAGAATAATCCCTCTAAGGCTCAGTCTTCCATTCTTAATGCTATCTTGTTGATGCGGGAAATGGCAAATTTGTATGAAAAAAGAAAAGAAAGAATTGTTAAGTATGTCAGAGGAGTAGCTGTTGTAAAGAATGATATTATGCAACAAGCAAGACAAGTGATAGGATAAGGAGTGACAGTCAAGAGAGATGTTGTTCTTTATCTTACCATTGGTGAGCACAATGAGCAAGCCCTGACACCATAACAAAATTTCATTGTCATTGCTTGTAGGCTGAAACCCTCAGCAGATTGTAGACCCACTCCTTTCTTGAGGACCCTCACATTTACTTCCCTGACCACCTCATCCATTAGCAAGTTAAGCATCTATGGTAACATCACACACCTTTGAAGTATTGTCATTTTTCATTTTTTTAAAATGCAAGCTATACAATAAAAGTCTCTAAGAATACTGCAAGAATACATTTTTACTTGCTTTCCTGTTTGTTTTCCTTGTAAGGAAGATAGAGATTAGAAGTGCTGGAGGGAGAGAAGTGGTGGAGAATGTGTGGAATGGTGTGCGTGAAGCAGACATATGTGGAAAGGGATAAGTGGAGATTCTTTAGCTTTGGCCAACCCCTTGATGTGAGTTCCCAGAGGGAACGGACATCAGAGATATAGATGAATAGATAGATTGTTGGGAAAACTGAATAACATTCAGTTGTTGCCAATTTTTCTGATGTTCATTCTATCTTCCTGTATTTGTTATAATATTTGTTTTTGAAATTACCCACAGATCTGAAATTTTGTTCATGGATGGGGTTGTTAGGGATGTGAATGCAAGAGTTTTGGAAAGAGGGGCAAGTATGAAATCTGTTGGGGATGAGAGAGCTTGGGAAGTGAGTCAGTTGTTGTTCACTGATGATACAGAGCTGGTGGCTGATATATGTGAGAAACTGCAGAAGCTGGTGACTGAGTTTGGTAAAGTGTGTGAAAGAAGAAAGTTAAGAGAAAATGTGAATAAGAGCCAGGTTATTAGGTACAGTAGGGTTGAGGGTCAAGTCAATTGGGAGGTGAGTTTGAATGGAGAAAAACTGGAGGAAGTAAAGCGTTTTAGATATCTGGGAGTGGATCTGGCAGCGGATGGAACCATGGAAGCAGAAGTGGATCATAGGATGGGAGAGGGGGCGAAAATTCTGGGAGCCTTGAAGAATGTGTGGAAGTCGAGAACATTATCTCGGAAAGCAAAAATGGGTATGTTTGAAGGAATAGTGGTTCCAACAATGTTGTATGGTTGCGAGGCGTGGGATATGGATAGAGTGGTGCGCAGGAGGATGGATGTGCTGGAAATGAGATGTTTGAGGACAATGTGTGGTGTGAGGTGGTTTGATCGAGTAAGTAACGTAAGGGTAAGAGAGATGTGTGGAAATAAAAAGAGCGTGGTTGAGAGAGCAGAAGAGGGTGTTTTGAAATGGTTTGGGCACATGGAGAGAATGAGTGAGGAAAGATTGACCAAGAGGATATATGTGTCGAAGGTGGAGGGAACGAGGAGAAGAGTGAGACCAAATTGGAGGTGGAAAGATGGAGTGAAAAAGATTTTGTGTGATCGGGGCCTGAACATGCAGGAGGGTGAAAGGAGGGCAAGGAATAGAGTGAATTGGAGCGATGTGGTATACCGCGGTTGACGTGCTGTCAATGGATTGAATCAGGGCATGTGAAGCGTGTGGGGTAAACCATGGAAAGCTGTGTAGGTATGTATATTTGCGTGTGTGGACGTATGTATATACATGTGTATGGGGGTGGGCTGGGCCATTTCTTTCGTCTGTTTCCTTGCGCTACCTCGCAAACGCGGGAGACAGCAACAAAGCAAAAAAAAAAAAAAAAAAATGAAATTTTGGTTATAGCTTTCGTATGCAAAGATAAATGACTACTGTAGATTTTAGCATTGCTAATGGCAATAACTTAATTGATTTTATAGATATGCTAGCCAAATACTTGCATAAAGGAAGACTAAGGAGAAAAATGAAACAGCCACTTGGAGATGAGGATGATGATGAAGAAGAAGAAGTAGTAGTAGAATACGATCAAGTAGAAGAGGAGGAAGAGGAGGAGGAAGAAGAAGAGGAAGAAGAAGAGGAAGAAGAGGAAGAAGAAGAACTGATCTCAGAGTCAACAGAAGAACAAGAAAGAAGAACACTTATGCGGAATTGTTTCTCTGCCTTGGTTGATACACTTACAAAACAGGTAATTAAATGCATTTCAGTGATATTTGGTGTTTTACAGAAAACTTGTAGAATATTTTCTTGATGCACACAGTTTCTTCCAAAAAATTTCCTGTCATATTTTAAGAATGAAGGAAAGAAAACTTTTCACTTAAAGACAACTCTACTCTTCAGAAATTAGAATAGTAGCCCTAACATCACTCACTACTCCTTGTTGGTGTTGCTATTTATTTATATTTATTATACTTTGTCACCGTCTCCCGCGTTAGCAAGGTAGCACAAGGAAACAGACGAAAGAATGGCCCAACCCACCCACATACACATGCATACACATACACGTCCACACACAGCACATATACATATCTATACATCTCAGCGTATACATATATATACTCATATAGACATATACATATATACACATGTACATAATTCATACTGTCTGCCCTTATTCATTCCTGTCGCCACCCCGCCACACATGAAATGAAAACCCCCTCCCCCGCATGTGCGTGAGGTAGCGCTAGGAAAAGACAACAAAGGCCACATTCGTTCACACTCAGTCTCAAGCTGTCATGTATAATGCTATCTATCTATAAATGTATATATATATATATATATATATATATATATATATATATATATATATATATATATCATCCCTGGGGATAGGGGATTAAGAATACATCCCACGTATTCCCTGCGTGTCGTAGAAGGCGACTAAAAGGGGAGGGAGCGGGGGGCTGAAAATCCTCCCCTCTCTCTTTTTTTTTTTTTTTTTTCCAAAAGAAGGAACAGAGGGGGCCAGGTGAGGATATTCCAAAAAAGGCCCAGTCCTCTGTTCTTAACGCTACCTCGCTATCGCGGGAAATGGCGAATAGTATGAAAAAAAAAAAAATATATATATATATATATATATATATATATATATATATATATATATATATATATATATATATATATATATATATATACTTTGTCACCGTCTCCCGCGTTAGCAAGGTAGCACAAGGAAACAGACGAAAGAATGGCCCAACCCACCCACATACACATGCATACACATACACGTCCACACACAGCAAAAATGAGAGTTGGGATGTGAGAGTATCATTAAATTTTAGGGAGAATAAAAAGATGTTCTGGAAGGAGGTAAATAAAGTGCGTAAGACAAGGGAGCAAATGGGAACTTCAGTGAAGGGCGCAAGTGGGGAGGTGATAACAAGTAGTGGTGATGTGAGAAGGAGATGGAGTGAGTATTTTGAAGGTTTGTTGAATGTGTTTGATGATAGAGTGGCAGATATAGGGTGTTTTGGTCGAGGTGGTGTGCAAAGTGAGAGGGTTAGGGAAAATGATTTGGTAAACAGAGAAGAGGTAGTGAAAGCTTTGCGGAAGATGAAAGCTGGCAAGGCAGCAGGTTTGGATGGTATTGCAGTGGAATTTATTAAAAAAGGGGGTGACTGTATTGTTGACTGGTTGGTAAGGTTATTTAATGTATGTATGACTCATGGTGAGGTGCCTGAGGATTGGCGGAATGCGTGCATAGTGCCATTGTACAAAGGCAAAGGGGATAAGAGTGAGTGCTCAAATTACAGAGGTATAAGTTTGTTGAGTATTCCTGGTAAATTATATGGGAGGGTATTGATTGAGAGGGTGAAGGCATGTACAGAGCATCAGATTGGGGAAGAGCAGTGTGGTTTCAGAAGTGGTAGAGGATGTGTGGATCAGGTTTTTGCTTTGAAGAATGTATGTGAGAAATACTTAGAAAAGCAAATGGATTTGTATGTAGCATTTATGGATCTGGAGAAGGCATATGATAGAGTTGATAGAGATGCTCTGTGGAAGGTATTAAGAATATATGGTGTGGGAGGAAAGTTGTTAGAAGCAGTGAAAAGTTTTTATCGAGGATGTAAGGCATGTGTACGTGTAGGAAGAGAGGAAAGTGATTGGTTCTCAGTGAATGTAGGTTTGCGGCAGGGGTGTGTGATGTCTCCATGGTTGTTTAATTTGTTTATGGATGGGGTTGTTAGGGAGGTAAATGCAAGAGTTTTGGAAAGAGGGGCAAGTATGAAGTCTGTTGGGGATGAGAGAGCTTGGGAAGTGAGTCAGTTGTTGTTCGCTGATGATACAGCGCTGGTGGCTGATTCATGTGAGAAACTGCAGAAGCTGGTGACTGAGTTTGGAAAAGTGTGTGGAAGAAGAAAGTTAAGAGTAAATGTGAATAAGAGCAAGGTTATTAGGTACAGTAGGGTTGAGGGTCAAGTCAATTGGGAGGTGAGTTTGAATGGAGAAAAACTGGAGGAAGTGAAGTGTTTTAGATATCTGGGAGTGGATCTGGCAGCGGATGGAACCATGGAAGCGGAAGTGAATCATAGGGTGGGGGAGGGGGCGAAAATCCTGGGGGCCTTGAAGAATGTGTGGAAGTCGAGAACATTATCTCGGAAAGCAAAAATGGGTATGTTTGAAGGAATAGTGGTTCCAACAATGTTGTATGGTTGCGAAGCGTGGGCTATGGATAGAGTTGTGCGCAGGAGGATGGATGTGCTGGAAATGAGATGTTTGAGGACAATGTGTGGTGTGAGGTGGTTTGATCGAGTAAGTAACGTAAGGGTAAGAGAGATGTGTGGAAATAAAAAGAGCGTGGTTGAGAGAGCAGAAGAGGGTGTTTTGAAATGGTTTGGGCACATGGAGAGAATGAGTGAGGAAAGATTGACCAAGAGGATATATGTGTCGGAGGTGGAGGGAACGAGGAGAAGAGGGAGACCAAATTGGAGGTGGAAAGATGGAGTGAAAAAGATTTTGTGTGATCGGGTCCTGAACATGCAGGAGGGTGTAAGGAGGGCAAGGAATAGAGTGGATTGGAGCGATGTGGTATACAGGGGTTGACGTGCTGTCAGTGGAGTGAATCAAGGCATGTGAAGCGTCTGGGGTAAACCATGGAAAGCTGTGTAGGTATGTATATTTGCGTGTGTGGACGTGTGTATGTACATGTGTATGGGGGGGGGGTTGGGCCATTTCTTTCGTCTGTTTCCTTGCGCTACCTCGCAAACGCGGGAGACAGCGACAAAGTATAAAAAAAAAAAAAAAAAAAAAAAATATATATATATATATATATATATATATATATATATATATATATATATATATATATATATATATATATATATATATATCCCTGGGGATAGGGGAGAAAGAATTTTTTTTTTTTTTTTTTTTTTTTATACTTTGTCGCTGTCTCCCGCGTTTGCGAGGTAGCGCAAGGAAACAGACGAAAGAAATGGCCCAACCCCCCCCCCCATACACATGTACATACACACGTCCACACACGCAAATATACATACCTACACAGCTTTCCATGGTTTACCCCAGACGCTTCACATGCCTTGCTTCAATCCACTGACAGCACGTCAACCCCTGTATACCACATGACTCCAATTCACTCTATTTCTTGCCCTCCTTTCACCCTCCTGCATGTTCAGGCCCCGATCACACAAAATCTTTTTCACTCCATCTTTCCACCTCCAATTTGGTCTCCCTCTTCTCCTCGTTCCCACCACCTCCGACACATATATCCTCTTGGTCAATCTCTCCTCACTCATTCTCTCCATGTGCCCAAACCATTTCAAAACACCCTCTTCTGCTCTCTCAACCACGCTCTTTTTATTTCCACACATCTCTCTTACCCTTACGTTACTTACTCGATCAAACCACCTCACACCACACATTGTCCTCAAACATCTCATTTCCAGCACATCCATCCTCCTGCGCACATCTCTATCCATAGCCCACGCCTCGCAACCATACAACATTGTTGGAACCACTATTCCCTCAAACATACCCATTTTTGCTTTCCGAGATAGTGTTCTCGACTTCCACACATTTTTCAAGGCTCCCAAAATTTTCGCCCCCTCCCCCACCCTATGATCCACTTCCGCTTCCATGGTTCCATCCGCTGACAGATCCACTCCCAGATATCTAAAACACTTCACTTCCTCCAGTTTTTCTCCATTCAAACTCACCTCCCAATTGACTTGACCCTCACCCCTACTGTACCTAATAACCTTGCTCTTATTCACATTTACTCTCAACTTTCTTCTTCCACACACTTTACCAAACTCAGTCACCAGCTTCTGCAGTTTCTCACATGAATCAGCCACCAGCGCTGTATCATCAGCGAACAACAACTGACTCACTTCCCAAGCTCTCTCATCCCCAACAGACTTCATACTTGCCCCTCTTTCCAGGACTCTTGCATTTACCTCCCTTACAACCCCATCCATAAACAAATTAAACAACCATGGAGACATCACACACCCCTGCCGCAAACCTACATTCACTGAGAACCAATCACTTTCCTCTCTTCCTACACGTACACATGCCTTACATCCTCGATAAAAACTTTTCACTGCTTCTAACAACTTGCCTCCCACACCATATATTCTTAATACCTTCCACAGAGCATCTCTATCAACTCTATCATATGCCTTCTCCAGATCCATAAATGCTACATACAAATCCATTTGCTTTTCTAAGTATTTCTCACATACATTCTTCAAAGCAAACACCTGATCCACACATCCTCTACCACTTCTAAAACCGCACTGCTCTTCCCCAGTGCATATATATATATATATATATGCCTCTGATCCTTGTTCCTACCTGGAACTCCTTCAAGTGGGTGGCCATGACAATAGGGTCTCCATAACTAGAGAACTATAGTGCTGCTTAGTAGCCTTTCTTGCCTCACCCTTAACAGACCACTGGGATAGGGCAACTCTAGTGCAGTATTTGTAGAGGCTCCTACCCAATGTTCCTATTAGCTACTATTACTAAATGCTCCTGCCTTATGTTTGGACCTACAACTTCTACCTAATGTGCCTATCTAATGCTCATGGCTAAACATTCCCAATTACCACTTCTGTCTATTGCTCATACCATTTTGCCAAAAGGAAGTAGTAGCACGTAGTGCTCACAGCAGGAAAATCTAGAGTTAAGAAGAATGAGCTACATGAGTTAAGTGTTGTCAAATAATATGCTTGATAAGAAAAGATTGTATGTTCTTGTACAGAGTGCCAGCAGTCCAGATATGGATGAGGCAAAAAAAAAAGATTGCCACCTGGGTCAGAGAAGTGCAGCTTGACAACCACTAAAGTGCTGGCTCACTACATAGCCATTACTAACCTCCCAATACCCAGACAGGTGGCATTAGTACTACCTACCATCTATATAGCATAATGTGAAAAGGCAGCCTGATGCACACTTGTCATAAACCAGTGACTTGGTCCACTTCTTTTAGTGTTTGCTCTACTGTCTGTATAAAAAGTTTTCTCTGTTTGCTCTTCTGTCTGTATAAATTGTTTTCACTGCCCCTAAATGTTTCCAACCACACCATTCACTTTCAGGAGGGTCCAAAAGCCTTTCTCAGTAAGTCTCACTTTTTTTCTTTAATATTGCATATATGCACCTGATCTTTTCAGTATTATATACTCATCTAATATCCTCAGGAAGTGGATGTAATTTACGCAGCCCCATTTTTTCATATTTTGTTTCCTTTTCATTTTCCATCTTGGAACCATTTTAATCCTCTGTTGTCAACATGCCTTTTAATTCATCTGTATAGTTGTATATATGTTACTTCCATCCATGCTGTTGTAGTTGATAAAGCATTTGAATACATAATGTATCCCTTTATACAGCTTGTGTTGTGGTCTCTATCCACCTTACTTTATCATATTCTTGTGACTGTATTATAAATTTCCTGCCTTTACTTCCAGCTTCATCTCTTTTCCTTTGCTCCAAACCCTTCCACCTGACATTTTCTCAGTCTTCTCACCAGACACTCATGCAGACAATGTAAATCTATTGTTTGAGAAATTTAGCCTATTTTATCCATCTCTTATGATCTTACTTAACTAAAGCTTCATCAGCATTCACAAGTTAGAATGTATGTTATATTGGTCTTTTCTCTTATACATGTCAACAGTTTCCTTCATGAGTGAGGTAGCATTAGGAACAGATGGATGAGCCTAAGAGGAAAAATATCCTGCTTGGCTTCTTCCTCTGTTCCATGATTTGGAAATTAATACATAGGGAAAGATTTTCTTCTCCCACTCCCACCCCTTCTACAACACCAGGATATACATGGGCAGTATTCTTTCCCCCCTTTACTCAGGGATATAGATATTGTATAAATGGAAAATATGTTTTGCTGATAATGTTACAAATATTTGCTCAGTCAGTGGTGACTTACAATTGGTGATTTTTTCCCAGGTTGGATCAAGCATTAGTGAGGTACAGATGCTTGTGCATGAGCTTCGCCGTATTACCGTTCTGTGGGATGAGCTTTGGCTTGGAACACTGGCACAGCATCATAGTGACATGTCTAGAAAATGTCATCAGCTGACAGCAGAAATAGCACGTCTCAATAACAACTCATCACTCTCGCAGACAGAAAAGCTCCAGCTTATCAAAAAGAAATATGACATTATTTTCAAACCAGTATGTAAAGTATTTCACATTTAAACCTTTGAATTCTAGACACTGAACTAGAAGTGATGGTTCCTTATGGAGAGGAATATTGCATAAGAGTGCATTGTTTCTTTTATGCAATCTTTCATTATGAGTAGATTGTCAGTATATAATATTGTAACCTTTGTGAAGGACAGTAAGCTGGAATTTGAATTCATCTTTGCCTTAGTCATGATGTTATGAAATACAACTCTGTTTACAATAAATCATATTTAGTTGCATATTAACCTGAGTAATATTAATTGAAGTGAATCTTACAGCTCTTGTTTGTGCTAGACCAGCTGGCAGATATCACCTCTGCTCCACCAGAGACTCCTCATGAACATCATTTTCAAGATACATATGGGTCTCAGATATCTACAGCCTTATCAGATTTACGGGAACCAGAGAGCTACTTTGATCCTCAGTCAGCGCTCTCAGGTTTACGGCAGTTACACCAAGTAAGATTACAGGGCTTTATTAAAGTTCACATACATTCCATGTCAACAAGAAAAGAATTATACTTGTTGATTTTCTTCTTTACACATCCCTCTGTTTATCATCAATCAACTCACTTCTCAGTTACTTGAGGTGAATCCTCAGTTCCATTGCACCCAGTTCCAGATCCTCTAATGAAATCTTCACCTGAAATCCTTCTCATGGTCATGTCATCCCTCATTCTTCTCTCTGCAAAGATGGTCAAATTTAAGCCTCTATCCTTATATGGGAGGGTATTGATTGAGAGGGTGAAGGCATGTACAGAGCATCAGATTGGGGAAGAGCATTGTGGTTTCAGAAGTGGTAGAGGATGTGTGGATCAGGTGTTTGCTTTGAAGAATGTATGTGAGAAATACTTAGAAAAGCAAATGGATTTGTATGTAGCATTTATGGATCTGGAGAAGGCATATGATAGAGTTGATAGAGATGCTCTGTGGAAGGTATTAAGAATATATGGTGTGGGAGGCAAGTTGTTAGAAGCAGTGAAAAGTTTTTATCGAGGATGTAAGGCATGTGTACGTGTAGGAAGAGAGGAAAGTGATTGGTTCTCAGTGAATGTAGGTTTGCGGCAGGGGTGTGTGATGTCTCCATGGTTGTTTAATTTATTTATGGATGGGGTTGTTAGGGAGGTGAATGCAAGAGTTTTGGAAAGAGGGGCAAGTATGAAATCTGTTGGGGATGAGAGAGCTTGGGAAGTGAGTCAGTTGTTGTTCGCTGATGATACAGCGCTGGTGGCTGATTCATGTGAGAAACTGCAGAAGCTGGTGACTGAGTTTGGTAAAGTGTGTGAAAGAAGAAAGTTAAGAGTAAATGTGAATAAGAGCAAGGTTATTAGGTACAGTAGGGTTGAGGGTCAATTCAATTGGGAGGTGAGTTTGAATGGAGAAAAACTGGAGGAAGTGAAGTGTTTTAGATTTCTGGGAGTGGATCTGGCAGCGGATGGAACCATGGAAGCAAGGGGAGTGTGGGAGGAATGGGATGTATTTAGGGAATCAGTGATGGATTGCGCAAAAGATGCTTGTGGCATGAGAAGAGTGGGAGGTGGGTTGATTACAAAGGGTAGTGAGTGGTGGGATGAAGAAGTAAGAGTATTAGTGAAAGAGAAGAGAGAGGCATTTGGACGATTTTTGCAGGGAAAAAATGCAATTGAGTGGGAGATGTATAAAAGAAAGAGACAGGAGGTCAAGAGAAAGGTGCAAGAGGTGAAAAAAAGGGCAAATGAGAGTTGGGGTGAGAGAGTCTCATTAAATTTTAGGGAGAATAAAAAGATGTTCTGGAAGGAGGTAAATAAAGTGCGTAAGACAAGGGAGCAAATGGGAACTTCAGTGAAGGGCGCAAATGGGGAGGTGATAACAAGTAGTGGTGATGTGAGAAGGAGATGGAGTGAGTATTTTGAAGGTTTGTTGAATGTGTTTGATGATAGAGTGGCAGATATAGGGTGTTTTGGTCGAGGTGGTGTGCAAAGTGAGAGGGTAAGAGAGATGTGTGGAAATAAAAAGAGCGTGGTTGAGAGAGCAGAAGAGGGTGTTTTGAAATGGTTTGGTCATATGGAGAGAATGAGTGAGGAAAGATTGACCAAGAGGATATATGTGTCGGAGGTGGAGGGAACGAGGAGAAGAGGGAGACCAAATTGGAGGTGGAAAGATGGAGTGAAAAAGATTTTGTGTGATCGGGGCCTGAACATGCAGGAGGGTGAAAGGAGGGCAAAGAATAGAGTGAATTGGAGCGATGTGGTATACCGGGGTTGATGTGCTGTCAGTGGATTGAATCAAGGCATGTGTATGGGGGTGGGTTGGGCCATTTCTTTCGTCTGTTTCCTTGCGCTACCTCGCAAACGCGGGAGACAGCAAAAAAAAAAAAAAAAAAAAGAATCCTTTGTCTGTAACTCAGTGCTCTCAATCTGTTACCCTTTTTGTTACTTTGCTCAGAACCTTCTCTGTAGACTCTTTGTTCTTTAATGAAGTGCATTGACCAGACTTGAGAAGCATATTCTGGTTTTGCCCATGATTTTTGGGATACAACTGAAAAACCAAAGTTTCTTGAATCCTCTTTTGGGAAGTAACAAAGGCCATTCCTGAACTTTCCAGTCTGCCTGTTTCCTGTAAAGGAATTTTTTGCTAATCTTGAGTTGCTGAAAGTCCCTGAGGACATTGAATTTCTCATTAAGATATTGAAATCCTCCTCTTTTGGAAAATTGTGCTTAATCATCTGTAGATTCTTCAGCCCTACAAGAATGTTGTGTCTCTCTGATGGAACACTCATTTGATTTGGACTCCTTAGAAGAATGTTACAACTGCCATAAAACAACTTTGTTTCCTTGTTAGAAGCTTTTTTGTTATCCTTGGATCTTCGTCAGTTGTGCACACTGCAATCTTTCTCCTGACAAGAGTGAACATGTATAATTATCACAATCATCACCCTTCTGTCATTTGTTCCTTCTTTTTATCCCCCTATACGGCTATTAAAAAGATCTTCAGAGTTTGAGTTTGATCTGGAAAAACTGTTAATGTTAAGAAATTCCTTTTCATTAACTTTGTTTCAACTGGGCCTAGTATGTGTAAGAGGCAACAACGTAATGATCTCTCATTAATAAGCTTGAGAGTGGAAGAGTGCTGGAGGAAAAGATATAGGGAAGAATGTCATGGGAGTTTCTAAAGGAAAAAGGCATCAGAGTTATAGATCAGTAGAAAAGCTTCATTGCTCCCTTCATCCTAAAATAACTGGACATTTTAACCTCTCTCTTGCCAGAGGCAGAGTTATTTCTCCCAAGCAGTCCATGTGTCATGCTGGAGGAGCTTGAGGATTTAGCCCACGTGTTATGGGTACTTTATGTTCTCAGATGCTGGTCCTTTTCAAGCCTGCTGACCTAGTTCCTTTTGTAAACTCTTCCCACATTTTCATAGCTAGTCAGGATCATCTCCAATACTTTCTAGGGTTTTGGAAAGTACAACACTTGGGTGTTTCAAATCCTGAGAAGACTTCTGGAGTGGAACTGGAGATTTAGTCTAACCGTGTCAGGGAAGCATTCAGACACCCCCAAACTCTCCTATTAATGGAGCACTTGATAGAGATGCAAGACAGTAAGCTCATAAAACTTAAATCATCAACATTCTTTCCAGGCCAGAGAAAGGAAACTAACTGAAAAAGATTTTTTCATTAGAATTCTCACCTAATCACCTACTTTCTGAATCAGAAGTTTAGATGGTTATTTTACAAGTGTCCTTCAATTGTTCAAGGGACATAGGGATAGAGTACCAAGGGTGTAACATGAAATCAAGTTCAAAACTTTTAAAAAAGAAGTAAATAAGTACTTTTAGAGTAAAAGAGTGGTGGATGAATGAAATAGAATGACTGAGGATGTGGTTAATGCAGACACCATACATTAATTTAAGATGTACAGTAGTAGAGAATGTTCAAGAGATAGGGCCCCATGAGTGTGAAATACCTTCCCCATACAGTACAATATGTAATTAGTTTATTTTCTGGGACATCTTACCTCACTTGAAAGGGTACTTAATGCTACTTTCTTGTATATCCCAAAATGAGGAAGTGTATTTTGGCATTCAAGGTTAATATACTAATGTAGCATTTCAGGTAGTACCTGTTAGTTTGTACATTTTTCATAGTTGCTCACCATTTCTCACAGTGAGATAGCACCAGGCACAAATGGAGAAAAGGCTTCAGTCAGTTTGTACATAGCTCCACATTTTTAGCAAGTGAAATTAAAAACCTGCAGAGTGTTTATATAGAAGCACTTGTGAGAAGATAAAATAGAGGCCTGAAATGGATATAAGGGAATCTAGTATTGATGGCTGTGTTATGAGCTTGGTGGCAAAGAATAAGAGTACATATAGTGAGTATATGTTGCAAGAGTTAACTGCTAGGCCTGTCAAAGGTAGAATCTCAGCATAGGTAGGTACTTTTTCTCTTTGTCCACACTTCTCCCACCCCTTTTTTCTCCCAGTTACATCTCCCTTCCTTCCATTACTTTCCCTTAGCATTTTATAGGTGTTGAGTAATAATATTAGTAATGAATTAATGTTGATATTATGGAAGAGATCTTTTGTCATATTTTGTTTGTATTTTTCCCATCCATAACTTATCAGATGCTACAACAAAGAGCTCATCGCAGAGCATCTTCCACCCTGAAGATGGTTGATGTATCCCCCAAATTGGCAAACCTTAATAACACCAAGATTGCCATGCCAGGTGTGGTGTCTGCCAGTCAACAGGTGAGGACTTGTTTGCAAATTTATTTAATTTTGAATTAGGGTATCAGCACAATGTCTCCTACTTCAGCATCAAATGCCTTCACTCTCTCCATCTTGCCCCTCATTATTCTCATGTCATCAGAACTTCACTTGACCCTGTTGCACCTCAACCCTCACTTCAACCCAGCATTCACACCCTTGTTATGACAGTCTGTTCCATCCTACAAAGATTTGATATGAATGTTTTTGTGGCAGAAGTTAACCATGGTCCACCTCCCTGGAGGATTCCTCATCCTGTAGTCTCCTTTACTCCTACATCCAAGGCAGACATTCCACTCCTCTAGAAACAACTAACTCTGGAGACCATCGCAAGAGTGTCTTCCTCACTTCCTGCCTTGCACCATCTCTTCATCAACAGTTCCCTACAAACAGATGGGAGTACAGGATGCGCCATCTACTCACCTGATGTGGACCCACCATAGGGAGGCTGGGTTGGCCACAGACTACTGAACTCATCTAGCTCTACCTACTGTGAGCTACAGGGACTCCTGCATGCAGTTAGATTCCTTTCTCAGGAAAGACTGAATGGTATAGTTATCTGAGACTCTTAGTCTGCCCTTCAAGCCATCTCGTCTCCAAGACCCACATGCCACTGCTTCGTTCAACAAATCTTACATTACTTAGTTTCACCTCGTGAAAATTCTCTTATCATAGAGTTTTTGTGGATTCCTTCTCATGTCAGAATTGCCATCAATGACAGTGTCGACCTTCTCACGAAAAATGCCTGTGGACTGCCTCTACCTGATATTGCTACACCCTCCCTTCTCTGCCACAAAAGGAAAATATTTCAGTGGCTCTTCTTCCTACACTCCATCGCAGGAATGCTGAGCGGACTCAGAGTGTGTCCATTCATCACTATGACCACTTTTGTCTATTTCCTCCCAAGTATCATTGATATGGACTTTGGTTTGCAAACCCTGTGTTGTGTCTGCTTGACTTCTGTTAGGATATCGACCTGTCTGGCAAGTCTCTGAAGCAGGGGATGTGCCTCACTTCTACTCCGTACCATACCGTACCAACACCAACAACCTTCAGCATTACTGCCTTGACTGTCCATCAGTCAGGGACTTACCACCTAAGGGACAGTTCCTGACTGATATATGTAATTATCTACTCGTAGACTATCATTTGAAGATCATTCTCGTGCAACATCCACACTTTTGTGGATGCTAGCTCCTGTGATAACATATCTGCATAACTAAACAGTGTGCCCTGTGAGACACGAGTTCCTCTGTATGTAATGTTTGCCTTCATGGTCATGTTACTAGGTTTGTCGCCCCTTGAGCATAATGATTTCATTAAGACAAAACAAGGTATCACCAGTAGTACAATGGTTAGAAAGTTGTTGGAAGGGAAAATTTTGTGTATGCTTCATTTAATTCTGGAGAAAATGAAAAGATACTGTCGAGTTAAAAAGCTGAAAAAAAATCTATGGAATACATCAAGATTTTGTGATTTGGCAAGAAATTCATTGGAATCATTGAGAGGCACATGTAAAATAATAGCAATATGTATTTGCAAATTGTGGGATTTTTTCTTTTTTCTCCCTTTTTTTATATTTAAGGCTCCAGTCACGGACAGAAGTCCACATCAAGGCTGATCTGTAATTGAACTATGAAGAGAGTTATGAAACGGAAAAAGAAAAGACAAGGGAAAGTATTTACGAACATTTGAGAAAGTGAAAAACCTCTCTTTCGAAATGCGCTAGGTCATAGTTGTTGGGAAAGACATGAGAGTGTAGAGAGTTCCAGAGCTTCGACATTTAGGGGAAAGAAGCTGGTATCCTAGCAGCCTACCTTTGAGTTGCTGATGGCCACACAATAATCATGTGATGCAACAGCTTGCTGAGTCTTGCATGGTCTAACTACTGATATGGGCACACAAGCATCCAGCTCTCAGGAGCAAAAACCAAAGTAATACTTATAAAAGAGGGAAAGTGAACCAACATAGTGGCATAGGGCAAGGGGGTCAAGTTTGGAAGTTATCCTGGGATAGTTTATGAGGCAGATCACTTCTGACTCAACTCTGTCAAGTAAGGATGCAGAGCTAGAGTCACCCCACTTGTGAGATCAGTGCTCCATACAGGGATGAATCAATCCTTTGTATAAATGGAGCAACTGTTCAAAAGAGAAGTTTCAACATCTAAACAGGACACCCAGTTTCTTAGAGGCAGACTTGGCTATTCCTGTAATGTGGGGTTTCCAGAAAGAGTGGATGTTACAGTAATGCCAAGTATGTTCATTGAGTTAAGAATTGGAATAACAGAACTGTCAAAGGAGAAATGAGTTATGAGGAGTATCCGATAGAGAGATGGGTAGAAACTGGTTTGAAGTCATTAAACTTAACAAGATTTGGTTTACTCCAGACGCTTCACATGCCCTGATTCAATCCACTGACAGCACGTCAACCCCGGTATACCACATCGGTCCAATTCACTCTATTCCTTGCCTTCCTTTCACCCTCCTGCATGTTCAGGCCCCGATCACACAAAATCTTTTTCACTCCATCTTTCCACCTCCAATTTGGTCTCCCACTTCTCCTCGTTCCCTCCACCTCCGACACATATATCCTCTTGGTCAATCTTTCCTCACTCATTCTCTCCATGTGCCCAAACCATTTCAAAACACCCTCTTCTGCTCTCTCAACCACGCTCTTTTTATTTCCACACATCTCTCTTACCCTTACGTTACTTACTCGATCAAACCACCTCACACCACACATTGTCCTCAAACATCTCATTTCCAGCACATCCATCCTCCTGCGCACAACTCTATCCATAGCCCACGCCTCGCAACCATACAGCATTGTTGGAACCACTATTCCTTCAAACATACCCATTTTTGCTTTCCGACATAATGTTCTCGACTTCCACACATTCTTCAAGGCTCCCAGGATTTTTGCCCCCTCCCCCACCCTATGATCCACTTCCGCTTCCATGGTTCCATCCACTGCCAGATCCACTCCCAGATATCTAAAACACTTTACTTCCTCCAGTTTTTCTCCATTCAAACTTACCTCCCAATTGACTTGACCCTCAACCCTACTGTACCTAATTACCTTGCTCTTATTCACATTTACTCTTAACTTTCTTCTTTCACACACTTTACCAAACTCAGTCACCAGCTTCTGCAGTTTCACACATGAATCAGCCACCAGTGCTGTATCATCAGCGAACAACAACTGACTCACTTCCCAAGCTCTCTCATCCCCAACAGACTTCATACTTGCCCCTCTTTCCAAAACTCTTGCATTCACCTCCCTAACAACCCCATCCATAAACAAATTAAACAACCATGGAGACATCACACACCCCTGCCGCAAACCTACATTCACTGAGAACCAATCACTTTCCTCTCTTCCTACACGTACACATGCCTTACATCCTCGATAAAAACTTTTCACTGCTTCTAACAACTTGCCTCCCACACCATATATTCTTAATACCTTCCACAGAGCATCTCTATCAACTCTATCATATGCCCTCTCCAGATCCATAAATGCTACATACAAATCCATTTGCTTTTCTAAGTGTTTCTCACATACATTCTTCAAAGCAAACACCTGATCCACACGTCCTCTACCACTTCTGAAACCACACTGCTCTTCCCCAATCTGATGCTCTGTACATGCCTTCACGCTCTCAATCAATACCCTCCCATATAATTTACCAGGAATACTCAACAAACTTATACCTCTGAAATTTGAGCACTCACTCTTATCCCCTTTGCCTTTGTACAGTGGCACTATGCACGCATTCTGCCAATCCTCAGGCACCTCACCATGAGTCATACATACATTAAATAACCTTACCAACCAGTCAATAATACAGTCACCCCTTTTTTAATAAATTCCACTGCAATACCATCCAAACCTGCTTCCTTGCCGGCTTTCATCTTCCGCAAAGCTTTTACTACCTCTTCTCTGTTTACCAAATCATTTTCCCTAACCCTCTCACTTTGCACACCACCTCGACCAAAACACCCTATATCTGCCACTCTATCATCAAACACATTCAACAAACCTTCAAAATACTCACTCCATCTCCTTCTCACATCACCACTACTTGTTATCACCTCCCCATTTGCGCCCTTCACTGAAGTTCCCATTTACTCCCTTGTCTTACGCACTTTATTTACCTCCTTCCAGAACATCTTTTTATTCTCCCTAAAATTTAATGATACTCTCTCACCCCAACTCTCATTTGCCCTCTTTTTCACCTCTTGCACCTTTCTCTTGACCTCCTGTCTCTTTCTTATATACATCTCCCACTCGATTGCATTTTTTCCCTGCAAAAATCGTCCAAATGCCTTTCTCTTCTCTTTCTTTAATAATCTTACTTCTTCATCCCACCACTCACTACCCTTTGTAATCAACCCACCTCCCACTCTTCTCATGCCACAAGCATCTTTTGCGCAATCCATCACTGATTCCCTAAATACATCCCATTCCTCCCCCACTCCCCTTACTTCCATTGTTCTCACCTTTTTCCATTCTGTACTCAGTCTCTCCTGGTACTTCCTCACACAAGTCTCCTTCCCAAGCTCACTTACTCTCACCACCCTCTTCACCCCAACATTCACTCTTCTTTTCTGAAAACCCTTACAAATCTTCACCTTAGCCTCCACAAGATAATGATCAGACATCCCTCCAGTTGCACCTCTCAGCACATTAACATCCAAAAGTCTCTCTTTCGCGTGCCTGTCAATTAACACGTAATCCAATAACGCTCTCTGGCCATCTCTCCTACTTACATACGTATACTTATGTATATCTCGCTTTTTAAACCAGGTATTCCCAATCACCAGTCCTTTTTCAGCACATAAATCTACAAGCTCTTCACCATTTCCATTTGCAACACTGGAGGAAGTAAAGTGTTTTAGATATCTGGGAGTGGATCTGGCAGCGGATGGAACCATGGAAGCGGAAGTGGATCATAGGGTGGGGGAGGGGGCGAAAATTCTGGGAGCCTTGAAGAATGTGTGGAAGTCGAGAACATTATCTCGGAAAGCAAAAATGGGTATGTTTGAAGGAATAGTGGTTCCAACAATGTTGTATGGTTGCAAGGCGTGGGCTATGGATAGAGTTGTGCGCAGGAGGGGGGATGTGCTGGAAATGAGATGTTTGAGGACAATGTGTGGTGTGAGGTGGTTTGATCGAGTAAGTAACGTAAGGGTAAGAGAGATGTGTGGAAATAAAAAGAGCATGGTTGAGAGAGCAGAAGAGGGTGTTTTGAAATGGTTTGGTCACATGGAGAGAATGAGTGAGGAAAGATTGACCAAGAGGATATATGTGTCGGAGGTGGAGGGAACGAGGAGAAGTGGGAGACCAAATTGGAGGTGGAAAGATGGAGTGAAAAAGATTTTGTGTGATTGGGGCCTGAACATGCAGGAGGGTGAAAGGAGGGCAAGGAATAGAGTGAATTGGATCGATGTGGTATACCAGGGTTGACGTGCTGTCAGTGGATTGAATCAGGGCATGTGAAGCGTCTGGGGTAAACCATGGAAAGCTGTGTAGGTATGTATATTTGCGTGTGTGGACGTGTATGCATATACATGTGTATGGGGGTGGGTTGGGCCATTTCTTTCGTCTGTTTCCTTGCGCTACCTCACAAACGCGGGAGACAGCAACAAAGCAAAAAAAAAAATATATGTATATCTTTCTTTTCTTTTAAACTATTTGCCATTTCCCGCGTTAGCGAGGTAGCGTTAAGAACAGAGGACTGGGCCTTTTTTGGAATATATTCACCAAAACCATTGCCCTTTATTCACAGTCAGGCTCCATAGCTCTTTCAGTACTTTTTCCAATCATTTCATATACCATCTTTCAATGCAACCCATTGACAGCACATCACTCCCTGCATGCTGTATCATTCTAATATGGTCTATCCTTTGCAGGTCTCACCCTCTTCTGCATATTCAAGCCAAGAACCTTAGAAGCATCCTAAACTCCAACCTTCCATCTCCTTTTTCTCTTTTCCTTTTCCCCCCTATTTCTGATGTATACCCTCATAGTCATCCTTTCCTTACTCATCCTTCGATATGTCTGAAACATTTTAGCTCACCCTCTTTTTTACTTTCAAATATACTCTCATCACTACCACACATCTCTCTTACCCTATTTTTACTTTTTTGATCAACCTTCCTCATATTAGGTATCCTCCATATGCATTAAATTTCATTTCTAACACATCGTCCACTTCTGTACATTTATATCTAAGACCATATTCCGCCAGTGAGACTACAATACCATCAAACATACCCATCTTTGTCCTTAGAGACATTGATCCCTCTTTCCGCACATTCCTCAATACACCCAAGATCTGTGCCCTCCCTCACCCAACCAACGGCTCACTTCCATTCCCATGATTCCATGTGCTATTATATCCAGTTCTGGTTTTCTGAAAAACTTCCCTTTCTCCAAAGTCTCTCACTTAAATCTCACATTCCAAATAACCTGTCTCTCTTCACTGCTAAAACACATTCACATTTACTCCTAACTTTCTCCTTCACTCTTTCCCAAACTCAGACTAGCTTCTGCGGTTTTCATTCAAATCTTCCACATGTGCCATGTTGTCAGCCAACACCAGCTGACTTTCCTCTCTGGCTTCCTCACCTCCAAGAGATGCACACCTGTTCCTCACTCCAAGACCCTTACATTCACCTCCCTCACCACCCCATCTGTAAGCAATTAAAATGCCTTGATGATATCAGACTTCCCTTTGACAGAACCAGGTTCACCTGAAACCACTTACCCCTCTCTCTTCCTACTTGCACACATGCCATAGTCTCTTGATAAGAACTCTGTACTATTTGTAGCAGTTTTTCTTCCCCTCCAAACATTCACAACACCTTTCACAGAAATGTGTAGCTTAAGAGTTGGGTACCTTTTTAAGCATATTACCTTGGGCTTGCTCTCAAATTAGTTTTATTCTAGTCTAATAGAGTTACCATGTCATGAGTACATAAAGGGAAGAGTTGAACCCATTATGTTCAGGTAAAGCCTTTATTTTTTCTTAACCTGTACATTTGGGGGTCATCTGGTTGAAATCATTAATCCTTTAGAGTGTTCTTTTTGATGAGTCTTAAAACTATTTATGTACTCTTTTTCCAGTTCATTATGTTTCTTCATATATTTTGTAAACTTAGATGCATTAGTATATATGACATTTGCTGCATTGGATTGTTTGATAACTGATACATGATCATCACTTCACTTGTTTTTGTGTTTTTATATGTAAGACTGTCTTTCAGGTGGTCACTGTGGCTTCTGTGGATGGTAATATCTCCATCCTTCCCACAAAAACGAAGCCCAAAAAGCTCAGCTTCCAGGGCTCTGATGGCAGAAAGTAAGTTTTGTTGCCTTTGTTTTGGATGCAGACCATTCCAGGTACTGAAATGTTATATATTCATCAGAAATATCGTTTTGTTTTTCACCTTTTATTAGGAACATGTTTGATGATAGAGTAGCAGATATAGGGTGTTTTGGTCGAGGTGGTGTGCAAAGTGAGAGGGTTGGGGAAAATGATTTGGTAAACAGAGAAGAGGTAGTGAAAGCTTTGCGGAAGATGAAAGCTGGCAAGGCAGCAGGTTTGGATGGTATTGCAGTGGAATTTATTAAAAAAGGGGGTGACTGTATTGTTGACTGGTTGGTAAGGTTATTTAATGTATGTATGACTCATGGTGAGGTGCCTGAGGATTGGCAGAATGCGTGCATAGTGCCATTGTACAAAGGCAAAGGGGATAAGAGTGAGTGCTCAAATTACAGAGGTATAAGTTTGTTGAGTATTCCTGGTAAATTATATGGGAGGGTATTGATTGAGAGGGTGAAGGCATGTACAGAGCATCAGATTGGGGAAGAGCAGTGTGGTTTCAGAAGTGGTAGAGGATGTGTGGATCAGGTGTTTGCTTTGAAGAATGTATGTGAGAAATATTTAGAAAAGCAAATGGATTTGTATGTAGCATTTATGGATCTGGAGAAGGCATATGATAGAGTTGATAGAGATGCTCTGTGGAAGGTATTAAGAATATATGGTGTGGGAGGAAAGTTGTTAGAAGCAGTGAAAAGTTTTTATCGAGGATGTAAGGCATGTGTACGTGTAGGAAGAGAGGAAAGTGATTGGTTCTCAGTGAATGTAGGTTTGCGGCAGGGGTGTGTGATGTCTCCATGGTTGTTTAATTTGTTTATGGATGGGGTTGTTAGGGAGGTAAATGCAAGAGTTTTGGAAAGAGGGGCAAGTATGAAGTCTGTTGGGGATGAGAGAGCTTGGGAAGTGAGTCAGTTGTTGTTCGCTGATGACACAGCGCTGGTGGCTGATTCATGTGTGAAACTGCAGAAGCTGGTGACTGAGTTTGGTAAAGTGTGTGGAAGAAGAAAGTTAAGAGTAAATGTGAATAAGAGCAAGGTTATTAGGTACAGTAGGGTTGAGGGTCAAGTCAATTGGGAGGTGAGTTTGAATGGAGAAAAACTGGAGGAAGTGAAGTGTTTTAGATATCTGGGAGTGGATCTGGCAGCGGATGGAACCATGGAAGCGGAAGTGGATCATAGGGTGGGGGAGGGGGCGAAAATTCTGGGGGCCTTGAAGAATGTGTGGAAGTCGAGAACATTATCTCGGAAAGCAAAAATGGGTATGTTTGAAGGAATAGTGGTTCCAACAATGTTGTATGGTTGCGAGGCGTGGGCTATGGATAGAGTTGTACGCAGGAGGATGGATGTGCTGGAAATGAGATGTTTGAGGACAATGTGTGGTGTGAGGTGGTTTGATCGAGTGAGTAACGTAAGGGTAAGAGAGATATGTGGAAATAAAAAGAGCGTGGTTGAGAGAGCAGAAGAGGGTATTTTGAAGTAGTTTGGGCACATGGAGAGGATGAGTGAGGAAAGACTGACCAAGAGGATATATGTGTCGGAGGTGGAGGGAACAAGGAGAAGAGGGAGACCAAATTGGAGGTGGAAAGATGGAGTGAAAAAGATTTTGTGTGATCGGGGCCTGAACATGCAGGAGGGTGAAAGGAGGGCAAGGAACAGAGTGAATTGGAGCGATGTGGTATACCGGGGCTGACGTGCTGTCAGTGGATTGAATCAAGGCATGTGAAGCGTCTGGGGTAAACCATTGAAAGCTGTGTAGGTATGTATATTTGCGTGTGTGGACGTATGTATATACATGTATATGGGGGGGGGTTGGGCCATTTCTTTTGTCTGTTTCCTTGCGCTACCTCGCAAACACGGGAGACAGCGACAAAGTATAAAAAAAAAAAAAAAAATTAGGAACATATAACTGCCTGCAGAGAAGAAAGTTTGAAGGGTGGTTGTTAGGTATTCAGCACACCTTAAGTATTATATCATCCAACAACCAATATGCATGCTACATAAGCTATGCATGTACAATTGCTCATTTGAAACATTCCTTCACTCTGTTCTTCCACAGTAACCTTGGCTTTCTTCCAGTTCTCTTTCTGTCACTTTGCTCAGGGAAAGTGTTTCTGCACTCTGGATCATGTTACAGTATTTAATTTTTTTGTAGCTACCTACTAAGGGAGTCTGGATCCACACATGGTAAGCCTAAACCATGTCATCATGATAATTAGCTTCCCAAAAACTGAACTTGCACAGGTTAGCTAACCAACGGCCCACAAAACTGAGCAGCATCCACATTGGCACAGGTACTGTCCTGTACTGATTGATTTGTACATTACAGGGGTGCAGTTCTTCTCTCATTGGGACCCATTTTTTGAATTTTCTTTACCGTTGAACAGCCTTTTTAAACCGTGGGAGAATGAACTGCCTACTCTCACAGGCTCATGACTTAGATTCCACCCTTCTTCCACGGCTGTTGATACTGCAGAAGTATTTCTGTACATCTTTGACAAGCTTCTTTCTACAAGCTTTTGTTCTGTTTTTCTATCATTCAAAAAACTTTTTGTTGTCAACATTGTCAGTTTGAATGAGAAACTTTAAGGTTGTAATCAAGAGTGTACTTATTCTTCTTTCATCCATTGTAGACACACTTACCTCTCTAAAACTTAGTTTTCCTGATTTAGCTATCAATTTTAGTGCCCTTGTTTGAACCTCTTCTATTATAACCTTATGTTTCTTTAAATGTGATGACCAAGCATTAGGTGCATACTCTTGAGGGAAAATCATAGCTATCCCTCAGGATAGGGGAGAAGGAATGCCACTGTATCTTGTATCTTGTGTATATTGTTGAAGCAACTAAAAGGAGTAGGAATAAGGGGCTGGATACCCTCCCTTCTATTTCATTTTCCAAAAGTGAAAACAGAAAAGGAGCCATATAAAGAGTCTCATCCTCATCAAAGGCTCAGGCTGGCATGTTTAAATCTGCAAGAGGAGAAGAAGGGAGAAATAGGTAGTATGTTTGGTGAGAGCAACATGGATGTTCTGGCTCTGAGTGAAATTAAGCTCAAAATGAAGGGGAAAAATTGGTTTGGGAATGTCCAAGGGGTAAAGTCTGGGGTTGTTGTGAGGGCAAGAGCAAAGGATGGGGTGTCATGCCTGCTGAAGGAGAAGTTGTGGGATTGTTTTTCAATGTATAAGAAAATAAGTTCCAGACTGATGTAGGTGGGATTGAAGATGGATATCAAGAGGTGGGTGAATGTCAGTGCCTGTTTGCCTTGTGCTGAGAGGAGTGTGAAGATGTTAATGTTTTGGGAGAGCAGAGTGAGTGTTTGAGCAATTTTAATTCAAGAGATCAAATATTAGGGATATGGCAGTTTAGGGCAGTTGCTCATTGTAGAGCATTGAGTATCCTGTATAAATAAAAATCGTGAATGGCTCATTGAGCTGTGTGTGGAAAATACCTGGCTTACCTGGTTTAAAGAAAAGCGCATACTTAAGGATACATGGTTAAGTACGTTTGGGGGTGAGTAGGCATTATTGGGTTATATAATGATTGATAGGCATGCTAAGGCGACAGTGTTAGGTATGAAGTTATGAGGCAGCAGGTGGGATGTCTGATCATTTCTTGTTGGAGGTAAGTACTGATGTTTGTAGTGGCTTTGTGAAGAGAGGAAATGGGTGGGTGGGAAAAGGGTGATGAAAGTGAATGAGTTTGGAAAAGTGGTGGAGATACCAAGATACATTGAGTGAAGAATGGCAGAAGGTATGAGAAAGTGAAACAAGGAGAGTGGTTAAGGAATGGAAAGCATTTAGGGAAGCATTATTTACCTGTGTTAGTGAAGGTTGCGGCATGCAGAAGATGGATGTGGGCATTTGAGAAAAGTTAGTGTGTCCTCTTACTGTCTTATGATTTCAACAATTTTCATTTTAATCGCAGTTAGGGTCATTGCTGTGACTTTAGGATGGAATTTTTGGATTCAAATTTTTTTTTTCTCCTTTTGATAAAAACTAAAACTGATTCTGAAAGTGGCTGGTTTTGTAGGTTTGATGACTCTAGTAGCTCAGAACTAGATAACGCCATTATAAGTGGCCACAGCTGATGTGGTAACACCATTGCAAGTGGCTAATGCTGATGTAGTAACTCCTTTTCAAGATCTCTCACATTGTCTGTCATCTCTGTTGAAGAGGGATTTAACATTATATTTCAGGTTTAGGACTCTTCACATGTTTAGAAGCAAGTATGGGTGACATTTCATCCTTAGAAGGCAGCTGCCATTGCATGATGTATGTATATGTGGGAGGTCTACAAAATTAACTTGCTGTGTAATGGTTAACAGTTTATCTTTAACATAATGTACACATATCAGTTTGAAGACAATGCTAAATGGTTTGTTAATTGTTTCTGGCATTTCTGAGAAATTTTGAAGAATTTTTTGTAACTGAATTAGTATATTTTATTTTTCTCTAGTCTTTCTCATGATGAGAATGAAGCCAGTAACCTTAATACTTCATAAAAGGGTGCTTTAACCTTTTTTCATACGTTTGCCATTTCCCACTTGAGTGAGTTAGTGTCAAGAACAGATGACTGGGCCTTAGAGGGAAAATTCTTCACATGGCTCCTTGCTCTGTTCCCTCTTTTGGAAAGTAAGATAGGAAGGAAGGATTTCCAGCCACCCACTCCTGCCCCTCTTAGTCACCTCTAAGACACACAGGATCTACATGAGCGGTATTTTTTCTCCCCTATCCCCAGGGATGAGCTTTGACTTTGGTACTTGACACAATTTTTAGTCCAATTTTGAGTATATTGTATGTTGAGCATATTGTGAAGGTCTTTTTTTTTTCTAAGGAAATAGAGCTGTTAAAAGCCCTGGACCTTTTACTGTTTGTTAGTTTTACAGGCAATTGGGCTCCGAAAGTCTTCTCATACAAACTCTCTCGATTATAGCTTTAGCATCAAAGAGAAGGTAGCCCATAAAGTTCTTAGAATGTCAAGGAATAAGAATCAGGTGATGTCTGATGATCATGAATCCAAAGTCAAAGTTTTTTGGAAAATGTGACTGTTGATTGTTTTAAAAATGCGTTTGTTGTGATAGAGAGTTGTGGAAAGATTTTTTCAAAGGTGCATAGTCTTTTATGTCCATTCAAGATTTTCAAAGATGCTTTTGGTCTCACAAAAAATTATTGAGAACATTTGTTTGTACTTCAAGACCTGCTTAAGTCTGTAAGCAAGGGACAGTTAGCTATAGGTCAGTAAGTTGCTTTTGGTTTTCTTATTGCAACCAGGACTCTCTACTAAAGTCCAGTGGATGATGATTGTGGCGTCTATTTCAGCTTTCTTAAGGAATGTCTTGCTATTATCAGAAGCGGATGGTCTAGAGTATGGTTCAGATGTTGTTAAGGTTAGTTTCTTTCTTTTGTTCTCTTGAAATTTTTCTTAAGTTCCACTTCCTCCTTGTGGATGTGTTCTCACCTTCTTGTACAGCTATGTCTTTAGACGAGAAATATAGCTTTTGAAAAACAAAAACCATTTCTTCATGGTGGGCAGAGTCCTATGAGCATCCATTCATGTTTCCCATCCTCCCTTCTTTCCTTCTTGAAAAATCAAATCATAGATCTGGAAAATAAGAAGCCCAAGGCATCAAAGTGGATGGAGTGGCATTTGATGTCACATCAGCATTGTGCTATGGTGTCACAGGCCTGGATGGTTATTGAGTCTTGCATTTGAATGTCTGGTGACTTTGTATGATTTGTGATGGTGAGAGGAGAAAAATCCTTAGGGATTACTCATTGGGTAAAGTGGTGCTTTGACCCCCTACTAGGCAAATGCTCTCAGATCTTCATTGATTCTACCTGCAGGAGATTAATGGTTTTCCATCTTTTAAAACACTGCTTTTTCTCTTCTTGTGCTTATTGTTTATATTTAGTTTCACTTACTTCAACCCCTCCTTTTTTATCTGATAATGCTGTAAGAATTAATGTTTTCTTCATTTGATCCTCCAGTACTCTTTGTTTTGACTTGAAAGAGGTTCCTTTTTAAAGTAAGCATTATATTTTTTTTTTGACTGTCAAGCTTCTGGACAAAGTTACAGAGTTGATTAAACCTTTCTGGACCAGTCACCAACCATTTGCAGTAATACAACATTAAAAGACCTTATTTGTGATGGAACATTATGTTTTGTTACCTCTGCCTTTGTCTGAGTCATGGACATAAATTCAGGCAGACAACTGACATTTAGGAATAGTAACATTTACTGATCTACTTAACTTTTCTTTACAGGTACACATATTTGTTCAAGGGATTGGAGGACCTACATTTAGATGAAAGAATTATGCAATTCCTTGAGATAGTTAATACAATGCTGGCAAAAAATCAGAGGTAAGAATGAAATAAAAAGTGTAAAGAGTCAGAGGTCATAGTCATAAACTTCTTTTATTCATTTTTGAGTTTCCATATAAGATACTACTTAGGAGGTGTAAGGGAAGAAGTACAGAAGCTTACAAACCTGAGAATGTTGAAAAAGAAATTAAGATAAACCCCATATTTTTGTGAATATTAAGCTCCAGATGAAGGTGAGTCTGGAGAAAGGGTGTGTGATGTCATCATAGCTGTTTGATTTGTTTCTTAATGGGGTGATGAGGGAGTTGAATACAGGTGTCTTGGAAACAGGGGTAGGTATGCAATCATCATGGTCTGAGGTGGGGTCTGCATAGTGAGTCAGTTGATATTTGCAGTACTATCTGCCTGAGTACCTGGAGGGTTAGTGAAGGTAGCTGTCTATTCTTTCCTCGTCACCCACATATGGACTACTAGCATTCTGTCCACAAACAAACAGTCTTTCCTTGTCGTACATAACACTTGACAACGCTTAACTCACACAGCTCATTTTTCGTAACTCCAGATTTTCCTGCAGTGAGCAGTATGTGTTAGCCCTGCCTTTTGGCAAAATTTTAGAAGCAATAGATAGTAGTAGTAGGTTGGAACATTTAGACAAGAGCATTAGGTGGAGTAGTATTAGGTTGGAACATTTAGACAAGAGTATTAGGTAGAAGCAGGAGGTAGGAACATTAGGCAGGAGCATCAGGTAGAAGTAGTCACTTGGAACATTAGGTGGGAGGCTCTGGAAACACTGCAATAAAGTTGCCCTGTACCAGTGGCTTGTTAAAGGTGAGGCACTAAAGACTAAGAAACAGCACTGGAGTTCACAAGTTATGGAGACTTACTGTGGCCATCCCCTTGAGGGAGCTGCTGTAGGAAACAGGCATCAGAGGTATAAATAGATGACACTGGTGACAGATTCGAATGGGAAACTGCAGGAATTGGTGTCTAACGCTGGGGGAGTGTGTGAAAGAAGTTGAGTGTAAATATGAATAAAAGCAAGATTGTTATGTTTAAAAGTGCAAAGAAGTAGTTTAGTTGGGGTGTGAATATGATTGGAGAAGACATGGAGGAAGTGGGATGTTTTAGGTACGTGGGACTGAATGGCACTGAATGGAAACAAAAATGAGTCATACAGTGGATGAGGAAGCAAAGGTTCTGGGAGCATTGAGAATGTATGGAAAGAGAGGATGCTATCTGGGAGGGCAAAAATGGGTATATTTGAAGGTTTAGTAGTGCCAATGATGAGCATGAATGTGTTGGAAATTAGATGTTTCAGGGCAATATATGGAATGTGGAGGGTTTATTGAGTAAATGATGATAGGGTTTGAGAGAGTGTGTTAATAAGAAAAGTGTGATTGAGAGAGCTGAAGGTTGTGCTGAAATAGTTTGGACATACGAAGAGGATGAAGAGAGGTTATTTGTGTCAGAAGTGGAGGGGACAAAAGAGAAGAGACCAAATTTGAGATGGAAGGATGGAATATATACAATTGTGTGTACTTAGGGCCTGAGCTTGCAGGAGAGTAAAGACATGCATGGGATAAAGTGAATTGGAGAATTTCAACAATCCTTCAAAATATTGATTTCATATTGTCCTCACCTCAGCACTGCCTCTTACCATTTCCTCTTTAACCCTCTTCAACAGTTTCACAATTTGTTCTCTTGTTTTTCTTACACTTTTAACCTCCTTCCTAAATATCTTATTCTACCGAAGTTTACTGATACTCACTCTCCACATCTTTCATTTGCCCTCTTTCTTAACCCTTGCACATTCCTCTTGACCTCTTGCCAGTTTTTGTTGTATATCTCCCAGTTATTTGCACCCCTTCCCTGTAAGTAATACTCTTCTCTTTTCTCTTTCATTATCAATTTTATTTCATCATCCTACCACTCACTACCCTTTCTCACCTTCCCACCTTCCATGTGCCACACACTTCACTTACACTTGTCTGTGCTGCTTCCCCTAGCTCCATTTTCTCTGTCCTTTTGCCATTCTACACTCTTGCAGTGTTCCTTCACACATGCCTCTTTTTCAAGGTCACTTACTTTCAGCACCCTCTTGACAACCAAAATCTGTCTATCAATCTATATGTCTATATCTCTGATGCCCATTCCCCCTGGGAACTCCCATCAAGGGGGTGGCCACAGCAAAAGAATCTGCCTGTCCCTGTTCTTACATGCTTCCCTTGCATATGCCATTCCACTCATGCTTCCACCATTCGTCTCCCTCCAGTACTCTTCCACTCTATTTCCCCAAGTAACAGGTGGTTTTCTTCTCACACCAACTCCTTTAATCGTACTGTCGTACACTATCCTTTTAAACTTTCTGTCTTGCATTCTTTCCACATGCCCAAACCAAACCACCTCAAAGTATTAAGCTTCATCCACTCTACTACTCCACAGTTCATTCCCATTACATTCCCTGCCATAACACATTTCTTATATATCCCCTCATATCTTTATTCTTTCCATCTAGTCTTACCACATGCTCTTCTCAAATAGGTCATTTCTACAGCCAAGATTCTTGACCTCAGTGGCTCATTCCATATCCATGTTTTGTCTGCTTAGGTCAAGGTGAGAAGGACCATGCTGTCCCTTGGCACTTTTTTTTTACTTCCATACTTATGCTTCTACCCTTCATTATTCTATTAAGGGACTTCTCACCCCTTTCAGTCTTTCTCCCCCCAAATCTATAATATGGTTTAGTACTCTGTCTTCTTTCACTGTATAGGGTTTTGTAAAATCTACTTCTGTGTCCTTTCAACCCCATTACTTTGCTTATATTCACATTTACCTTCAATCACCTATGCTCATGCACATCATAGAATACACTTACAACCTTTAGCAACTCTTCTTCACTCAGCAAACAACACAGCATCATCTGCAGACAGCTTTATCACTAGCCAGTGTACCTCACCGCCACACTCCATCTCTGCACCCCCTTTTTCCCAAGTTTTACTTACCTCTATTCATTTTATATACATATTCGCCATTTCCCACATTAGCAAGGTAGCATTAAGAACAGAGGACTGAGCCTTAGAGGGAATATCCTCACTTGGCCCCCTTTTCTGTTCCTACTTTTGGAAAAGAAAAAAATGTATGAATTTAATTTTTTCTTTCTTTTTTATACTTGATCGCCATTTCCCAAGTCAACATGGTAGCACCAGGAAACAGACAAAGAAAGACTGGCCATCCACTCATATTCACACTTATTTATTTATTTTATTTATTATACTTTGTCGCTGTCTCCCACATTAGCGAGGCAGTGCAAGGAAACAGACAAAAGAATGGCCCAACCCACCCACATACACATGTATATACATAAACTCCCCACACACGCACATATACATACCTATGCATTTCATTGTATACATACATATACATAAACAGACATATACATATATACACATGTATATGTTCATGGTGAAGTGCCTAAGGATTGGCGGAATGCATGCATAGTGCCATTGTACAAATGCAAAGGGTATAAAGGTGAGTGTTCAAATTACAGAGGTATAAGTTTGTTGAGTATCCCTGGGAAATTATATAGGAGGATATTGATTGAGAGGATGAAGGCATGTATAGAACATCAGATTGGGGGAGAGCAGTGTGATTTCAGAAGTGGTAGAGGATGTGTGGATCAGGTGTTTGCTTTGAAGAATGTATTGTGAGAAATACTTAGAAAAACAAATGGATTTGTATGTAGCATTTATGAATTTGGAGAAGGCACATGATAGAGTTGATAGAGATGCTCTTTGGAAGGTATTAAAAGTATATGGTGTGGGAGGCAAGTTGCTGGAAGCAGTGAAATGTTTTTATTGAGGATGTAAGGCATGTGTACAAGTAGGAAGAGAGGAAAGTGATTGGTTCTGAGTAAATGTAGGTTTGCGGCAGGGGTGCGTGATGTCTCCACGGTTGTTTAATTTGTTTATGGATGGAGTTGTTAGGAAGGTGAATGCAAGGATTTTGGAGAGAGAGGCAAGTATGCAGTCTGTTGTAGATGAGAGAGCTTGGGAAGTGAGTCGGTTGTTGTTCGCTGATGATACAGCGCTGGTGGCTGATTTGTGTGAGAAACTGCAGATGCTGGTGCCTGAGTTTGGTAAAGTGTGTGAAAGAAGGAAGCTGAGAGTAAATATGAATAAGAGCAAGGTTATTAGGTACAGTAGGGTTGAGGGACAGGTCAGGTGGGAGGTAAGTTTGAATGGAGAAAAGCTGGAGAAAGTGAAGTGTTTTAGATATCTGGGAGTGGATTTGGCAGCGGATGGAACCATGGAAGTGGAAGTGAGTCACAGAGTGGGGGAGGGAGCGAAAGTTGTGGGAGTGTTGAAAAATGTGTGTAAGGCAAGAACAGTATCTCGGAAAGCAAAAATGAGTATGTTTGAAGGAATAGTGGTTCCAACAATGTTATATGGTTGTGAGGCATGGGCTATAGATAGGGTTGTGCGGAGGAGGGTGGATGTGTTGGAAATAAGATGTTTAAGGACAATATGTGGTGTGAGTTGGTTTGATCAAGTAAGTAATGAAAGGGTAAGAGAGATGTGTGGTAATAAAAAGAGTGTGGTTGAGAGAGCAGAATGGGTGTATTGAAATGGTTTGGTCACATGGAGAGAATGAGTGAGGAAAGATTGACAAAGAGGATATATATGTGTCAAAGGTGGAGGGAACTACATCTCCTTCTCACTTCATCATTACTTATTACTTCCCCACTTGCCCCCTTCACCGATGTCCTCATCCACTTTTACCCATGCATTTGCTACTCTATAGAAGGCCTTCACACTATCCAACAGTTGTCTTCCTGCCCCATATATCCCTCATACATCCTATGAAGAATTCCACTTGACTGTCATATGCTTTCTCCAGTTCTATGAGAGCTGCATATAGTTTCTTACCTATAACAAAACTCTTTCCCACAGTCATTTTCACCACAAAATCTGATCCACACATTCCCTACCTTTCCTAGTACCCCTTTCTCCTCACTTATTCTGCATTCAGTCACCTCTATCTTGCTGTCAGTCAACACTCTTGCATACACTTTTCCTCAAGTACTAAACAGACTTACTCCCCTTTAATTACTACATACATTCTTACTATCTTTTCCTTTCAATAAAGGAACAATAATAGCTTCCACCCAGTCTTCAGGCACAACCCTCTGTTTCCATGCTAAATTACATATGAAATGCATCCACTCTATCACACTCAGTCCTCCATGCCAATGCATGTGACAATTGCTGCATTACCTTCTCCCATATGCATCCATATTGTTTCATCTCTTCCAAAAATCTTTACAAATCTTCACCCATGCCCCCAACAAGTACTGATACTTCTCCAACTTCTCCTCACAGTGCATTTTCATCAGAGTGTTTCTTTTGCTCACCTCTCTCTTAGTATGTAATCCAGTGATGCACATTTACCATCTTTCTTGCTCACTCACATGTACTAGAGTAAGTTCTTGTGGACTGCATTATGTGTACCACACTTTTCTAAGCCTTTATTATCCATGTCTTTTGCAGAGGTAAGGATTGTGTTTATCGTGCTCGTTACTATTCGGTGGTGCCACTAGGACCTCGATCAGGGCTGATTCAGTGGGTTGGCAATGCTACACCATTGTTTGGGCTTTACAAGCGGTGGCAGCAACGGGAGGCTCATGCTGTGTTGCTTAAGACACATTCCTCTGCAATTTCAATTCACCCTCAAGGTATGCATTTTGTTGTCTCCATACAGATATTCTGTTTGTTACATATTGTTTTTATCTAGTTACACATACATGATTGTAATGAACTGCAGTGCACTCATGCTCCTAGCAGGCATAAAAAGACCTCTTCATTGTATCAGAACTTTCTGAAGCGGAAAGAAGCAAAAGATTCATGCCAGAAGTATTTCCTCAAATTGGGTAAGAGTAACTGGTAGGGTCCCATGGGGGACCTGCCAGAACTGGAGTAATACTGAATTTTTGAGTGAATGATACTAGAATTATGAGAGAATTCTGGTCTCTCTAAGATTCTGAAAAACTCATGTGAAACTTGGGCTCTTGCTTTGGTCAGATACATGGCTGATGATCAGTTCAATAGAATTAAGGAGATGAGGATAGTAGAGAGTGAAAGGAGGCCTTATTATGACTACCATCTTGCAGGAAGTTAGGTAGTAGTAATTAGTATGTTAAAGGGAGTTAGACGCTGATGAGATATAAATGCTATCCAAGAACTTATCATTATTAAGGCTGTTAAAGTGGGAAGTTATTTACAAGGTATTCAAATTGTCTTCAAGTATAGGGACATTGATGTATTCATGAAGTATTTAAGAAATTTGTTCGAACCAAAGTATTTAGCTACAGTTTGGTTTCCCTACTAGAGAGGATACACTCATCTGTTAGAAGAGATTCAGAATGGGTAATAAAGATTGTACCTGAAGTAAGGGCAGCAAGCTACAGAAAAAGACTAGAATCTGTGAAATTACCCATTTTGGAATAGGGAAGGAAGCAGGGAGATATGATGATCAAAGATGGGCTCCTAGTCCTCAAAAAGGACCGATGGTCCCATTCCTTGACTCAAAATGGATTGTCAGTCCCGGTCATGGTCCTTCCCAAAGAAAGGAACTAGGACCAACTCAGTCTTCAGTCCTTTCATTTATTATAAGTGAAAAATATTTATTTGAAATGAAACACAAACAACCAATTGAAAATGCCAGCACAAGTAAAACAAATAGTGATTAATGGTATTTAATACAAGTAACTGCAATAATACTTCATTTTCCCATCAGGAAAAACCAGCATTTGAAATGGCTGTCACTGAGCCCTGATCTTTTCAGCTTAAGAACGTCTTTCCCCAAAGAGAAGAGCTGTTCTATGGCGGTAGTGGAAGGGATGGGTGTATCCAGTGCCGGGCTTAGGAACGATTATTTGTTGATAATGAAGGGTTTCACAGGCCTCTCGTTTGAGAAATGTTTCCACCCACTTGGTCTCGGTTTCTTTGCTTTTCATCCCACCCTGGTAAAGAACACTAAAGAGGTCCTCATCCTGGTCATTCTAACCCTCACTGATGCTGGGTCCTTTGCCTGAGTCCATCAGAATCTTCCCCACCATAATCACCATCTGCCGTGTCACTTTGGCTGTGATCTCAATGTCATACATGATGTTGTCCTCCAGTAGTCTCACCTAGCCCAATTTGAACCGAGAGTGTAATGCAGCTGCCAGGAGGAAGTCCATGTCCTCAAAATGGGACCAAACCTGCTTTTCATGCCGTTCCAGACAGCAACTACCAGTGGCTGACACATCTTGACTTTGGTGACGAATCAGAGTCGATGACATTGAGTGGCAACATGTCCATAAAGAAAGTGATTAACTAATTAAAAAGAAATACAAATTTGTTATGTTTCATGGGAACTGACTGACATAAAGACTTTTAGTCAAAGTTGAAAAAATGGTAGTTGAATTTACTGACCTCTTCAAAGAGAATCTTGGTGACTCTAGATGATCCAGTCATGGTCACCTGTATAGTTGGCTGATCCATTGTCCTCTACCTCTTGTTGCCGAGGCACTCCAGATAGTCTCTTGGCCACTTCTTCCTTTTCTGGATTGCCACTCCATCCTTGATGCGCCAGTAGAAGTGGTTCTGGACTTGAGAGTAGCATTTGGAGACATCATTGTACTTTGTTTTGGCTCTTGTTACTTGTTGAGGGTAAGTTCTTGTTCGGCAGACACAGCAAGTACTTGTATTCCAGGTTCTTCTCACCCTTGGGGCCCATGTATTCAAAATATTTGTCTAGGTATGGCCAAGGGTTACCGGGTTCTTTTTTCTTTTTTTTTTTCATTAGGAGCTCCAGTTGTTTGACTTGAGGTTGAAGCATTGACAGCACTAGGTTCTCCTTTGCCTTCCGGTGTTAAAACACATTTGATTTCAGTCTCATTATCTATCTGAGGCTTCTTGATGAAATGAGATTCATCTTTTTCCAAATAATCGTTAGTCATACCAAAATTATTCAGAAAGACACTGTGCAAAAGGTTACTGTATTCAGTCGAGTTCATTGTACTTAAGATAAATTTATGAAAGTGAAAACCTGAAAAGAGAAAAAAGGGAGAATAAAACAGAGTGAAGAATGTTGGACCATCTGCAATTGATTAAGAATAGACCATTGGTCCCCATTCTGGTCCAGACTGGGAAAGGACCAGCTTTCCAGGTGACGGTCCTCATAATGGATTGAGTAACAGGAATTCAGTCCTTTTGAAACTCGGTCCTGCCAACCTTTGATGATGACATCGTACAAATGAATAGGCTCAGTGAAGTAAATATTGAGCAGTTCTGTATAATTAAAGATACTGGTCGGTGAGAGCATAGTGGGAACCTGTGTTAGTGTTAAACTCTGAATGTTTTGAATTCAAATAGAGATGAACTTAGAATTTACATAAGTTTAAGATAGGTTCCTCCCTTCCCACACTGTGCAGATTGGTAATCATGTTGATGATTACCATTTGATGAACTTATGGGACCTTTTGACACCCTAATTTCCTGTAAACTTGATTACTTATGTTATTGAAATCAAAACATATTTACATTACTTGGCTATTAGCTGTTAGTTACACATATCACATGTAGTACTTTTACAACATTTTTAAGTTTAGTTCTTGCTACATGCAATTATTATATGTTTATATGAGGAGCTATGGCAAAAACTGCAGTTCTTCTCAAGTGACCAATCTTTCATTGATTACATATTGTTTTAGTTTTCATGAACAATTCACAATTTTTTGCTTTGCTCATTTATCTGCATGCATGTGCATTTTTGATTATTAAGTATTTTCATGTAGGGTTACCTCCAGACACCTTATTCAATGCATGATCTCTATAGTCTAGCTTGTTGTAACACCCACAGTACAAGTGAAGCTGTTGTATTTTATTCTCTATATTCACAACATCTATAGTGCTTATCGTCAGGAGCCAAAATTAGTTGTAAAAAGTATCATGTGTCTCAGGAGATTATGCTTATGATTTTCAGAAACTGTATCTTATTTGAGCAGATCATTTCCACATAGTATAAACATATTTGTAAGAAAATATTCATTTTCAATTTCTTTTTATATAAGAAGTGATTTAGCCATTGACCTTTAAGCCCTAGTTACATATATATCTGTTGTGTGCAAATAGGATTTCAATTCTAAACCTGCAAATGACAACAAAAGCAGAGAAATTCTTCTCCAAAAAGTGTGTCCCAAACTTTTCTGGACATTCATCTGTTGTAACATTCTTCTCACATGCATCCCTACTTTGTTTTCTTATTTAATTTTCATTGTGTTCAGTATCCTTACCGTTTTATTTGACTATTTAGTGTACTGCCATGAAATTTTTTTTTCAAATGCTCAACTGCTGTTTCCCATGTTAACAAGGTAGCACCAGGAATAGACAAAGAAAGGCTGCATTCACCGACATTCATTCTTTTGCTGTCATGTGAAATGCACCAAAACCACAGTTCCCTGTGAACTTTTATAGTTAGAACTATACATGTTTTCCTCATGCTACTTTTTTTCTTTTTTACCAAGAATTTTTCCTCTATTTCAGGCTGAAGGATTTTGATCATATTGTCGTAGTTTTTACGTACCTCCTTAGATTTTCTTGGTCACTATTATTCTCATAATTCATAGTGCCATTGTTTCAGTGGAACAGAATACTGTACCAACTGTGAACACATTTAGATTGATGCCTGTGATCTGCTGAAATTGAGCTTTTTGTGGCTAAGAGCCAATGGAGTCCATGACCTTGTCTCTTTGATGGTCTCTGATTAGCTAAGGATAAGCCCGATATGATTAGTAAGGCTAAAGTCAGATTGAAAGACAGAGAAGGTTGGAGGAAGCCTGTGTCCCTTATCAAATAGAGGGAAGGTTTTAAGGCTTGAGTTCTGAAATTTTTAGAGAGATAATGTCATGCTTGCTGAATACTGCTTTGGAGAGAAAGGCTTTTTTCAAAATTTAAAGAACCTTTCTCTTTTTCTGCAAACATTCCAAGGTATTCTTGTTAAAATTGGTATTATGTGTGTCTCTTTCCAGAATCATGTTAGATATGCTCATCCATTATCTTTTTAAGCTTTCTAAATAATTGTTGCCAATCATTGTCACACCTTCAGATGTGATAATACACAAAAGCAGCATTCAAGATATTTGCCAAGGAATTCAACAAATTTAAATGGTGAAAAAGTAAAACATAACAGGTTAGAGTACAGTAAAAGTAAGGTATGCCACTGAGATTGTTATGGACATGGCTGTAGAATACTGAGAGACAACCAAGTAATTCTTTACTATAGATGTGGAGTAACTTTGTGGAAGTGTGATCGTGTTGAGTGGTGTAATTTGTATAGGAAATAAATGACAGTATTTCTTTGTAATTGGTGAGGAGAAACATCAATTCCTATGGTTCAAGTGAAAAAAAATCTCATTTACCTGGGATGTATACTCAAATGATATGCTTTTTCCTTACCAGCTCCTCCACAAGTTCCTCGACCATCAGAACTATACTACAGCAAATTAACTCCTCGTCTTCGCGATGCTGGCATTAATCTTGAGAATCGCAAAGAATGGCCTTTGGCTATTTTGCGAGATGTTCTCAAAGATATGATCAAAGAAACTCCATCAAATTTGCTCTCTAGGTGAGCTATTGTCATTTTGATATCATATTCAGTATATGCTTGTTATCCTCCTGATTATGAGGTAGCGTTAAGAACAGAGGACTATGCCTTTAAGGGAAATCCTCACTTGGCCCCCTTCTCTGTTCCTTCTTTTAGAAAATTAAAAAACGAGAGGGGAGGATTTCCAGCCCCCCTGTTCCCTCCCCTTTTAGTCACCTTCTACGACGTGCAGGAATACGTGGGAAGTATTCTTTCTCCCCAATCCCCAGGGATAACACTCAGTTCACACTCAGTCTCTAGCTGTCATGTGCAATGCACCCAAACTACAGCTTCCTATCCAATTCCAGGCCCCACAGACATTTCCATGGTTTACCCCAGATGCTTCACATGCCCTAGTTCAGTCCATTGACAGCACGTTGACCCCCGTATACCACATCGTTCCAATTCACTCTGTTCCATGCACACCTCTCACCCTCCTGTATGTTTGGGCCCCAATCGCTCAAAATCTTTTTCACTCCATCCTACACCTCCAGTTTGGTCTCCTGCTTCTCCTCGTTCCCTCCACCTCTGACACATATATCCTCTTTATCAATCTTTCCTCACTCATTCTCTCCACATGTCAAAACCATTTCAATACACCCTCTTCTGCTCTCTCAACCACATTCTTTTTATTTCCAGTCATCTCTCTTACCCTTTCGTTACTTACTCGATGAAACCACCTCACACCATATATTGTCCTCAAACATTTCATTTCCAACACATCCACCCTCCTCTGTACAACTCTATCTATTGCCCATGCCTCGCAACCATATAATATTGTTAGAACTACTATTCCTTCAAACATACCCACTCCTCCTTTTCAAGATAATGTTCTCGCCTTCCACACACTCTTCATCACTCCCAAAACCTTCAACCCCTCCCCCACCCTGTGATGCACTTCCACTTCCAAGTTTCCATTTGCTGTAAAGTCCACTCCCAGATATCTAAAATACTTCACTTTCTCCAATTTTTTCCATTCAAACATCCCAATTTACTTGTTCCTCAACCCTACTGAACCTAATAACCTTGCTTTTATTCATATTTACTCTCTCCCTTCTCCTTTCTCACACTTTCCCAAACTCAGTCACCAACTTCTGCAGTTTCTCACTTGAATCAGCCACCAGAGCTGTATCATCAGCGAACAACAAATGACACTTCTCAGGCCCTCTCATCCCCAACAGACTGCATACTTGCCCCTTTCTTCAAAACTGTTGCATTCACCTCCCTAACTACCCCAACCATAAACAAATTAAACAACCGTTGGGACATCAGACACTCCTGCTGACCTTCACTGGGAACTGATTGCTCTCCTGTCTTCCTACTTGTACACATGCTTTACATCCTTGGTAAAAACTCTTCACTGCTTCTAGCAGCACCATATACTCTTAAGACCTTCCACAAAGCATCTCTATAAACCCTATCATATGCCTTCTCCAGATTCATAAATGCTACTTACAAATCCATCTGTTTTTCAAGTATTTCTCATACATTCTTCAAAGCAAACACCTGATCCACACATCCTCTACCACTTTTGAAACCACACTGCTCCTCCCCTTTCAATCAGTACCCTCCCATATAATTTCCCAGGAATACTCAACAAACTTATTCCTCTGTAGTTTGAACACTCACCTTTATCCCCTTTGCCTTTATACAATGGCACTATGTATGCATTACACCAATTCTCAGGCACTTCACCATGGTCCATACATACATTGAATATCCTCACCAACCAGTCAACAACACAGTTACCCCCTTTCTTAAAAGATTCTACAGCAGTACCATCCAAACCTGCTACCTTGCGGGATTTCATCTTCCTCAAAGCTTTCACTGCCTATTCTTTCTTAACTAAATCATTTTCCCTGACTCTCTCACTTTGCACACCACCCCAACTGAAACACCCCACTTCTGCCACTCTATCATCAAACACATTCAACAAACCCTCAAAATACTCACTCCACCTCCTTCTCACATGATCACCACTTGTTATTGCTTGCCCCCTTCACCAATGTTACCATTTGTTCTCTTGTCTTATGCGCATTATTTACCTCCTTCCAAAACATCTTTTTATTCTCCCTAAAGTTTAATGATACTCATTCACACCAACTCTCATTTGCCCTCTTTTTCAACTCTAGCACCTTCCTTTTGACCTCATGCCACTTTCTTTTATACATCTCCCAGTCATTTACACTCCTTCCTTGTATGTATCATGCAAATGCCTTCCTTTTCTCTTTCCCTAACAACTTTTCTTCTTCATCCCACCACTTACTACCCTTTCTAATCTGCCCACCTCCCACCTTTCTCATGCCACATGCATCTTTTGCACATGCCATCACTTCTTCCCCAAATACATCCCATTCCTCACCCACTCCCCTCACATCAGTTGCTTTCACCCTTTGCCACTCTACACTCAATCTCCCCTGGAACTTCCTCACACTTCCTTTCCAAGCTCACTTACTCTCACCATGAAGAGGTATTTGCACAATCACCACTTTTTGTTCCCCCATGAAAAGAACTGTTGACAAAAGAATGTACTTAGTTGAGAAGAAGGTCCACTGGAAACCTAAGAAAGAAAAAAAAGGGCATGACAAAAAGTTGTTAGGTACTATCCTGAAGCTCTTGCTGGGCTAAGTGCAGACCAGGAAGTGGATGGTTTGGCTATTTCTTAAAGTCTGAATTTGAGATTGTGATGTAAGCTTTGTTCCTTAAGTGGAGATGGTAGCAAGCAGTGATCAGTGGAGGGTGATCTTGTCATCACAGACAGATTCTTGATTATCTTAAAGTTGTTATCGGGAATTGGTAGAGATATAGATACATAGACAAAGACACTACTATTATGGATCCACTGGAGGAAGGCTCGGTAGAGGGCAACAAAAACAGTACCTGAAATGAAGGAGGGATTCTGGGAAAAGATTGTAGATACTGCACCTCATCCAGGAAGAGGGAAGACATAGATCTAACCATCAAGATTTTAAATTGATTTGACATTTTTAGACATTGACAAACTTTTAAGCATGAAAATAGATGTAATCACTAAAAGGCATTCCAGTGAATTAGATTAGAAATGTCCAAGAAAAATGTAAAGAAATTCTTGTACTGTAATGAAGTGATAAAAGAAAGCATCTTGTTAAATGAAGAAACAGTTAGTGCACAGTTTTGAAATCTTTTAAAAGTATTATGATAAAGATTGTTTTAGAGAGGAAACCCACATGTATTAAACTTCTTCCCTTTAATGTAAGAACGGGTAATTACATGAGCACACATTCAAACAGCTTAACTTCTGCCTGATGTCTATTTATTAGCCATCCCTATAGGGGAGGATGAAGAGCTTGGTTATAAGCTGACTGCCAGGACTGGAATTTAAAGTTGTTTCTGCTGGTTTTTAGCCAGGGTTTTAAAGATTGTTCTGGATGATGATAAAATCTTTCTGTTTGAATTGCCAAGTTTTTGAGATGTGATTGCTTTAGGGGGCTCAGTAAAGAGACTATGTTAGAACATTCCTGGAACTGGTCTTTATATTTTCATTGTTTTTGCATTGGCATTCATGTTTGCAACAACTTTTCAAAATTTTCATCAAATACTTCCATTATTTTGTATCATTTCACAGATTGGGCCCCTTTATATTAAGAATACCTACTCATTACACTCATTAATTTTTTCTTCATATAATCACAGGGAGTTATGGATGTGCAGTGTGAGTGCTGGGGATTGGTGGCGTTTGACACAGACATACTCTATCTCAACTGCAGTTATGTCTATTATTGGTTATATCATTGGACTTGGAGACAGACATCTGGATAATGTTCTTGTCAACCTAACATCAGGAGAGGTGAGTCACCAGGCTAGTTTCTTATATCTAAAATCTGTGATTAATTGAAAGGATTATTAAACATTTTTCATTTTCATTATTTTATGACAATATTTCTAATGTTTCCAATATTTCATATCTTTAGTGCTCTGAATTTCTGTGCAATTATCTCTCATGAAAGATATTTTTGTCTTGTGGAATCAAGTTTTATGTAGAAATTACTTAATGCTTTTTCAGCTGACTGAATGTTGTCTTCTCCTGTATTCATTTATAGCTTTATGTAGGATCATGTAGTTCTGGGATATTTAGTAGATTTATGTGCATCAGCCATGCACACTCCCAGTAAATGTCCATGACCAAGGTACAGATGCTGCTGCAATTCGAGTTAACCCATACAAATATCCCTAAGGTTCAGACACCAGGAAAAAACATAAGAGAGGACAGCGAAACTTCCCCATGCAGGCTCTACTCATTTGTTATTCCATATGATTAGATGAGATTTTATGGGATACAGATGATGATGACAGACAACTATCATAGTTGGACATACAAGGTGATGAGTTCTGGGGTTACTGGACTTCACAGGCAACCACACACTCTTGTCCCCTCCTGCTTGCATACATGCCTTTCTTCCCCAACAAAACTTTTCACTGTATTATTAGTTTTCCTCCCAGGCCGTATATTCATTGCGCCTTCCCAGATCCATGAATTCTACACACTGATCCTTCTCTGTTTTCAAATATTTCTCACATAATACTGTAAAGAGAATGCCACTTATATTCTACCACTTCTTGAACCACAATGAGATGATTAGTTACAAGTACCCCAAACACCTTACTGGTATCCTTAACAGGCATATAAATCTTTAATTTGAACACTCATCATTTTTATCATTTTTATTTCTCATACCTTTTCTTCCCAACCACACCACTTCAGCCCTCTGGTCATGTAATTCCTTCAGCAGTCCTTTACAGTACCCAGGAAAAACTGCAAAGAGGTTTAGGTACTATATACAAATGAATGGAGGTGAACTGATTGGAATATAATGAAGAGAAATTTGAACAAATAAGTCGTGGGGCAAGTTTGTTGAGTGTAGCTGGTAAGGTGTATGGAAGAGTAGTGTAGATTGAGAGGGTGATGGTATGCATAGAGCATCAGACTGGGAATTAACAATATGTTTCATAAGTGGCAAAAGATGTGTGGATCAGGTGTTTGCTTTGAAGAATGTGTGTGAGAGATACTAAGAGAAAGATAAGGATTTTTATCTTGCAGTAATGGATTTGGAGAAGGCATATGATGAGGTTGCTAGAGATGCTTCATGGAAGGTGTTACAGGTATATTATGTGGGAGGAAAGCTGTTAGAAGCAGTGATCAGCTTTTACCAAGAGAGTAAAGCATATGTGCATAAGTAGGTGGAGAGGAGGGTGAGTGGTTCCATGTGAGATGGGGATGTAGCATGGGTGTGTGATTCACCATGGCTCTGATTGTGCATGAATGCAATGGTGATGCAAGACTCTTGAAGAGAGGGGAAGGCATACAGTCGGAAGGGGATGAAAGGGGCCTAGTGAGTGAGTCAGTTGTTGTTTACTGATTACACAGACCTGGTGGCAGATTTGAGTGAGAAACTCCAGAAGTTGGTGTCTTAGATGGGGAGAGTGACCGAAAGGAGAAAGCTGAGGGTAATTGTGAAATAAAGCAAGGTTATTAGGTTTTGCAGTTCTGAGAGAAAGGTTAGCTGGGGTGTGAGTTTGAATGGAGAAAACTTGGAGGAAGTGAGATGTTTAAGTACATTGGAAGAGACATGGCAGTGAATGGAATCATGGAAGTGGAAGTGAGTCATAGGATGGGTGAGGAGTTGAAGGTTCTAGAAGGATTGAGGAATGTATGGAAAGGAAGATCACTACCAGGAGGATAAAAATGGATATGTTTGAAGGTATATTCAGTCCAACTATGTTGTATTGATGTGAGTCATGGGCTATAGATAAGAATGTACAGATGAGGATGAATGTGTTAGAAATGAAATATTAGGGGACATTATGTGGTGTGAGGAGGCTTGATTGAGTAAGTGATGATAGGGTAAGGGAGAGATGAAGAGGGTGTGCTGAAATGGTTTGGACATGTGGAGAGAACAAGTGAAGAGAGATTGATGAATGGATATATATGTCAGAAGTGAAGGGGAGGACCAGACTGGAGTTGGAAGGGTAGAAAAGATTTTAAGTGCTTTGAGCCTAAACATGTAGGAGATTGAAAGACATGCACTAGAGGGAGTGAATTGGAGTACTTATATACAGGAAGCACCACGCTGTCAGTGGACCAAACCAGGGCAAATGATGTGGCTGGGGGGTAAAACCACAGAAAGGTCTGTGGGGCATAGATGTGAATAATGGACTGTGTTTTCAGTGTATTACAATTGACAGAGAATGGATATGGGTATTGAGGAATATTATTTGTATCTTCTTGGCACTGCCTCACAAACTCTGGAAACAGCAAACAAGTATGAAGGAAAAGAAAGAGGACATAGGGCAGCCAACAGTTTTTCTGTACCTACACATAGAGGCCCTACAGGAAAAGTAATAGAATGAAGTAAATACCAAAAATTTGCTTATTGTTATAAATGAGAAACTTGAATTTAAGAAACAGTGATAAGATGATAGTGCTTTCAAGCCAAGAAATAAGTTGAAAAACTAAATTGTAGATGGAAGAATGGAGTGAAAGATGCTGTGATGCTTTTATATGTTTGTGTGTGTGTGTAAACCATTTTCCCCATGGACTCATAGGAGTATGTATGTATGTATGTATGTTAGCACATACCTGTGCTTCTTAAATCAAAATTTACTTAATGTAACTTAATTTCCTTGTTTTGTATTTCTTCCAGGTGGTTCACATTGATTATAATGTATGCTTTGAAAAGGGTAAGAATCTTCGTGTTCCAGAGAAAGTACCCTATCGTATGACTCACAATATAGAAGCAGCCCTTGGAGTTACTGGGACTGAGGTCAGTACATCTTTCATGCACTAGAAAAAATCACATCACATAACTCATAAAGGCAGAATTGCATTCTAGTTAGATAAGTATACTCAGCCATCCCTCCTTTTATGTCCCCATTAGTGTGACTGGATCCTCTCTGCATAAAGAAGTCCCTTGCCTACTATAGTTTTGAGTAGACATTCTTAGAATGATGTAAACCATTTTACTAACCACAGCATCAGGTTTTCAGTATTCATGGTTTTCCATGGCACCACCAAATTTTTTTTGTGAATTGGGTGAGTCTTAAATTGTTCATATCCTACATAAGGCCAAAACTAGAATATACATCATCAGTTTGATTACTGCACCTAAAGAAGCACAAACAGCTAATTGAGAAGGTTCAGAGGAGAGCAACAAAGATGGTTACAAGGAAACACTAACTTTAGCATTTAGATTTGCCCACTTTGGAAGAGAGAGGAGTTAGGGGTGACCTAATCACAATCTTGAAGTTTGTAAAACACATGTAGACAGTGAACAGTTCTTTGAGAGATGTAGGGATAGAGCAGCTAGAAGACATAACATGATGTTGAGATTTTCTTTCAAACTATTCGCCATTTCCCGCATTAGCAAGGTAGCGTTAAAAACAGAGGACTGGGACTCTGAGGGAATATCCTCACCTGGCCCCCTTCTCTGTTCCATCTTTTGGAAAATAAAAAAAAAAAAAAGTTGAGATACTTGTTAAAATTAGATGTAAAGTAGTATTTTCTTAATATAAGAGTGGTGAATGAGTGGAATAGAATGAATGAGGACATGGTTAATGCAGACACCATCCATTGATTAAAGATGTATGATATTGGAGAATGCTCCAGAGATGGGACCTCACATGCATAAAACTCAACCCCATACTGTACAGATAGGTAGTTATATGGCTGCAGGCTGCTTGTAGCCCATCCTGGTGGACTACCATTGCTATGTAGTGGCTGGAGGAATATCATAACTAGGCATTGTTGCCAGGGCAGGCATTTAAGGTAGCCTTATGCACAGTGTAGCTGACTGGCTGGTCTGTGGTAGTGTAAAGGAGCAGCACTAGGGTAACATATTGCCATCATATTATTACTCTAGTTTTGTACAGTATTTCTCTGTACTTTTTTTATACTTACATTCCAATTTTATCAGTAAAAGTGCAAAAGTATCAAAGTTTCTTTGTATTGTTCTACCAAAGTTTTCTCTTTGCATTAGGGTGTGTTCAGAAGTGCTTGTGAGCAAGTGTTACGCACTATGCGCCGAGGAAGAGAAACCCTTCTGACACTTTTGGAAGCCTTCATTTATGATCCTTTAGTTGACTGGACACCAGACAGCGAATCAGGATATGCAGGTAGGAGATTGATCTACTCATAGGTAACTGTATTATAGATTAAATGCATTAGTAACAGGAATATGATTTGAAGATCATATGTAAAGTTGTTGTCTGTCTTCAACAAAAACTAATTTTCAGGTGCTGTTTATGGTGGTGACCAAGCATTAGTATCAGGGGCACGACAGAGTCGACAACAGCTGGAGCGTGGCCTTACTCTCAGTATGTTTGCTGTTAGGATGGCAGAGATGAAAGCTGACTGGATAGCTAATAAGTAAGTCTGTGTTCAATTGAAATTTATTCATTGCCATAAATGACATCACTATCAGCCTTTCTTCTGTTATAATAACATCATTGAAACCTGAATGGATATCTGAATACTTAAGTTTAGCTACTGATGAAGTATAATGTATGTGGTAATGGAAATATGTTTTTGAGTTCCTTTTTTAATATTCTTCTATAGGAATATTCTACTTTCATAGTCAGTGCGGGATGTGATTAGGAAGGGACTGATGGTACAGTTTGTTTAACTTATCTGTCTACTCATCATTCTATCAGTTGATCTGTCTCTGTCTGTCTATTTGTCTGCCTTTACCTCTCTACCTGTGATGCATGGTTACCAGACTTCGCCTGGAAGTGGTTATGATCCAAGCAAGAAGTTAACATTGGCAAGGCTGTATCATTGTCAGTGGATGAAAAGGGGTGCAGGCACATGAAGACTCATTTGGCTCTAAAGGCTTCCATCATTTTCTTAATTCTTTGTGAAAAATGGCCATCAATGTTCAAAATCCTCATAAAAAGAGTTCTGGAGTTGTGTAATGATATTAAGCCTCATTCCCCGTGGGAATTTGAGTGAACCCTGGCTTTTCAGGCAGGTTTAAAGGAAGACTTCTTTAGCATATCAGAAACTACCTTAGTGGAAGGAAATAGATGGCGAGCATCACACAAACCTTTTCTTAGTGAACTGGGGTAACCAGTGATGTAATTACCTATTTCTACTGTTCTCTTTAATGATGATGATTCAGCTCTACATACTTCAACTCACTCTTCCTCCTACCTCACTTTAATACTCATGATGTTTATTTCACTGAGCATATCACGTGTCTTGATTTAGACCTCTACTGCATCTCAGGCTAGGGAAACAGTATCCTGGTTGAATTCATTGGAATCAAGTTGCAGTTTTTACTTTTATATTTTTCTAAATGTCACTTGTTTCCCAATGTTTACTTTCAAAACACCACAAATAATCCTTACAGCATCATAGATATGTAGGACATGACTACATCTGCTACTCTGTGCTGGAAACTCCACATGATAAACATGAAATCCATTTCCCAAAAGCTGGCAGTGTTTTATTAACAAAGTGAAATGAAAAGCTTAATATTTCATTAATTACCATGGGATCACCTCCCTCCACCCATCTCTTTTTAGCTGATTTAATGTTGCTCCTCTTTCCCTTTTTACAGTATTATTTTAGCCACTGTTCTTGTTAACTTTGTGTGTGTCCTTGCCAGCATACATGTGGCTACTGCTTCCCATAGCACAAGTGTGGAGACTGGCCACATGAAGATTGGCAGTTATGATACTTCCTTTCCTTAAACATAATTAGGGATTTTTTTTTCCTCTTTTCACTTTATGCTCTTCTCATAACCTCTCTACCTGTAAGATGCAGGTCTACAAACATCTGAAGAGCTCTCATTGCTTTCTATATTCTTTGTCTCATGCTATTTTCTTTTCACCCGGGATTGCCTTGATTGGGATGTTTTCCTGGTCCCATATCAGTCACAATAAAAAAGTTAAAGTTATGAGAAAGTTATGAGAGAGAAAAAAGGATAGATTTTTAGAAAAATAGCTGTCACAGAAGGCAATAATGATAAAAAGATGATAAAGAGGAGAATTTAGATTTTGAGGAAGGAAAAATCTGATGTCCCAAGAAATGGTAAATGAAAATTGTACAACTACTTATTTGCACTGTACAGAAAGGGAGCTCTACACTTATAACACACACACACACACACACTTACACACTTATTTTTTTTTTTTTTTTTTTTTTTTTTTTGCTTTGTCGTTGTCTCCCGCGTTTGCGAGGTAGCGCAAGGAAACAGACGAAAGAAATGGCCCAACCCACCCCCATACACATGTATATACATACGTCCACACACGCAAATATACATACCTACACAGCTTTCCATGGTTTACCCCAGACGCTTCACATGCCCTGATTCAATCCACTGACAGCACGTCAACCCCGGTATACCACATCGCTCCAATTCACTCTATTCCTTGCCCTCCTTTCACCCTCCTGCATGTTCAGGCCCTGATCACACAAAATCTTTTTCACTCCATCTTTCCACCTCGAATTTGGTCTCCCTCTTCTCCTCATTCCCTCCACCTCCGACACATATATCCTCTTGGTCAATATTTCCTCACTCATTCTCTCCATGTGCCCAAACCATTTCAAAACACCCTCTTCTGCTCTCTCAACCACGCTCTTTTATTTCCACACATCTCTCTTACCCTTACGTTACTTACTCGATCAAACCACCTCACACCACACATTGTCCTCAAACATCTCATTTCCAGCACATCCATCCTCCTGCGCACCACTCTATCCATAGCCCATGCCTCGCAACCATACAACATTGTTGGAACCACTATTCCTTCAAACATACCCATTTTTGCTTTCCGAGATAATGTTCTCGACTTCCACACATTCTTCAAGGCTCCCAGAATTTTCGCCCCCTCCCCTACCCTATGATCCACTTCCGCTTCCATGGTTCCATCTGCTGCCAGATCCACTCCCAGATATCTAAAACACTTCACTTCCTCCAGTTTTTCTCCATTCAAACTCACCTCCCAATTGACTTGACCCTCAACCCTACTGTACCTAATAACCTTGCTCTTATTCACATTTACTCTTAACTTTCTTCTTTCACACACTGTACCAAACTTAGGTCTAATATAAGCTGTAATAAGCTTGAATAGTTGTTTCATCATTTCCATATCCATGTCTCTATATACAGTTATGTATCAAGCCGGTGATTTGCCTCCTAAACAGTTCTTCAAGTGTGGTTCTCAGTAACAGGTTCTTTTACACATAAAACCTATAGTTTGTGTAAGTAATCATTTGCTTGCACAATACAGGGACGTGAAGGACTGTCATTGGAACCCCATCCTTACAATTTTGTTTATTCTCATAGATGCACATGTATTCAAATGTATTTATACTGTTTGCAGTCATCTGGCACTTTTTTCTTTTTACTAAAGTATTTTGACACCATCTCAGCAGCATTCCTTGCCTAGTTTCATGGTGTTACCTCTTGTTACTCCTTTTTGATGTCAAAAATTGTTCACTTAGTACTGTCATCCTAAAGTGGAAACATGAGAGTTGTAATTGTATCTCCCTTCTTTTTTCTTCCAGTTCCATGGAGTGGATTAGGTACATGTGGCCTTTCAAATCCCATATAAACTTTCTAAACCCATGTCCAGTTTGTGAAACTGAAAAACCAACTTCCATTGTTATATGAATGCCATTTATGGTTTCACTTTAAATGCAGAGTTGATTCATTATGTAATGTCAATATTTTCATTCAGTTCACCTCTATAAGCAGCTTCTTAAAACTTATACTCCATGTCATTCTTGTAATCTCATCTAATTTATCTCAAGCCCTGACAGATTTTTACTTCATCCATCTTTATCTCTTATGGCTTGCCTTCCCCTCTTGTACCTTCAATAGCTCTACAATATACCTTTTTAACCAAGCTATTATGTTATACATTCTACAGGATTATGCCATCATAAAAGTCTTTCATTCATTTAACTTTTTAATGATTTTTTCACACCATGAATCCTACTAACAATGTCATTCTCTATTCTGTCCATCCTGCTAACTCCAACTATGTGTATTGAAGTTAACCATCTCTACTGCTCTTGGTTGTTACATATCCTGACCTGTATGTACTTGGGCTTCACCCTTGTATATGAGAATTACAGAAATGCTCCTTCATCTAGGCTTCTTGCATATTCTGTACTTTATACACAACTCTATAAGTAATTTTCATTGGTTTTCCACCTATGTCCCGATCCATTTAACCTCTTTATATTTTCAGTTTCAGGTACTACAGTGTTCAGATTCTTTTTACCATTATTTCTTTCTTTTTCTTTTTTGAGAAAATTAAAATTTCTAGCATCAATAATGATCACTAATGCTTAACTGAATTAGATAATGCAGTCCAGATCACATTCATTTACTTTAGTTTTTCTCCTCCCTGTAATCTTAGTTCATAAAACATTTTTGGTATGATTTAGCCCCATTTTTTTCTCAGGTTGGAGGTTCTAGAAGCCATCCCAGAGGTGGAACTGAGTCTTGGTGAATGGCTTAAATCTCATGAGCAGCTTGCTGAAGCAGAGGCCAATTTGCAGGATGGTCATCATTTAATGGCAACGCTTAAGGTAACATACATAACACTTTTGTATGCCTTAGACATCACAAGAGAGCTTGTGAGGTGCTGTATGAGTTAGAAGTAAAAGTGGATTTAGTGATTGTTGAAAGTTAAGACAATGATGTATTTTGAATCTTTTCCTTTACTGTTATTTTTTCAGACTTTTTGATGTTTTCTACAAAGCAAGGTAAGACCATGAAAAGATGTAGAGTGGCCTCATTTGCTCACATCCAGTCTAAAATTGTCATGTATAATATACCAAAACCAGAGCCCACCATCCACATCCAAGCCCCACAGACCTTTCTGTGGTTTCCCCTAAATGCTTCATGTGCCCTAGTTCAAACTGTTGACAGCATGTTACCTCCTATATCCCACATTGCTCCAGATTTCTCCATCCCATTTACATCTCACATCCTCCTACATGTTCAGTTCCTTTTTTTTTTTCTTTTTTTTTTTTTTTTATACTTTGTCGCTGTCTCCCGCGTTTGCGAGGTAGCGCAAGGAAACAGACGAAAGAAATGGCCCAACCCCCCCCCCCATACACATGTACATACACACGTCCACACACGCAAATATACATACCTACACAGCTTTCCATGGTTTACCCCAGACGCTTCACATGCCTTGATTCAATCCACTGACAGCACGTCAACCCCTGTATACCACATCGCTCCAATTCACTCTATTCCTTGCCCTCCTTTCACCCTCCTGCATGTTCAGGCCCCAATCACACAAAATCTTTTTCACTCCATCTTTCCACCTCCAATTTGGTCTCCCTCTTCTCCTCGTTCCCTCCACCTCCGACACATATATCCTCTTGGTCAATCTTTCCTCACTCATTCTCTCCATGTGCCCAAACCATTTCAAAACACCCTCTTCTGCTCTCTCAACCACGCTCTTTTTATTTCCACACATCTCTCTTACCCTTACGTTACTTACTCGATCAAACCACCTCACACCACACATTGTCCTCAAACATCTCATTTCCAGCACATCCATCCTCCTGCGCACAACTCTATCCATAGCCCACGCCTCGCAACCATACAACATTGTTGGAACCACTATTCCTTCAAACATACCCATTTTTGCTTTCCGAGATAATGTTCTCGACTTCCACACATTTTTCAAGGCTCCCAAAATTTTCGCCCCCTCCCCCACCCTATGATCCACTTCCGCTTCCATGGTTCCATCCGCTGACAGATCCACTCCCAGATATCTTAAACACCACTTCCTCCAGTTTTTCTCCATTCAAACTCACCTCCCAATTGACTTGACCCTCAACCCTACTGTACCTAATAACCTTGCTCTTATTCACATTTACTCTTAACTTTCTTCTTCCACACACTTTACCAAACTCAGTCACCAGCTTCTGCAGTTTCTCACATGAATCAGCCACCAGCGCTGTATCATCAGCGAACAACAACTGACTCACTTCCCAAGCTCTCTCATCCCCAACAGACTTCATACTTGCCCCTCTTTCCAGGACTCTTGCATTTACCTCCCTAACAACCCCATCCATAAACAAATTAAACAACCATGGAGACATCACACACCCCTGCCGCAAACCTACATTCACTGAGAACCAATCACTTTCCTCTCTTCCTACACGTACACATGCCTTACATCCTCGATAAAAACTTTTCACTGCTTCTAACAACTTGCCTCCCACACCATATATTCTTAATACCTTCCACAGAGCATCTCTATCAACTCTATCATATGCCTTCTCCAGATCCATAAATGCTACATACAAATCCATTTGCTTTTCTAAGTATTTCTCACATACATTCTTCAAAGCAAACACCTGATCCTCACATCCTCTACCACTTCTGAAACCGCACTGCTCTTCCCCAATCTGATGCTCTGTACATGCCTTCACCCTCTCAATCAATACCCTCCCATATAATTTACCAGGAATACTCAACAAACTTATACCTCTATAATTTGAGCACTCACTCTTATCCCCTTTGCCTTTGTACAATGGCACTATGCACGCATTCCGCCAATCCTCAGGCACCTCACCATGAGTCATACATACATTAAATAACCTTACCAACCAGTCAACAATACAGTCACCCCCTTTTTTAATAAATTCCACTGCAATACCATCCAAACCTGCTGCCTTGCCGGCTTTCATCTTCCGCAAAGCTTTTACTACCTCTTCTCTGTTTACCAAATCATTTTCCCTAACCCTCTCACTTTGCACACCACCTCGACCAAAACACCCTATATCTGCCACTCTGTCATCAGACACATTCAACAAACCTTCAAAATACTCATTCCATCTCCTTCTCACATCACCACTACTTGTTATCACCTCCCCATTTATGTTCAGTTCCTAAGCACTTAAAATTTCTTTCACTCCATCCTTCCATTTCCTCCGTCTCCCCTTTCCCTTTGCTTCCTCTGCTTATGTCACATTATCCTTTTAATAAAAAATCTCTTTGCTCATTTATGCCATATGTCCAGACCATTGAGCACATCCTCTCAGCTCTCTCAGTCATAATTTTCTTACTGTCACACCTCTCTCTTAAAATGTTGCATGATCAGCCCTCTTCATACCACAGATTGTCCTCGAGCATTTAATTTCCAATACACCCTTTCTCTGCTTTTCTTTTACATTTAGGGCCCATGTCTTGCACCCATACATACAACACTGTTGATATGATCCTCATTGAACTCAGAACTTTTCACCACTCACACAGCCCATGCAAGATGATTCCCATAGTTCCATTTGCTTCCTTTTACACTCCCAAGTATCTAAATCACTCTACTTCCTCCATGTTCTCCCTATTCAGACACATATTTATGCTAAATAATCTTTCCTTCCTGCTCAGTCTCACCTTACTTTTTTTTTTCATGTTTCCCATGTTGATATTAGTTGTTTGTATTAACCCGCAACAAAGCATCCCCTTCTTGTATTTTGATCTCTAAAAGATGCAACAGAAGAAGGAGTCAAGTGGATAGTGCTCATCCTCGTCAAAGGCTCATGCTGAGGTGTCTGAATGTGAGTGAATGTAACCAAGATGAGAAGAGAGGAGAGATAGGTAGTATGTTTGAGGAAAGAAACCTGGATGTCTTGGCTCATAGTGAAACAAAGGTCATAGGTAAAGGAGAGGAATGGTGTGGAAATGTCTAAGGAATAAAGTCAGGTTGGTGAGAGGACAAGAGCTAAGGAAGGGGTAGCACTGTTACTGAAGCAGGAGTTGTGGGAGTGGGTGATAGTGTAAGGCAATGAACTCTTGACTGATGTAGGTAAAAATGAAAGTGGATGGTGAGAGATAGGTGATTATTAGTGCTTATTCACTTGGCCATGAGAAGAAAGATCATGAGAGGCAGGTGTTTTGGGAGCAGTTAGTGTGTGTCTATAGTTTTGATGCAAGAGGCTAGGTATTAGTGATGGTTGTTTTGACTGCAGAGGTGCATAATGTGGCAGTTGAAGGTATGATTGGGAACATGGGGTATTCAGTAGTGTGACTGGAAATGGTGAACAGCTTACAGAGTTGTGTGCTGGAAAGGGACTGGTGATTGGAGTACCTGGTTTACAAAGAAGGACATATGCAAGTATACATATATGAGTAGGGAGATGGTCAGCAGGCATTATTGGATTCCACATTAATTTGGAAGCATGTAAAAGAAAGGCTATTGGAAGTGAATGTGCTGGGAGGGCAGCTGGTGAGACATTTGATCTTTACCTTGCAGAGGCAAGGGTGAAGATTCATAGAGGTTTTTGGAAAAAAGGTAACATAGTGGGTGAGAAGAAATTGGTGAGTAAGTGAGTTTGGAACAGGGACTTGTGTGACGAAATGTGAGAAAAGGTTGGGTGTAGAGTGGCAAAAGATGAGAGTAAACAAATGTTGGGGAGTGGATGAGAAATGGGAGATATTCAGGGAAGCAGAGCTGGCATGTGTGAAAGATGCACATGGCATGTGTAATGTGGGAGGTGGACTTATTAGAAAGAGAAGTGAGTGGTGGGATGAAGAGGTGAAGTTGCTGTGAAAAAAAAAGAGAGATGTGTGGGTGATACTTAAAAGGAAGGAGCGAGAATGATTGGAAAGCAACAAAAGATGTTTTGGAGGGAGTTTGATAGTGTGAGAAAAACAAGAGAACAAATGGGAAACATCACAGAAAAGGGCTAATGGGATAGTGGTAGCATGTAATGATGAAGTGAGGAGATGGAGCTAGTGTTTAGAAGGATTTTTGTATGTCTTTGATGATAGGAATGCAGATGTAAGGTGTTTGGATCAGGGAAGTGTGCAAAGCGAAAGTTATAGAACAATTTTTGGTGAAGAGAGAAGTAATGAAAGCCTTGCACAAGATGAAATATGCAAAGGCGGCTGGAGTGGATGGTATTGCAATTGAATTTTTTGAGAGAAAGAGTGACCACATTGTTGATTGGTTTGCTAAGATTTTCACTGCATGTATGTATCATGATAAGGTACCTGAGAATTGGAGGAATGTATGTATATAGCCTTTGTATAAAGGCTGTTGGGGATGAGAGAGCTTGGGAAGTGAGTCAGTTGTTGTTCGCTGATGATACAGCGCTGGTGGCTGATTCATGTGAGAAACTGCAGAAGCTGGTGACTGAGTTTGGTAAAGTGTGTGAAAGAAGAAAGTTAAGAGTAAATGTGAATAAGAGCAAGGTTATTAGGTACAGTAGGGTTGAGGGTCAAGTCAATTGGGAGGTGAGTTTGAATGGAGAAAAACTGGAGGAAGTGAAGTGTTTTAGATATCTGGGAGTGGATCTGGCAGCGGATGGAACCATGGAAGCGGAAGTGGATCATAGGGTGGGGGAGGGGGCGAAAATTCTGGGAGCCTTGAAGAATGTGTGGAAGTCGAGAACATTATCTCGGAAAGCAAAAATGGGTATGTTTGAAGGAATAGTGGTTCCAACAATGTTGTATGGTTGCGAGGCGTGGGCTATGGATAGAGTTGTGCGCAGGAGGATGGATGTGCTGGAAATGAGATGTTTGAGGACAATGTGTGGTGTGAGGTGGTTTGATCGAGTAAGTAACGTAAGGGTAAGAGAGATGTGTGGAAATAAAAAGAGCGTGGTTGAGAGAGAGCAGAAGAGGGTGTTTTGAAATGGTTTGGGCACATGGAGAGAATGAGTGAGGAAAGATTGACCAAGAGGATATATGTGTCGGAGGTGGAGGGAACGAGGAGAAGAGGGAGACCAAATTGGAGGTGGAAAGATGGAGTGAAAAAGATTTTGTGTGATCGGGGCCTGAACATGCAGGAGGGTGAAAGGAGGGCAAGGAATAGAGTGAATTGGAGCGATGTGGTATACCGGGGTTGACGTGCTGTCAGTGGATTGAATCGGGGCATGTGAAGCGTCTGGGGTAAACCATGGAAAGCTGTGTAGGTATGTATATTTGCGTGTGTGGACGTATGTATATACACGTGTATGGGGGTGGGTTGGGCCATTTCTTTCGTCTGTTTCCTTGCGCTACCTCGCAAACGCGGGAGACAGCGGCAAAAAAAAAAAAGAAATAAAAAATAAAGGCAGGAGGACAGAAGGGGTGTTCAGACTACATAGATATGTTTGTTGAGTATACGAGTTAAGTTATATGGGAGAATGCTGATTGAGAGGGTGAAGGCATGTTTAGTGCATCAGGATAGAGAGGAAAAATGTAGTTTCAGGAATGTACAGGATGTGAGAATCAGGAGTGTGCTTGCAGGAATGTATGTGAGAAATACTTAGAGAAAAAGAATAATTTATATGTGGTATTTATGGATCTAGAAAAAGCATATGATAGGGTTAATAGAGATTCCTTTTAAAAGGTCTTGTGAATATATGGTGAGTAAAGAACTATTAGAAGCAGTGAGAAGTTTTTCTCAATAGTGTAAGGCATGTGTATGAGTAGGAAGAGAGGAGAGTGATTGGTTCCAAGTGAAGGTTGGTCTGTGATGGGTGTTTATTGAAGGGATGATGAGGAAGATAAATGCAAGGATCATGGAGAGCATACATTAAGTAGTATGTCTAAGACCTGGAAAGAGAGTCATTTGTTTGCTAATGATATCACACTGGTAAGACGTTCAAATGAGATATTTGCAGAAATTGATGACTTGAGTTTGGGAGGGTGTGTGAAAGGAGGAATTTGAGAGTAAATGTGAATATAATCAAGGTTATCAGGTTTAACAGGGCAGAGGGACAGGTTAGTTAGGTTTTGAGTTTATATAGAGAAGTTTTGGAAGAATTGAAGTATTTTAGATACCTGGGAGTAGGCATGGCAGCTAATAGAACCATGGATGCAGGAGTCATAGGATGGATGAGTGGCTGAAGGTTCTTGGAGCATGGAGAAATGTGTGAGAGAGTTACACAGGAAGGCAGAAATCAGTATATTTGAAGGTATAGTGGTCCGAGCAATGTTTTATGGATGCGAGGCATGGGGTTTAGATGAGAATGTAGAAAAGAGGGTTGGATGCGTTAGAAATTAAATGAATTAGGGCAAAATATGGTGTGAGGAGGGTTGATCGAGTAAGTAGTAGAAGGATAAGAAAGTGGTGTGGAAAAAAGAAGAGTGTGATTGAGTGAGGTAAAGAAGGTGTATTTCAGTGGTTCAGACATGTGGAGAGAATTTGCAAGGAAAGGTTAAGAAAGATGATATATGAGTTGGATGTGGAGGGAAAAAATGGGGAGGGAAATATTTTGAGTGGTCAGGGTCTAAACATGCAGCAAAGTGAAAGGTGTGCATGAGATTGACTGAATTGGAACGATGTGGTATAGTGGGAGCAACTTGCTGTCAGTGGACTGAACCAGGGCATGTGACGCACCTCAGGTAAACCATGGAAAGGTGAGTGAGGCCTGGTTATGGATAGGAGGTTATGGTTTTAGTGGATTGCAAAGGACTGCTAGAGATTGGTTGTGTGCAAATGTAACTTTTCTTCATCTGTTCCTGATGGTACCTCGCTCATACAGGAAATGATGGACAACAATGAGAGAAAGAAAATAAGAAGATAGTATATTTTCTTTCATACATGTCCATCATTCCTTTTGTTGGTGAAGTATAATTATGCATTCATTTTTAATGGCGTATAGTTATCTCAAAACCCCTTTTCCAGAAGATCCTACGACCTCAATTGTATATCTTATAGTTGCAGATGTTATCACTTTGCCTGAGACTGTCTCATGATCAGTTTATGAAACAGAGGACAGTCTTGTTGAAGAACTTCCCTTTTCAAAAGAGTCTAACTCTTTTCTGCCACTGAATTTAGTTCTTCCTTAAAGATGTAGGAGCTCCTAGAGTCCAGGAGTTTTGTGAAAGGGACCTTGTGGTTTTATGATTATGATATGCATATGCACATAGTTTTATCATAAGATTATAATGATAGATTAATTTAGAACATTGAGATGATATGTATCTGGTTTAGACTTTGCAAATGAGTGTATATATTTTTACAAAAAATGTATGTGGCTTGTGCCTTTGTAAATGTGAAGGTGATGTGTATAGGGAATGCAAGATATGCAGAGCACAGGTGATATTTGTGTAACTTTTAGACTGCAAGAATAAGGAATACATATTGGAAGAAAATTCCATTTTCTAAGTACTAGTTTGTATCATACCATTATCGATTGTATAGGTCATTTATTTTATATTTTATAAAGAAAGATGCTCCTAGCCTCACTTTAATGCACCTCTATCGTTAGTTTCATAATGTACCGACAGGAAGCAGAAGCAAACCCACAGCATGGTTTATATAGTCTGCGACCTCGTTATGAAGAATACTCTTTGGTGAAGAAGTCAGTTGATCATGCCAAAGATCTTGCTAATACTCGTCTCTTGGAAGTAAAGCAGTGGCATAACTTATATTTGGTAAGATGATGCAGAATTTTGAATGTCATATTTTTTGTTCTAATTATCTGTCTAATATCTTCACCTCCATTACCATTTATATTGGTTGGATCAAGTTTATGCAGCCTGTTATTTCACTGATGCACTTCCTTTGAAACTTTTACCTCTGAAGAAAAAGTAAGATCAAATAGTTTATTATGCAGCTTCATCATGTAGACTTCATTTCTTGCCATTTACCATAGCTTTTACTACACCTCTGATATTTCATCCTTGCAAAACTGTCATAAACATCAGCTTTTCCTCTACAGTGATTTCTTCACACTACATATGCTAGTGTTTTCGTTTTTTACCCTGTCTGTTCTAGTTCACTGCTGTGATTAGAGTCTTCGTGAGTGATGTTTTATTTAAATGTCAATGGATAATGATTGTCAGCAGTATGAAATGCAGTCATTGATCTTTCAGCATAGCAACCCATTTCTTAGTTCTGTGCAAACTGCATTCATGTATGTGAATTCTTGTTCATAATTGCAAGGTGATTCATGAAAGCAAAACTTGTTACTTATTGTCCTTCAGTTTTCTGTGTCCTCTTCCAAAGTTCTGTTCAATATTTTCAATCCCATCTTTGTTTATTCCAGCATATCTTGTGAAATCTTATGACAAAATGAAGCATTCATAATACATAAAGTTGCAAAGCTTGTGTAGACTGTCTTAAAAGAATCCTTGTTGTCCATAAGTCTTCCTGTTGTGGTCCAGTTCACCTTTTTTTGCACAAGAAGCATTGTTTCTGCTTTAGAGGTTTCATGGAATTACTTTTTCAGATTTTTTTTTATTTCAGTATTCCACTTTCTTATCTTTGATGCAGTCTAAGGTGATGAAAAAGAAAGCTGTTATATTTAAACTACTTCCCTTCTTTTGTATATCATGGTAACTATTGTCATGTAGGTTTTTCCAACTTTTCTCTCATTTAAGTTTACAAACTTATAATATCTACAGCGTACTCTTTTATTTGTTCCACCATCCCCTTTATACAGCTGAGACAGTGAGGCTACTTTATTCATTCTTTTTGCTTTTCTGGATTCAGCATATTTTTTGGATTCATAAAAGGTTTCAACAAAAATTTATTCTTTTGCATACCACATTTACATTTTTATGCTAAAGAATCTTTATGATGTTTGTAATTTTTGATAGGTTTATTCTGATTAGTCACACAGTGCCTGTTGTCATATAACTGATGAGGTAATTACATTTTGCTTTCAAATTATCAGACTGCAGCAAGAGTTTTTGAAAGTGGACAAGCAGGAGAGTGGCGTGCAAAAGTCAGTAGCATGAGTAGTTTGCAGGCCAGTGTGGCACCTGTGAATGAGTTTCTATCTAAGGCTGGTCAGAGCCAGTTAGCCACACAATGTGAACATACAGAAGGTTAGTTCTTTTACTGTGATATTTATATCTGGTTCTCTTTAGATTAATTGATGATACATAATTTTTCATTACCATGAAAAATGAAACAATTTTTCACTCATGGTTATTTCATATGTTATTGTTTGGGTCTTCATAGTCATCTATAAGTAGAGCATGTAAGATGTGATTGATTATTACCTGTTAGCTTTAACTCCTTTTTCATATATATTGGATGGGTCAGGTATATGTTGCCTTATTGCTCCCCTTACCTCTTAGAAGCAGAAGATGGAGCGACCTAGAAAAGTATTGGGTTATGTTTATATAGACGCAGCAGTTGGGGGGACACTGCCCCAAGCAAACTTTTGCAAAGTGAAACCATTTTTTAGCCCTGCTTTACTCTTAGTATTCTTACTCCTGTTTCACTAATGCACTGATGCAGACTCAAAAATTACACCCAAAACTTGATATGAAACATTTCTTTTAATAATGTGAGTTTGTTGCCAAATGCATGAGCCACATATAGGTAGAGGGAGTTAACATAGTTCAGTGTGATGGCAGAAGGAGGTAATACCGTCCTTTCTGACCGCCTTGCCACATTTCATATTACATAAGGCTTATATCACCTCTTCTCACTTTAACAAACCTCTCTTCATGGCTCTCTCTCTTTCCGCATACCACCCTGACCCAAGCTTCCAACATCTGCCATTCTGTCATCAAACACATTGAATAGTCCTTCAAAATACTCATTACATCTCATTTTACCTCTACCTGTTACCATTCACTTTTGCCCCTCCACCAGTGCTCCTATTTGTTTACTTGTGTTTTACACGTTATTAACCTCCTTCCACAAAATATTTATGAATATGTTTCATTATGATACAAATTGAGTTGATCCCTCTTGGATTTGAACATTTTGTCATATATCAGAATTTTTTATTTTTTATATGTTTTGTAGTACAAAGTAGAAAACTCTGAATAAAGCAAGAAAGTCAAGCTTTCATTGCAACATGTTAATGTTCATACTAGTAGGACCCAGACAATGGAGATTCTTCATCACAGCATGGAAGATAATCTTTCTACTGTGTAGGTAGAGCTTAAAGGCGTACACTCACCAGGGCACCATATACAGATGCAACATTCATAACACAGTGCACTGAAGTTCTGATTATCTAAACCCTATGTGTCTGGTTTTCCAAGTGCAGCAGACAGAAAAATTGTCTGGATATCACTTGTTCAACTTGTATACGTATTGGTTGACTATATACAATGTGTTAAGTTGTATTTCATTTTTTCTTTCATAATGTATCATGTTATATTTCCTTTTTTCTTTCCTTTTCCATTTTCTGCCATGTGGAATTAGAATTAGAAAAGAGAGCTGAACCTTTGAAGAAAAAACTACTTGTTTTAGAAATTAAGTAATAATAGAGGGAAGAATTTCCAGCACCTTACTTCTAACCCTTTTAGCTACCTTACATGGCACTGGAGATACATTGATAGTATTCTTTCTCCCTTCACCACAAGGATTGTTTGAAAAGTAATTAAGGTAATTATAACATTGCATACTACATATAGTCAAGTCAATTGGGAGGTGAGTTTGAATGGAGAAAAACTGGAGGAAGTGAAGTGTTTTAGATATCTGGGAGTGGATCTGTCAGCGGATGGAACCATGGAAGCGGAAGTGGATCATAGGGTGGGGGAGGGGGCGAAAATTTTGGGAGCTTTGAAAAATGTGTGGAAGTCGAGAACATTATCTCGGAAAGCAAAAATGGGTATGTTTGAGGGAATAGTGGTTCCAACAATGTTGTATGGTTGCGAGGCGGGGGCTATGGATAGAGATGTGCGCAGGAGGATGGATGTGCTGGAAATGAGATGTTTGAGGACAATGTGTGGTGTGAGGTGGTTTGATCGAGTAAGTAACGTAAGGGTAAGAGAGAGGTGTGGAAATAAAAAGAGCGTGGTTGAGAGAGCAGAAGAGGGTGTTTTGAAATGGTTTGGGCACATGGAGAGAATGAGTGAGGAGAGATTGACCAAGAGGATATATGTGTCGGAGGTGGAGGGAACGAGGAGAAGAGGGAGACCAAATTGGAGGTGGAAAGATGGAGTGAAAAAGATTTTGTGTGATCGGGGCCTGAACATGCAGGAGGGTGAAAGGAGGGCAAGAAATAGAGTGAATTGGAGTCATGTGGTATACAGGGGTTGACGTGCTGTCAGTGGATTGAAGCAAGGCATGTGAAGCGTCTGGGGTAAACCATGGAAAGCTGTGTAGGTATGTATATTTGCGTGTGTGGACGTGTGTATGTACATGTGTATGGGGGGGGGGGGTTGGGCCATTTCTTTCGTCTGTTTCCTTGCGCTACCTCGCAAACGCGGGAGACAGCGACAAAGTATAAAAAAAAAAAAAAAAAAAAAAAACTACATATAGTACTTAAATGCCAATGAGTATCTGCTTAGAGATTTTTCCACAAAGACAGGGCTAACATGTGGTGCTTACCACACAGCTTACTTGAAAAATACTGTCCTTCTCTGCTGCCACATGCTTTACATAGCTTTCAACTCTATGTTCTTAAGGTACAAAACTCATTTTTATATCTAGATTTGTTTTATATTGTTCCATTTATGTTTCCTATCCCTCCTAGTTTTTTTCCTTTCATACCTGTTTGTATTTCCATGTGTCAGTAAGGTAGCACCAGGAACAGACAACTAAGCTTTAGAGGAAATACCAATGCATGGCTCTTTCCTCTGTTCCTTCTTTCAGAAAATATTAATACAGGAGGAAAGGGTATTCAACCCCCTGCTTCACCTCCCCTCAGTCACCTTCTACAACACACAGATATGTGGAAAGAATTAATTCTTCCATATCCCCAAGTATAATTTATCCTAGTGTTATGTTGAGTCATCTTTCCAACTTCATTTGATGAATTCAGATGAATTTTTGTTTGACAACATTTTGGTGAGCAATTTGTAGAGGTATGTGCTGAAAAGGGACAGGTGATTAAGAATATCTGGTTTCAAGAAAGGGACATACACAGTATACATTTGTGAAGGGAGTTGGGAGTTGGTGGAGCTTATTTGATTAAGTGTGGTAGCAAGCTGAGTATGTTTGATAGTTGAATAGAGTGTATTGAAATAATTAGGATATGTGGAAAGTATGATTAAAAGATGTGGAAATCCATACACTTGTGGAAGATTTTCATATGTTTATCCAATGGAAAATCATTTAGATAACACTGATCCCTAAACATATGTATACGCAGAGAGGTTTAATCCTGGAACATACCAAGAGTGATCTTGTATCATAACTCAAGTGATATCTAATATGCCGTTCCGTGTGCACAAGAACATACCCTATGGGAAAACAGGCTATATATGTCCTTGTATTAACATATATTTTGCATTATACCAACTCCACTCTATCTTAGTCCTCTCCCCCACCACACAATCTAGATTAGCTTGCATTCTTTCATTCTTCACCCTTGTATAAGATGAAATGTGTCAAGGCAGCCGGTGTGGATTGTACTTTAGTTAAATTTCTTAACAAAAGGGGTAACCTGTGTTGTTGACTGATTAGTTAGTATTTTCAATGTAAATATGAATTATGGTGAGGTACCTGAGGATTGTCAGAATGCATATATAGTGCCATGTTATAAAGGCAAGAGAAACAGGTGAGTGGTCAAATTAAAAAGTTAATGATTTTTTTTGAGTGTACCTATAAAGACGTATGGAAGAGTGGTGGCATATATAGATCATCAAACTAGGTGGTTTGTGGAGTGGTCCAAGAAATAGTGATCAGGTGTTCACTTTAAAGTATGTCTGAGAAATACTTGACAAACAGAGGGATCTGTATGTGGCTTTTATGATTCTAAAAAAAGCACATGATAGGGTTGATAGAGTTGCTCTGTGGTAGATGTTTTGAATATATGGTGTGAATGGGAAGTTATTAGAAAGTTATTAGAGTTTTTATCAAGAAAATAAGGTGTGTGTGTGTGTGTGTATGTGTTTGTGTGTGTGTGTAAGTAGGTCGAGGGGAGGGTGACTGGTCACAAGTGAAGTTGGACCTGCAGCAGGAGTATATGATGTCACTATGGCTGTTTAATTTCCTTATGGATGGGGTTGTGAGGGAGGTAAATGTAAGGGTCTTGGAAAGAGGGATGAGTGTGCAGTCTGTAGGGATGAGGGGGGCTGGCAAGTGACTCAGTTGTTTGCTGATGATGCAGCACTGTTGGCAGATTCAGGTGAGAAATTGTAGAAGTATGTGTCTGAGTTTGGAAGTATGTGTGAAAGAAAGTTGAGAGTAAATGTGAATAAAAACAAGGTTATTAGCTCTAACTAGGTTGCACAAGAAACAGACAAAGAAAAGCCACATGAGCTCTTATTTGTTCTCTAGCTGTTATTTGTAATGCCTTAAAATCACAGCTCCTTTTCCACAACCAGGCCCAAAGACCTTTCCATAGTTTACCCCAGACACTCCATATGCCCTAGTTCAGTCTATTGTAGAAAATGTGAATTATTTATTATTTTACTTTGTCTGTCTCCCAAGCTAGCGAGGAAGCACAAGGAAATAGACGAAAGAATGGCCCAACCCACTCACATACACATACACACACGCACATATACGTACCTATACATTTCAATGTATACATATATATACATACACAGACATATACATGTATATGCATGTACATAATTCATATTTGCTGCCTTTATTCATTCCCATTGCCACCCTGCCACACATGAAATGACAACCCCCTCCCTCCACATGTGCGCGAGATAGCGCTAGGAAAAGACAACAAAGGCCACATTCGTTCACAGTCTCTAGCTGTCATGTATAATGCACCGAAACCTTAGCTCCCTTTCCACATCCAGGCTCCACAAAACTTTTCATGGTTTACCCCAGACGCTTCACATGCCCTGGTTCAATCCATTGACAGCACGTCGACCCCGGCACACCACATCGTTCCAGTTCACTCTATTCCTTGCACGCCTTTCACCCTCCTGCATATTCAGGCCCCAATCGCTCAAAATCTTTTTGACTCCATCTTTCCACCTCCAATTTGGTCTCCCACTTCTCCTCATTCCCTCCACCTCTGACTCATATATCCTCTTTGTCAATCTTTCCTCACTCATTCTCTCCATGTGACCAAACTATTTCAAAACACCTTCTTGTGCTCTCTCAACCACACTCTTTTTATTACCACACATCTCTCTTACCCTTTCAATACTTAATCAAACCACCTCACACCACATATTGTCCTCAAACATCTCATTTCCAGCACATCCACCCTCCTCCGCACAACTCTATCTATAGCCCATGCCTCACAACCATATAACATTGTTGGAACCACTATTCCTTCAAACATACCCATTTTTGCTTTCCAAGATAACATTCTCACCTTCCACACATTTTTCAATGCTTCCAGAACTTTCACCCCCTCCCCCACCCTATGATTCACTTCCACTTTCATGGTTCCATCTGCTGCCAAATCCACTCCCAGATATCTAAAACGCTTCACTTCCTCCAGTTTCTCTCCATTCAAACTTACCTTCCAATTGACTTGTCCTTCTACCCTGCTGGAGATAGGGTCGAAAGATACTTCCCACGTATTCCTTGCATGTCGTAGAAGGCAACTAAAAGGGGAGGGAGCGGGAGGCTGGAAATCCTCCCCTCTCGTTTACAGTTTTCCAAAAGAAGGAACAGAGAAGGGGGCCAAGTGAGGATATTCCCTTTAAGGCTCAGCCCTCTGTTCTAAATGCTACCTTGCTAATGCAGGAAATGGCGAATATGTATGAAAAAAAAAATGAGTAGAGAGAGACTGACTGAGAAGATGTATATGTTTTGAGTGGAAGGAACAAGGGGAAGGAGAGACCAAGGAAGAGTTGTAAGAACAGGATGAAAAATTCTTTGAGTTACCAGGGCCAGAGCATGCAAAAGTATGTGATTTGCTCTGGGATAGAATTGGAGTAGATTGGTATACAGAGTGTGACATGCTATCAAAGTGCTGAACTAGGACATATGAAGTGGTCAGGGAAGGGCTTGTGGGACTTGGCTCTGGATGGGGGCTCTTATTTTGATGCATTATATATGACGGCTAGAGTGTGGATGAGAGCAAATGAGCAAATGAGATCTTCTTCATCTGTTCCTGGTGCTACTTCCTTTATGTGGAAAATGGCGCAGAAGTATGAAACAAAGAACACTCATGTTATATTCTCATGTATTATTGCAGAATTCATAATATTGTTTGTTCCCTCCAGAAATACTTTCAGATCTAGTGCATTATTTTTGATGCCTTCAAAGTGTTCAAGTCCTTTTAACCACTCACCACCTGTATTAGACCATTAGTCTTGCTCTGAGGGTTTTCTACCCTGTTTAATTCATTTGTTTGACTAGCAACATTTCAGTGCAATAGTTTTCAGTTTTTTACAGTACACATTAAGCATTTTCATCATTGTGAAAGTTTTCATTATGAAACCACTCATTATTTGGCTTATCAAATGCTCTTTAAGATAAATTTTCTCATTTACGATAACTCCCAGGTCTTTGATATTTCTTCACAATATATTTTTTCTTGTTTGGCCTGTATAGGGAGTCACCTAAGTATGTATTGCTAATCATTGTATGACTTATTTGCCCAAGTTTCTCTTCATTGAGTTCCATTAGGTTCTCTTCTACCCATTTGCAATTTATTTTTAAATCTTGTTACAATTTTCCTGTCTTTCTGATTCTATTGTTTTACTTACTTTGAACTTCTGTATCTTTGCCTGAAATCATTATTACATAATGCAGTGAATCCTGTATTATTCATTGTGGTACTACCGATAGAACATCCTCTTTTGGCCATGGTTCCATTTGCCTCCACTATACTTTTTCTTACCAGTTCAAGATGCTTTGTTCCATTTCCCTAGAAATATCTCCATGACAGCAAATGAGTGAATATATAGTTATGAGCTTATGAAGCTTTCCTTTTTTCCTTATGCTATCTCCCTGATATGAGAAACAGTAAACAAATATGAAAAAATTTAGAAATAGATGTTGTACAAAAAGAAACAATGAAAAGATATATAAAGTCACTTACCTTGCACCTCCAGCATACTTCTACCTGGTTCACTTTGGAATAGATATCTGTGCAGAAGCCCAGCATATTAGTGTTGATATGGCATGATTTTTTTCATTGAATGTATAGAGAAAACATGCCTGTGACCAACATATTCTCCCATTTAGCACTGCTTAGGTGTAGCAGATACCAGATAACAAATCCTTTTGTTAGCAAGGCTGATCATTTAAGTTCCCAACTTTACCATCCTTCATGTTTGACCTATAGAGTGAACATACTGACAAGAAGCCTGATGAACAGCAGTTTCAACCTGATAATGGTATTCTCATAAAAATCCCATAACCAACATCACTCTCATCTGACATTTTACTCAACTTCGGAATATGATAACATGATAGATGAGCTTGATAGAAATTAGGTCCTCACAGCCTCACTGCTGTATGTTTTTTTTAATTCCTGTTCAGAACTTCATTTAGGTAATGAATAAACACAACCATAGGTATGGATGAAACAATAGACAATCATCAGGGTTAGACTTTAGAATGAGATGATTTAAAAGAATAACTGCTTTTTAATAAAAGAGTAGAGGTTGGAATATCTGTTTGGCATTTAAGATATGCTATTGTATATATAAAAAGAGTCACAATTAAGGTTGGGGACTGAGAGGGTGTGAGGAAAATGGGGATTTAGTGATTGAAAGAGGCAGCAATGGGAACAGGAGATATAGGGAAGCTGAAAATTAAACCCTGTGAATGATAAGAAATAGAAGAAAAGAGGACAAAAGATTGAAAATGAAGAACAAACCTGCATTCTGTCTGAAAACTGTGTTTTGGACGGGCATTTTGATTATGTCCAAATCTTCTCATAATTTTTTCCTTAAGTCTTTTCACTTTTAAACTAATTCTCTTTCTTTAAGTGAAATATGTTGCTCCTACTGTTGTTTTAACTTCGTAACAAATTGTTTTATTTCATTTTCAAGTTGAATTAGGTAAAGTGGTTAGCCAGGTTCAGGGTGTCCTTGGTAGCAGCTTGGACTTGTTGATTAAGTATGGTGGTGTGTGGGTCAATTATCCAGCTGATCACCTATCTCGCCACCGCCTATCACAGCAACTGGTGTGGCTCGCCTCCCTTCTCCAGGACTTCTCTCTCAATAAGTAAGGATTGAAATGTACTGTGGTATGAAAGGATTAGATCATCTTAATGTCAAGATTTAATGGTAAAAATGAAGGATGTAAATTGCTTATGTAAATATGCTAAAATTAGAAGAAAATTTGAACCCCATCCTAAAGAAGTAGCATTCATTTTTTAAATGTCATACATATGAAGGTATGTGAATTTATTTTAAATTCCCTTTCTAAAATTTTAAAAGAAAATTGATGAATGATATGAAAATGAAATGAAAAAGAGTATAAGCTCTTGTGGAGAGAGGTATATTATAGTGAAAAAGAGGTATGTGTAGGGAGTGAATGTATGTGTGATGACTCTGGAAGGCTGTTAATAACAAAAGACAAAAATTGTGAGAGGAGGAAATTCTTGAGAAAGCTTATTAAAAACTGCAGTGAAAGAGAATTGTCTATTTTCATAGAGTGAATACAGTTAAGGAGAGAGAAAATATTTACTTATTAGGGAGAGGAAGATATTGCAGTGGAGGAAGTAAGGAGAGTATTGAAACTCAAAGCATGAAGAAGCTGGAGATACAGATGGAGTGGTGAGCAAGATGGTGAAAGTGAAACTTGTGGAGTGGATCTGGAAAGAGTGTATTGAAGCATAAAAAGTGGTCAGAGTCCTGATGATTGGGCAAAAGCATAAATTTTCTTGTTATATAAAGGGAAAGGGAGTAAAATTGAGGTTAAAAATGTATAGAGGAAAAGGCCTCCTTAGCATAATTAGCAAGGTGTTTAGTAGGATAATGTTGCATCTCCAGTTTTTGGTCTTCTGGATTTACTTTTTTGCCTTTCCATCTTTCTTCCTTGGATCTAACACACTTGATGAGTGTCTTACTAAATTCCACCATGCCTTAAAGATCTAACGCACTTGATGACTATCCAACTAAATTCCACATGCCTTTAGGATTCTTAGCTTTTTTAAGTACTTCCTGGCTTGATGACTCGAATGTAACTATAACTGGTGCCCATTAAACTCCTATTCAGAAGTCACTTCCAGTAGTCCCATGTCTTCCAGTAATCGTTTGAAATGCATTTTCTCCTTTATTATCCTTTCTTCCTTATCTGGTGGATGCTCTTCCTGCACTCCAGAGATGATCAGTGATTTACATGCATCAATCTCCTAATCTATGAGTCTTTCTTATTTTGGTGCCACTAACTTTTCAGCTAGCTCTGTGTGTGTGGTAATGTCAATCTCTGTGTCTCCAACTTTCTTTGTTATCTCTCTTTTGGCTGGCAAGCATTGGTCCTGTATTCTTAGGGCTCTTCTGTACCTTCCATCAACTAACCTGTATACTTCCTTGAGTGCTTCTTCTCTAACAGTGCATGTTATGTTTTTCAACCTCCTCGTGCAATTTCCTGTGTACCACTGTTTGTGTCAGCCCAGGTCTATTTACCTTTCTGTCACTCTTAATTCTCAGTTGATCTGCTGCTGAATTTGTTCCTAAACTTTCCTGCACTTTACTTTAATCAGTTTCTGTGTGTGTTTTTGTCCTTTTTTCTACCTGAACAGTTTTCAATATCATTTCCATAGATTCAGTGTGCACCTTTGTCATTTCTATGTTTGAAAGTTTCCTTGTAATGCTCCTGGAATACTATGACCAATATCATCAACAATTTTTTCCTCTGATTGCATGGTCTATAGTAGATGTAGAGAAGACACATGAAATTTTACCTTTTTATAGGCTTCATATCCTTTCCTTTGATTTGATATCTCCTGGCCCCTCAACTAAACTGTGTTTCTGCTCCTCTCTATTCACATGGCTTCTTTCATGGTCCTTGAAATGCTTTTCAGGTTTCTTAACTCTAGCTCTAGTTGTGTTATCCTGTGATTTTACTCCTTCATAAGCTCCCACAGCACCCTTGAATATTTGGTTTTTATCACTTTTATCTAGTCTTCTCTTCGCCGATCTTGTTTTGATTGACTGGTTTTGGTACCTTCCTGTAACTAAATTCATACTGTTCATTTCTGGTTCAGGCAGTACTGGAGGTCTTAAATTATCCCCTTAAATAGTAGTAGTAGCAGTTATCGAAGATTACAATCTAAGAAGAACTTAATGTTTAACTACCAGGTTGTTACCTTTTAGTTATATTAAGAATTAGAATTTCAGTCCCCTCTGGCAAGCTGCATTTTCATACACCGACTCACTGCACATATTCATTTTAATGTGTTATCCACTCACTCTCCCTCAGTTTGCTGTTTTTTAAAAGAGACATTAAAGAAACAAAAGATCTTGTTCACTCAAGTTGGAATAATTTTTCATTCAGTTTAAACTTGGGAGGCTTCTACTCGAAATCCCCATTTCAATTCATAAAATTTGGCACTCTTAAACTTTATTTAATTCATATGCCACTTAGGGGCCCCTTCGCTTGTACATAATAGGCTTTATGAGCTGTAGACCCTCCAGAATCTTGAAAGAAGAGGGATCAACTGCCTGGACTTCTTTCTACAACTACTGCATAGATAACTGCAGCCTTTGAGCTACAGGAGCTCCTAGAGTAAAAACCAGGACCCTTTTAAGAAAGATGTCCTCAGGTAATCATAGATTAACAAAAAGTCCTTCAAAATACTCATTTCATTTCCTCTTCTATCTGTCTGTCTGTCCATATCTCTGATGCATGTTCCCTTTGGGAACTTTCTCAAGGGGGTGGCCACAGCCGAAGGGTCTCCAGGAATGGTGAACTCCAGTGACACTTGTGAGTGCCTCACCCTTAACAGGTTACTGGTGTAGGGCAGCTCTCATGTAGTGTTTCCAGAGGCTCTTGCCAAGTGTTCATACCAACTGCTTCTGCCTAATGTTCCAACCTATTATCCCTATGTAATGTTCACTTTTAAATGTTCCTACCTACTGCTTCTACCCAATGTTCCTCTGCATCCTCTTCACCTCTTCTTTGCCTTTTTCAACTGGTCCAGTATGTTCCCCTCATTCCCTTTGTACTCTGGATCTGGAGAAAGCATATGATAGGGTTGAAAGAGGTGCTGTGTGGAAGGTGTTGCAAATATATCATGTTGGAGTTATCGAGAGAATAAGCAGTGTGTTAGACTAGGTAGAGAGAAGTGTGAGTAGGTCCAGGTGATATTCTGTCTGTGGTTTGAACCAGGGCACATAAAGCAGACAAAATAAACCGTGTAGATTTAGAGACATGGCTGTTGATGGCAGGCTTTGGTTTTAGTGCATCATACACAACATCTAGAGTGGATGTGTGCAAATGAGGCCATTGTTTATTTTCTCGAATGCTACCCATCTAAGTTGAAAGTGACATCAGGCATGAAAAACTATTATGTATGTTTTAGATAAATTTCAGTAACATGCATAACACAGATTTATTTCTTTAGCGTTCAGTTGGTGATCAGTAAGAGCCACAGTGAGTCTCCAGACACTGGAACAGTTAGCCATGTGTGCAATGTTGACATGGAGCTTCACAACAAAGCCCTTCAAATTAGTTCTCAGATCCAAAAGGTTTGTATAGAATGATTCTTTGCTTCAAAGTTCTGTGATTACTTCTTTAGAAAAAAATTCATATATAAATAAGAAAACCTGTTTCAGATACATAGTGAGATAGATGATCATACAGTAAGGCAAGCTTCTGATGATGTCAGAGCCTTATTGTTGGTGTTTCATTGTTTGGAAGAGATAGATAAAAATTCTTCTGTTTGTCTGTTTTCCCATCTGCTTAGCAGTGTGTAACCACTTCAAAGAAAATCTGCTTAGCAGTGTGTAACCACTTCAAAGAAAATCTATCAGATTTCTCTTCAGCTACATAACTTATTTATAAAGCATTGTAGTGTAAAATAATGAGTTATGTTGTAGCCCTTACAAGGCAATCCCATGAATGCTATTTATTCATTTCCTTATTTATATATTTCATTTATTATTATTATTATTATTATTTTGCTTTGTCGCTGTCTCCCGCGTTAGCGAGGTAGCACAAGGAAACAGACTAAAGAATGGCCCAACCCACCCACATACACATGTATATACATACACGTCCACACACACAAATATACATACCTATATCCCCGATAAAAACTTTTCACTGCTTCTAACAACTTGCCTCCCACACCATATATTCTTAATACCTTCCACAGAGCATCTCTATCCACTCTATCATATGCCTTCTCCAGATCCATAAATGCTACATACAAATCCATTTGCTTTTCTAAGTAATTCTCACGTACATTCTTCAAAGCAAACACCTGATCCACACATCCTCTACCACTTCTGAAACCACACTGCTCTTCCCCAATCTGATGCTCTGTACATGCCTTCACCCTCTCAATCAATACCCTCCCATATGATGTACCAGGAATACTCAACAAACTTATACCTCTGTAATTTGAGCACTCACCTTTGTCCCCTTTGCCTTTGTACAATGGCACTATGCAAGCATTCCGCCAATCCTCAGGCACCTCACCATGAATCATACATACATTAAATAACCTTACCAACCAGTCAACAATACAGTCACTCCCTTTTTTAATAAATTCCACTGCAGTACCATCCAGACCCGCTGCCTTGCCGGCTTTCATCTTCCACAAAGCTTTTACTACCTCTTCTCTGTTTACCAAATCATTCTCCCTAACTCTCTCACTTTGCACACCACCTCGACCAAAACACCCTATATCTGCTCTATATCAAACACATTCAACAAACCTTCAAGATACTCACTCCATCTCTTCACATCACCACTACTTGTTATCACCTCCCCATTAGCCCCCTTCACTGAAGTTCCCATTTGTTCCCTTGATTTATGCACTTTATTTACCTCCTTCCAAAACATCTTTTTATTCTCCCTAAAATTTAATGATACTCTCTCACCCCAACTCTCATTTGCCTTCTTTTTCACCTGTTGCACCTTTCTCTTGACCTCCTGCCTCTTTCTTTTATACATCTCCCACTTATTTGCATTATTTCCTGGCAAAAGTCATCCAAATGGCTCTCTCTTCTCTTTCACTAATAATCTTACTTCTTCATCCCACCACTCACTACCCTTTCTAATCAACCCACTTCCCATGCTTCTCATGCTACAAGCATCTTTTGCGCAAGCCATCACAGCTTCCCTAAATACATCCCATTCCTCCCCCACTCCCTGTACCTCCTTTGTTCTCACCTTTTTCCATTCTGTACTCAGTTTCTCCTGGTACTTCCTCACACAAGTCTTCTTCCCAAGCTCACTTACTCTCACCACTCTCTTCACCCCAACATTCTCTCATCTTTTCTGAAAACCTCTACAAATCTTCACCTTCGCCTCCACAAGATAATGATCAGACATCCCTCCAGTTGCAACTCTCAGCACATTAACATCCAGAAGTCTCTCTTTTGCACGCCTATCAATTAACATGTAATCCAATAATGCTCTCTGGCCATCTCTCCTACTTACATACGTATACTTATGTATATTTCTCTTTTTAAACAAGGTATTCCCAATCACCAGTCCTTTTTCAGCACATAAATCTACAAGCTCTTTATCATTTCCATTTACAACACTGAACACCCCATGTATACCTATTATTCCCTCAACTGCCACATTACTCACCTTTGCATTCAAACCATAACCCGGTCTCGTGCATCAAAACCACTAACATGCTCATTCAGCTGCTCCCAAAACACTTGCCTCTCATGATCTTTCTTCTCATGCCCAGGTGCATATGCACCAATAATCACCCATCTCTCTCCGTCAACTTTCAGTTTCACCTATATCAGTCTAGAGTTTACTTTCTTACACTCTGTCACATACTCCCACCACTCCTGTTTCAGGAGTAGTGCTACTCCTTCCCTTGCTCTTGTCCTCTCACTAACCCCTGACTTTACTCCCAAGACATTCCCAAACCACTCTTCCCCTTTACCCTTGGGCTTCGTTTCACTCAGAGCCAAAACATCCAGGTTCCTTTCCTCAAACATACTACCTATCTCTCCTTTTTTTCTCATCTTGGTTACATCCACTCACATTTAGACACCCCAATCTATATATATATATGGACATGCTGTCGGTGGACTGAAACAGGGCATGTGAAACATCTTGGGTAAACCATGGAAAGGTCTGTGGGGCCTGGATGTGGATAGGGAGCTGTTGTTTCGTGCATTACACATGGCACTTAGTGAGTGTGAACGAATGTGGCCTTTTTTTGTTTGTTTTCCTTGCACTACCTTGCTGAAGCAGGGGGTAGTGATGCTGTTTCTTGTGGGGTGGGGTAGTACCAGGAATGGATGAAGGCAAGCATGAATATGTACATGTGTTTATATGTATATGTCTGTGTTTGTGTATGTATATGTGTTTATATTGATTTTTTTTTCTTGCTTTGTCGCTGTCTCCTGCGTTTGCGAGGTAGCGCAAGGAAACAGACGAAAGAAATGGCCCAACCCACCCCCATACACATGTATATACATACGTCCACACACGCAAATATACATACCTACACAGCTTTCCATGGTTACCCCAGACGCTTCACATGCCCTGATCCAATCCACTGACAGCACGTCAACCCCGGTATACCACATCGATCCAATTCACTCTATTCCTTGCCCTCCTTTCACCCTCCTGCATGTTCAGGCCCCGATCACACAAAATCTTCTTCACTCCATCTTTCCACCTCCAATTTGGTCTCCCACTTCTCCTCGTTCCCTCCATCTCTGACACATATATCCTCTTGGTCAATCTTTCCTCACTCATTCTCTCCATGTGCCCAAACCATATCAAAACACCCTCTTCTGCTCTCTCAACCACGCTCTTTTTATTTCTACACATCTCTCTTACCCTTACGTTACTTACTCGATCAAACCACCTCACACCACACATTGTCCTCAAACATCTCATTTCCAGCACATCCATCCTCCTGCACACAACTCTATCCATAGCCCACGCCTTGCAACCATACAACATTGTTGGAACCACTATTCCTTCAAACATACCCATTTTTGCTTTCCGAGATAATGTTCTCGGAAATATTCTTCAAGGCTCCCAGGATTTTCGCCCCCTCACCCACCCTATGATCCACTTCCGCTTCCATGGTTCCATCCGCTGCCAGATCCACTCCCAGATATCTAAAACACTTTACTTCCTCCAGTTTTTCTCCATTCAGACTTACCTCCCAATTGATTTGACCCTCAAACCTACTGTACCTAATTACCTTGCTCTTATTCACATTTACTCTTAACTTTCTTCTTTCACACACTTTAGCAAACTCAGTCACCAGCTTCTGCAGTTTCTCACATGAATCAGCCACCAGCGCTGTATCATCAGCGAACAACAACTGACTCACTTCCCAAGCTCTCTCATCCCCAACAGACTTCATACTTGCCCCTCTTTCCAAAACTCTTATATTGATATGTATATGTATATGTGCATATAAGGGCGTTTATGTATGTATATGCTGGAAACCCTCCCCTCTTTGTATTTCACTTTCTAAACAGAGGAAGGAGTCAAGCGGGAAGTGCTCATCCTTATAAAAGGCTCAGATTGGGGCGTCTGAATGGCTCTGATTGAAATGAAGCTCAAGGGTAAAGGGGAAGAATGGTTTGGAAAAGTCTTGGGAGTAAAGTCAGGGGGTTGGTGAGAGGACAAGAGCTAAGGAAGGAGTAGCACTACTCCTGAAGCAGGAGTTGTGGGAGTGTGTGGTAGAGTGTAAGAAAGTAGATTCTAGATTGATGTGGGCAAAATTGAAAGTGGATGGATAGAGATGGGTGATTATTGGTGATTATGCACCTGGTCATGAGATGATAGATCATGAGAGGCAAGTGTTTTGGAAGCAGCTGAGTGAGTGTGTCAGCAGCTTTGGTGCACAAGACCTGGTATTAGTGTTGGGTGATCTGAATACAAAGGTGAGTAATGTGGTCGTTGAGAGCTTAATTGGTGTACATGAGGTATTCAGTGTTGTGAATTGAAATGGTGAAAAGCTTTTGGATTTGTGTGCTGAAAAAAGGCTGGTGATTGGGAATACCTGGTTTAAAAACAGAGATATACGTAAGTATACATATCTGAGTAGAAAAGATGGTCAAAGGGCATTATTGGATCACATGTTAATTGATAGGCATGTAAAAGAGAGATTTTGGATGTTAATGTGCTGAGAGGGGCAGCTGGAGGGATGTCTGGCCTCTGATCACTATCTTGTGGAGGTGAAGGTGAAGATTTTCAAAACAGAAGAGAGAATGTTGGGGAGAAGAGAGGGGTGAGAGTAAGTGAGCTTGGAAAGGAGACTTGTATGAGGAGGTACCAGGAGAGATTGAGTGTAGAATGGGAAAAAGTGAGAGCAAAATATATATTTTTTTCATATTTGCCATTTTCCAGTTTAGCGAGGTAGCATTAAGAACAGAGGACTCATCCTTAGAGAGAATATCCTCTCTTGGCCCCCTTCTCTCTTTTTTTTTTTGTATTTAATATAGATATATGAAATACAAAAGAAAAATTCTCTGCAATTTATCATATTCACATAGGAAATTTTTACATGGTTATAAGATTTGTATATATACCTGTTAATAGAATATAATAGTAATGTTTAATTATTAATTGGTTCTGAAAAACAGGTTTATGAAAGAATGCGAACTGAAGGCCTGAATGATAGAGTTGTGGTTGTGAATTCAGTCCAGGAGACGTCACTGGCAATATCAGCGCTAGTAGCTGACCATGGAATATCGGGAGTGGCAGCTATGACTTGTGCACTCCTCAATTCCCTCACACAGCTTACAAGTGCCAGGTATGTTAGTAGTTTGTTTTTTTTCCATCTCATTTTTAAGTTTTATCCTCAGTAATAACTTGTACTCACTTACTTTTGCCTCTCTCTCTCTCTCTCTCTCTCTCTCTCTCTCTCTCTCTCTCTCTCTCTCGGACATGCTTAATGGAATGTGTGAAAAAGTATAGGGAGATGAGCTTCGGACTGATAAGGGTAGAAATGGAAGTGGGTTTTAAGAGATAAGTGATTATTAGTGCTAATGCACCTGATTTTGAGAAGGTGGATGATGTGAGGCAAGTGTTTTGGGAGCAGCTGAGTGGGTGTGTCAGTAGTTTTGATGTTAGTTTGTTGGTAGTAGTTATGAATGATTTAGGTGCAAGAACAATTATTTAGACAGTTGATGCTATGATTAAGGAACATGGAGTATTCAGTGAGGTAAATAGGAATAGTGAACAGCATGTGGAGTTGTGAGCTGAAAATGAACTGGTTTAAAAAGAGTGGCATAGGTGAGTATGCTTGGGTGAGTGTGAAAGATAATAAAAGGTCATTAGTGGATTACATACTAAGTCATAGGCATACAAAAGAGAGAGCTTTGGATATGAATTTGTTAGAGAGGGGTAGTTGGTGGGATATCTGAACCAATATCTCTTGGAGGCAAGGGTGAAAATTTGAGGTTTTTGGAAAAGAAGAAATGAGATGAGGGTGATAAAAGTGAGTGAGTTTGGAAAAGAAATATGTATGAAGAAATCCTTGGAGAGACCATGTAGAATTACAAGAGGTGAGGATAGATTGAACAAGGGGATGTGGGTGTGGAATAGAAGATATTTTGGGAAGCATTGATGGCATGTGCAAGAGAAGTGTGTTGTATGCAGAAAGTGGGAGGTGGGCATGTGAGAAAGGGTAGTAAGTGGTGGGATGACAAAGTAAAGTTGCCAGTGAAAAAAAAGAGAGGTTTATTGGCAGCACTGATGGAAAACGAGAGCAAATGATTGGGAGTTGAAGAAGAGAAAGTAGTAGGAGGTCAGGAGGAAGGAACAGGGGTGGAAAAGGAGGGCAAATGAGAGTTGGGGTGAATGATTATCTGTAAACATCCGGGAGAATAAGATGATTTGGAAGGAGTTTTACAATGTAAAAAAGACAAGAGATCAAACTGGAACATCAGTGAAAGGAGCAGATGGGTAAGTGGTAAGAAGTAATGTTGAGAGAGGAGGAGATGGAGTGAATACTTTGAAAGATTGATGAATGTGTTTGATGATAGGGTGGCAGATGTACAGTGTTTGGGTCGGAAAGGTATGCAGAATGAGAGAGTCATGGAAAGGGGTTTGGTTAAAAGAGAAGTGGTGAAAGCCCCACATAAAGTGTATTGTGGGAAGATAGCTGGCATAGATGATACTGCAGTTACATTTCTTAAGAAAGAGGTGACTGTGTTGCTGATTTTTTATTATAATATTCGGTGTATGTAGGGTCATGGTGAGTATGTAGTCTGTCGGGGGTAAGGGGATCTGGGTAGTAAGTCAGTTGTTGTTTACTGATGACATTGCATTGGTGGCAACTTTGAGTGAGAAACTTCAGAAGTTTATGACAAACTTGAGGAGACTGTATGAAAGGAGAAAGTTAAGAGTAAAGGTGAATAAAAACAAGGTTGTTAGATTTGGCAGGACAGAGGGATGGGTTAGTTGGGGAGTGAGTTTGAAGGAATAGTGGTTCCAACAATGTTATGTGGTTGCAAGGCATGGGCTATAGATAGGATTGTGTGGAGGAGGGTGGATGTGTTGGAAATGAAATGTTTGAGGACAATATGTGGTGTGAGGTGGTTTGATTGAGTAAGTAATGAAAGGGTAAGAGAGATGCATGGTAATAAAAAGAGTGTCGTTGAGAGAGCAGAAGAAGGTGTATTGAAATGGTTTGGTCACATGGAGAGAATGAGTGAGGAGAGATTGACAAATAAGATATATGTGTCAGAGATGGAGGGAACGAGAAGTGGGAGACCAAATTGGAGGTGGAAGGGTGGAGTGAAAAAGATTTTGAGCGATCAGGGCCTGAGTTTAAAGTAGGGTAAAAGGCATGCAAGGAATAGAGTGAATTGGAACAGTGTGGTATACCGGGGTTGACATGCTGTCAATGGATTGAACCAGGGCATGTGAAGCATCTGTGGATGTGAAAAGGGAGCTGTGGTATCGGTGCATTACACATGACAGCTAGAGACTGAGTGTAAACAAATGTGGGTGGGAGGGGTGGGAGCAGGAGCTGGAAATCCTCCCCTCCTGTTTTACTTTCCAAAAGAAGGAGCAGAAAAGGAGGCCAAGTGAGGATTATTCCCTGTAAGGCTCAGTCATTTGTTCTTGATGCTACCTTGCTTGTGTGGGAAGTGATGGATGTGTATGGAAAAAAGATAAGAGAAGGAAATTGGAATAGACAGTAGATATGACTGTACTTTGAATGGAGCAAATTTAGGGGATGAACAGAAGTTTTAGAGGCTGAAGTGATTGAAGAATTATGTGCTTGAGAAGCTTATCATCAGAAGGGAAATTGGGAAGATGGATATGCTGTCAATGGCATTTTGGGGTAGGTTTTGCATGAACATGGCGACGGAAAAGTTTGAATAGGTATGTGTTTTATGAATGGAGTGTAATGTAAAAGTTTGGTAGATTGAAGTAATATGTAATGTACAGTAATATATTTATCTCTGTAGGTTACGGGCAGACAAGACTGCTGCTGGTACTGGAGAGGGACTTGTGGATTTGACCATCGGAGGACTTTGGTGGTTGCGAGAAAGCATGGTGACTCTTGGTGGCATGGTGGAGTTAGTCACTCTTCTTACAACACACTCCCCACCAACATATCCTCAAGAGACTCCAGTCATACAAGCTATATCTGCCCTTCATGATGTATTTGCTGCTCTCCATGTATGTTTTTTCTGGAGTTGTATGAACATATGTTTAGAAGTAGAAAACTTAAGAATAATCTTCAATGACATGGGTATGCTGCCTAAGTTTAGCATGATTATATAATTTCTTTGGTGTTGCACCTATATGCTGATGATATTAATGTTTTAGGCCAGTTGATATGCAGGATCAAGTTATCTCTCATTCCATTTTGTAAACTTTATTGTATTATAGCCTTTTTTCCTCAGTGAATTGCCTTCATTAGATGAAAGGGATATGTAAATTTTGTCATCCTTAATGTTTTCTTTTGACAAGAAAATAGTGAAATTGGAGAAAAATGTAGCTTAGACATTGAAGCTTATTGATACAGTGGTTAAATTGATGAGAACTGCTATTGACGTTTTGTGTAAATAAATTATACATTTCCTTTTTCCATAGCCAGAGGTTGAACCATTATGTGACATTCATTTTTTCATTCATTTCAAGCTAGAAGTTTCAGTTTTCTAAATTGTTTCTTACATTTTTCATATGTATATATATGTATGTGTGTGTGTGTGTATATGTGCGTATGTATGTGTATGTGTGTGTAAGTGTATATGTATATATATATGTATATTATCCCTGGGGATAGGGATGAAAGAATACTTCCCACGTATTCCTCGCGTGTCGTAGAAAGCGACTAGAGGGGACGGGAGCGGGGGGCCAGAAATCCTCCCCTCCTTGTATTAACTTTCTAAAATGGGAAACAGAAGAAGGAGTCACGCGGGGAGTGCTCATCCTCCTCGAAGGCTCAGAGTGGGGTGCCTAAATGTGTGTGGATGTAACCAAGATGTGAAAAAAGAGATAGGTAGTATGTTTGAGGAAAGGAACCTGGATGTTTTGGCTCTGAGTGAAACGAAGCTCAAGGGTAAAGGGGAAGAGTGGTTTGGGAATGTCTGGGGAGTAAAGTCAGGGGTTAGTGAGAGGACAAGAGCAAGGGAAGGAGTAGCAATACTCCTGAAACAGGAGTTGTGGGAGTATGTGATAGAATGTAAGAAAGTAAATTCCCGATTAATATGGGTAAAACTGAAAGTTGATGGAGAGAGGTGGGTGATTATTGGTGCATATGCACCTGGGCATGAGAAGAAAGATCATGAGAGGCAAGTGTTTTGGGAGCAGCTGAATGAGTGTGTTAGTGGTTTTGATGCACGAGACCGGGTTATAGTGATGGGTGATTTGAATGCAAAGGTGAGTAATGTGGCAGTTGAGGGAATAATTGGTATACATGGGGTGTTCAGTGTTGTAAATGGAAATGGTGAAGAGCTTGTAGATTTATGTGCTGAAAAAGGACTGATGATTGGGAATACCTGGTTTAAAAAGCGAGATATACATAAGTATACTTATGTAAGTAGGAGAGATGGCCAGAGAGCGTTATTGGATTACTTGTTAATTGACAGGCGTGCGAAAGAGAGACTTTTGGATGTTAATGTGCTGAGAGGTGCAACTGGAGGGATGTCTGATCATTATCTTGTGGAGGCTAAGGTGAAGATTTGTATGGGTTTTCAGAAAAGAAGAGTGAATGTTGGGGTGAAGAGGGTGGTGAGAGTAAGTGAGCTTGGGAAGGAGACCTGTGTGAGGAAGTACCAGGAGAGACTGAGTACAGAATGGAAAAAGGTGAGAACAATGGAAGTAAGGGGAGTGGGGGAGGAATGGGATGTATTTAGGGAATCAGTGATGGATTGCGCAAAAGATGCTTGTGGCATGAGAAGAGTGGGAGGTGGGTTGATTAGAAAGGGTAGTGAGTGGTGGGATGAAGAAGTAAGAGTATTAGTGAAAGAGAAGAGAGAGGCATTTGGACAATTTTTGCAGGGAAAAAATGCAATTGAGTGGGAGATGTATAAAAGAAAGAGACAGGAGGTCAAGAGAAAGGTGCAAGAGGTGAAAAAAAGGGCAAATGAGAGTTGGGGTGAGAGAGTATCATTAAATTTTAGGGAGAATAAAAAGATGTTCTGGAAGGAGGTAAATAAAGTGCGTAAGACAAGAGAGCAAATGGGAACTTCAGTGAAGGGCGCAAATGGGGAGGTGATAACAAGTAGTGGTGATGTGAGAAGGAGATGGAGTGAGTATTTTGAAGGTTTGTTGAATGTGTTTGATGATAGAGTGGCAGATATAGGGTGTTTTGGTCGAGGTGGTGTGCAAAGTGAGAGGGTTAGGGAAAATGATTTGGTAAACAGAGAAGAGGTAGTGAAAGCTTTGCGGAAGATGAAAGCCGGCAAGGCAGCTGGTTTGGATGGTATTGCAGTGGAATTTATAAAAAAAGGGAGTGACTGTATTGTTGACTGGTTGGTAAGGTTATTTAATGTATGTATGACTCATGGTGAGGTGCCTGAGGATTGGCGGAATGCGTGCATAGTGCCATTGTACAAAGGCAAAGGGGATAAGAGTGAGTGCTCAAATTACAGAGGTATAAGTTTGTTGAGTATTCCTGGTAAATTATATGGGAGGGTATTGATTGAGAGGGTGAAGGCATGTACAGAGCATCAGATTGGGGAAGAGCAGTGTGGTTTCAGAAGTGGTAGAGGATGCGTGGATCAGGTGTTTGCTTTGAAGAATGTATGTGAGAAATACTTAGAAAAGCAAATGGATTTGTATGTAGCATTTATGGATCTGGAGAAGGCATATGATAGAGTTGATAGAGATGCTCTGTTGAAGGTATTAAGAATATATGGTGTGGGAGGAAAGTTGTTAGAAGCAGTGAAAAGTTTTTATCGAGGATGTAAGGCATGTGTACATGTAGGAAGAGAGGAAAGTGAATGGTTCTCAGTGAATGTAGGTTTGCGGCAGGGGTGTGTGATGTCTCCACGGTTGTTTAATTTGTTTATGGATGGGGTTGTTAGGGAGGTAAATGCAAGAGTCTTGGAAAGAGGGGCAAGTATGAAGTCTGTTGGGGATGAGAGAGCTTGGGAAGTGAGTCAGTTGTTGTTCGCTGATGATACAGCGCTGGTGGCTGATTCATGTGAGAAACTGCAGAAGCTGGTGACTGAGTTTGGTAAAGTGTGTGGAAGAAGAGAGTTAAGAGTAAATGTGAATAAGAGCAAGGTTATTAGGTACAGTAGGGTTGAGGGTCAAGTCAATTGGGAGGTGAGTTTGAATGGAGAAAAACTGGAGGAAGTGAAGTGTTTTAGATATCTGGGAGTGGATCTGGCAGCGGATGGAACCATGGAAGCGGAAGTGGATCATAGGGTGGGGGAGGGGGCGAAAATTCTGGGGGCCTTGAAGAATGTGTGGAAGTCGAGAACATTATCTCGGAAAGCCAAAATGGGTATGTTTGAAGGAATAGTGGTTCCAACAATGTTGTATGGTTGCGAGGCGTGGGCTATGGATAGAGTTGTGCGCAGGAGGATGGATGTGCTGGAAATGAGATGTTTGAGGACAATGTGTGGTGTGAGGTGGTTTGATCGAGTGAGTAACGTAAGGGTAAGAGAGATGTGTGGAAATAAAAAGAGCATGGTTGAGAGAGCAGAAGAGGGTGTTTTGAAGTGGTTTGGGCACATGGAGAGAATGAGTGAGGAAAGATTGACCAAGAGGATATATGTGTCGGAGGTGGAGGGAACGAGGAGAAGAGGGAGACCAAATTGGAGGTGGAAAGATGGAGTGAAAAAGATTTTGTGTGATCGGGGCCTGAACATGCAGGAGGGTGAAAGGAGGGCAAGGAATAGAGTGAATTGGAGCGATGTGGTATACCGGGGTTGACGTGCTGTCAGTGGATTGAATCAAGGCATGTGAAGCGTCTGGGGTAAACCATGGAAAGCTGTGTAGGTATGTATATTTGCATGTGTGGACGTATGTATATACATGTGTATGGGGGAGGTTGGGCCATTTCTTTCGTCTGTTTCCTTGCACTACCTCACAAACGCGGGAGACAGCGACAAAGTATAATGAATAAATAAATAATGTTTGATGATCTTCATTTGTGTTCCTGATTGCCTAGTTTGGATTTTCATTGTATGCATGGCTCATGGTAAAATAACTGAGGATTAGGGAATGCCTGCATAGTGCCATTGTATAAAGGTAGTTGGACAAAAGTGAATGTTCAAATTACAGAGGTATAAGTTTGTTGAGTATACTTGGTAAGTTGTATGAGAGTGGTGGTTGAAAAGGTGATGGCATGCACAGGGCATGAGACTGCAGGGGAATATTGTGGCCACAGGAAAGGTAGTGGATGTGTGACTCAGGTGTTTGCTTTAAAGGATGTGAGCAAGACATCCTCAGAGAAACAGAGGGATTAGCATGTAGTGTTTATGGATCTGGAGAAAGCATATAATAGCTTTGATAGGGATGCTCAGTGGAAGGTGTTTTGAATATATGGTATGGGAGGAAAGCGTCTACAGATTCACGTGAAAAACTGCAGGTGCTGATATCTGAGTTTGGGAGAGTGTGTGAAAGGAGAAAGTTGAGGGTAGATATGAAGCAAGTTTATTAGATTTATCATTTGAGAGAGACAGGGTATTTGGAATCTGGGTATGAATAGAAAGAACCTAGAGGAAAATAGGTGTTTTAAATACCTGGGATTGGACATGGCAGTGAATAGAACCCTGGAAACTTTAGGAGGGTAAGATCCTAGGTTCATATAGGGGCAAGTGAAAGGGGAGGTATTGTTGTCAGGGGCAGAGATAGGTAAGTTTAATGGTACAGTAGTCCAGATATTGTTGTATGAATGTAGAGTGTACAAAAATGTCTGATAATTTTATGTGAAAATTCTAGACCAGTGAATTATTGTAATCATACTGAGTGGTGATGGTATTTCTGAATTAAGATTTATGTTTCTTCATTACTTTATTACTGTCCTTATTTCAGTAAAAGCAGAAACAAGCACTGTACTTTTTGTTATTAGAAAATAATGATGTGTACTTGGCATAAAGGTCTACATGAAAAGGGAAAGACCGAGTTTTCTAACAGAATAAAGCACCTGTCACACAAAGGGTGACTGTGTAACATTTGCTTTGGTTGGGTATGAAGTTAGGACAGTAATTGAGTGATGAAAAAAACATAAATCTTAATTCAGAAATACTATCACCAGCCAGTATGATTATAATAATTCATTGTCTCTTAGAATTTTCACATAGAATTATCAGAAATATTTGTATAGTAACATTAAATGAAAAACAAACTACTGTCTTTAACATCATCAACATCATGTCATGGTCAGTTGACTTAAAAGGAAGTGTAGATACATGTTCATTATCAGCTGAGGCTGAATATGGACTAATGTTTTGTATGGCTTAGAAGCCAAGGGCCATCAAATTAACCATGTTGTTTGTACCTGTTTATCTAGTTGTAAATAGGGCTAGCATTAAGCATGTGAAGGGCCAAAGGCCAAACTTCTAGAGTGGGGCCACAAACCCCCATGGCTGCAAGCTATAAAGTCTCTAGAATCTTTCATGAAAGAGTATGGAAAGCTTTTGTATTGGTGATATTATTGAATGTTTTATGGTTCACCCTTATTTTAGTTTGAAAGGACATGTAACATCTTTACCATTTAATAAATTTTTTGTTTGTATTGTTTTGCAGGAGCTGGTCTTAAATACAAGTGGAATTATCATTGTAGAAGGTATCCGTCTCTTTTGGCGAGGAGAACCATCTGTAGTAAATCTGGCAACAGAGCTCCAGTCTGTTGTCTCCAGTGCTACCACCTCCCCTGCTACTCTTTGTCAACAGCTCACTACACACCTTCGTCTGATGATTCTTATGATGCCTGTATGAAGTTAACAGTATCTTTAACATAACAGATTGATAAGTACATATATGTAACATTTGCCATATTTCCCATATTGTATTTACAAGAAGTTGGAATATTTGAAGTCTTTGCCAGCTACTCATTTCATTACATTTCTTTGTTTATTTTAGATGTAAAAACAACGCTTAGAGTATATGCTAAGGAATTCTTCAGACAAACTGATTATATTGTATGGGATGGATAGTTGCATTAACTTGCAGATTGAATGGTCAGTTGCTTTTACTCAGAAGTCTTAAATGATGAGAAGCTTAGATTTATAACATATACATATCAGGAAAATCAAGGCATGCATTTTTTTTGTAGTGTGCTTATATTACATTAATCTCTGATCTTTTTCAAGATTTTGCCACCTATCCTAAAGAAAATAAACTCTCCTGCATAAGCATTATGGTATCTTTATGAAACAGCACTGTTTTCTCAGCCTCGCCATGAGGATGCCCTACAGGAGGCTACAGCTCTTCATCAGCAATTAATTGAAGTTATTGAAAGGATCACATCAGGAAGAAGCAGCAGTAATTCATCATCTAGTACTGACATGAGCCAAGGTCAGATGCTTCTTATGGGTTTCCACCTATTATTTGAAGCAGTGGAGACACAGCTGGATCAGCTGATGGAAGCTGTCAGTCGTGCACCCCTTCCGCAACCTTGGCCAAGAGTTGATACTGCAAGAGAAGCAGCAGAGATAATGGTAATATTGCTTGCTCAGACTAAATATATTACTCTTTTTATTGGAGAAAGTCTTGTAGAAGGTTAGAGGTTTACTTTCATGCTCTGAAATTCAGTATACAGTAAACCTCTTATTATATCTAAACCAAATTTCAGGCTCCTTTACAAGACCCAGCTCTTCGCCAAGTTCTTCGAAGTTTACTTCGTGTTAAGAAGGTGCAAACTATTGTTGACTTCTTCACAACTGCTTGCCAGTCTTCCCCATCGTACAAAAGAGATGAACCAGCAGGTGAGCATCGAAGAGAAAAAGTCTAATTTTCTGGCTTTCAGTTATTTAGTGGTACCATCTGTCCATTGGGATTCATCAGAATGTAATAACTACCAGTTATTTGTCAAAAGTTCAGTTATCCAACTTTGGGGACCCTAAACTCTACTGTGTGTTGGCCACTATAGGTGTTCTTCAAGCATCAATATATACTTTTGTATAGATTGTCAACCTCTCTTGCTATGTTTCATTGTGGCTGATATCACTTGAATTGAACTTTAGGAGGTGAAATGTCAACCCTTAATAGTGTTAGCTAAAAACAGTGCAAGTGCATTGACAAGCTCATGAGTGCATTACAAAGAAACAGAAGCATATGTCATTAGGTGTTCAGCAGACAGTAAACATATAGTGCAGTGAGAAAGGTAACCCTAGGTCAAGACTGTATACTGGGTTTAACATTGGTAAAACAATTTTAGTGGAGCTTCATTTGACCTACACTTATGTTGCAAGACTTGAAAAGAATTATCAGCATTCTTTTTTAGTGTATGTATGTACAGTACAGTATCACATGATTAATTTTGATTTTATCAGTTTTATTTCTTTGACCTTTTTCATATAGAATGGTTTCTCGTGCTGTTGGAAGTGCATAAAGAACAAACAAAGAACAACTTCATTTGTATGTATCAACTCTCTGGCTGCCATATAGAACATATCTTTACCTGAGCTTCCCATCCACAGTCTAGTCCCATAGACTATTTCTGTACTGTAATATCAATAAAATTATCCAGATATCCAAGGTTCCCAGTTATCTGACTTGCTGCATATTGCAATATGGTTGGGTAATCAAACTTTTTCACCATAGTTAACAAGATATTTCTGTTATTTTGATTTTACACAGGTTTGAAAATCATCTAAAAATCTTCAAGGGGCTTGTAAGGAAAAAATAATGAAACCTATGAAGTTCAGAAAAAAGATGAGGGAAATTAATTCAAAACAATAGCAATGGTTTCTGTATTTTCATGGCATTTCATTCGTTATGCATACCATATTCGAAATTTAGATATCCCCTGCTGTTAGGCATTAAATCACCCTTCACAGCAAATCATTTCTCATCAGGTTTCTTTGAATATTTCCCTTGATTTTACAGAGTGATTGCTATAACATGATGTAGAGCTGCCATATGGGCATGAAAATTAGTGGAAGGATGTAACAGTAGAACACTTATGAGACCCCATACACTCCCGAAGACCAACCAAGTACCCCACATCCACCCCTCACCACAACTCAAACATAAGTTGATATTGGCTGAGATGAGAAACATTCATGTTTGATAAAAAGTTCATATTGATTTGCTTGTCATGGCCCTACCGGCATTCTTATTGCTTCTCTCCACACTGAATTACCTCAACCTGGTTCTTTCACATGTTCATGGGACCTTTAACCTGTAGAAGCTTAGGTCATTGTCAGGACACTTTTGTGGCTGTTTCAGCAATGCACAAAAGTGAAGTAAAGGAACCCTGTTTTTTAAATCAAATTGCCCATCAATAACTCATCCAGCCTTCATAAACATTCCATTAGGGTGTCAATGAACACTCACAACAGACCACTACTTGTCCTTCAGGGTGAGTAAACATACTTGGAAATATTAGGAAATGTTTGTTAAGTGTGAGGAACATATAAGAAAACTCAGTATTACCTGATCTGAACTTGGTAAACATATCAATGTGAGGGAGTCATGGACTGTGTTATTTCTTCCCCATATACAAGATTCCTGATGGAAATGGAGAAGGTTTATAGTTGGAGAAGAGGAGATAAAAGGAGATAATTAAAAGGATAGTTGGAAGCACTGGGGTCAGAGAGAACAGAATGGATTTTTGTAGTGTGATGGAAGTGGGTCAAGATGTTTATGTTTGTGCAGGTGAAAGTTTGTGCAAGTTGAGAAGCAACAGCATAACATTTGGTTGTCAGGAGAGTGGGAAAAGGAGAAGCTAGGATGTCAAAATACCAGGGCGAAGCACGTACAAGAAGCCAATACCAGATGGAGAGAGAAAGATCCTTGGCCCCATAAGGGCAACTTAGCTAAAGTGACAGTGATTTTGAAGCACAAGGAAGACAACCAGATTTATGGCATCCAAATCCAGGAACAGCAGCAGATGTTTGACAGATAGACTAAGCATCAGCAGATGTCTAACAGATTGGCCAAGCAGCAGTGGTAGATGTCATATACCCATATTCAATTGCAATAGCAAATACATACCATGACCCATCATAAGTAGATGGGTTTCTCCTTAGGATGGGTGAAATTAGCAAAATTTGAAAAGTTTAAAGATTTGTAGCCATTTAAACAACTACACCCATTTAAGCCAAGTGCCTAGATATCCTCAAGTATGACAACAAACACTTTTATAACATTACTTTACCACACTTTGCATCATGACATTTATGACATGCACTGAAGGGGCATTTATTGTGGGACACAACAATGGTTCACACAAAAATGATAGTTACAAGTTTGAACTAGTGAAGTATCATAAGATAACCAATGAATACTTTATAAACACTTAAAGACACTTTATAAACAGTTTTTCAGGTGAATATGACAACTGTGGAGGGTAGGAGTTCATGAGAGGACCTAGAGAAACTTTTGAAAGAGCTAGCACAGAACACCTTCTGACATGGCTGCTAGGAGTTAGGCGAAGCACATATGGTGCATGCTACATGGGGTTGCCTTACATCTCAATAAAGATGAAGTGTCATGAAAGAACAGGCTTTGAGGAATGACTTGCCAGAATTTCATGTGTCAGTCAAAATTCCTCAAATATAGGTGTGTGTTCTTTTCAGTGACAAGTGTCACGTCAGGGGCCAATAGTACTTCTAGATAGAAACACAGCAGTTGAAGTATGGAGTGCAAGGTTGTTAAAATGCTAGGGAAAATTGTACTTGTTGCGTCTGTTTCAGTAGTACTAACTTGCTCTTCACAGTTCTGTTGATTTTTTCTACATTTTTTCCATTTCCCACATAAGCAAGATTGCACTAAAACAGAGAAAGAAATTATCTCATTTGCTGAAATCCACTGTCTAGCTTTCGTATATAATGCACTGTAACTAAAGCTCCCTATCCACAACTGTTTCATATGCCCTAATTCAACCCATTGACACCACGTCATCCCTTGTAGACCACATCACTCCATTTTAATTTATACCTTTCTCACCTCACACCCTCCTGCTTGTTCAGGCCTCAAGCTTTCAAAGCATCTTTTGCTCCATTCTTCTACCTCCTTCCTGGTTCCCTCTTTTCCTTGTTCCCTCCATTTGTGACATGTAAACACCTTTAGTTAACCTTTCTTCACCCATCCTCTCCATATGTCCAAAAATTTCAGCACACTGTCTTCAGCCCACACATACATACTCCTCTAACTACTGCACCTCTTTCTTACCCTATCATTTCTTATTCAATCAACCCTTCGCACACCACATATTGTCCTCAAACATTTCATCTCTAACACATTCACCGTATCCTTTATATTTTTCTCTAAGGCCCACACCTCACATCAATATAGCACCAACAAGAATACTACATCATCAAATATACTCATCTTTGCCCTTTAAGATAGTTATATGGAAGAATTTTAAAGACTAGTTTCTGTTTTGAATTAGACTACTTTGGTTATCCTCTACAGGTAGTAGAAGCAGAAATAACCTGTGTGACGAAGAACGACTACAAAGAATTGTTAGACAATATGCAAGTGACTGTGTCTCTCTCCTACTACTTGGTCTTCCTTCACACTTAGCAACTCATCTACTCTTACTACACAGTCAAAAGCTTGGTATAAATGTTACAGGTAAGTTGCTGATTGATATATTGTACTTGGGCTCACAGCTAAATATACAGTATAAGTTTTAGCTTTTTTTTTTTCTGCAAAATCCATGGTGTTTACATATGATGCAAATGACTCAGTTGATTAGAGTTTAGAATGATTATGATCTTACACCAGAATTAGCACTTAAGTTTAAATGACCACTACAGTAACTAGAGTTCCTAAGATCTTGTCCAAATTAGGATGGCTGCAACTCAAACAGCCATGATAATGGCCAATGTATGTGGGAAGCTTGCAGGCAGTGGGCAAAATAGTAGTATGTATTAAACACAAGTGTGAATAAGTGTATTTATTTTTAGTGCATAAATGCAAACTTATAATTTTGTACGCACACACACACACACACACACACACACACACACACACACACACACACACACACACTCACACACACTTAAATATAGTAAAATGAATGATAAATATAAACTCATTGACAGAACCTGCTTCAAGGAAAGATGAATGTCTCCCTGACCTGATAAGAATCTTGCACATAACCAACTCAGTCTTGAAAAAGATGCAACACCACAAGGTTGGATATATAAGAATGAGTTACATGACTGCTGGATGACAATATTTGATAAGAACCATAGTCACTATAAATGCTGTATGTTTTAATGTATAATCATAGTAGCACACTCAGTAGAATTGTCGCAATACACTACCTCACATTTTAACATACCGGATAAAGCATGAGCCTGAATCTTGTAACTCACTGGATAAAGTTTGGCAGAGTATTGTTACATACTGGATAGAATCTGGCACTGAATATCTGTAGCACACAAGTAATGTGAAATTAATGATGACCTCTGTAAAAGGTACACAAGGCTAAAACTGCTGATTAACAAGTATCACTTATACAAATTAACTTACAAGCTCATTGATGCTAGAACTGTTGATTGACCAGTATCACTTAAGTGACTTACTAAATGTTTGAGAAGTATTAGTGCATAGGGTCTGCAATGTACAAAGCTCCACTTTATGAAATTTCACAACTGTAGCACTCAATACTCATGACCCTTTGCCCTGTTTAATGAATAATGCTTCATTATGGTGAATATCATACATAGAGAAACACAGAAGACCCCCATTCCTTTGCAATGATCAGATCCCAAATTATTTTATATGTGATTATATGGGATTCCTTGAATTTGGTAGGTTTTATTACAGTAGTGTGATAGCACTATTATTATTCTTTTTTTTTTACTTTTGAGGCATCATTTATAGACAAAAGCCTTAATTGAAATAAAAAGAGGTTAATGAAAGGGAAAAAGAAGAGACAAGGAAAAGTATTTATGTTTGGAGGACATTAAAGCACTATTATTATTCTTTTTTTTTTTACTTTTGAGGCATCATTTATAGACAAAAGCCTTGATTGAAATAAAAAGGGGTTAATGAAAGGGAAAAAGAAGAGACAAGGAAAAGTATTTATGAAATTTGGAGGACATTAAAAATCTGTCCTTTAAAAAGTGCTAGTTCATAGATAATGGGAAAGACATGAGAGAGGTACTGATTTCTAGAGCTTCAAGGCATAAGGAAAGAAGATTATGAAAATGGCACACCCTTGAGTTGCCATCAGGTACACAGTAATCACGTGATGCAACAGTTTGACAGGTATTTCATGGTTTAGCTATGATGGGGGCACACAAGCAGCCAGCTCTCAGGAGTAAAAGCTAAAGTAATACTCATAGAAAAGGGAAAGTGTACCAAAATTGTAATGTAGGGCAAGTGAGTCAAGTAATGAAGTTAGCCTGGGAGAGTTGAAACACCAAACCGCTTTCACCTCAACTCTGTCAAGTATAGATGCAGAGATAGAGCCACCCTTGATGTAAGAGCAGTCCTCCGTGAAAGGTCTAATGAGTCCTTTGTATGTACATAGCAACTGCTCTGAAAAGAAATTCTGACATCTAAACAGAGCTCCCAGTTTCCAGAAGCTGACTTAGCTATTTCTGTAATGGGTGTCCAAGATAGTGTGGAGAGAAGAAAGCTGTAAGGAATTTTTGATTGAGAAATGAGCAGAAACTGGATCTTGGAGGCATTGAATTTAGCCAGATTTGCTCTACCCCACTGAGATATTGTGTCCAAGTTTGAGTTCCAAGTTTGAGTTGATGAGGAAGTTGTAATGAGATGAGGTGCAGATCAAGTGAGAGAGAAAAGAATTGAAGGATGTGGAGGAAAGCAGCATTGAATCATCAGCATATGAATGCATTTGGTCATATATAGAAGAAAGGAAATCGTTGATAGAAAATAGAAAAAGTGTAGGAGGCAGGACAGAACCTTAAGGGACAGCAATATTTATGAAGAAAGGTTAAGGTGCTGATCCATCAACAACTACAGAGATAGACTGGCAAGAGAAGAAGCTAGATATTAGGGAACTTAGAGATGAAATCTTGATGCCACACCCTGTCAGAAGCTTTGGATATGTCAAGGGCACCTACATAGGATTCCTCAAAATCTTTCAAGGATGAAGACCAGACATGAATAAAATATGAAAGAATATCATCAGTAGATCTTCTCACAGAAGCCTTACTGATAATCAGAGAGAAGGCAGTGAGATTCATGATGTCTAAGGGTGTGGGAGTTGAGGAAGGATTCAAGAATTTTGGAAATGATGGGTGACAAAATAACAGGAAAATAGTAGAGCAGTCACCCCACTTAGAGATGGGTTGTGCCAGTGCATGCTTCCAAGAAGGAAAAGTTCTGGTTTTTAACCTGAAACAGTACAGATGAGCTTGCATGTTCAGGAGCTTGTTCTTTCAGCACATGAGGATGGATGCCTTCTTGCATCCAGAGAGAAAAGAGTTTTTCAAGCAGTTTGAAAAGAGATTATGGGCAGGGGCATAGGATTATTAAGCAGAGCATCAGGGGATGAAGGAATGTAAGAGTCATCCAAGGTAAAGTTAGAGGAGAAATGAGAACCAAAGAGAGTTGCTTTGTTTTCAGGAGAGACAGGCTTGCTGTCAGAACAGAAAAGTGGAGGAAAGGTAGATTGACAGAAGTTGTTAGCAACACCCTTAGTTAAAAACCAGAAAGCCCCATCAGTGGATGATGAAAAAAGGGTATTGCACTTCCTTTGAATATAGAAATGCTTTGCCTCTTGGACAACATGCTTCCATTGATTATGGGCATTTGTGAAATGCTGAATGGGAGTTGGAGGAAGGAGAGCTTTTCCAAGCCCAATATGCCTGATACCTTGCCTGAGTTGCATCAAAACATGAATGGTTGAACTATGGATTGGAAGAAGACATTGTTTTGGAGGAAGGAGGATAAATGCTTCCATTCCAGTAACAATAACCTATGCAGTGCATTTGGCCGAGACAAAGGCATCACTACATAAGAAACAGTAAGTTACCCAAGGAGAGTCGGAAAAAAACGTAAGTTATTTTGGTCAGCTTTGTTGAAGTGCCACTATTTATATGTAGAAGGGGCTGCTAGAGGGGGAGATCCCATTAAAAGAGTTACATCTATGAGTGTGGTGAGATGAACCAATTGGAGACAAGATTGTGTAGCTTCAGCATGAAGGATTAGAGGTGAAAAACAGACTCAGAAAATTAGGGGTGGTCGCAGGAGTCAGGAATATGGGTGGGATGGGTTATAATTTACTCTAGATCATTAAGAATGGGGAACATGAGGGCTTCAATTCCCCCACCATTCGTATGGGGGGAATTCAACCAGTCCTCATGACAAAAGTTGAAATCCCCTCTGTGGAGAATCTTGGCTTACAGGTGAGAGAATGTCATACCCCTTATGGCAGGAGTTTAGACAGTCAAAAAAATATATGATATTTGTAGAGTTAAGAGAAGAGTAAGTGAAACAAAAGGAAAACAGTGGTATTTGGGAGATAGACCTTGAGCCAGATAACTTTAGAGTTTGGGGACTCAAGGTAGTTGAGGCATGCCATGGGTGTTTTAACATTCGAATAAACACAGACACCCCCTTTGAATCAGAATCACAAGTGATTATGGTTAGATATGAGAGAGGGGCTAGTGAAAACTCCTTTGGGGATCGGGTTACAGGGAGAAGTAAGATATTAGCAGAGGCACTAAACAGGTGATTTTCAACAGAAGAGAGATAACTAGAAGGACCATAAATGCTGATATGATGAATAGAATGAGAGGCAGGTCTGTTAGAGAGAGGAAAATCATGGGAGCAGCTAGTGCTACAACTGTCTGAACACTCTCTCATTGGTGGTAAACAAGGAGCAATAGGTTTTTTGACTCTATCAGGATTATATTTATCAACAATTGTTTAGACAGGAGATAACAAGGGAACTTAAGCAAAGAAAATAAGTACTATATGTACTGTATTGTACTGCACAGTATTCCATTCCGTTGATTTACATGAGGGATGCATTCCTAGAAAAGGGTGTGCTTATCAAATTTGTGGATGCAGAGCAGACATAAGTGAGTTACAGCACTGTGCAGGAAAACCTATGCCTCATTGATATGGTTTTACATTAGTATTTTATTAGTAAAACTTTTTTGAATTCTTGACCAAGAAAGGTTATATTTCAGGTTACATAGAGGCACGCGATGTAGGCACAGAGGGTCGGGTAAGCTTGGAAGGAGTAGTTCAAGAAGCACTAGAGTGCTGCATGACTCGTCATGGTCTTGATCCAGCTCTTCCTACCTCTGCTGCTACCACACTCACACATCATTTAAATGCTGTCCGAAAGAAGTTACTGCTAAGGTATGTTTTCTATTTCCTTTCATGAATTAATGTGTTGGATCTGGAAGCATACTGAAATGTAGTCTTGTTTTAATAGGTCATACTATTTTGAATTTAAGAAATGTTTCCAAAGCTAATTGGATAGAAAAGAAAACAAACTCTTGGATTTCAGCCTTAACTATGTTCACATTCATTGCTCAGATTCCTGGCTTTCTCTATTATATTGCTCCATGCATGATCTTAACTATGATGCTACTTGTATGGTCAAGGCTGGAGTAAGATTGGCAATCTCAGTCTTTAAGGACCCAGACATTACTCACTGCTATGCTGTTTTTTAACAAGACACTGTTCAAACTCCATAAACACAACCTTTAAATTTTCAAACCATTGAATATGTAGATAATGAGCAGTTCTTGAGAAGTTGTAAGTATAGGACAACTGAGGACATAGCATGAAATTAAGAAAGAATTGAATAAGACGAATGAAAATATGATTATTGTAGACAGCATACAGAAATTAAAAAAGTTGTATGATAAAAATTGTTCAAGAGATAGGACTCCATGAATGTAAGACTCCCTCCCCATTCAGTACAAATGGTTAATTACAAATAACCTCCTCTTACTCAAGGGTTTAATCCTTGTACTTATATTTAGTACTCAAAAGCTTATGCCATTATTGATTAAAGAAAAGTGCAGATGTCAGGGTTAGATGAATTGATAGTCTTACATCTTGTAATGTCTAATGCAGGTCCTTTTTACACAGTACATAGGTGATAGTGTTAGCTGCATCTCATGTCTCTGTTGCCATGTGTATGTCCTTTAGTAGCTTAGTATGAAATAGAACAGTTTTGATAGTTGCCGGACTTATTTCATTCATGCATGTTGGAACAGTTATACAATACCTTTGTATAATGAATGTTTGATTATCTGCCAGTGTAATGATTTGCAAAGTGCAAATTACAGCTAGAGAAGGGATGTAAGTGAGTGAGGCTATTTCTTTCTTGAAATTGGCAATTGTGACTAACCATGCCCAATAGCTGCTGCCCATCCTAATCAGTTTTTGTGGAGTGATGGCTTAGAAACCCTCTCACCCCCTTTCTTTCTTGTGTTTTAGTATGTAAAAGATGGAACAGGAGAAGAAACTAAGTAGGGAGTGTTCATCCTCCACAAAAGATCATCTAGGGTGTCTGAATGCGTGTGAATGTAACAAGATGAAAGGAAAGGAGAGATAAGTTATTTTTTTGAGGAAAGAAAATTTTGTGTTCTTGCTCTGAGTGAAACAAAGCTCAAGGTTTAATGGGGAGAATGCCCTGCCTCTTTCTCTTCTACCTAGTCATATATTGTACTTGATCACCATTTCCTGCATCAGTGAGGTAGCACCAGGAAACAGACGAAGAATGACCCATCCACTCATATATATATATATATATATATATATATATATATATATATATATATGGGGATAGGGGATTAAGAATACTTCCCATATATTCCCTGCATGTCATAGAAGGCGACTAAAAGGAGAGGGAGTGGGGGGCTGGAAATCCTCCCCTCTCGTTTTTTTTTAATTTTCCAAAAGGAGGAACAGAGGGGGGCCAGGTGTGGATATCCCGCAAAGGCCCAGTCCTCTGTTCTTAACGCTACCTCGCTAACGCGGGAAATGGCGAATAGTTTAAAAGAAGAAAAAAGAATATATATATACATATATATATATATATATATATATATATATATATATATATATATATATATATATATATATGCAAGAGTTTTGGAAAGAGGGGTATGTATGAAGTCTGTTGGGGATGAGAGAGCTTGGGAAGTGAGTCAGTTGTTGTTCGCTGATGATACAGCGCTGGTGGCTGATTCATGTGAGAAACTGCAGAAGCTGGTGACTGAGTTTGGTAAAGTATCAGAAAAAAGAAAGTTAAGAGTAAATGTGAATAAGAGCAAGGTTATTAGGTACAGTAGGGTTGAGGGTCAAGTCAAGTGGGAGGTAAGTTTGAATGGAGAAAAACTGGAGGAAGTAAAGTGTTTTAGATATCTAGGAGTGGATCTGGCAGCGGATGGAACCATGGAAGCGGAAGTGGATCATAGGGTGGGGGAGGGGGCGAAAATCCTGGGAGCCTTGAAGAATGTGTGGAAGTCGAGAACATTGTCTCGGAAAGCAAAAATGGGTATGTTTGAAGGAATAGTGGTTCCAACAATGTTGTATGATTGCGAGACGTGGGCTATGGATAGAGTTGTGCACAGGAGGATGGATGTGCTGGAAATGAGATGTTTGAGGACAATGTGTGGTGTGAGGTGGTTTGATCGAGTAAGTAACGTAAGGGTAAGAGAGATGTGTGGAAATAAAAAGAGCGTGGTTGAGAGAGCAGAAGAGGGTGTTTTGAAATGGTTTGGGCACATGGAGAGAATGAGTGAGGAAAGATTGACCAAGAGGATATATGTGTCGGAGGTGGAGGGAACGAGGAGAAGTGGGAGACCAAATTGGAGGTGGAAAGATGGAGTGAAAAAGATTTTGTGTGATCGGGGCCTGAACATGCAGGAGGGTGAAAGGAGGGCAAGGAATAGAGTGAATTGGATCGATGTGGTATACCGGGGTTGACGTGCTGTCAGTGGATTGAATCAGGGCATGTGAAGCGTCCGGGGTAAACCATGGAAAGCTGTGTAGGTATGTATATTTGCGTGTGTGGACGTATGTATATACATGTGTATGGGGGTGGGTTGGGCCATTTCTTTCGTCTGTTTCCTTGCGCTACCTCGCAAATGCGGGAGACAGCGACAAAGCAAAAAAAATATATATATATATATATATATATTTTTTTTTTTTTTTTTTTTGCTTTGTCGCTGTCTCCCGCGTTTGCGAGGTACTGCAAGGAAACAGACGAAAGAAATGGCCCAACCCACCCCCATACACATGTATATACATACGTCCACACACTCAAATATACATACCTACACAGCTTTCCATGGTTTACCCCAGACGCTTCACATGCCTTGATTCAATCCACTGACAGCACGTCAACCCCGGTATACCACATCGCTCCAATTCACTCTATTCCTTGCCCTCCTTTCACCCTCCTGCATGTTCAGGCCCCGATCACACAAAATCTTTTTCACTCCATCTTTCCACCTCCAATTTGGTCTCCCTCTTCTCCTCGTTCCCTCCACCTCCGACACATATATCCTCTTGGTCAATCTTTCCTCACTCATTCTCTCCATGTGCCCAAACCATTTCAAAACACCCTCTTCTGCTCTCTCAACCACGCTCTTTTTATTTCCACATATCTCTCTTACCCTTACATTACTTACTCGATCAAACCACCTCACACCACACATTGTCCTCAAACATCTCATTTCCAGCACATCCATCCTCCTGCGCACAACTCTATCCATAGTCCACGCCTCGCAACCATACAACATTGTTGGAACCATTATTCCTTCAAACATACCCATTTTTGCTTTCCGAGATAATGTTCTCGACTTCCACACATTCTTCAAGGCTCCCAGAATTTTCGCCCCCTCCCCCACCCTATGATCCACTTCCGCTTCCATGGTTCCATCCGCTGCCAGATCCACTCCCAGATATCTAAAACACTTCACTTCCTCCAGTTTTTCTCCATTCAAACTCACCTCCCAATTGACTTGACCCTCAACCCTACTGTACCTAATAACCTTGCTCTTATTCACATTTACTCTTAACTTTCTTCTTTCACACACTTTACCAAACTCAGTCACCAGCTTCTGCAGTTTCTCACATGAATCAGCCACCAGCGCTGTATCATCAGCGAACAACAACTGACTCACTTCCCAAGCTCTCTCATCCCCAACAGACTTCATACTTGCCCCTCTTTCCAAAACTCTTGCATTCACCTCCCTAACAACCCCATCCATAAATAAATTAAACAACCATGGAGACATCACACACCCCTGCCGCAAACCTACATTCACTGAGAACCAATCACTTTCCTCTCTTCCTACACGTACACATGCCTTACATCCTCGATAAAAACTTTTCACTGCTTCTAACAACTTTCCTCCCACACCATATATTCTTAATACCTTCCACAGAGCATCTCTATCAACTCTATCATATGCCTTCTCCAGATCCATAAATGCTACATACAAATCCATTTGCTTTTCTAAGTATTTCTCACATACATTCTTCAAAGCAAACACCTGATCCACACATCCTCTACCACTTCTGAAACCACACTGCTCTTCCCCAATCTGATGCTCTGTACATGCCTTCACCCTCTCAATCAATACCCTCCCATATAATTTACCAGGAATACTCAACAAACTTATACCTCTGTAATTTGAGCACTCACTCTTATCCCCTTTGCCTTTGTACAATGGCACTATGCACGCATTCCGCCAATCCTCAGGCACCTCACCATGAGTCATACATACATTAAATAACCTTACCAACCAGTCAACAATACAGTCACCCCCTTTTTTAATAAATTCCACTGCAATACCATCCAAACCTGCTGCCTTGCCGGCTTTCATCTTCCGCAAAGCTTTTACTACCTCTTCTCTGTTTACCAAATCATTTTCCCTAACCCTCTCACTTTGCACACCACCTCGACCAAAACACCCTATATCTGCCACTCTATCATCAAACACATTCAACAAACCTTCAAAATACTCACTCCATCTCCTTCTCACATCACCACTACTTGTTATCACCTCCCCATTTGCGCCCTTCACTGAAGTTCCCATTTGCTCTCTTGTCTTACGCACTTTATTTACCTCCTTCCAGAACATCTTTTTATTCTCCCTAAAATTTAATGATACTCTCTCACCCCAACTCTCATTTGCCCTTTTTTTCACCTCTTGCACCTTTCTCTTGACCTCCTGTCTCTTTCTTTTATACATCTCCCACTCAATTGCATTTTTTCCCTGCAAAAATCGTCCAAATGCCTCTCTCTTCTCTTTCACTAATACTCTTACTTCTTCATCCCACCACTCACTACCCTTTCTAATCAACCCACCTCCCACTCTTCTCATGCCACAAGCATCTTTTGCGCAATCCATCACTGCTTCCCTAAATACATCCCATTCCTCCACCACTCCCCTTACTTCCATTGTTCTCACCTTTTTCCATTCTGTACTCAGTCTCTCCTGGTACTTCCTCACACAAGTCTCCTTCCCAAGCTCACTTACTCTCACCACCCTCTTCACCCCAACATTCACTCTTCTTTTCTGAAAACCCATACAAATCTTCACCTTAGCCTCCACAAGATAATGATCAGACATCTCTCCAGTTGCACCTCTCAGGAGGTAAATAATTTTTCAAATTGTCAATGAATCTACTGTATTATTGTTTGTCTGGTCCATTATATCTGAAATCCATTATATTGGGTATGTTACTTTGAAGGTTTACTATATACATTTATGTTTTAGACATATGGAGAGAATGAGTGAGGAAGGTTGACAAAGAGGATATAAATGTTAGGAGTGGAGAGGACAAGGGTAAGGGGGAAACCAAATTAGAGATGGAAAGGTGGAGTGAAAAATACTTTGAGTGCTGTCATCCTGATCACTCAGGAGGGTTAAAGGTGTACATGGGATAGAGTGAATTGGAACGATGTGATATATGGGGCAGTGTCCTATCAAGAGACTTAACAAGGGCATATGAAGCAACTGGGGGAAACCAAATAAAGGTTTGTGGGGCCTGATTTTGGGAAGGGGTCTATGGTTTCAGTACATTACACATGTCAGCTGGAGAATGTATTTGAGCAAATGAGACCTTTCTGCTTCTGTTCCTGGCACTACCTCATTAATGCAGGAAATGAGAAATGTATTAAAAAAAATACAAAAGGGGAAGGTTTCCAGCCCCCTCTTCTTACTCCTCTTAATCACCATCTTTGATGTACAGGAGGTACATGGATAGTAACCCATAGGAGATCTTAACTTTGATAATGTACCTCATATTCATTATAGAGTTATTGTTTTACATAAACTTTTAGACAAATCACTGTAACTAAGAAGAGTTCATATGATTAAGATTTCCTCTTGTTTAGTTGAAGTCATTCTTGTCAAAAAATGTACTTCAGGCACTGGGAGGCTGAGGCTGAAGGGTTGCGGACAACTCATCAACGAATTACATCTCAGCATCTTGGTCATCAGTGGTACCATGAAGACATTCTCAAGCAGCGTGTAGTTGCTCCTCCTGTGCAGCCAAGTAAATTCTTATCTTTTTCAGAATAGTGTTCTGCTTGGAGGACTGAGTTCTATACTAAGATATTGAAAAGAAACATTAAATTTGATTTATTGTGGATATAATGTATTGAATTATTGGGAAATTTATGTGAAATATCATGTATCCTTAGTGTGGGATAGGTAAGTTTTTCCTGTAAACCCGTATCACACCTTCTGGAAACTTGCTGTCTCTGGTTTGATATGTAATGAGGAAATATTAATGAGTAGTATAAAAGAAAAGAAATAGGAATCACGTAAGATAATAGGAAAATTTCAGTGAAGAAAATTATTTTACTGTTCTTCGATATAATTTTTGAAGGGAGGATTAAATCTTTTATGATGACTTCACTCATAATTGGCATAAAGATTTAACCTTTCTAGTTAAAGTGCCTTCACTATAATCATTAATCATTAATCGTTCCCTTCAGGAATTCCCATCTAGGGGGTGGCCACAGCAAAAGTCACTTATCCCTGTCTCTACATGCCTCCTTCACATACACCATTCCATGCATTCTTTCACCATTTCTCTCCCTCTAGTACTCTTTCATTCTATTTCCCTATGTCACAGGTGGTTTTCTGCTCACGTCATGCATTCTCCTTGTAAACTCCTTGTCTTGAATTCTTTTCGTAAACTCCTTGTCTTGAATTCTTTTCACATGCCCATACCAGTTCAGTGTATTATGTATTACCCACTCTCCTTTAATCTTAATAATATTCAGCTTTGTAATCACTTAAATCGATTAGCACATTTTATTTGCATGAAAATCTCTGTATGTGCTTTTTCTAAATTTTGGTTGATTTTAGTTGTTAGATATTGACACTTTATGATAAACTGAACACCTAAAAGTCATAACATTGAAACCATTATCCTGTCAGATCCAGAGGAATTATTATTGCACCATACATGTATATTACTTACCTGTAATCATTAGTGGTAACACTTTTCTTTACACCCATCCCATGCTGTATGGATTAGATCCATTTTTGAAAAGTTGCTTACATAGCAAAGTTCCATACTGTACATCTCATTTTCCCCTTAGACTATTATTACATTATCTTTTAATGACATAATCTCTGTATATGCTTTTTCTAAATTTTGATTGATTTTAGTTGCTGGATATTGACACTTTATGATAAACTGAACACCTAAAAGTCATATCATTGAAACCATTATCCTGTCAGATCCAGAGGAATTATTATTACACCATAATGTAAATTACTTACCCGTAATCATTAGTGGTAACACTTTTCTTTACACCCATCCCATGCTGTATGGATTAGATCCATATTTGAAAAGTTGCTTGCATAGCAAAGTTCCATACTGTACATCTCATTTTCCCCTTAGACTATCATTATATTATCTTTTAATAACATAACCCCAGGACCCTTTCATAGTGCCCCTGCAGTTGTCAGGCTGCACTACAATCAGTAGTCAAGAAAATATGGACTCTTTTGGAAAGGGAAGTTCTTCAACGAGTTTGTACTAGTATTTTTCCCTTGACAATAATACAACCATGCAAAAGCTGACTTCTCACTCACAAAGGTACTTCATGAAGATGGAGTCCGGTAAGACCCATCCATGTGGATAGAATTTGGATGTAAAACATAATAAAAACACACATAAGAACCCAGAATGAATATAATATTGTTACAATTAGATGTTATTGGTTTTTTATTTTTTCTCCACACTAGGTAGGGTATACACAGTAAAAATTCTTGAAAAGCCAGCCTCTGCTTAGAGGTAAATTATACAATTATACATTATGGTATTATGTCTTCTCTTTGCTGCAGGGGCATACACAATATAGATTCTTAAATCATCCCCCCCCCTCTGCCACAAGGCAAAATACACAGTTGTTAATGCTTGTAGTGGCTTCCCAGGCATTGTTATCAAAAGAATTTTTCTGGTAGACTGGTCATTCTTTATGGAGGTGGCAAATAGGCATGTGTGAGATCTACATCCTCTCATTATGTAATAATTTGTGAAGTTGTAACACTGACACTCTTACAAAATACTATATATCTTTGATCAAAACCCTTAGTGGTTGTAGCATTTTATTTTCTGTTCACTGCAACTGGGGCATCCATAAAGATTCTCAAATTTCTTGCCTTTGCCTTAAACCAAAATATACATCAGTTAATGCTTGTAGTGGCATTGTTATTAGGTATTACAGCCCAAATTTTCTCCATACACTGCACAGGCTATGATCAGATGTCAAGTAGGCCTTTATGAAATTTATGCCTTCTCATTGTACAATGATTTGTGAAAGTGCGACACTCTTAGAAAATAATAGATATGTGTGAACAAAACCCATAGTCATCTTATTTGTTTGTGACAAGAATGTTTCCAAAAATACCACACATCTCAGGACATATGCCTGACAGTACTCCTGGTATACCATATATGTAGAACAGAATACAATCATAAGTTAAAGGATGTATAGCACATGTAAATATTGTTCTAGGTAGTCATTAGTAATAAACTTATGGAGATTGATTTTTGATAGCATTTGAGAATCTGCCATACAGCTTGAGGCTGAGCTTTACTCAGAATAGGGATAGGTTCTTGAAGGGGGTGGCTTCACTTGGCAGTACCCCAGTCTCCTCTTTTTGAGGGTAGGCTATAAACTGCTATGGTGGGATGTTCCTTCATTTCCTTTTAGTGCCCACAATGCCACCACTTGCAGACACATACATATCCAGCTCACACCCTCCATGTATTTTGAATGAACAGTCATTCCCACATTAATAACATGACCATAGATGCAATATTTATTTATTTATTTATTTTGCTTTGTCGCTGTCTCCCGTGTTTGCGAGGTAGCGCAAGGAAACAGACGAAAGAAATGGCCCAACCCACCCCCATACACATGTATATACATACACGTCCACACACGCAAATATACATACCTATACATCTCAATGTACACATATATATACACACACAGACACATACATATATACCCATGCACACAATTCACACTGTCTGCCTTTTTTCATTCCCATCGCCACCTCACCACACATGGAATACCATCCCCCTCCCCCTCATGTGTGCGAGGTAGCGCTAGGAAAAGACAACAAAGGCCCCATTCGTTCACACTCAGTCTCTAGCTGTCATGCAATAATGCCCGAAACCACAGCTCCCTTTCCACATCCAGGCCCCACACAACTTTCCATGGTTTACCCCAGACGCTTCACATGCCCTGATTCAATCCACTGACAGCACGTCAACCCCGGTATACCACATCGATCCAGTTCACTCTATTCCTTGCCCGCCTTTCACCCTCCTGCATGTTCAGGCCCCGATCACTCAAAATCTTTTTCACTCCATCTTTCCACCTCCAATTTGGTCTCCCACTTCTCCTCGTTCCCTCCACCTCCGACACATATATCCTCTTGGTCAATCTTTCCTCACTCATTCTCTCCATGTGCCCAAACCATTTCAAAACACCCTCTTCTGCTCTCTCAACCACGCTCTTTTTATTTCCACACATCTCTCTTACCCTTACATTACTTACTCGATCAAACCACCTCACACCACACATTGTCCTCAAACATGTCATTTCCATCACATCCACCCTCCTGCGCACAACTCTATCCATAGCCCACGCCTTGCAACCATACAACATTGTTGGAACCACTATTCCTTCAAACATACCCATTTTTGCTTTCCGAGATAATGTTCTCGACTTCCACACATTCTTCAAGGCTCCCAGGATTTTCGCCCCCTCCCCCACCCTATGATTCACTTCTGCTTCCATTGTTCCATCCGCTGCCAGATCCACTCCCAGATATCTAAAACACTTTACTTCCTCCAGTTTTTCTCCATTCAAACTTACCTCCCAATTGACTGGACCCTCAACCCTACTGTACCTAATAACCTTGCTCTTATTCACATTTACTCATAACTTTCTTCTTTCACACACTTTACCAAACTCAGTCACCAGCTTCTGCAGTTTCTCACATGAATCAGCCACCAGCGCTGTATCATCAGCGAACAACAACTGACTCACTTCCCAAGCTCTCTCATCCACAACAGACTTCATACTTGCCCCTCTTTCCAAAACTCTTGCATTCACCTCCCTAACAACCCCACCCATAAACAAATTAAACAACCATGGAGACATCACACACCCCTGCCGCAAACCTACATTCACTGAGAACCAATCACTTTCCTCTCTTCCTGTACGTACACATGCCTTACATCCTCGATAAAAACTTTTCACTGCTTCTAACAACTTGCCTCCCACACCATATATTCGTAATACCTTCCACAGAGCATATCTATCAACTCTATCATATGCCTTCTCCAGATCCATAAATGCTACATACAAATCCATTTGCTTTTCTAAGTATTTCTCACATACATTCTTCAAAGCAAACACCTGATCCACACATCCTCTACCACTTCTGAAACCACACTGCTCTTCCCCAATCTGATGCTCTGTACATGCCTTCACCCTCTCAATCAATACCCTCCCATATAATTTACCAGGAATACTCAACAAACTTATACCTCTGTAATTTGAGCACTCACTCTTATCCCCTTTGCCTTTGTACAGTGGCACTATGCACGCATTCCGCCAATCCTCAGGCACCTCACCGTGAGTCATACATACATTAAATAACCTTACCAACCAGTCAACAATACAGTCACCCCCTTTTTTAATAGATTCCATTGCAATACCATCCAAACCTGCTGCCTTGCTGGCTTTCATCTTCCACAAAGCTTTTACTACCTCTTCTCTGTTTACCAAATCATTTTCCCTAACCCTCTCACTTTGCACACCACCTCGACCAAAACACCCTATATCTGCCACTCTATCATCAAATGCATTCAACAAACCCTCAAAATACTCACTCCATCTCCTTCTCACATCACCACTACTTGTTATCACCTCCCCATTTGCGCCCTTCACTGAAGTTCCCATTTGCTCCCTTGTCTTATGCACTTTATTTACCTCCTTCCAGAACATCTTTTTATTCTCCCTAAAAGTTAATGATACTCTCTCACCCCAACTCTCATTTGCCCTCTTTTTCACCTCTTGCACCTTTCTCTTGACCTCCTGTCTCTTTCTTTTATACATCTCCCACTCAATTGCATTTTTTCCCTGCAAAAATCGTCCAAATGCCTCTCTCTTCTCTTTCACTAATAATCTTACTTCTTCATCCCACCAGTCACTACCCTTTCTAATCAACCCACCTCCCACGCTTCTCATGCCTCAAGCATCTTTTGCGCAATCCATCACTGCTTCCCTAAATACATCCCATTCCTCCCCCACTCCCCTTACTTCCATTCTTCTCACCTTTTTCCATTCTGTACTCAGTCTCTCCTGGTACTTCCTCACACAAGTCTCCTTCCCAAGCTCACTTACTCTCACCACCCTCTTCACCCCAACATTCACTCTTCTTTTCTGAAAACCCATACAAATCTTCACCTTATTCTCCACAAGATAATGATCAGACATCCCTCCAGTTGCACCTCTCAGCACATTAACATCCAAAAGTTCTCTTTTGCGCGCCTGTCAATTAACACGTAATCCAATAACGCTCTCTGGCCATCTCTCCTACTTACATACGTATACTTATGTATATCTCGCTTTTTAAACCAGGTATTCCCAATCACCAGTCCTTTTTCAGCACATAAATCTACAAGTTCTTCACCATAGATGTAATACACAAATTAAATGCCCTTAGACCACTAACTGGCACCAGATTTGGACAAGAAAAGGAATCCTTCAGCTTCCTCTACAAACATTTTATTCGTTTCATTTTAACTTTTGCCTCACTTGCCTGGTTTTCCATCTTCTCAAAAGCAAATATAATATAACTGCAAATGGGAAAGCATAATTCACTCAGAACAATCACTGACTGCTTAACAACAGCAGACACTCAACACCTACACAGTGAAACAAAGACCCTCCCAGTACAGTCCCGCCTCAACATGTTCAGCTATCACTTTTATGCAGCAGCACTAGACCCCTCCCACTCAAACCACTCATTAAGTAACCACCAACCTCCAAGTAGAAATTAGAATTTGCTGCTACCTCACACTTCAATAACCTGTAATCGCAGATCCCTTCCACCCCCAACAGATATGACAATGACAGAACACAATTGCACTGAAATAACCCAACAAGCTCTTAACATTTGACCTGCAAAGTCGGTCTTAAACTCCAGCCCACCAAACATACACCAAGCCAAAACCACATTCTCCAGACAGACACAAGTCACACACTCCTTTCAGTGCTGTAGACATCACCAATCTCTACAACACTATAGACACCATTTCAGCACATCTCAAGACCCTTCATACCCATGATTCATCTCCTGTAATGAAGGCACTGAAAACTTAGTACTCAGTTGCCCTGCACCCTCAGCACATAGACTCCACAAGGGATGGGGGCCCCCATGAGTGTAAAACTTGCTTCCCATACAGGATAGATTAATAGTTACAGCAGTTCATGATCTGTAGTGTAACTGGGTATTGGGAAGGTTAGTAACACCTGCATAGTGAGACAGAAATTCATTGGTTGTCAAGTTGCACTCCTCTGACCCAGGTAGCTGTCTTTTCTTTCTGCCTTCCCCACATGTTGACTACTGGCATTCTGTCAACAAACATACAATCTCTCCTTGTCATACATAACACTTGACCACAATTAACTCACACAGCTCATTCTTTGTAACTAGATTTTCCTGCAGTAAGCACTATGCACTTGCCCTGCTTTTGGCAAAGTGTTAGGAGCAATAAACAGTAGTAGTTAGGAACATTGAGGCAGGAGCATTAGATAGAAACATTAGATTGAAGTGGTAGGTAGGAACATTAGGTCGGAACCTCTGCGAACACTGCACTAGACTTGCCCTCTGCCAGTGGCTTGTTAAGGGTAAAGCACTAAAAGTTAAAAAGCAGCATGGGAGTTCACTGGTTATGGAGACTCCATTGCTGTAGCCACCCTCTTGAGGGAGTTCCAGTTGGGAGCAGGTGACAGAGATATAGATGGTCTTAACTGGTGATGTGGCTAGTTTTCTGAGTGCTGCAGGAGCCTCATAAAGATAAAAGGAACAACTGAGGCAGGAAGTAAATTGTAAGTAAGTAATCTTTCACATACAGATTGTACAATGGATACTAGGACTTCCACAATTAAACTGTTGAAATTAAGGCACAGAAATAGAAATATAGGTAATTTATTTACAAGACTTACCAGAGACTATAGCTATCCCTGCATAAAGTATTGTTTTAGGGAGATGTAGGGGATTACTGTGAGGGGCAGTAGAAATTATCTTCTTCATTTCCTAAGTTGTCTTTTCTGCTCCAAACTTTTTTGCCATTGGAGAAGCATTCTTCACTTTGGTTCCTTTACTGCTAATGGGACTTTTTGCATAGAATGTATCCAGAGACATCTGTTGTGAATGTTCTTTTATCTCATCATAGAGATTTTTGTAAAAGTGGATCAAAGTTTTAACTCCAGTTGAAAACAAAACTGCTGTGAAATATGAAGTTTCAGACAGTTGGCTCTCAGGCAGTTGCTTCGTAGACAATTAATCCAAGGTGGGTGGAACTTTCTCACACTTTTCTACTCTCCTGCAGCTTACTCATGTTCTAGTTGCATCATATCCACATTCAAAAGATCAGACAGATCATCAAATTTATTGAGTGGCCTGGGGCATTATATAAGATGAACCGTGTTTTGTTAGTGACTGAATTACACATAGGGTGGGGAAGTGGACTTTTTTTCCCATATGTGAAGTTGTAACATTATCCATGTTCCTTTTGAGGAGACATTGGCAAGCAGTGTCTCCACATAAGGTTGCTGTCTGTAATGACAGAAGGGTTGATATTGAGAGTGTCATATTAAATAATGCAGATCTCCTATCATCTTTTGCCCATTGGCTGACTCCTGTGTGGAGGTAAAGTGCAGAAATGCATATGAAGATCTGGTAATGCTTAAAGGCTTTTCTTCCTAGAATCACCTTCTTTAATGCATTCTTTATCATCAAATGTAATGCTGATGCTGTATTTGCTCTGAGATTGAAAAGCTGCTTCAAAATTTGTGTTATAGCTCATAATCAGTTTGGTCATACTGTCTTCAGATTTTTCATATGAACATAGTCCCCATTTTCTGTTTTAAGGATTTAGAGACAAGCTCATATTATCATTATAGATTGCCATTATGCCACCCAATTGTATGCTCTTTATTCAGGTACTGACTACTGATAAATTTGCCCTCCATAAGTTCAAGTTATCATGAGTAAAATCATCCCCAGATTTGTAGACAAATATACATAGCTTTTTAAGCATGAGTGTCTCAGCAGAAGTGAAAAGACTCCCTTTGGTGTTCTGCTTGTAGGAACTGAATTAAGATAGTGAAGTATTTGATTTTTACTTCCATTACCATATATGAATCAGTTGTAAAATTGATAAGGATAGCAGCTAAAGATAAGTTACTATAATCTGAAGAAAAGTGTGATAAGAGGATTAGATGAGATGGTAAAATTAGAATATATGAAAATCTTTGAAGACTTTATGGTACTAGGCAAGATTCTGTAAAGAATGTGTAAGTAGGAATGATGTAGTTAGCTTCTAAATGAGTGGAAAAAAGAATGCCAAGGGAGGACTTTTTTCTTTAGACAGCCCTGTATTCTTCCCATTGGACGTTTTGTGGATGAGTGTAGTCAGGCTCTGCAGTCCACAGTACACAATGATTTCTCCACATTTATGCATGTACATTCCCGCTTGTTTTCAACCCGTGGGTGCTAGATAACATAGACATTTAATCCTTATGCAGCTCGTGGTGCTCTACTTGGAGACTTGAGGAGTAGTGTTAGTAAACTTCTTGCACTACACCAGAATGTGTCAGAACTAAGGGAAAAGTATACAAGTCTAACAGGAAATGTTGAACAGCGGCTGAAATGGGCAGCTGGCTCTAATCCTTCAATTGCTAAGGTGTGTAGATGTGCATTTTTTGTCAGTATTATCCAAGTGTTGAATACATCATCTTGGCCTTTTTAGGTGACTTACATGTTATGCATAACCAGTGTAGAGTTTCCTGCTTTATATCAAGTTAACTTATCCTGACAGTGCTTAACATAAACGCCTCAGTTTTGGTACATCTCACATTTCATGATCTCATTCCCCTCATAAAAACATATCACATTCAGATCCTCCATTTTATCATCAGTCATTTCCTCTTTCCATAAGTCTGTCTGTCTATATATCTGACGCATCATTCCTCCCATTAACTTATTTGTGGGAAGATAGCCATTGTAGAAAACTGGCATGCTCCATTCTCATCACAACTTCCTGGGTCCTCTTTCCAGTATATTCCCTTGCTTCTCTTTTCAAAAGTGCTGGCTGTCTTCTCTCTTATTGTTTCCTTGTACCTCACTCGTATGTATTTCATCTAGTATCCTCTTCACATGACTGTACCACATCTACGTATCTTGCTCAACTTATTCTGGGACACCACTCCCCATGTCTTTTCTTCTTTCTTAACTTCCTCATTACTTACTCCATCCTATTATCCCCAACACTCTGCATACTCACGCTCTCTCCAAAATTCTACCACTTATCTCCCTAACCACCCCATCCATAAACAAATTAAACAACCATGGGGACATCACACACCGCTGCCACAGTCCAGCCTTCACTGAGTACCAATCACTCTCCTTTCTTCCTACTCATACACATGCCTTACATCCTTGATAAAAACTTTTCACTGCTCCTAGCAGCTTACCTCCCATCCCATATACTTTTAAAACTTTCCACAAAGCATCTTTGTCAACCCTATCATATGCTTTCTCCAGATCCATAAATGCTACATGCAAATCCATCTGTTTTTTAAGCATTTCTCACACACATTCTGCAGAACAAACACCTAATCCATACGTCCTTTACCACTTCTGAAACTAGGAATACTAAACAAACTTCATGGTGTGACCTTGCCAGGCTGGCAAGGTCACACCATGAACAGAAGAAGAAATGGCTATATTTTCTTACATCTGTTCAGGCTGCTGTGTGTAATGCACAAAAATCAGAACCCCAAACCAGAACAAGGCCATTGACTACTTCATATGTCCTGGTTCAAGCCAGTCTTCCCCTGTATACCACATGACTTCAGTTTGCTCTCTCCCACACAAGCTTCACAACCTCCTGCATGTTCAGGATCCAGACACCTGAAGCATCTTTCATTCCATCCTTTCACCTCTTCTTGACTTCCTTTTTCTCCTGCTTTTCCTCCTTTAGCAAGGTAGTATTAGGGACAGTTGAACAGTGCACTTGTGCACATCCAGTCTTTCTCATTGTCATGTATAATGCACCAAAACCAGAGCCTGCCATCCACAACTAAGCCCCACAGACCTTTCTCTACCATGATTCAGCTCAGCTCACTGACTGCACAGCACCTCATATACATCATCGATCCAGTTACTTCTATCCAGTGCATGCTTCTCACATTTTTTAATATTCTGGCCGCAATGCCCCAAAATCTCCTTCATTTCATGTTTGTCTCCTTTTCAGTTCCTCCATCCTCATACTACTTCGTCACTTTGCATATAGATCCTCTTAGTCGTTTTTGCTTGTCATTTCCATGTGCTCAGTCCATTGTAGCACACCCTGGTCAACTCTCACAATCAGACTGCACTTACTGTGACTTGTATCTCATTTCTTACATGAACAGTCAGTGTCAAATTACCAGCACATCCACCCTTTAACTTTCCTTTTCTTTCAAGGCCCAAGGCTCACATTCATACAAGGATTGCTTTTAATGCTGAATGTGCTACACCTTAAAACATAGCTTATTTGCCCAAACAGACACTGACCTCTCCTTCCATATGCTATGACTCACTCTGCTCATATTACTCCAATGCTGCCTTTGCTCTCAGGTATCCAAAATACTCCACATCTTCTAGGTCCTCCCCAGTTTAACTTATACTCAAACCATCCTCTCTGACCTTCCTGTTGCACCTCATTCCCTAACTCTTGTTCTTATTAACAGTGAATTTTTCCCTTCATACACTCCCCCAAGCTATGATGCCGGCACCTAGAGAATCTTTCTGGACAGCAACTAATTCATCTCCCTAACCCCGCCACCCCCTGCATACTGTAGACCCTTACATATACTCGCCTAACGAGCTCATTCATTGACCAGATTAACAGCCATGGTGGTATCACATGTCCTTGGTGCAGACCATCCTTTCCATAACATATCTCTTGACAGCATGCAAACAACTCATTCTTTGTAACCTAGATTTTCCTACTGTGAATGCTACTTGCTAGCCATGACTTCTAGCAAGATCATGCAGCAAGTACTCCCTTCCTACCCACATGTATGCCTAACTTTCCAGATTAAAATTTCTGTTTTTAGTTGCTGTCATCCCTTGCCATATATTCATAGCCTCGCCATTAACTCTATCATACACTTTTTACAGGTCTATAAAAGCCTCTTAAGAATCCCCCTCTTTTAACAAGTATGTTTCTCAAAACGTTTTCTAAGCAAACACTTGGTCCACACATCTATCTCTCTACTAAAGCTGTATTGTTTCATCCCAGTCTGATGATCTGTACTTGCCATCATTCTCTAAATCACCACTTTCCTGTAGATTTTACATGGTATGCTCAACTGATTTATACCAGTTGGAAACTATTTACCACCATACTCTAAGAATTAAACCCTGTCCCATCTTTGTTTAATTCTCGTAGTATAGCAGTAAACAGTTTGCATCATAAGCCACTTGTCCCCATTAACCACTTACCTGCATTCTCCTAGCAATGGAATCATTGAACAGCAACACTCTTACCCCATTTCTTGAATAGAAATATGCTGCAGTTCCTTCCACTCTTGCTGCTTTGCCTTACTTCTTCTTGCACAGTGCTTTCATGACTTCCTTTCTTTTTACCATAACTTGTGCCATGAGTCTATCATACTGGGAGCCACCTCGTCTTAAGTCCACCACATCCACCTCCTCACATGTAACATTTATCAGTTTTTCAAAATATTCTCTCCATCTTTTCCTCACATCTTTCCCTGTTACCATTTTCCCATCTGCTATGCACTGTGTATGTTTTGTAAAAGTATTACTGTACTGATTGAATACAGTAATATAGATAGATTCTGTATGTTTTGAATGTTAGTCAGTAGTATTGTTGAATTGTTCCATTTGCACATTGTCACACATTTTTGGAAACATTCCTTATGGCCACAGTTTAACCTGCTAATCACTGAGTTAGCTTATGTTTTTGCATGCTAATTAAACAAGGCAAGCTAATGTGCTTACAATCTAGCAAATTTTGATTTCATGCAATACTTTTTTGTAAGTGTTATGTTGAATAGGGGTCCTACATATCTAGTAAACAGATTTTAGTTTTGTTTGAAGGATAGCATGTCATTAATATCGTTTAAGGTTCATGGTGATGTAGGTCAGTGGTTAACCTTATTCATTGATGGCTATGTTTTATGCTTATTTTTTAGCTTATTTTTTTAATCTTCTGTAGGCCCTGGAAGAGTTCAGCAGTGGTGTTGAAGTAGCTCTGAGTGGTGTAGCAGAGCTGCTTCAGAGAAGTGAGGAGGTTGCCTCACTTTGTAATGCAGTGTTGCATTATGAAGCACTGCGTACACATACTGTGGATGCTATTACATGGGATGGTAGTTTCACATCGGTGAGTGTCTCTTTTTGTCATCATGTATATGTAAATACTATCCTTTTATCTATTCTTAACACAACGAATTATGTAGTTGCTTTTATAGTTTACCAGAGTTACTACAAGTAAGATTGTTATCTTGAAGGATATTCTTAACTTTATAAAACACTCCAAACATCATTCCAACAGGTTCTCAATACGTGCCAAGAGAGTTGCATGTTATTAGAACGTTATCATACATCTGTAAATCCTCAAGAAGAAGTTTTGGTATCCCTTTGCCCATTACCAGCAGATGTCAATACTCAGTGGATCCAACAGGCATCAGTTGCTGTATCAGGTAAATGAAAAATATATTTTGTTTCATTTAGTTTTTAAATAGAGAATTTAGAAACTAATGAAAAGACAGCTACCTGGGTCAAAGGAGTGCAGTTTGACAACCACAGAATTGCTGGCTCACTATGCAGCTATTTATAACCGTCCTGATACCCAGCTGGGTAGTATCAATAATATACCTTCCAATCAGAGAGATATAATACCAGTACTATCTACCTGGGTATTGAGAGGGTTAGCAACAGCTGCGTAATGAGCCAGCTCCTCTGTGGTTATCAAATTGCCCTCCTCCAACCCAGATATATGTCTTTTCTTTCTACCTTATGTACACATGCACAGTTGGCATTCTATCCACAACCATACAATCTCTCCTTGTCACACATAACACATGACAACACATAACTCATGCAGTTTATTCTCCTTAACTCTAGATTTTTCTGCAATGAGCACTTTATGCTATTCCTTCCTTTTTCGCAAAATGGTTATAGTAATAGATAGAAGTAGTAGGCAGGAACATTATGTGAAATGTTAGGTAGAAGTAGTTGTGGGAAATATTAGGCAGGAGCATTAGATAGTAGTTGGGTGGAGCATTAGATGAGAATATTATATAGACTTTAGGTAAAAGTTGAAACTCTAGGTAGGAGCCTCTTGAAACACTGTCCTAGAATTGCCCTCTGCCAGTAGCCTGTTGAGGGTGAGGCATGAAGGCTAAGAAGTGGCACCGTAGTTCTCCAGTTATGAAGACTCTTTTGCTGTAGCCAACCTCTTCAGGGAGTTCCCAAAGGGAACAGGCATCAGACATTTAGATAAATAGATAAATAATGTAATATTCTAGCAGCACTTTTAGGAAGGATAGTGGAATGGAAGTTGAGGTGCCAAGAGCAACATTATATAGAGAGGCATTTTTCAAGAGTTTTACAGAATGAAAATCTTTTGAGAAAAATCAATTGGAATTTCAAAAAGAATTATAAGCCTTTCTGGAAAGAGATGAATAAGAGTAGAAGAGAGGTGTGCATAAAGAGTGGAAGAATATAACATTAGACAAGTCTTGGAGAAAGCTGACAGCAAAAGATAGAATATGTTTGAAATGGAGAGAATGTTTTAAAGAACTGTGTGACAAAGATTTTGAAAGATACATTTTCACTGATACAGAAAGAATAGAGGTGAGGAGAGAGAAATATGTATTTGGAAGAAGACATTTACAAAGGTGGAAATAAGAAGAGGTAGGTTACAGAGTGGGGAGTGAGTTGGCAAAGAGTGAAGGTGAAACTGACCACCATCAACAGTATAACTATGAAAGTGTACTTCATACCATGTGGTCTCACACTGAGTAGGTTTCACTGTCATGGCAGTGTTGAATACATTGGAACACTTGTTGTAGGATATGTACATGCTCCTCTAGGGGTCTTGCTGTGTACTAATGTATCATGAGTAGAGACATCCACATCCTTGATTCCTGCCAAGAACTTCCTCTAACAGGACTTAAAATTTACTGATATTGATGTAAGCCTACAGGTGTACTAGATGCAATCACTTTTACTTTTTACATGATGTGAGATCTGGAAAGATGCTTTTTCTTTATCAGTCTTAAAGAAAAGAAAATGTGGACTTTTCATTATTGTCATCTTTCTCAGTTTCTTGGATTTCTTATGTAGCTGAGTCATTAAGCTTATAATTATCAGTTGTGATCTAAATATAGGACAAATCAAGATTAAGCAAGAAGGTTGTTAATGATGTGAGGAAGTATTTTTATAGAATAAGAGTGATGGATGAATGGAATAAGATTGAAGACATGATTAATGCAGTCAGCGTACAGAAATTTAAGACGTTATGTGATAGAGAATGTTCAAGAGATTGGTCACCATGAATGTAAAACTCCTTCTCCATACAGTACAAAGAGATGATTGTACACTGGCAACTCAATTGTAAGGCTTGTGTATTGAGGCTCGGTTATAGAAATGATGGGCTTATCTGTAAACATCCTTGATCAATACCTGTTCAACAAGAAGATTTTTATTTAGTGCAGCATCCTTCAGTGTCTTATTTAAGTGCAGCTGTATCATGTTAAGCTTACCTACTTCATTTCTTTTTGGCAGCACTAATGAGATTCATGTCATGGGATGCAAAATATTACTTGATGAAGTTCAGGCAGTGTATCTGCTTGAATTTTCTGATAGTTGTAGCAATCATAGTCCTACTTGGGATGTATAGTACTTCTTAAGCCTATTAATGTGAAACCTCTTGGTCTCAACTGCAATTTTGATGAGTTTAGGTTCAAGATCTGAATAATCTCCTACAGACCTTTCCTGTGCATTAATAGTTTATCATAGTAGGGAGTAGTACCAGGCTTCTGAAGCTTAACCTTTTGGTTGTAGTAACTTTGTTTTACCTCTTGAGCTTTGTGAAGCTCCTGCTTGGCTAGCTCCACATACACTGAAATCATTTATCCATTAGAATGAGTGGACTTCATTGTTTGGTTGTTCTCACTACCTTCAGTTTGCTTAGGAATTTGGACTGGTATACCATACATTAACTGAAATAGTGAAAGTTTGAGATAGCACTGGGGACTTTCTTGGTAAGCTGTGTAACATGTCTACTCTTTCAGTTGCTTTTTTTTTTTCTTTCTTTCTTTTCAAAGTTTTCCATTGAACCTCTCATCCATTACACAGTGATAGGGAGTGGACCTCAGCCCCTCAACCAACATCAGGCAGAGAATTCCCTCCATCTTGGCCAAAGTAAATTGAATCCTTTTGTTACTCAGTACTTGACTAGGAATCCCTGTCCTTTGAAATAATTTGCAGGATGGCTTTACCTAAAGCCTTAGTCTCAATGTCTTGAAATGAGACCCTTCTCAGGCCAGCATATAATAAAGTCAACCAATGTCAGTGTATGCAAAGGTCCTATTATATCTACTGTTACACATTGAAAAGAATTCTAATATAATGAGTAGTGATTGAATGGGGACTTGCTACCTGTCCAAAATCAACTATCTTTTGACACATATCACATGACCTCATAAGTCTGGTGATTTCCTGGCCCATTCCTAGCAAGTGAAAATGTTAAAGTACAAAGAATCCATGGGAACACTTTTTTGAAGCTATTTCAATTAATGTGAAGGTTAGTTCAAGTTATTAGTCACCAAGTCTTGAGTGTCTCACTTTTGGCCTTTTGAAAAATGTTGAACTGTATCTAGAAACTTGGTTCTGAAAGGCTAATGTATGGATGGATTACTGTAAGAAAGGTGTGAGAAGGGTTGATTTGACCTGTATTTGCATAATTTAATGTTTTTAAGTGATTATATAAGTGACTAGCATACTAAGGATATTTAGTCATTTTATACCATTAGTAAGAAGTTTTACCCCATGCAGCTGTTTTGTAAAGCTACAAAGTAGCTTCATATAGGATATGATAGTGTTAGGAAAAGATAGAGAATTAGTTTGAAGAATTATTTAAAATCAGGTTACTGTTATTTACTATTAGTTACTCAAATCTAGAAAAACAATTGCTTTTCAAAGAATGTTTCTTTTTCACTTATAGCTGGCAAATGTAGTCTTTCTGCATCTGTTTCTGGCTTTACCTTGCTAGCACAGGAAACAGTGATCAGTTATGAAAAATGAAATTGTGGAAAACCATCAGGTGCTACCCCTTCATAAAGAGGTGTAACCTTTATTAGAAATTATGCTTTAATGATATTCCAGTCGTATTTGCAAAATGGGTAACTGGAGATTGTATTCAATTGCTGATTATGATAGGGTTTTCTCCTGTTTACCCTTGACCTGCAGAGTTCATCTGAAATGACACTATAGTGTGGTAAGGAAGGAGAAAAATCTGAAAAGGAAATTTCCCTTAAAGGATATCTCTGGTATATGTTACTGAAGAAAAATTCTGAGAAAAGTAGTATACTTTCCTCTGATATTTGATTGGGAGGGTTTTGAGTGGATAGAAAAGACCCTGTTTGATGGCTCCCTATTTATGTAAGCATATGTTTATCATGGGCTTTTTCCTCAAGTGATTTAAAACTATGTGCACTGAAGCACACTACACACATTTTTTCCTGGTGATTTCACACATGCCATACATATCATTTACATATTTGTGGAACATACAGTATATGTATCTTTTATAAATTAGATACATTATTTATGTATTTACATATCATTTACACAGCAGAACATTACTCCATTCATATGAGTGAATACAAAGATAACTTTATTTTCATCAAAGAGATAATCAGTAATAAGAGAAGCTTTTCCCTTTGTTCTAAAAATTTCTAAAATAGTTGGTATGTAAATCTGCCTCTGTGCCAGGATGATATATTTACACTCTTTGATGATATTGGGTGACTGTGATGCATGTTTTTTTTTTTCCGATTGTGTTCTTAAGTTCCTAGTGACATCTTTTAATAAGATGGCGTCATAAATGAGTTGGGGGAAAAATCAGCATCCCCTATGGGGATGTGGTTGGATACAGCCACAAGGAGGCTTTCTTGTCATGGCCATCATCCCCTCCCAGGGAGAATGAGGCATCAGATATATAGAGAGATTGATAGAGTGTGTTTAGGAAACCGTCATGAAATACGATTTTTAAAGAATTTATTTTCCAAAGAAACTTTCAAAATTTTCTGGGTTAATGTTTCTTGTGTTAGCCATGTTTTGATAACTCTTTTATTTTTTTACAGATCACATAGAACTTTTGACTAAGTTGGTGGGCGATCAGAGTGGGGAATTAAGAAAGTCTGTTGACAGTGTACATTCTTCAGTAGTGGCATTACGCATCCATCTCACAACACATCATAAATTCATGTCTGATATTAGAGCTCTTCTTAAGAGTATGGCAAAGGTGAGCATTTTGCATGTAAGAGTGATGTTTAATAAGTCTGCTTCTCATAAAAGTTACATTTGATGTGTATTTCACCCACTTTTGTATACCTAATATACCATTTCCCTTATGTGATATGACTCATATGTAATCATTTCAGAGCATAATTTTTGTACGTTTCACTACATTTATCCATAGAGGCATCTTTTATGCTCACTTTTCCCTATTGTGTTAAGGTAGAAGCTAGCTAATAGACAAATTTAAACACAGAAATGACAAAAGATTGAGGAATCTTCCAAAAGGTCACTCTAACAAGGTTTGACATAGGATGTTAGTGAGAAAGAAATTTACCTATCATGATGTCAACTTTCATGCTTGTGTTGTGATCTGCTGGAGGTAATGGGAGGTTATTTAGGAAGAGATAGAAAGGAATATTAGAAGGAACTGCTCCATGAGGAACTCCATTGAATACAGACTTTATTGGCTTTAGTGGTGTAGCTACTGTGCATGACTGGCATGGCAGCCAAATATGAAAATGGCCAACCATGTGTAATCATTATCGTAGAGGGTGTGTCAAGTATCTTTTTCATGGGAATGTGTCAGGGGACAGTATCAAATGCTTTATTGATGTTTATTGCCATTAATATTTTACGGGATGAGGTTTGTGGTTGCTTAAAACCATATAGGATTTGTTGTGTGAGGTAAGTGCATAGTGTGGTGGTAGAGAGGTTGGATCTGAAGCCATGTTGAATGGGTGAAAGTGTGGTATTTTATTTGATTCTCTTGTGAATCATGTATGCGTATATCTACATGCCCAAACACACACACATAGATAAATAGATAAGCAGTACAAGTAAATGGAAAGAACCTTTACCACAGCTGATGTACTGATGATATACTAGCAAACTTATGGTCATGGCTGGCCCTTATAAAGGAGGTACAGGCCTTTCCCATCACACTTTTTAGAAGCTAATGTATGTAGTACCCACCAGCACACAAAAATTTTGATGCAATGATGTGATTTTGTCTTCAGCTAAAGGCATTTGACAAAATCATTTCATATCCCCAAGTCATTTCTTTTTTTTTTTGGTGATACAAGATAAACAAACATTCCTTCAGTAGCTTGATGGCCTAACAAGCCTATTGATGATATACCATGGTACTGATGAGGAAATAGTTTATAATTTAAGATCTCCCAGTTCAGGTCTAATGCCATGCATGTCATGTCATATGGTTACATGAAGAAGAACTCGACTCACACAGTTGAGAACACTGGTTTTGTTTTATTTGGGCCTACACCTGAGACTCAACTGCTCCAGGTCAACAAGTGTATTTATTTTGTTAGTACCTACATTAATTTGATTTTTGCTGGTGTTTAAGTGCTACACTTTGGTGAAAGGCATGCAAGGAATAGAGTGAATTGGAACATTGTGGTATACTGGGGTTGACATGCTGTCAATGGATTGAACCAGGGCATGTGAAGCGTCTGGGGTAAACCATGGAAAGTTTTGTGGGGCCTGGATGTGGAAGGGAGGCTGTGGTTTTGGTGCATTACACATGACAGCTAGAGACAGTGTGAATAAATGTGGCCTTTGTTGTCTTTTCCTAGCGCTACCTCACACGCATGCGGGGGAAGGGGGTTGTCATTTCATGTATGGCAGGGTGGCGACAGGAATGAATAAAGGCAGCAGGTATGAATTATGTATATATATATATATATATATATATATATATATATATATATATATATATATATATATATATATATATATCTTTTCTTTTCTTTTAAACTATTCGCCATTTCCCGCGTTAGCGAGGTAGCGCTAAGAACAGAGGACTGGGCCTTTTTTGGAATATCCTCAACTGGCCCCCTCTGTTCCTTCTTTTGGAAAATTTAAAAAAAAAAAACGAGAGGTGAGGATTTCCAGCCCCCCGCTCCCTCCCCTTTTAGTCGCCTTCTACGACACGCAGGGAATACGTGGGAAGTATTCTTAATCCCCTATCCCCAGGGATATATATATATATATATATATATATATATATATATATATATATATATATATATATATATTTTTCTTGCTTTGTCGCTGTCTCCCGCGTTTGCGAGGTAGCACAAGGAAACAGACGAAAAAATGGCCCAACCCATTCCCATACACATGTATATACATACGTCCACACACGCAAATATACATACCTACACAGCTTTCCATGGTTTACCCCAGACGCTTCACATGCCCTGATTCAATCCACTGACAGCACGTCAACCCCGGTATACCACATCGATCCAATTCACTCTATTCCTTGCCCTCCTTTCACCCTCCTGCATGTTCAGGCCCCGATCACACAAAATCTTTTTCACTCCATCTTTCCACCTCCAATTTGGTCTCCCACTTCTCCTCGTTCCCTCCACCTCCGACACATATATCCTCTTGGTCAATCTTTCCTCACTCATTCTCTCCATGTGCCCAAACCATTTCAAAACACCCTCTTCTGCTCTCTCAACCACGCTCTTTTTATTTCCACACATCTCTCTTACCCTTACGTTACTTACTCGATCAAACCACCTCACACCACACACTGTCCTCAAACATCTCATTTCCAGCACATCCATCCTTCTGCGCACAACTCTATCCATAGCCCACACCTCTCAACCATACAACATTGTTGGAACCACTATTCCTTCAAACATACCCATTTTTGCTTTCCGAGATAATGTTCTCGACTTCCACACATTCTTCAAGGCTCCCAGGATTTTCGCCCCCTCCCCCACCCTATGATCCACTTCCGCTTCCATGGTTCCATCCGCTGCCAGATCCACTCCCAGATATCTAAAACACTTTACTTCCTCCAGTTTTGCTCCATTCAAACTTACCTCCCAACTGACTTGACCCTCAACCCTACTGTACCTAATAACCTTGCTCTTATTCACATTTACTCTTAACTTTCTTCTTTCACACACTTTACCAAACTCAGTCACCAGCTTCTGCAGTTTCTCACATGAATCAGCCACCAGCGCTGTATCATCAGCGAACAAGAACTGACTCACTTCCCAAGCTCTCTCATCCCCAACAGACTTCATACTTGCCCCTCTTTCCAAAACTCTTGCATTTACCTCCCTAACAACCCCATCCATAAACAAATTAAACAATCATGGAGACATCACACACCCCTGCCGCAAACCTACATTCACTGAGAACCAATCACTTTCCTCTCTTCCTACACGTACACATGCCTTACATCCTCGATAAAAACTTTTCACTGCTTCTAACAACTTGCCTCCCACACCATATATTCTCAATACCTTCCACAGAGCATCTCTATCAACTCTATCATATGCCTTGTCCAGATCCATAAATGCTACATACAAATCCATTTACTTTTCTAAGTATTTCTCACATACATTCTTCAAAGCAAACACCTGATCCACACATCCTCTACCACTTCTGAAACCACACTGCTCTTCCCCAATCTGATTCTCTGTACATGCCTTCACCCTCTCAATCAGTACCCTCCCATATAATTTACCAGGAATACTCAACAAACTTATACCTCTGTAATTTGAGCACTCACTCTTATCCCCTTTGCCTTTGTACAATGGCACTATGCACGCATTCCGCCAATCCTCAGGCACCTCACCATGAGTCATACATACATTAAATAACCTTACCAACCAGTCAATAATACAGTCACCCCCTTTTTTAATAAATTCCACTGCAATACCATCCAAACCTACTGCCTTGCCGGCTTTCATCTTCCGCAAAGCTTTTACTACCTCTTCTCTGTTTACCAAATCATTTTCCCTAACCCTCTCACTTTGCACACCACCTCGACCAAAACACCCTATATCTGCCACTCTATCATCAAACACATTCAACAAACCTTCAAAATACTCACTCCATCTCCTTCTCACATCACCACTACTTGTTATCACCTCCCCATTTGTGCCCTTCACTGAAGTTCCCATTTGCTCCCTTGTCTTACGCACTTTATTTACCTCCTTCCAGAACATCTTTCTATTCTCCCTAAAATTTAATGATACTCTCTCACCCCAACTCTCATTTGCCCTCTTTTTCACCTCTTGCACCTTTCTCTTGACCTCCTGTCTCTTTTTTTTATACATCTCCCACTCAATTGCATTTTTACCCTGCAAAAATCGTCCAAATGCCTCTCTCTTCGCTTTCACTAATAATCTTACTTCTTCATCCCACTACTCACTACCCTTCGTAATCAACCCACCTCCCACTCTTCTCATGCCACAAGCATCTTTTGCGCAATCCATCACTGATTCCCTAAATACATCCCATTCCTCCCCCACTCCCCTTACTTCCATTGTTCTCACCTTTTTTTTTATTATTTATTTTTATTATCATTTTTATTTTGCTTTGTTGCTGTCTCCCGCGTTTGCAAGGTAGCGCAAGGAAACAGACGAAAGAAATGGCCCAACCCACCCCCATACACATGTATATACATACACGTCCACACACGCAAATATACATACCTATACATCCCAATGTACACATATATATACACACACAGACACATACATATATACCCATGCACACAATTCACACTGTCTGCCTTTATTCATTCCCATCGCCACCTCGCCGCACATGGAATACCATCCCCCTCCCCCGCTCATGTGTGCAAGGTATCGCTAGGAAAAGACAACAAAGGCCCCCATTCGTTCACACTCAGTCTCTAGCTGTCATGCAATAATGCCCGAAACCACAGCTCCCTTTCCACATCCAGGCCCCACACAACTTTCCATGGTTTACCCCATACGCTTCACATGCCCTGATTCAATCCACTGACAGCACATCAACCCCGGTATACCACATCGATCCAGTTCACTCTATTCCTTGCCCGCCTTTCACCCTCCAAAATGTTCAGGCCCCGATCACTCAAAATCTTTTTCACTCCATCTTTCCACCTCCAGTTTGGTCTCCCACTTCTCCTCGTTCCCTCCACCTCCGACACATATATCCTCTTAGTCAATCTTTCCTCACTCATTCTCTCCATGTGCCCAAACCATTTCAAAACACCCTCTTCTGCTCTCTCAACCACGCTCTTTTTATTTCCACACATCTCTCTTACCCTTACATTACTTACTCGATCAAACCACCTCACACCACACACTGTCCTCAAACATCTCATTTCCAGCACATCCACCCTCCTGCGCACAACTCTATCCATAGCCCACGCCTCGCAACCATACAACATTGTTGGAACCACTATTCCTTCAAACATACCCATTTTTGCTTTCCGAGATAATGTTCTCGACTTCCACACATTCTTCAAGGCTCCCAGGATTTTCGCCCCCTCCCCCACCCTATGATTCACTTCCGCTTCCATGGTTCCATCCACTGCCAGATCCACTCCCAGATATCTAAACACTTCACTTCCTCCAGTTTTTCTCCATTCAAACTTACCTCCCAATTGAATTGACCCTCAACCCTACTGTACCTAATAACCTTGCTCTTATTCACATTTACTCTTAACTTTCTTCTTTCACACACTTTACCAAACTCAGTCACCAGCTTCTGCAGTTTCTCACATGAATCAGCCACCAGCGCTGTATCATCAGCGAACAAGAACTGACTCACTTCCCAAGCTCTCTCATCCACAACAGACTTCATTCTTGCCCCTCTTTCCAAAACTCTTGCATTCACCTCCCTAACAACCCCATCCATAAACAAATTAAACAACCATGGAGACATCACACACCCCTGCCGCAAACCTACATTCACTGAGAACCAATCACTTTCCTCTCTTCCGACACGTACACATGCCTTACATCCTCGATAAAAACTTTGCACTGCTTCTAACAACTTGCCACCCACACCATATATTCTTAATACCTTCCACAGAGCATCTCTATCAACTCTATCATATGCCTTCTCCAGATCCATAAATGCTACATACAAATCCATTTGCTTTTCTAAGTATTTCTCACATACATTCTTCAAAGCAAACACCTGATTCACACATCCTCTACCACTTCTGAAACCACACTGCTCTTCCCCAATCTGATGCTCTGAACATGCCTTCACCCTCTCAATCAATACCCTCCCATATATTTTACCAGGAATACTCAACAAACTTATACCTCTGTAATTTGAGCACTCACTCTATCCCCTTTGCCTTTGTACAATGGCACTATGCAAGCATTCCACCAATCCTCAGGCACCACGCCATGAGTCATACATACATTAAGTAACCTTACCAACCAGTCAATAATACAGTCACCCCCTTTTTTAATAAATTCCACTGCAATACCATCCAAACCTGCTGCCTTGCCGGCTTTCATCTTCCGCAAAGCTTTTACTACCTCTTCTCTGTTTACCAAATCATTTTCCCTAACCCTCTCACTTTGCACACCACCTCAATCAAAACACCCTATATCTGCCACTCTATCATCAAACACATTCAACAAACCTTCAAAATACTCACTCCATCTCCTTCTCACATCACCACTACTTGTTATCACCTCCCCATTAGCGCTCTTCACTGAAGTTCCCATTTGCTCCCTTGTCTTACGCACTTTATTTACCTCCTTCCAGAACATCTTTTTATTCTCCCTAAAATTTAATGATACTCTCTCACCCCAACTCTCATTTGCCCTCTTTTTCACCTCTTGCACCTTTCTCTTGACCTCCTGTCTCTTTCTTTTATACATCTCCCACTCAATTGCATTTTTTCCCTGCAAAAATCGTCTAAATGCCTCTCTCTTCTCTTTCACTAATAATCTTACTTCTTCATCCCACCACTCACTACCCTTTCTAATCAACTCACCTCCCACGCTTCTCATGCCACAAGCATCTTTTGCGCAATCCATCACTGATTCCCTAAATACATCCCATTCCTCCCCCACTCCCCTTACTTCCATTGTTCTCACCTTTTTCCATTCTGTACTCAGTCTCTCCTGGTACTTCCTCACACAAGTCTCCTTCCCAAGCTCACTTACTCTAACCACCCTCTTCACCCCAACATTCACTCTTCTTTTCTGAAAACCCATACAAATCTTCACCTTAGCCTCCACAAGATAATGATCAGATATCCCTCCAGTTGCACCTCTCAGCACATTTACATCCAAAGGTCTCCTTCTCGCACCTGTCAATTAACACGTAATCCAGTAACGCTCTCTGGCCATCTCTCCTACTTACATACCTATACTTATGTATATCTCCCTTTTTAAACCAGGTATTCCCAATCACCAGTCCTTTTTCAGCACATAAATCTACAAGCTCTTCACCATTTCCATTTACAACACTGAACATATATTTTTTTTTTTTTTTTTTTATACTTTGTCACTGTAAAAAAAAAAAAAAAATATATATATATATATATATATATATATATATATATATATATATATATATATATATATATATATATATATATATATTTTTTTTTTCTTTTTTTTAACTTTGTCGCTGTCTCCCGCGTTTGCGAGGTAGCGCAAGGAAACAGACGAAAGAAATGGCCCAACCCCCCCCATACACATGTATATACATACGTCCACACACGCAAATATACATACCTACACAGCTTTCCATGGTTTACCCCAGACGCTTCACATGCCTTGATTCAATCCACTGACAGCACGTCAGCCCCGGTATACCACATCGCTCCAATTCACTCTATTCCTTGCCCTCCTTTCACCCTCCTGCATGTTCAGGCCCCGATCACACAAAATCTTTTTCACTCCATCTTTCCACCTCCAATTTGGTCTCCCTCTTCTCCTTGTTCCCTCCACCTCCGACACATATATCCTCTTGGTCAATCTTTCCTCACTCATCCTCTCCATGTGCCCAAACCACTTCAAAACACCCTCTTCTGCTCTCTCAACCACGCTCTTTTTATTTCCACACATCTCTCTTACCCTTACGTTACTCACTCGATCAAACCACCTCACACCACACATTGTCCTCAAACATCTCATTTCCAGCACATCCATCCTCCTGCGCACAACTCTATCCATAGCCCACGCCTCGCAACCATACAACATTGTTGGAACCACTATTCCTTCAAACATACCCATTTTTGCATTCCGAGATAATGTTCTCGACTTCCACACATTCTTCAAGGCCCCCAGAATTTTCGCCCCCTCCCCCACCCTATGATCCACTTCGCTTCCATGGTTCCATCCGCTGCCAGATCCACTCCCAGATATCTAAAACACTTCACTTCCTCCAGTTTTTCTCCATTCAAACTCACCTCCCAATTGACTTGACCCTCAACCCTACTGTACCTAATAACCTTGCTCTTATTCACATTTACTCTTAACTTTCTTCTTTCACACACTTTACCAAACTCAGTCACCAGCTTCTGCAGTTTCACACATGAATCAGCCACCAGCGCTGTGTCATCAGCGAACAACAACTGACTCACTTCCCAAGCTCTCTCATCCCCAACAGACTTCATACTTGCCCCTCTTTCCAAAACTCTTGCATTTACCTCCCTAACAACCCCATCCATAAACAAATTAAACAACCATGGAGACATCACACACCCCTGCTGCAAACCTACATTCACTGAGAACCAATCACTTTCCTCTCTTCCTACACGTACACATGCCTTACATCCTCGATAAAAACTTTTCACTGCTTCTAACAACTTTCCTCCCACACCATATATTCTTAATACCTTCCACAGAGCTTCTCTATCAACTCTATCATATGCCTTCTCCAGATCCATAAAAGCTACATACAAATCCATTAGCTTTTCTAAGTATTTCTCACATACATTCTTCAAAGCAAACACCTGATCCACACATCCTCTACCACTTCTGAAACCACACTGCTCTTCCCCAATCTGATGCTCTGTACATGCCTTCACCCTCTCAATCAATACCCTCCCATATAATTTACCAGGAATACTCAACAAACTTATACCTCTGTAATTTGAGCACTCACTCTTATCCCCTTTGCCTTTGTACAATGGCACTATGCACGCATTCCGCCAATCCCTGGGGATAGGGGATTAAGAATACTTCCCACGTATTCCTGCGTGTCGTAGAAGGCAACTAAAAGGGGAGGGAGCGGGGGGCTGGAAATCCTCCCCTCTCGTTTTTTTTTAATTTTCCAAAAGAAGGAACAGAGTGGGGCCAGGTGAGAATATTCCAAAAAAGGCCCAGTCCTCTGTTCTTAACGCTACCTCGCTAACACGGGAAATGGCGAATAGTTTAAAAGAAAGATATATATATGTATATGTCTGTGTGTGTATATATATGCATACGTTGAGATGTTCTTTTCTTTCATACCATTCGCCATTTCCCGCACCAGCGAGGTAGCGTTGAGAACAAAGGACTGGGCCCTCACCTGGGCCCCCTCTCTGTTCCCTCCTTTGGAAAATTAAAAAAAAAAGTGAGAGGGGAGGATTTCCAGCCCCCCGCTCCCTCCCCTTTTAGTCGCCTTCTACGACACGCAGGGAATACGTGGGAAGTATTCTTTCTCCCCTATCCCCAGGGATGTATAGGTATTTATATGTGCGTGTGTGGACATATACATGTATGTATATACATGTGTATGGGGGTGGGTTGGGCCATTCTTTCGTCAGTTTCCTTGCGCTACCTCGCTAATGCTGGAGACAGTGACAAAGCAAAAAAAAAAGAAAAAAAAAATGTACGTGTATGAAGCTGTATGTTTATATGTGTTTGTATGAGTAATTGGGTCATTCTTTTGTTTGTTTCTTGGTGCTACCTCATTGATGCAAGAAACATTGATCAAATATAATAATGATATGATAATATATGTATCCAGCTTGAGCACAGATACATAACTGATGATTTGGATTTAATTTCAGTTTGAAGGTGAAGGGGGATTAGCTGGTGTGGAGGACTATCTTACTCTGTACCGCAGTTATTCTGAGACAATTTCAGGATTGATTCGACAAATGCTTCATGATCCACTGAGCCCAGATAAAGCATCTGTCTACCTTCAAAGGTTGAGAGATGTCACTGCTCAGACAGGTTAGTTGAAAAATCATGCTGAGTATACTTTAGTTAGAAAGTAAAAATTTTTAACAAGGTACTTTATAAGATATAGATAAGAATGGTGTTACAGTTAAGAAATTATTACACTTTATTTCATCACCTCCCACAAAAATGCCACTAAAATTAATATACATACTGATTTCTAGCAGCAAGTAAACTGATTGATTAATATTTTTATGTAGAGGAAAATGAGTGCTTGTTAGCCTTGTATGCATGGTCCGTTTAAGTATTGATAGATTTTTGAAAATTTAAGGAAAAATTGAATTGCTATGGTTGATTGTGGTGTTATTAGATACAAAAACGTCAAATTTCATCATTTCAGAGGAAGCATGATTTAAGGTATTTTTTTTTTTTTTTTTTTTTTTTTTTTATTTGTCGCTGTCTCCCGCGTTTGCGAGGTAGCGCAAGGAAACAGACGAAAGAAATGGCCCAACCCCCCCCCATACACATGTACATACACACGTCCACACACGCAAATATACATACCTACACAGCTTTCCATGGTTTACCCCGGACGCTTCACATGCCTTGATTCAATCCACTGACAACACGTCAACCCCTGTATACCACATCGCTCCAATTCACTCTATTCCTTGCCCTCCTTTCACCCTCCTGCATGTTCAGGCCCCGATCACACAAAATCCTTTTCACTCCATCTTTCCACCTCCAATTTGGTCTCCCTCTTCTCCTCGTTCCCTCCACCTCCGACACATATATCCTCTTGGTCAATCTTTCCTCACTCATTCTCTCCATGTGCCCAAACCATTTCAAAACACCCTCTTCTGCTCTCTCAACCACGCTCTTTTTATTTCCACACATCTCTCTTACCCTTACGTTACTTACTCGATCAAACCACCTCACACCACACATTGTCCTCAAACATCTCATTTCCAGCACATCCATCCTCCTGCGCACAACTCTATCCATAGCCCACGCCTCGCAACCATACAACATTGTTGGAACTACTATTCCTTCAAACATACCCATTTTTGCTTTCCGGGATAATGTTCTCGACTTCCACACATTTTTCAAGGCTCCCAAAATTTTCGCCCCCTCCCCCACCCTATGATCCACTTCCGCTTCCATGGTTCCATCCGCTGCCAGATCCACTCCCAGATATCTAAAACACTTCACTTCCTCCAGTTTTTCACCATTCAAACTCACCTCCCAATTGACTTGACCCTCAACCCTACTGTACCTAATAACCTTGCTCTTATTCACATTTACTCTTAACTTTCTTCTTCCACACACTTTACCAAACTCCGTCACCAGCTTCTGCAGTTTCTCACATGAATCCGCCACCAGCGCTGTATCATCAGCGAACAACAACTGACTCACTTCCCAAGCTCTCTCATCCCCAACAGACTTCATACTTGCCCCTCTTTCCAAGACTCTTGCATTTACCTCCCTAACAACCCCATCCATAAACAAATTAAACAACCATGGAGACATCACACACCCCTGCCGCAAACCTACATTCACTGAGAACCAATCACTTTCCTCTCTTCCTACACGTACACATGCCTTACATCCTCGATAAAAACTTTTCACTGCTTCTAACAACTTGCCTCCCACACCATATATTCTTAATACCTTCCACAGAGCATCTCTATCAACTCTATCATATGCCTTCTCCAGATCCATAAATGCTACATACAAATCCATTTGCTTTTCTAAGTATTTCTCACATACATTCTTCAAAGCAAACACCTGATCCACACATCCTCTACCACTTCTGAAACCACACTGCTCTTCCCCAATCTGATGCTCTGTACATGCCTTCACCCTCTCAATCAATACCCTCCCATATAATTTACCAGGAATACTCAACAAACTTATACCTCTGTAATTTGAGCACTCACTCTTATCCCCTTTGCCTTTGTACAATGGCACTATGCACGCATTCCGCCAATCCTCAGGCACCTCACCATGAGTCATACATACATTAAATAACCTTACCAACCAGTCAACAATACAGTCACCCCCTTTTTTAATAAATTCCACTGCAATACCATCCAAACCTGCTGAGTGGTGGGATGAAGAAGTAAGAGTATTAGTGAAAGAGAAGAGAGAGGCATTTGGACGATTTTTGCAGGGAAAAAATGCAATTGAGTGGGAGAAGTATAAAAGAAAGAGACAGGAGGTCAAGAGAAAGGTGCAAGAGGTGAAAAAAAGGGCAAATGAGAGTTGGGGTGAGAGACTATCAGTAAATTTTAGGGAGAATAAAAAGATGTTCTGGAAGGAGGTAAATAGGGTGCGTAAGACAAGGGAGCAAATGGGAACTTCAGTGAAGGGCGTAAATGGGGAGGTGATAACAAGTAGTGGTGATGTGAGAAGGAGATGGAATGAGTATTTTGAAGGTTTGTTGAATGTGTCTGATGACAGAGTGGCAGATATAGGGTGTTTGGGTCGAGGTGGTGTGCAAAGTGAGAGGGTTAGGGAAAATGATTTGGTAAACAGAGAAGAGGTAGTAAAAGCTTTGCGGAAGATGAAAGCCGGCAAGGCAGCAGGTTTGGATGGTATTGCAGTGGAATTTATTAAGGTTGTATATAATTGAAATTATTATTGGTATGGAAGTCTAGGCAATTAGGAAGAGGAACTTAGAGAACATGTGTGAGCATTTCTAGGGGGAAGGGAAAGATATTACTTGTTGTAACTTCCTGGTAAAAGATTACAGTAGCTTCAAGAGAGAATGTTTTTTTCTTTAACCAGCTAGATAAGATTTTCCCACTGGTAGGGGACCTTTCTAATCAGCATTTGTTTCAAGAAATTGCATGTTCGGGCCTCAGTTACTCAAAATCTCTTGTGCTCCATCCTGCCATCTTCTTGGTCTCCTTCTTCCCCTTTTTGACATGACTTTTCTCATTATCAGTCTCTCTTTACTCATCCCATCCACATGTGCAAATAATTTCAGTACACTCTGTTCATCTCTGTCGGTCATACTCCTTTCACTACTACACAGTTCTCAAATACGGTTATTCTTTACATGATCAATCCTCTTCACACTACGTATTGACCTCAGGTTTTTCCTCTCCAACATATCCACCCTCATTTTACATTCTCCCAAAACTCAGACACTTGTTTCTACAGTTTCTCTCTTGAGTCTGCTTCCCTGTCATCTGAAAACACTGAAAGACAAACATCCCAGACTTCCCACACCAACATGCTGTAGAATCCACTCCTCTCTCCGAGACCTTTGCATTTACTTCTTACACCACCCTATCCATTATTTTATTTCTTTTAATACATACTCGCCATTTCCTGCATTAGTAAGTTAGCATAATGAACAGAGGACCGAGCCTTAGAGGGAAAATCCTCTGTTGACCCCCTTCTCTATTCCCTCTTTTGGAAAAGTAAAAACTAAAGGGAAGATTTCCAGCTCCCGCTCATCCCTTTTAGTTGCCTTCTACAACACAAAGGGTATATGTGGGATGTATTCTTTCTTTCTCCCCTACCCCAGGAATAATATCATTAGTATTATTTTATTGATAATATTATTATTATTGTTGTTATTATATAGCCCTCCTTCTCAGTGATAAAGGGACTCTTGCAGCTTCAAGGCTGTTCTACATTCACTAGCAGGGACATGATGGTCTCCTTTTCAGAGAAGTTTTTTGAGAAGATTGTAATATGTTTTACAAGTGGACAAAGATACCACCTCTTCAAAGGTGACTTTTAAGTCAGTGTAATATTTAGCTTAAACAGCCATGGTGACATCACATGCCCTTGTTGCATACCTCTCTTTCTTCAAGGATTTCTCACACAAATTTTCAAAGTAAACACTTGGTGCACACATCTTTTACCATTCTTAAAGCCACATTGCTTCTCTTCTTACTCAGTAACCACTATCCTATACAACCTACCAGGTATACTCAACAGACATATCTCCATAATTCAGACATCCACTTCTGTCTCCCTTGCTTTCATGTATTGGCTTTATACAGGCTTTTCACAATTCATCAGGTACATGTGACCACACCTTGGGCCATATATACATCGAAAATGATAACTAACCAATCAACAATACTGTCACCACCTTCCTTGAGAAATTCCTTTGTAGTCCCATCTACTCCAGCTTCTTTACCACCTTTCATCTTATGCAAGGTTTTTATATTTATATGTGATAAAAGGTCTTCACCATCATTTCTTTTTTTTCACAGGGACAATATATGATCTCTTAGTTGATTTTGGTAACCAGTGTGTTGTTGAGGAAGCTGAAGGGGAAGCAGAAGGCCAAAAGGAGAGCATTGGAGAACCTCGTAGGCCTCCTTTACTTCGTCAGACTAGTATCATCATGTCGCCCACTAAAACATCCACTCCAGATTCTAGGACAAAAGTTCGAAGACATCCTGTAACAGGAAGAGGTTAGTTTCTAGCCACTTAATCAGACTTTTAAGTATGAAAGACTATTGTGTGGATACTAGTGTTCATATGTATTCACATGCTGTCAGAATTGATTTTTAGTAAATGATAATTAGACTGAAGAACTTAAAGGGAAAGAATTTTTGTTTGATGCAAAGGACAAGTGTAAAGAAGCAAATGCAAATTTCCATGATGTGTTCCTGGCTGAAAACATTGCCTCCAGTGCTGTATAGATGAAATAATGGAGAAATAGAAAGTACTGCAATCATTACACAATATGAATAAGCTTATGAAGGATTATAGAATCATGATATACTTAATCATAATCATGCTGAAATGGTTCACACATAGAGTATGAACAAAGAAAGACTTACAAAGAGGATTTATGTGTCAGAAGTGGATGAAGCAAGTGGATGTACTCATGACAGTATTTTGCCATGACAGCAGGGCTAATGCATAGCATTGACCACTTAATTTGTGTATTGAAAAAGAAAGTTTCTCTCGACTACCTCTCCCATTTCCATTATTTGTTTTCCTTCTTGTACAATGCTTCTTTTTTTTTTCAGCTGCTACTCCTCTAGCATGGTTGTCTTCCCTATGTTCTTCTCATATTGTCTTCAAGCACATTTCCTAGTTCTCCAGATGATACATTAATTGATTTGAGACATATATCTTCGTTTGAAATCTTTTTGGTATGCTTTCAGGAATCACTCGACATTGATTCTATATCTTCCTTGCTTAGTTGCTCTTAGGTTTAAAACATTGTTATTTAAGTCCACTTTTTGCTACTAGGCATTTATTGTTATATATCACTCATGTAGTTCTTATAATCTTTCAATGCAGTTCATATGTATTTTTTTCTTCATGTAAATCATGGTAAGGTCTGTAAGGCCTGGATGTGGGGAGAGCTGTGGTTTTGATGCATTACACATGACACTTAGAGACCAAGTGTGAACGAATGTGGCATTTTTATTGTCTGTTTTCTTGGCACTACCTCGCTGACACAAGGGGTGGTGATGATGTTTCCATTGGGGCGGGGTGGTGCTGAGAGTAGATGAAGGCAAGCAAGTATGAATATATATACATGTGTTCATATGTATATGTACGTGTATATGCATTTATGTATACATATACGTGTATATGAGTGGATGGGTCTTTCTTTGTGTATTTCCTGGCACTACCTCACTGATGGGGGAAACAGCGATCAAGTATGATAAATGACTTTGAGATGAAAATAATGTGACTCATGACAAAAGCCCTTTGAAGGCTACCATTGTAATTTACAAATTTGATTGTTCTCACAAAGACTGTGAACATGCTAGTAGCAACATTGGATTTATCACCATATCTTTGAATTATAAACCTACAATGTACCCATAGGAAGATGCACCTAAATGGGACATGAAAAAATCACAGGATTTCTCTTACACAACAATAGCTGGTGAATACGACGAAAATTCTCAAGCACTGCAGCAGTCACATCAGATTACAAACAACAGAAGCAGTTTTTCTGAAAGAATTCTCTCCCTTACTCAACAACCAGCAAACAGGCCAGATCAGAAGTCTAAGGCTAATGATTCCTCCAACCATGAAAGAGCACCACAGAGGTCCAGTATCACTGAAATGACACGGGAAATCTGATGACCTACACATACATACATTCCCTGGTCTCCTCTTGGTGTCGTCGAGGGTACGGTTGTCTCCAGGATTTTAGTTTTCTCCTCTATGCATATATCATATTGAGTGTTTTCAAGATTTTGCTCCATTTAGTTTGATTAGTCTGGTGAAACCTTAAGAAAGGTATAAGTTCACTGTGAAAGTTTTGGAAGTATAGTGAAAATGGCATTTGGGAATTTACTTTTCCAGCTAGTGGTGGGGGCACTCAAGCAGCCAGCTTTCTGGAGCAAAAACCAAAGTAAAGGAGAGGGTGTTGGCTATGGATCTTTCCATGGAGAAAAGATGTAGAGATATTATACAGTAAAAACTTAAAGACTGAATTCAGACCATGTGTAAGGAAATTTAAAAAAAATACATATTAGTAAAGAAAGTTCAAGGGACTGGTTTCCATGAGTTTATAGCTTCCTTCCTACGTTCTTTAAATAGTAAGTTACAAATTGCATACCCAGTCTGGACTATCAAGTGGCAGGCTACGTGGGGCATATATCTTGAGGCTTCTGCCCAACTTATTTTACTGCCTGAAAAAATACATACATAGGTTACCAGCAACTAGATGCAGTCACTAACATAATTGGTTGCTCTTTTCAGTGTGATGTTACTCAATAATATTCAAAGGAAAAAATGGGGTGTTCTGTAGATTGTCAAAATTAATAATTTTCCCTTATAGAAAGCTGTCAGCTCTCTTTGGAGAGCATCAAACTCATTGATGGTTTATTTCTTTTTCAGTTGTCCAAGAACACAATGCCTATGCTCTAAATGTTTGGCGGCGAGTTAAAATAAAATTAGAAGGAAGAGATTTAGAGCCATCAAGAAGGGCATCAGTTGCAGAGCAGGTAAGCATCCAAAACCTTTTAAGTGAATTTATTAATTTCAGGATGGTCTGGATGTTTTTAAAATAATTCAATGTATACATCCGGTTAGTTGTGTTTCATATTGAAATCAGCATGGCATGTGCATTAACTTCCTCAAAGTCACGGTTAACCATGCCAGCTCTTACATAACCTAATGCTCATGTGTTGTGCAAGTTAAAAATGCTTGTCATACAAGTATGTTTAAGACATGATTGAATTGTACATCGTCTTGGTCTCACTTGGAATCATTGGAGTGTGGTTTTGGAATGTTATGGGGTAGTTTATACAGGGGCAGTTTTTAGTCTTACAGGTCATAGTCTTTGATGTTAAAATATTGTATACTAGCTAATTCTTTGAAAAGTCAGTCACCTTGTTTAAACAGTGGTGCTTATGGAGTATATTTGCAGCAGATTAATGCCAACATTTATCCTAAAGTCAGATATGAATTGCATTTTCACAACTGATATAGATAATGTCTCTCTTACTTTTACAATATGGTAACCATGGGTTGAGGCGTTTAGAAGTTCGTTTACTCAAAAACAATTTATTTTTGTACAACCTGGAAGAGTTTGAGGAAAATGTCTCTCAAAGATATAGAAGCATGCCATTCACATATGCATATTATATATACTTTTTATTCAAAGAAAACCTGTTTTGAAATTACTTTTTATCACCAGACAAAATATATTATACAAATACAGATACAAAGTAAATCATGGAAAGGTCTGTGGGGCCTAGTTGTGGGTAGGGAACTGTGGTTTTAGTGCATTACACATGACTTGTAGAGAATGGAAGTAAGCAGTTGTGGTCTTTCTTGTTGTTCCTGGCACTACCTCACTGACGTGGGAAACAGCTATCAAGTATGAAAAAAAAGGAATTCAGTCTGCAATAGACCACTTGGTTCTTTCCAAGATGCATGTGTTAGAGGAAGACTTCAGAAACACAAATTAGTTTTTGTAAGAGTAGAAAAACATGTTGATGATTCAAAGAGAAAAACCTGTGAACTGTTTATGTGACTAGGAAGGCACAAATAATGTTAGCTGTGGACTTGAAGCAAAATATATTTCATCCGTTCTAAAACATGTATATGTACATAGTACTGCTTTCAGCCATTCCATTTGGAGGTAAGACATTGATCTATGAGTTTGTATCCATTACTACAAGTGAAATCAGATGAATCAAGTCTTACATAACTTATTTCAACACTATGGAAGCCTCTGATACTTTTGAATACCTGCTTGAGATCACCTCTTAAGTCACTTTTGTAAGTCAAATAAATCAAAGTCGTTTAGTCACCTCTTTTAGGATTTGTTTCTCGGTCTGAAAATCATATTGCCTGCATGTCTTTTCTTTTTTCTTTTACACTATTCGCCATTTCCCGCATTAGCGAGGTAGCATTAAGAGCAGAGGACTGGGCCTCTGTGGAATATCCTCACCTGGCCCCCCTCTGTTCCTTCTTTTGGAAAATAAAAAAAAAAAAAAAAAGAGGGGGGAGGATTTCCAGCCCCCGCTCCCTCCCCTTTTAGTCCCCTTCTACGACATGCAGGGAATACGTGGGAAGTATTCTTAATCCCCTATCCCCATGTCATTGTACTATATTCATTTTGTCTTTATCTTTTTTCAAGTAAAGTTACCAACACTGAACACAGTATTCAAGATGAGGGCACACCAATGAAGTGCAATGAGTGAGGATGCTTTCCCTGGGCTTAAATTCCAAAGCCCTACTTATGAATCTAAACATTTTTTCACATTACTTATTTTTCTTTAGGTCACTTGAGATTATCACTCCCAAGTCTTTTTCATCGTTTACCCTTTGTATATATTTATTTATATATTTTGCTTTGTCGCTGTCTCCCACGTTAGCGAGGTAGCGCAAGGAAACAGACAAAAGAATGGCCCAACCCACCCACATACACATGTATATACATACAGATCCACACACGCAAATCTACATACCAATACATCTCAAAGTATACATATATATACACACACAGACATATACATATATACACATGTACATAATTCATACTGTCTGCCTTTATTTATTCCCATCGCCACCTCGCCACACATGGAATAACAACCCCCTCATGTGTGCGAGGTAGCGCTAGGAAAAAGACAACAAAGGCCCCATTCGTTCACATTCATTCTCTAGCTGTCATGTAATAATGCTCCGAAACCACAGCTCCCTGTCCACATCCAGGCCCCATGGAACTTTCCATGGTTTACCCCAGACGCTTCACATGCCCTAGTTCAATCCATTGACAGCACGTTGACCCCGGTATACCACATTGTTCCAATTCACTCTATTCCTTGCACGCCTTTCACCCTACTGCATGTTCAGGCCCTGATCACTCAAAATCTTTTTCACTCTATCTTTCCACCTCCCATTTGGTCTCCCACTTCTCGTTCCCTCCACCTCTGACACATATATCCTCTTGGTCAATCTTTCCTCACTCATTCTCTCCATGTGCCCAAACCACTTCAAAACACCCTCTTCTGCTCTCTCAACCACACTCTTTTTATTTCCACACATCTCTCTTGCCCTTACATTACTTACTCGATCAAACCACCTCACACCACATATTGTCCTCAGATATCTCATTTCCAGCACATCCACCCTCCTCCGCACAACTCTATCCATAGGCCACGCCTCGCAACCATACAACATTGTTGGAACCACTATTCCTTCAAACATACCCATTTTTGCTTTCCGAGATAATGTTCTCGACTTCCAAACATTCTTCAAGGCTCCCAGAATTTTTGCCCCCTCCCCCACCCTATGATTCACTTCCGCTTCCATGGTTCCATCCGCTGCCAGATCCACTCCCAGATATCTAAAACACTTTACTTCCTCCAGTTTTTCTCCATTCAAACTTACCTCCCAGTTGACTTGACCCTCAACCCTACTGTACCTAATAACCTTGCTCTTATTCACATTTACTCTCAACTTTCTTCTTTCACACACTTTACCAAACTCAGTCACCAGCTTCTGCAGTTTCTCATGAATCAGCCACTAGCGCTGTATCATCAGCGAACAACAACTGACTCACTTCCCAAGCCCTCTCATCCACAACAGACTGCATATTTGTGCCTCTTTCCAAAACTCTTGCATTCACCTCCCTAACAACCCCATCCGTAAACAAATTAAACAACCATGGAGACATCACACACCCCTGCCGCAAACCTACATTCACTGAGAACCAATCACTTTCCTCTCTTCCGACACTTACACATGCCTTACATCCTCGATAAAAACTTTTCACTGCTTCTAACAACTTGCCTCCCACTCCATATATTCTTAATACCTTCCACAAAGCATCTCTATCAACTCTATCATTATGCCTTCTCCAGATCCATAAATGCTACATACAAATCCATTTGCTTTTCTAAGTATTTCTCACATACATTCTTCAAAGCAAACACCTGATCCACACATCCTCTACCACTTCTGAAACCACACTGCTCTTCCCCAATCTGATGCTTTTAATATATAACACAGAATTAATCATTTCACCATGCAGTTAAGCTTCAGCTTAGCTTCATAGGTACCTCTATTCACCTTTGTGCTTCAGTTTTTGAGTAATACTTTTATTACTCATAATTTTTATCTTATTTATTTGCTTTAGATTTCGTAAGGCATTTCTTGTTTTTGAATGTCATATTTTCTTCTCAGCATTGATAACTTTTTACATCAGATTGATATGATATTTTTTTTTTTTTAGGTTGATTACACCATAAAGGAAGCAACGAATCTGGACAACTTAGCAACACTGTATGAAGGCTGGACACCCTGGGTATAAATTGCGCATCATATTCATGCAGCAAAATTACTGAGAAATTCATTTATTCATGTAAATTGTAACACACACTAATAACAGTAGGTCTTAATTTATCCATTATCAGCTATGATCATATTAATTACACTGAAATTTCAGGACATCTTTATCAGCAGTAACAAGTTATAAGTGGACACTAAAAATTATGAGGGCAAACAAGTCTTTTGTTAATGTACATGTGCAGTGTCCTTTGTACAGGAAACATGTCTTCAAAGTTTCCTTAATTTCCTTTGTATAGGAAACTTGTCTTCAAAATTTCCTGGATTCACAGTGGCTACATATCTGACACATTAGGAAAGCCCTGAAGAGAAACAAGTCAAATCACAAAAAAGTTGTTTTGGATCATATATTCAAATATATTTTTTAATTATCAGCTCCTGAGAGAAGGCTGCTTGTGTGCCCCCACTGGTAGCTAGACCATTGCAATACTCAGCAAGCTGGTGTTACATGATTACTGTGTGGCCATCAGCAACTCAAGGGTGGACCGTTTTGATAACTGCTTTGTTCCCTACATGTTGAAACTCTGGAACTTTCTACCTTGTCATGTCTTCCCAATAACTATGACCTGGCACATTTTAAAAGACAGGTTTTTACATTTCCTCCAAAATTCATATAGAAATTATAAATACTTTTCTTTTTCTCTACATAATTCTATATTTCGATTAAGGCCCGGCCTTGGTGTGGACTTTAGTCCATTACTGGAGCCTTAAAAGAATTTATACATGAAACAATTATATTGTAACCATTTAGGAAAGGATAAACAAATGGAGACTTTTCCTTGAACATTTCAACAAATTTATATCCTTAAAGTGTCAAGTTCTTGGACTTGAATAAAACTTACCATTACTTAGAAGTTAAAAATTGGGTGTACATAGATGCAGGTGAATTCATTACCTACTGTAATTCGTTATGTAATTATTTCAATGTGTTTTATTACACATGGATGAAGTATTTTCTTTACTGCAAATGAACCTAACAAAAAATTTTCATTTACAGCACAAAAAATGAAGCAGCTTTCTTGAAAATTACAGTTATGAAAAAAGACATGTACAGGAACATGCACATAAAATTAAACCAGGCCAAATGTAATGAAGATGAGTCTAGATACAATTTTGTAAAACAACTCTATGAATGTATTTGTGTGATAGTCTTTGAGAAGGTAGGGGACTAACACTGGCCAACTATCAACAAGATAAATTATTTTTAATTTATATTAAAATCAATTTCAACATCTGTATAATCATGTAGATGAAAAGGATAAAAAGGTACAGTTATTTGGCAAACTTTCATGCACTTTCTGCAATATTCATAGTTATTTGTCATTTATGGCATTTTGCCAAATTATTGACATCAAATAACTTTGTGCTGAAAAGAATGTTATGGTGATTGTCTCATTAGCAATATAATCATTTCTTCTTTTTCTTATTATTACCCCTGGACCAGTTTCTATGAAGAGTTCTGGTGTTACCCAGGGCCTTTCTAAAGGCTCCTGCAACCCAAAGATATGCTATTTCCAAAAGCAGGGAAATACAGACTCCTTTGGAGTGAAAAGTTCTTTTATAAGACTGTACTCCCAAAGACACAACCTTGCCAAAAGTGACTCATCACTCAGTGTAATCTCAAACAGGCCGAGTCTGGTAACACCTGGTAACAATTACAAAACAAACAAAAGCTGTTTTCCAAAGCCATTATCATTATAGAAAAAAATCCATTTTTAAAAACCTGCATTTTCTTACCCCTTACATAAACACAAGTCTTATAAAGGTGCTCAAATACAAAATATTTCCAATTAATTCATCTTGCCACTCAACAGTTTTTATAATAGTACCTATTTTGTATTATCATCTTCATACCAACACCTATTAATCCTAAAATACTAGTGAAAAACAGTATTGTACTTATGGGAACCAACACCCTTATGCCATTAACACTGTTCCTTTTTTCTCTCTAATACACAGCACAAACACACACACAATCATGAAGTTTTTAAACTAGTTTGATGAAGTCAATAGTTCTCTGAAAGAGGCTGCACTGAAAAAACATAAATGAAGGAAGAACATTGTTAGAAAAGATGTAAAGAAGTACTTTCATAGCAGAAGAGTGGTGGATGAATGGAATAAACTCTTGAGGAAACTGTAATGTGGAAAGCAAACACACATTTAAAAAGTTGTATGATATGAGAGAAAGCTTAAGAGCTATGACAGCAGAATGCCAACCCATACAGTAAAAATTGGAAATAAGTAATTGCTCATGCAAGGTAGTAAGTGGCAGGCAAACACCAACCAGGAAGGTATACTAACTGGGTATTATAGGTTAGTGACAGCAGTGCAGTGAACCAGCACTACAGAGGCTGTCCAGTTCCACCTCCTGGCCTACACAGCTGTTTTTCCATTCTGTCTCAAATACACATAGCTTAGTAATATTCAATTCACAAATACACACCCTCTATCTTACTCTTCTTGATCTATGTAAAAATTGCTTGCTGAATATGTTTGAAAATGATGCAAAGGTCATGAGGGAAGTAAAACGTGAGGGACCTAGACAGACTCCAAAGTTGGTCTGATATATGGTGGACGAAATTCAATCCAAGTACAGTAAAGTAATGGGGATGAGGCAAAGTGAAAGAAGGCCTCAATATGATTATCATCTAAAAAAAACATAAGCTTCAGGATTTGGGCAAAAGAAGGGCATTGCAGTCAACAATATCCCTAGGCTGTTGCCAAGGTTCCACATTCCCACATTAGGGGAACAGTTAAGGAGACAGAATATCTGCTGACAAACATAACAACAGCTTTCAAGTATAAGGATACATTTAGCAAGCTGTTCATATCCTGTATAAAGCCAAAATTAGGATATACTTCTCAGGTTTGGTTACTGTAACTAAAGATGAGAACAACGAAAGTCCAAAAGAGGGAAACAAAATTAACAAGCATTAATAGAGCTAAGTTATAGGGACAGGCTAGAAGCTTTACATTTATCCATCACGGAGAAAAGAATGAGGGGTTCAGTGATCACATCCATTAAGTCTTTAAGCAAAAATTGTTAAAAAGATATAATGAATTATTTTCATAATATAAGAGTGGTGGCCAAGGACATAGTTAAGGCAGACAGCATACATAATCTAAGAAGTTGTATGATAGAGAATGTTCAAGAGATAGGGTCATAAAGTATAAAACTCTCTTTGCTGAACATACAGATGATTACAAAGATATAATTACAGAAAAATGTAACGATATGTATCACAAACAATAGTTATTCTTGAAGCTAAATTTTTCTGCAGTAAGTGTTATGCGTTAACCCTGCCTTATAAAACCTCGGCATACATGAAGTTAGTTTGGCAGATGGGACTATATGAGTGCAGAACTCTCCTAACACGTACAAATAAAAAATTACAAAGAGATAATTACTCACATGGTCACACATGCCAGAAGGTACAGACTCTAGACTCCTACCTTCATATGTCAGCAGATGAAACAATGGTCATGTGGTAAGTGAAAAGTGAGTAGAACTGCATCAACTTACAAGGGAAACTAGACAGACATCAAAGTTAGTCTGATACATCTTTCATGAAATTCAACCCAAGCAAAAGTAAAATAATGAAGATGGGACACAGGGATGGAATGCCTCAATATGGTTATGATCAAGCAGGAAATAAGCTTCAGGATTCTGCATGTGAAAGGGACTTGGGAGTTGACTTCATTCCTAACCTGTTGCAAGAGTCCAACATTAAGAGAATAGAAAAGGAGAAAAACTATCTTCTGGCAAATATCAGAAAAGCTTTCAAGCAAATGGATAAGAAAATATTTAAAAAACTATTCATATCCTACAAGAAGCTAAGTTTGGTCACCATACCTCATGAAGAACAAAGATAAACTAGAGAAGGTCCTGAGGAGGGCAACAAAGATGATGCCAAATTTAAGAAAAATTAATTACAGGGAGAGGCTACAAGCCTTAAACTTACCCACCATGAAATTGAGAGGAGTGAGGGATGACTTAACAAAAACTTTCAAGTTTTTAAACCAGACATGATGCAGACTGGACAGTTCTTTGAAAGATATAGGGATAGGACAACTAGAAGGCATAACATGAAACTAAGCAGGAAATTTGTCAAAAAACTGAGAATGTACTTTTATAGTATGAGAGTGGTGGATGAATGAAATAAAATGACATGAAAAGGTTAATGCAGACAGCATACCAAAATTTAAGAAATGACTTGATTAAGAATGGTCAAGGGATGGGATCTGACAAGGGAAAACTCCCTCAATGTAGAGTACAGTGAGGTAATTTCAGAGTACTTGCATAATGCAAAACTGTGGCTTGTGTCACAGCCCAACAACTTAATGGGTCCAGCTCCAAGTCCTAGACAGGAGAGCTGAATCGTAACCGACCCAGCTATTCATTTCCTCTTTAAGATTGGCCAATAAATGCATACCTGGTCTGTGCTGGAGTATCAACAGAGGAAGATGAAACATGGTACCTAGCCTTCTCATCTGAATGTGCATTGTAACTACTTAGCCATCCCCTTGCCAAACTTAGCTATCTACTTTATTAAGTTTTTCAACAGTACAATAAAATTATGTACTTTTTTTTTTTATATGCCAAAAAACACAATAATCTATCTATTTCTCTGATACCATTCCCTTTGGGAACTCCCCCAGGGGTGGTGGCCATGGCAAAAGAGTTTCCATAACCAATGAATTCAGTATTTATTTCAATTCAAACTAATTTGATTTATTTGAAGCCAATCAGCTGCTAAATCTTTCTGCTCATGTTTATGTGTTTAAAGTACATTAACACCACTTCTGTTTACTGCACACTACAGCTAATCAAAACGTAACTTTACCTGACATTATTTTGTAAATATAAAAAAGTGCTGATAGCATACGTCATTTCCACCACCCTATAAATGCTAAAAATCATTTTTGGACAAAACATGAGCCATTAATACCTGAGATAGGAACCCCTCAACCTTCTACTTTGAAAGCTGTTAATAAGTATGGGTATTCATACACTTTTAAGAGTCAGGCAACATGAATGTAAAACTGTCTCCCATAATACACAAATAGGAATCACACAAGGTTCACTATTTGACCAATGCTATTTCTGATCTATGCAAATGACTGTCTCAATATGTTTGCAGATGGTGCTAAAAGTATGAGGAATCAAGGTAGTCAGGGTTGTAAAAGCCTACAAAGGAACTTGTATAAGCCTCAGCACTATTTAGATACATGGCTGATGAAATTCAACCCAACCAATAGTAAAAGTGATGAAGCTTGGACACTATGAAATGAAGTCATCATCCTGCAAGGAGGCAATTACAGAAATCTTCATGTCAGGGAATTCTGGGTGGATGTAGTACCAAATTCATCACTAGTAAGCCATATTAGAACACTTTTCAAAAGTATATCATATTCTAGTGAGTTAAAATTGGCTTAAAGTGAATGAACAAAGAGATGTTCATTAAGTAAAGTGCAACATATAATTTAACCCAAAATTGGAGTAGCAGCAGCAATGCACGTCATCACATATAGCATAAATATCTACTTGAGAAGGTACTTAAAAGTGCAATAAAAATATCAAATGAATCATAGGAGTTAAACTACAAAAAAAGGTTAGTCAAGGGCTTGCCCACATTATAAAATAGGACAAGGAAAGACACAATAGCAACTTTTAAGTTCCTCTGTGGGTTTGATGATACTCACAAGGAAGAGTTGTTTGAGAAGGGATAGAATGAATAAAATGGAAGGCATAACAAGAAAATAAGCAAGAGATGGGAGGGAGGGAGGGAAATGAAAAAACACTTCTCTAGTATTAGAGTAGTGACAAGAACAAGTATATGAAGAAGTAATGAATGTGGAAAACTCAATGAAAATCAGGAGGCTCTTATGTTGTAAAATAAGAGAGAGTGAGAATTGAGAGATAGGGTATACAACTCCCTCCTCATGTAGACAAACAATCATACTCAAACAGATCAACAAAAGGAGAGAGAAAAAGAATAAAAGAAAGGAGAGTTGCCAGCTATACTTTTCTTGATTTTACCCTCTTCCTCACTGCTTCAATGATGGGTATATCTGATGAAACAGATGTAAATTTCTGATTGGTTCTTGGTGCAGAAAAATTATTCATTATTTCTGAAGCTTTTTCTGCCATAGGACCAAACTTTTCATAATTAAAAGCTACTGTAACTAAAACAATGGCAATAGCAAAACCTACCACTGTTCCCTGACTCATCTCTGCATCTACAGCTCTTAAAGTTGGCTTAAAACTGAGGTTTAGATGTTTAAATGAAGAATCTGCAACGAACGTGAGTTCTGGGGTAGAATACTCATACTGGGAAGTAGGAAGGCTGGATTCTAAACGCAAAAAGTATGTGCGTCTGTCTGCAGTCATTGGAGGTAGCATAAAGTATGGATGAAGTCCAAGTTTGATGGTATGAATTGGAGACTCTGGAAGGTCATCACGATACAGACGTGCCACTAGAGATGACAGATGCTGAGGATCTGTGTCCACCTTGGCAGCAATATCCATCTGACTGAAAGGTCGCAGTACAATAAGCTTTAAGTCACGAACATCTTCATTGTCTGTGTGAATGGTACGGGTTGCTGGCAAAGTTCGTTGGACATGCAGGTTAATGCCAATTCCATCCTTCAATCTTAGCTCATAGTGACACTGGAAAACAAAAAATTGTTATTCAAATAAAACTCTTCTATCTCGCATAAAAGCTGTTATACTTACATCAAATTTTAAGAGGTAAGACATCTTAAGGAATCTTTAGGGAATCAGTGATGGATTGCGCAAAAGATGCTTGTGGCATGAGAAGAGTGGGAGGTGGGCTGTTTAGAAAGGGTAGTGAGTGGTGGGATGAAGAAGTAAGAGTATTAGTGAAAGAGAAGAGAGAGGCATTTGGACGATTTTTGCAGGGAAAAAATGCAATTGAGTGGGAGAAGTATAAAAGAAAGAGACAGGAGGTCAAGAGAAAGGTGCAAGAGGTAAAAAAAAGGGCAAATGAGAGTTGGGGTGAGAGACCATCAGTAAATTTTAGGGAGAATAAAAAGATGTTCTGGAAGGAGGTAAATAGGGTGCGTAAGACAAGGGAGCAAATGGGAACTTCAGTGAAGGGCGTAAATGGGGAGGTGATAACAAGTAGTGGTGATGTGAGAAGGAGATGGAATGAGTATTTTGAAGGTTTGTTGAATGTGTCTGATGACAGAGTGGCAGATATAGGGTGTTTTGGTCGAGGTGGTGTGCAAAGTGAGAGGGTTAGGGAAAATGATTTGGTAAACAGAGAAGAGGTAGTAAAAGCTTTGCGGAAGATGAAAGCCGGCAAGGCAGCAGGTTTGGATGGTATTGCAGTGGAATTTATTAAAAAAGGGGGTGACTGTATTGTTGACTGGTTGGTAAGGTTATTTAATGTATGTATGACTCATGGTGAGGTGCCTGAGGATTGGCGGAATGCGTGCATAGTGCCATTGTACAAAGGCAAAGGGGATAAGAGTGAGTGCTCAAATTACAGAGTTATAAGTTTGTTGAGTATTCATGGTAAATTATATGGGAGGGTATTGATTGAGAGGGTGAAGGCATGTACAGAGCATCAGATTGGGGAAGAGCAGTGTGGTTTCAGAAGTGGTAGAGGATGTGTGGATCAGGTGTTTGCTTTGAAGAATGTATGTGAGAAATACTTAGAAAAGCAAATGGATTTGTATGTAGCATTTATGGATCTGGAGAAAGCATATGATAGAGTTGATAGAGATGCTCTGTGGAAGGTATTAAGAATATATGGCGTGGGAGGCAAGTTGTTAGAAGCAGTGAAAAGTTTTTATCGAGGATGTAAGGCATGTGTACGTGTAGGAAGAGAGGAAAGTGATTGGTTCTCAGTGAATGTAGGTTTGCGGCAGGGGTGTGTGATGTCTCCATGGTTGTTTAATTTGTTTATGGATGGGGTTGTTAGGGAGGTAAATGCAAGAGTTTTGGAAAGAGGGGCAAGTATGAAGTCTGTTGGGGATGAGAGAGCTTGGGAAGTGAGTCAGTTGTTGTTCGCTGATGATACAGCGCTGGTGGCTGATTCATGTGAGAAACTGCAGAAGCTGGTGACTGAGTTTGGTAAAGTGTGTGGAAGAAGAAAGTTAAGAGTAAATGTGAATAAGAGCAAGGTTATTAGGTACAGTAGGGTTGAGGGTCATGTCAATTGGGAGGTGAGTTTGAATGGAGAAAAACTGGAGGAAGTGAAGTGTTTTAGATATCTGGGAGTGGATCTGTCAGCGGATGGAACCATGGAAGCGGAAGTGGATCATAGGGTGGGGGAGGGGGCGAAAATTTTGGGAGCCTTGAAAAATGTGTGGAAGTCGAGAACATTATCTCAGAAAGCAAAAATGGGTATGTTTGAAGGAATAGTGGTTCCAACAATGTTGTATGGTTGCGAGGCGTGGGCTATGGATAGAGTTGTGCGCAGGAGGATGGATGTGCTGGAAATGAGATGTTTGAGGACAATGTGTGGTGTGAGGTGGTTTGATCGAGTAAGTAACGTAAGGGTAAGAGAGATGTGTGGAAATAAAAAGAGCGTGGTTGAGAGAGCAGAAGAGGGTGTTTTGAAATGGTTTGGGCACATGGAGAGAATGAGTGAGGAAAGATTGACCAAGAGGATATATGTGTCGGAGGTGGAGGGAACGAGGAGAAGAGGGAGACCAAATTGGAGGTGGAAAGATGGAGTGAAAAAGATTTTGTGTGATCGGGGCCTGAACATGCAGGAGGGTGTAAGGAGGGCAAGGAATAGAGTGAATTGGAGCGATGTGGTATACAGGGGTTGACGTGCTGTCAGTGGAATGAATCAAGGCATGTGAAGCGTCTGGGGTAAACCATGGAAAGCTGTGTAGGTATGTATATTTGCGTGTGTGGACGTGTGTATGTACATGTGTATGGGGTGGGGTTGGGCCATTTCTTTCGTCTGTTTCCTTGCGCTACCTCGCAAACGCGGGAGACAGCGACAAAGTATAAAAAAAAAAAAAAAAAGACATCTTAAAATCTTCACAGTATATCTCTTGTATCTAATCTTAGACAAAGTAAACAAGTAAACAATTATTTTAGATCTCCAAAGACAAAAAATGTACCATTGTGCATTTAGAAATTCCAAATTAATTTTGACAATACCTGAAATGAGATAATTTCATTAACATATAAATGTTTAAATATACCCTCTTTCAGGGAGCTAGAACATCCACATTCCTTCCCTCAAACATACTACCTTATCTCTCCTTTCTCCTCATCTTGGTAACACCCACACACATTCAGACAATCCAGCCTGAGCCTTCAAGGTGGATGAGCACTCCTAGCTAGGATCCTTCTTCTGTTTCAACTTTTAGAAACTGAAATATAAGGAGTGGAGGGTTTCCAACCCCCAAGGAAAAATATTTATGAGTATCAGATTAAATGGAAAACCCACCATTAGAAGGGGCTAGGTGATAATAGTAAGGAAAGACATGAGAGGGCAGGGTTCCAAAGCTTCAAGGTGTAAAGCAAAAAAAGGTATTATAATGGCCTACTCTTGAGCTGCCAACAGCCATAGTGTAATCATGTGATGTAGTAACTTCCTGAGTACTAAGTGGTCTAGGTAAGAGTGGGGCACACAATCAGCCACTTGGGAAAGTGGACCAACATTACAGTACTGGGCAACCGGTTGGTTACATTTTGAGGTTAAACTGAAAGTAGTGATAAAGTTTAACTGCTTTAGACTTGACTCAGTCTCGTACATATGCATCTTCCCACGAGAAAACAGTACTCCAAGCAACGATGGATAAATCCTTTGTATAAACAGAATAACTGTTCAGGTGAGAACTTACAGCATCTAAACATGACCTTCTCTTTTTATATAACGTTAAATTTATTCTTTCCATCCCTTATTTTGTCATGTTTCTCCTGTTACTCTTCTTTACTAAACAGCTGCTAAGTACCATAAGTGTTTTCCAGCATCACTTACTTCCTCCAAAAATCTAATATTTTTCAACAGGGTCACTGCACACATGAGTAGCCAACTGATGCAAACCTACAACAGTGATTTTAGGGTATTGAGGACAGCAGAATTTTGTCCTGTGCTTGCCTTGTGATGATAGAGGCCTTCATAAGATACTGATGGTACAATGAGTAAACTGAATATTTAAAGAGGTGGTAAAATGCAACTGTTGTGTGTCAAGATAGCTGTCGTTGCCATGAGAAATTAGAAATGTGCATGGGACAACTACAAAAACATTTGCAAGAAAACTGATGTACAGTCGAAAACTTCTAGATAAACCCAGGCTTAAAACTGTGGAATGTGCAATGCAGGAAAGTGAGGCAGCATTCATCATGCTATTGAGAAAATATAATTACAGGTACTCTTAGGTACTCAACTCTGCCACCACAACTTCCTTACCCTCACTTCCACCGTTCCCTCCCTCACCTCCACTACCAACACTCCCTGGTTCACATCATCAATGCTCCACCCTACACTCACACCATTATAGCTCCAATCCTCATAATAATCATTTAATAGCATTTTCAATATTTTGCAATACGACTGTTAATGATGTAACAAAATTAATTCAGCACTGAATTCAATCAAAATGGGAACTGTGTAATTGGCTGGGCACAGTAACCCCTTTTACTACAAAAACATATTCATCAATACTGAGTTTACCTAAACCAATCTTTTCTACTAATGAATCCCTCAGAATATGCAAGTGAGATCAGCATGGGCCACATATGCAAGCATCACAGTCATTCTAAATCCCTTACAAATTGATTTCAAAATTAATTATCTAGAGCAACATCATTTACAGTCAAACATCTTTCTGACCTCTTGACCCTCATTAATATTCCCTAAAGTGAGCTTGATTTCATATCGCTCACCCCATTTTCTTATACAAGTTTGCTTCTAAATTTATTCATAATTTCCATTCTCTTACTCTCATCATTTATCCTCCAAATATTTCACTCATCCATTTGAATCCTGTGTCTTGTCAAAACAGTTGTAGGTGTGCTGCTTTCATCCAAATAGGTTTGCTGCTTTCATCCAAATCCAAAAGCACCATTTATTGAAAACATCTGCAGGATTACAGACCTCAACCCCACCATGCACACTAGCAAAGAGGGCGGACATGCCCTACTCCTTAAGATAATCATGCTATTTTTTTCTAATACCTAATTGTCTTTCCTGCTTGAACAAGGCAGTGTCAGGAACAAACAACTATTGGACAAATTTGAACTTAACCAATCTTAACCAATCTGAAGATGCCATGTGTAGTGTATCAAAGCCAGAGACAACCATCTACAGACCAAACCTACAGACTACAGGTATACAATAGTTTACCCTGATTGCTTCATGTGCCCTGATTCAGCCTAGCTACAGCCTGCTGCCCCTTTACAGTACAGTACTCCAACTGCTTCTTACTAATGCAGGCCTTTCAACCTCCTGAATACCCCAGTAATCCAGAAGGAAAATGTAAAGCTGTAAGAATAAATATCCTTACCTTTGGCAGTAATCCACGTATCCTGAAGCTTCCCTGAACATCAGACATAGCCTCTTCCTGGTACTGATCACATTCTGGGCCTTTACCCACAGCCTCCACCACAACATCAGTCTCTGGCTCTCCACTCAAGGAAACAGTATGTCCATATACACTGTATGCCACACGTGATCCACTGCAACATGACTATGAATTAGTTATCATAACCAATATATGATACAAAGTACTGCAAGTTCTGAAAAAATAGTTACTGCTCTGCCTGAAAGAAGACAATATTGTTGGTGATGTTCTGGCTAAAAATATTTCGAAAAGATCTTTCACTTCCTAAAATATGACATTCATATCACTAAACTGCCTGGACATCCTGCATATAACTTCCACCTTTCTTTAATAAAGAAAGCTATTCAGTATTTTTGTATGACTGTTATGTCACTAAGCATATTAACATACTCTAATTAACAGTCCTTTCTTAAATTTTAAAATCTTTCATGTGGTTTTAGTCCAATTATGTTCAAACCATTCTTAAAAATGTGATATACTTAATATTTAAAATAACCAAGTTCCTATCAAAATATCAATTTCTTTCATTTAAATGGCCTACTATTGACATAATTTCAAGATCACTATAAATACCAGTGGAAATTTCTATAATCAGTGCTTAGTGTCTCAAGAGTACAAATGACTGCTAAGTAACATTTTTAGGAAAACAGTCACCACTGGGGAAAGAATTAAGGTGGAAGTAACGCCGATTCTGGAAGGCCTGTCACTCATCTAAGATTTAACTAAGAACAGGCTGGTGTTACCTGATTCCAAATATTTCAGGTTACACAGCAAGTGAAAAATGACCTTTTGTGAGGCTGTATCATTGTAAATTGATAAAATAGAGAACAGTTTCAATAAAAAAAAAAACTCCTCACTTTAAAGGAACCCTTGGAAAAGGTTACTTATAGAAAGGGTTCCTGGGGTAATCATATCTTTCTTTCATACTATTCACCATTTCCCGCGACAGTGAGGTAGCATTAAGAACAGAGGACTGGGCCTTTGAGGGAATATCCTCACCTGGCCCCCTTCTCTGTTCCTTCTTTAGAAAAATTAAGAAAAAAAAAATGAGACGGGAGGATTTTCAGCCCCCCACTCCCTTCCCTTTTAGTCGCCTTCTATGACACGCAGGGAAAATGATTTGGCAAACAGAGAAGAGGTAGTAAAAGCTTTGCGGAAGATGAAAGCCGGCAAGGCAGCAGGTTTGGATGGTATTGCAGTGGAATTTATTAAAAAAGGGGGTGACTGTATTATTGACTAGTTGGCAAGGTTATTTAATGTATGTATGACTCATGGTGAAGTGCCTGAGGATTGGCGGAATGCGTGCATAGTGCCATTGTACAAAGGCAAAGGGGATAAGAGTGAGTGCTCAAATTACAGAGGTATAAGTTTGTTGAGTATTCCTGGTAAATTATATGAGAGGGTATTGATTGAGAGGGTGAAGGCATGTACAGAGCATCAGATTGGGGAAGAGCAGTGTGGTTTCAGAAGTGGTAGAGGATGTGTGGATCAGGTGTTTGCTTTGAAGAATGTATGTGAGAAATACTTAGAAAAGCAAATGGATTTGTATGTAGCATTTATGGATCTGGAGAAGGCATATGATAGAGTTGACAGAGATGCTCTGTGGAAGGTATTAAGAATATATGGTGTGGGAGGAAAGTTGTTAGAAGCAGTGAAAAGTTTTTATCGAGGATGTAAGGCATGTGTACGTGTAGGAAGAGAGGAAAGTGATTGGTTCTCAGTGAATGTAGGTTTGCGGCAGGGGTGTGTGATGTCTCCATGGTTGTTTAATTTGTTTATGGATGGGGTTGTTAGGGAGGTAAATGCAAGAGTTTTGGAAAGAGGGGCAAGTATGAAGTCTGTTGGGGATGAGAGAGCTTGGGAAGTGAGTCAGTTGTTGTTCGCTGATGATACAGCGCTGGTGGCTGATTCATGTGAGAAACTGCAGAAGCTGGTGACTGAGTTTGGTAAAGTGTGTGAAAGAAGAAAGTTAAGAGTAAATGTGAATAAGAGCAAGGTTATTAGGTACAGTAGGGTTGAGGGTCAAGTCAATTGGGAGGTAAGTTTGAATGGAGAAAAACTGGAGGAAGTAAAGTGTTTTAGATATCTGGGAGTGGATCTGGCAACAGATGGAACCATGGAAGCAGAAGTGGATCATAGGGTGGGGGAGGGGGCGAAAATCCTGGGAGCCTTGAAGAATGTGTGGAAGTCGAGAACATTATCTCAGAAAGCAAAAATGGGTATGTTTGAAGGAATAGTGGTTCCAACAATGTTGTATGGTTGCGAGGTGTGGGCTATGGATAGAGTTGTGTGCAGGAGGATGGATGTGCTGGAAATGAAATGTCTGAGGACAATGTGTGGTGTGAGGTGGTTTGATCGAGTAAGTAACGTAAGGGTAAGAGAGATGTGTGGAAATAAAAAGAACGTGGTTGAGAGAGCAGAAGAGGGTGTTTTGAAATGGTTTGGGCACATGGAGAGAATGAGTAAGGAAAGATTGACCAAGAGGATATATGTGTCGGAAGTGGAGGGAACGAGGAGAAGTGGGAGACCAAATTGGAGGTGGAAAGATGGAGTGAAAAAGATTTTGTGTGATCGGGGCCTGAACATGCAGGAGGGTGAAAGGAGGGCAAGGAATAGAGTGAATTGGATCAATGTGGTATACCGGGGTTGACGTGCTGTCGGTGGATTGAATCAGGGTGTGTGGGGCGTCTGGGGTGAACCATGGAAAGCTGTGTAGGTATGTATATGTGTGTGTGTGGACGTATGTATATACATGTGTATGGGGGTGGGTTGGGCCATTTCTTTCGTCTGTTTCCTTGCGCTACCTCGCAAACGCAGGAGACAGCGACAAAGCAAAAAAAAGAAAAAAAAATATATTATCCCTGGGGATAGGGGAGAAAGAATACTTCCCACGTATTCCCTGCGTGTCGTAGAAGGCGACTAAAAGGGGAGGGAGCGTGGGGCTGGAAATCTTCCCCTCTTTTTTTTTTTTTTTTTTTTTAATTTTCCAAAAGAAGGAACAGAGAAGGGGGCCAGGTGAGGATATTCCCTCAAAGGTCCAGTCCTCTATTCTTAATGCTACCTTGCTAACACGGGAAATGGCAAATAGTTTGAAAGAAAGAAATATATATATATATATATATATATATATATATATTTTTTTTTTTTTTTAACTATTTGCCATTTCCCGCGTTAGCGAGGTAGCATTCAGAACAGAGGACTGGGCCTTTTTTGGAATATCCTCACCTGGCCCCCTCTGTTCCTTCTTTTGGAAAATTAAAAAAAAAACAAGAGGGGAAGATTTCCAGCCCCCCACTCCCTCCCCTTTTAGTCGCCTTCTACGACACGCAGGGAATACGTGGGAAGTATTCTTGATCCCCTATCCCCAGGGATAAAATATATATATATATATATATATATATATATATATCTTTTCTTTCATTCAAACTATTCGCCATTTCCCGCATTAGCGAGGTAGCGTTAAGAACAGAGGAGTGGGCCTTTGAGGGAATACCCTCACCTGGCCCAATTCTCTGTTCCTTCTTTTGGAAAATTAAAAAAAAACGAGAGGGGAGGATTTCCAGCCCCCCGCTCCCATATATATATATATTTGCATTCAAATTTGGGTGATTTGAATGCAAAGGTTAGTAATGTGGTAGTTGAGGGAATAATTGGGGTACATGGGGTGTTCAGTGTTGTAAATGGAAATGGTGAAGAGCTTGTAGATTTGTGCTCTGAAAAAGGACTGGTGATTGGGAATACCTGGTTTAAAAAGAGAGATATATATAAGTATACGTATGTAAGTAGGAGAGATGGCCAGAGAGCATTAATAGATTACATGTTAATCGATAGGCACACAAAAGAAGGACTTTTGGATGTTAATGTGCTGCGAGATACATCTGAAGGGATGTCTGATCACTATCTTATGGAGGCGAAGGTGAAAATTTGTAGAGGTTATAAGAAAGGAAGAGAGAATGTTGGGGTGAAGAGAGTGGTGAGAGTAAATGAGCTTGGGAAGGAAACTTGTGTGAGATGGTACCTGGAGAGACTGAGTACAGAATGGAAAAAGGTGAGAACAAAGGAGGTAAGGGGAGTGGGGGAGGAATGGGATGTATTTAGGGAAGCAGTGATGGCTTGCGCAAAAGATGCTTGTGGCATGAGAAGCATGGAAGGTGGGCAGATTAGAAAGGGTAGTGAGTAGTGGGATAAAGACGTAAGATTATCAGTGAAAGAGAAGAGAGAGGCATTTGGACGATTTCAGCAGGGAAATAATGCAAATGACTGGGAGATGTATAAAAGAAAGACCAGGAGGTCAAGAGAAAGGTGCAAGAGAAGAAAAAGAGGGCAAATGAGAGTTGGGGTGAGAGAGTATCATTGCTTTCGGTGCATTACACATGACAGCTAGAGTATGGATGTGGCCTTTCTCCATATGTTTCTTGGCGCTACCTCGCTGTAACAGGGCGACGATGCTGTTTCTTTTGGGGTGGGGTGGCACTGGGAAATGGTAGGCGAGCAAGTATGGATATATATATGTATATATATATATATATATATATATATATATATATATATATATATATATATATATATATATATATATATGTATATTTTTATTTTGCTTTGTTGCTGTCTCCCGCGTTTGCGAGGTAGCGCAAGGAAACAGACGAAAGAAATGGTCCAACCCACCCCCATACACAATGTATACACACACACGTCCACACATGCAAATATACATACCTATACATCTCAATGTATACCTATACATCTCAATTCCCTGGGGATAGGGGAGAAAGAATATTTCCCACGTATTCCCTGCGTGTCGTAGAAGGCGACTAAAAGGGAAGGGAGCGGGGGGCTGGAGATCCTCCCCTCTCGTTTTTTTTTTTTTTTTTTTTTTTTTTTCTCTCCAAAAGAAGGAACAGAGAAGAGGGCCAGGTGAGGATATTCCCTCAAAGGCCCAGTCCTCTGTTCTTAACGCTACCTCGCTATCGCGGGAAATGGCGAATAGTATGAAAAAAAAAAAAAAAAAAAAAAATATATATATATATATATATATATATATATATATATATATATATATATATATATATATATATATATATATATATATTTTTTTTTTTTTTTTTTTCATACTATTCGCTATTTCCCGCAATAGCGAGGTAGCGTTAAGAACAGAGGACTGGGCCTTTGAGGGAATATCCTCACCTGGACCTCTCCTCTGTTCCTTCTTTTGGAAAAAAAAAAACGAGAGGGGAGGATTTCCAGCCCCCCGCTCCCTTCCCTTTTAGTCGCCTTCTACGACACGCAGGGAATACGTGGGAAGTATTCTTTCTCCCCTATCCCCAGGGAAATATATATATATATATATATATATATATTTTTTTTTTTTTTTTTTTTTTTTTTTTTTTTTCCCCGTGGACTCATAGGAATATATGTTTCCTTGCGCTACCTCGCAAATGCGGGAGACAGCGACAAATAAAAAAAAAAAAAAAAAAAAAAATATATATATATATATATATATTTTTTTTTTTTTTTTTTTTTTTATTTGTCGCTGTCTCCCGCATTTGCGAGGTAGCGCAAGGAAACATATATTCCTATGAGTCCACGGGGAAAATGAAACACGGTAAGTTCCCAAGTGCACTTTCGTGTAACAGTCACAGCATCAGGGGAGACAAAAGAGAGAAATATTTCAAATCGCACACACTGCACCACAACAATTAGTTTACTCACCCAACATTTTGTGGTGCTGGTGTTTATTTACGAACTCCCATGTACTTATGGCAGTGTTGTGTGTTGGTCTAGCACAGTTGTGTATTTTGTGCATCATTGATTACTATTATGAACAATGGCTCCTTCTTTACCACCGACAACAATTACCTGATAGCTCCTGAAAGCCATCTACATCTCATGTGAAGTGCAAGAAGAATAGTTCAAGCCTCGAAAAGAAGATGAAGTTTTACAAAAAGCTGACTAAGAAGGAGTCCAAGGTGGCACTTATGAATAACTTCCCAGATGGAATGTCAATTATTTATGACATAAACAAGCAGCAGAAGAAGATAGAGTCTTTTAGTAGTGCTTATATGCCTCAGTACATTAGTATTTCTTCTATGCAAAATATTCACAAATTGGTAAAATACTTCAATAATTCAATCTGGGAATGTACTTATATAGATATACCATCTACCATAATTCATCTTAAGCACTCCAGAGTATATGATTTAAATTAAATGCCCTCAAATAAATTCATGTACACTTCACCCTTTACATGTAAAATCTTTAATTTTCTGTATCCTATCTCTCACTACCCTTCTATATGCCCTTCGCCTTCATACAAACATGCAATCTAAATGATCTCTTAACCATGCCATAATCTACTCTACATATACTCTCTTTTTACACACCTTGGTGTCTCTCTCATATCTCTCATGCTGTCAAACACTTTACAACACCTCAGTTGCTTCTGTTCTGCTAATAAGGTAAATTTTTTTGTAACAGCATCAAAGACACTAGGTCCCACCTAAGCCTTGGTCAAGAAATTAATGATACTGATAAATCCTCTAGGTGAATAACAGCTTTCTGTTTGATGCAAAATCTTTTGTGTGAAGAGCATCATTTTATATCTTACATAGTTAAGGTAAAATCATACCCAGTTATGACAAGGAAAAGCATTAATAATAAAATACAGACAAAGACCACAATAGAATGTGTGCCTTTTTCATCATCTGGTGTTGGATCTATCTATCTATTGTCTTTATCTCCTTTCCCATCTACACAGTGTATCAAGTGAATATGTGAATCTTTACTGAGAATCAATTATGCTACCAAAAAGGCACATCCAACTCCCTGCAATCCATCTACATGAACATATTTTGAAAGTGAAGCTGTCAAATCTTTTTGACAGCCCTCCAATTAATGTTATATAATTTGAGGTAATGGGTTCCACATAAAGCCATGCAAAAGAATTTGTACTGAGGTCCAAATGGGTCCCATGGTAGGTGTAGACTTTACTAATAATGGTTATCTAAATGGTAGTAGTTACTACCTCATCCATTTTCGTATTCATATCATATCCCTTCCCTTTAAAACAGTATGTTCATTTAAGCATCTAAGAAGGCCTTACTGCCATATTTTCACTTATCCTTTACCCTCTGTATTTCTTAACAAGCTTATGCTTACTCCTGATGTTTAACATGGTCAAATCCTAGCCCTATCTACTTATACCTGATCAAAGACTGAAGTTTATTCCAATATTGATACAGGTAGCATGAATCCTTATCCTAGTACACTCACTTGAGATGGTACTCCATTCATTTAGTCACTGCATAATTATTTGTTAATTCTGTACAACATTCAAACTACAAAGAGCTAAAACAAATAATCATATGAGCAACAGAATAATGAAATGAATTCTCACCTGATGCTCAACATAATTGTAGCTCCCTCATCGACAGAAACCATCTTGGAAGGTGGATCAAACATGTATTCTTTCATCATAGGTCGAAGAAAATAGTCACCAGGCGTTAGTGAAAGAAAGCCAATCGTCCCATCATTTTCTGTCAAACTATTCTGTCGGTAGCTTTTTCCTCCAGACATTGATACTAGAACCCCAGACAAGGATGCTCCATGCTCATCTTTCACTTCCACAACAACTTCTGCAAGTTTGTATGCTTCAAAATGTCCTTTCTCACTAAGAGCATTCATGATATAGCCTTTCTTTTCAGCTGTGACAGTATACTGGACAGAATTGTCAAGAGGACCTGCAACATACTTGCCTTCTACATCTGTACTATATGTAAAAATGTTTCCATTGCCCTCAACACTGACTGTTACCCCACTTATAGCTGGGGTCACTCTACCATGAATGAAAAGAGCACGCTCCGCATTAAATGTAACTGTGTCAAGCACACAGTCAGCTGGCATAGTGATGGTAAAAGATGCTGGCTCATACTGATACAGATTTGTTGGAGATCCAGGGGTTAAAATTAAAGTTTCACCTTCATGGGCCCAAAACTCAAACACATACAGGTACGGATCTTCTGGAGATGGAGTGAGTGGCTCTATAATGTTAACCTGGCTATTTGATTTCACTCCAACTGTAAAAGAAGCCTCTTCCGTAGCTCTCAGAGCACAAGTCACCTGATGACGAGTGGCAGATAATGTTACTAAGCTTGGTGAAGAGGTGTCCCACTGTACTTTAGATGATCTAAACTTATGGCAACCAACTGGTGTAAGGGTGTATATGCCAGGTACTGACATACATACTAGGGTGCTGCCTTTCTGAGCAACAACTGTACCAGAAGCCCCAGTGCTAGTAGTATAGCTTAAGGTAGTTTCATGAGATGAGGCAAGTGTCAGCTGGTAGCCTACCTGTTCTAGTGATACCTCAACATTCTGGGTATCGATAATCACAGGAACTGTTTTAAGCTGCCAGCACCATTCATCTTTCTGTACACTTAGTTGGTATGAACCGGGAAGAACTTCAGTTATAAAAAACTTTCCATTGACAGCAACAGTAGTATGTGGTCCACCAGAACCTCCCCGGGAAGGCCGGAGGACCAAATTCAGGTCAGGACACTTCTCCAAACACATGATCTCTCCAGATATTTCACCTAAGAACTGTGAAAATGACAGCTCACTAATGGGCTCTGACACTACACTGAATACATGTTCAAGTGGACCAAATCTGTAAAAGAAAGAAAAATCAGTCAATAAATGAAGTAAACAATAATAATGATATGCTAATGATAAAATGAATGACAATCATACCAGTGACATTTATGGATAAGAGATGGAATCATACACCAACTGAGAATTTAGCACAGTCCAGCTAAAATCTCTGATACCCTAACAGGACACTGCAGACTTCATAGTGAGACATTGTACCAGCACATTGGAGCCTAGGAATGAAGAGCTTCGTTTCTCTCCTCACTTCTTCCTTTGTAGAGTTTTCTTCCCATCTGCATATATATTTCTCTCTCCCTGTATTTCTAATCCTACTCTATCAAGAGATATCTGTTTCATCATAATTTTACGTCAGTTCTTGCACCATCATTTTGTGTTATTTCTCTAAAGGATGCTCTTTAACTTTTACAACATTAATACTTTGTCACTAACATTCTCCTAAACTTGTCTAATTAACTCAATATTTTTTCCTCCAAGACACTCATAGCTTTTCATAAGCACCATCATAACTTTTCTATTCTGGACTTCAGGTGTTACACTTGCTTCCCATACCCTCTTTCATCAGGAAAGAGAAAAAATAAAACTATATAATAACAGAATTATAAATCTTCATTTGTCACCTCATGCCTGCCTCATTAGCAGCTGAAGAAAGCTTGACACTTGCTGTGTATGGTCCAGCTACAAGGAAGGTGCAGCCACGACCTTCAGTATCTGTTTGCAACACCATTCGAGCTTCAAATTCATTAAGTATCTCAATTTCCCTGAAAGATATATCATAGTAAGGGTAGGAAATATATGCTATCATAAATAAGCAGCCAAATAAATACCTTCACTTGACAGTGACATGCTTTTATAACTCAACCCTTTTACTACATCATTTGGGTATATCTGATTTCAAATCAATTACCTTGAATAACAACACACGGATTTATACTGAGGCTTCAGAAAAGTTTCCCTTCATGGTGATTTGGAAACCCCTTCACACTCCCACACATCTACATTTACTGCCATCCATGAGAAACAATGCATTCAGTGTTTTATAGATGCCCATCTGAATGACCTTTGTTACAGTTATCTCACCTATTTACCAATAAATGTTACAGTTACCCATTATATCTTATTCAGTTTTCTTTGAGAAGCTGTATAGAAACTGGAAGAAGGCCAAGATCAAGCCTCTCTCTCAGGAATGGCCATAAGAGGAAGGATGTGATACAAAGCTGTTGGTAAATGTATAATGTAATCTGTACACATACATGGGTATGTATATTTGCATGTGTGGACGTGTATGTATATACATGTGTATGGGGGTGGGTTGGGCCATTTCTTTCATCTGTTTCCTTGTGCTACCTCGCAAATGCAGGAGACAGTGACAAAGCAAAATATATAAAATAAATAAATATATATATAGCTGTGTTTGGTATATGACCAACTTGAAAAGAAGGGATAGAGTAGGTACAATTATGGCCATCAGCTATCAGATGTCAGCCAGATTGTGAGGGAATCTGTGTCTAGCCCAAATCCCTCTGTTAACAGAAGCTGTTATTTCAAAGTTATCTGTTTTAATGGGCCTATGGACTGATTATACACCCTTTAATGTGTAAGGGGCGAAAGCAAAACGTAACACCTTGCTGTAAGTTCCTTTTACCTCTGTTTTAAGGTTGACTTTGAATGGACTAAATGGGGGAAAGAAAAATCCATTAAAACCAAATTCTGTTACGTCCCAAATCGTTCCAAGGAAGATTAATAAATATCAACTAGTGAAGTGGAAACTTACCTAATTCCTTCAATGATAATTGTTGTTGTAGGTCACTCCCCAAGTTGGAGGTGTTCAAGGGGTATCAAAAACTACTCTGAATCAAAAGGAAATAACTACAGATTCACCTGGAGTATTCCTTGGTCAGAAATGGGGTGTGCATGAGCCACAAGCTACTTTTCCCACATCCATGATTTTACAACATTTTCAGCTTTTCAGCAATGCCAAGGGGTTTCCTGAACTTCTTAGCAAGCACAGCTCTGACAGCACTCTTATCTGCCATGGGCATTATCTTTGTTTATATGCTGACTAAATTCATACTTATCTCAGACTGGTGGTTAGTGACCAAGCTAGGTCTTGTTAATCTTGAAATTTCCTCGTAAATTATCTTCATGGTTGTATAGGATATAAATAGTATTGCATCATTAAACTACAGTAAATCAGTGTAAAAATATATGTATGTGTGCAGAAAGAATGTCGTTTGTTTGGGAATTCTCAGACTATTCTCTTATATCCTAAACCAAATCTGTGATGAAACGAACCTTACCAGAGATTTCCATTAGATCCGGAACTTAGTCCAGTGGGGTCTACAAGGACCATTAGGAACAGAATACTATTCCTTTTACAAAGTTTCCAAGTAAATCTATTTCCCTGAGAAAAATACTAAAAAATTGCAGGTAAGAGTTCAGGGTATTTCTTTGCCCAACAAAAATTGTTCTTTTAAAATTGAAAAATACCAAACTCAAACACTTTTATACATGGAATAATCATAGAAAATATCTCATAATGCTTCCCTTTGCTAACAGATACTCAATGAATACAAAGCAAATGATCAGAAATTGTTTTAGAATTGTCATCATTTACAAACTTAACTACAGGACATACAGAGCACCAATCAATACCTCAACCCAATTCATATTCAGCATGAAAATATTCCTTATATGGAGGTTTTGATGCAACTCTATTTCCCAGAGAAAAATATCAAAAATTGCAGGTTCACGATATTGTTTATAAAGCTGTGTCCTGAACACGGTGCTTTGAACAAAAACAAAAGCTACAGAATTCAGAGTGCTAAGCAAAGAAATCAATAAAATAATAAATCCAATTATATCTATAAAGTAACTCACCATGGTCCAACGTGAGGAGCCATTTTCTCTACAGTAATAGTGAAGCAAACTTCATAACGTGCTGGGAAGATCTCACCAACAACTGGGTGCTGCAGGTCAACATTCACTACTGCTTCTTCGAACTCAAACTTGTCTAAGGATGAATTACCAAAATGTCAGTTGTGTACTGTAGAAGCACGGAAATTATTCATAAATAATGCAATTGCAGTCATCTCAGAAGAAAAGGATATATTCCATTACAATATTTCTAATACTGGTATCCCCCACTTAACATAGTAGAAGCAATCCTGAAAAGCTGTTATTTACGCTGAGTTCACTAAAATAATTCCTGTTTTCCCATTACAGGACAGAAAATGTGCCCATGAAAGAAAATTTTTGCCCCAGGATACTAAAAAAGCAAATAAAAAAATACAGAAAACCTTCCTTTAAACTTTTTTCCACAATTGTTCTCTGCTTCCTCCATAACAAGGCAGCATCTAGAACATTCAAAGAATGGCCTTATTTAATCACATCCCTTCTCTAGCTGCCACATATGATGTACCTCCTGTCCACAGCCAAGCCCTATAGACCTATTCATGGTTTATCTTGACCACTTCTTATGTCCTCGTTGAGCCCCGTGAAAGTACTTCAACCACTGTATACTGCATCAATTAGTTCACTCTATCCCATACAAGTCTCAGCCTTCTACATATTCAAGCCCTGATCAATCAAAGCTTTTGTCACACTGTCTCATCTTTGTTACCCCCTTCTTATTCCCTCCATTTCTGACATGATTACCCTCTTCATTACCCTCTCCTGATTCATCCTCTTTATATATATATATATATATATATATATATATATATATATATATATATATATATATATATATATATATATATTATCCCTGGGGATAGGGGATTAAGAATACTTCCCACGTATTCCCTGCGTGTTGTAGAAGGCGACTGAAAGGGAAGGGAGCGGGGGGCTGGAAATCCTCCCCTCTCGTTTTTTTTTTTTTTAATTTTCCAAAAGAAGGAACAGAGAAGAGGGCCAGGTGAGGATATTCCCTCAAAGGCCCAGTCCTCTGTTCTTAACGCTACCTCGCTATCGCGGGAAATGGCGAATAGGGGGTGACTGTATTGTTGACTGGTTGGTAAGGTTATTTAATGTATGTATGACTCATGGTGAGGTGCCTGAGGATTGGCGGAATGCGTGCATAGTGCCATTGTACAAAGGCAAAGGGGATAAGAGTGAGTGCTCAAATTACAGAGGTATAAGTTTGTTGAGTATTCCTGGTAAATCATATGGGAGGGTATTGATTGAGAGGGTGAAGGCATGTACAGAGCATCAGATTGGGGAAGAGCAGTGTGGTTTCAGAAGTGGTAGAGGATGTGTGGATCAGGTATTTGCTTTGAAGAATGTATGTGAGAAATACTTAGAAAAGCAAATGGATTTGTATGTAGCATTTATGGATCTGGAGAAGGCATATGATAGAGTTGATAGAGATGCTCTGTGGAAGGTATTAAGAATATATGGTGTGGGAGGAAAGTTGTTAGAAGCAGTGAAAAGTTTTTATCGAGGATGTAAGGCATGTGTACGTGTAGGAAGAGAGGAAAGTGATTGGTTCTCAGTGAATGTAGGTTTGCGGCAGGGGTGTGTGATGTCTCCATGGTTGTTTAATTTGTTTATGGATGGGGTTGTTAGGGAGGTAAATGCAAGAGTTTTGGAAAGAGGGGCAAGTATGAAGTCTGTTGGGGATGAGAGAGCTTGGGAAGTGAGTCAGCTGTTGTTCGCTGATGATACAGCGCTGGTGGCTGATTCATGTGAGAAACTGCAGAAGCTGGTGACTGAGTTTGGAAAAGTGTGTGGAAGAAGAAAGTTAAGAGTAAATGTGAATAAGAGCAAGGTTGTTAGGTACAGTAGGGTTGAGGGTCAAGTCAATTGGGAGGTGAGTTTGAATGGAGAAAAACTGGAGGAAGTGAAGTGTTTTAGATATCTGGGAGTGGATCTGGCAGCGGATGGAACCATGGAAGCGAAAGTGGATCATAGGGTGGGGGAGGGGGCGAAAATCCTGGGGGCCTTGAAGATTGTGTGGAAGTCGAGAACATTATCTCGGAAAGCAAAAATGGGTATGTTTGAAGGAATAGTGGTTCCAACAATGTTGTATGGTTGCGAGGCGTGGGCTATGGATAGAGTTGTGCGCAGGAGGATGGATGTGCTGGAAATGAGATGTTTGAGGACAATGTGTGGTGTGAGGTGGTTTGATCGAGTGAGTAACGTAAGGGTAAGAGAGATGTGTGGAAATAAAAAGAGTGTGGTTGAGAGAGCAGAAGAGGGTGTTTTGAAGTGGTTTGGGCACATGGAGAGGATGAGTGAGGAAAGATTGACCAAGAGGATATATGTGTCGGAGGTGGAGGGAACAAGGAGAAGAGGGAGACCAAATTGAAGGTGGAAAGATGGAGTGAAAAAGATTTTGTGTGATCGGGGCCTGAACATGCAGGAGGGTGAAAGGAGGGCAAGGAATAGAGTGAATTGGAGCGATGTGGTATACCGGGGTTGACGTGCTGTCAGTGGATTGAATCAAGGCATGTGAAGCGTCTGGGGTAAACCATGGAAAGCTGTGTAGGTATGTATATTTGCGTGTGTGGACGTATGTATATACATGTGTATGGGGGGGGGGGGGGTTTGGGCCATTTCTTTCGTCTGTTTCCTTGCGCTACCTCGCAAACGCGGGAGACAGCGACAAAGTATAATAAAAAATAATATAATATATATATATATATATATATATATATATATATATATATATATATATATATATATATAAAGCGATAGGAAAAGACAACAAAGGCCACATTCGTTCACACTCAGTCTCTAGCTGTCATGTATAATGCACCGAAACCATAGCTCCCTTTCCACATCCAGGCCCCACAAAACTTTCCATGGTTTACCCCAGATGCTTCACATGCCCTGGTTCAATCCACTGACAGCACGTTGACTATGATATACCACATCGTTCCAATTCACTCTATTCCTTGCATGCCTTTCACCCTCCTGCATGTTCAGGCCCCGATCACTCAAAACCTTTTTCACTCCATCGTTCCACCTCCAATTTGGTCTCCCACTTCTCATTCCCTCCACCTCTGACACATATATCCTCCTGGTCAATCTTTCCTCACTCATTCCCTCCATGTGACCAAACCATTTCAAAACACCCTCTTCTGCACTCTCAACCACGCTCTTTTTATTACCACACATCTCTCTTACCCTTTCATTACTTACTCGATCAAATCACCTCACACCACATATTGTCCTCAAACATCTCATTTCTAGCACATCCACCCTCCTCCACACAACTCTATCTATAGCCCACGCCTCGCAACCATATAACATTGTTGGAACCACTATTCCCTCAAACATACCCATTTTTGCTTTCCAAGATAATATTCTCAACTTCCACACATTCTTCAACTCTCCCAGAACTTTCGCCCCCTCCCCACCCTATGATTCACTTCTGCTTCCATGGTTCCATCCACTGCCAAATCCACTCCCAGATATCTAAACACTTCACTTCCTCCAGTTTTTCTCCATTCAAATTTACCTCCCAATTGACTTGTCCCTCAACCCTACTGTACCTAATAACCTTGATCTTATTCACATTTACTCTCAGCTTTTTTCTTTCACACACTTTACCAAACTCAGTCACCAGCTTCTGCAGTTTCTCACATGAATCAGCCACCTACGCTGTATCATCAGCAAACAACAATTGAATCACTTCCCAAACTCTCTCATCCACAACAGACTGCATACTTACCCCTCTTTCCAAAACTCTAGCATTCACCTCCCTAACCACCCCACCCATAAACAAATTAAACAACCATGGAGACATTATGCACCCCTACCGCAAATCTACATTCAATGAGAACCAATCACTTTCCTCTCTTCCTACACGTACACATGCCTTACATCCTCGATAAAAACTTTTCACTGCTTCTAACGACTTGCCTCCCACACCATATATTCTTAATACCTTCCACAGAGCATCTCTATCCACTCTATCATATGCCTTCTCCAGATCCATAAATGCTACATACAAATCTATTTGCTTTTCTAAGTATTTCTCACATACATTCTTCAAAGCAAACACCTGATCCACACATCCTCTACCACTTCTGAAACCACACTGCTCTTCCCCAATCTGATGCTCAGTACATGCCTTCACCCTCTCAATCAATATCCTCCCATATAATTTACCAGGAATACTCAACAAACTTATACCTCTGTCATTTGAGCACTCACTTTTATCCCCTTTGCCTTTGTGCAATGGCACTATGTAAGCATTCCGCCAATCCTCAGGCACCTCACCATGAGTCATACATACATTAAATAACTCTACCAACCAGTCAACAACACAGTCACCCCCTTTTTTATAAATTCCACTGCAATACCATGCAAACCCGCTGCCTTGCTGGCTTTCATCCTCCACAAAGCTTTTACTACCTCTTCTCTGTTTACCAAATCATTCTCCCTAACCCTCTCACTTTGCACACCACCTCGGCCAAAACACCCTATATCTGCCACTCTATCATCAAACGCATTCAACAAACCTTCAAAATACTCACTCCATCTCCTCCTCACATCACCACTACTTGTTATCACCTCCCCATTAGCCCCCTTTACTGATGTTCCCATTTGTTCCCTTGTCTTACGCACTTTATTTACCTCCTTCCAAAACATCTTTTTATTCTCCCTAAAATTTAATGATACTCCCTCACCTCAACTCTCATTTGCCCTCTTTTTCACCTCTTGCACCCTGTCTTGACCTCCTGCCTCTTTCTTTTATACATCTCCCAGTCATTTGACCTCCTGCCTCTTTCTTTTATACATCTCCCACTCATTTGCATTATTTCCCTGCAAAAAATTGTCCAAATACCTCTCTCTTCTCTTTCACTAATAATCTTACTTCTTCATCCCACAACTCACTACCCTTTCTAATCTGCCTACCTCCCATGCTTCTCATGCCACAAGCATCTTTTGCGCAAGCCATCACTGCTGAGTAATGTGGCAGTTGAGGGAATAATTGGTATGCATGGGGTGTTCAGTGTTGTAAATGGAAATGGTGAAGAGCTTGTAGATTTATGTGCTGAAAAAGGACTGATGATTGGGAATACCTGGTTTAAAAAGCGAGATATACATAAGTATACTTATGTAAGTAGGAGAGATGGCCAGAGAGCGTTATTGGATTACGTGTTAATTGACAGGCGTGCGAAAGAGAGACTTTTGGATGTCAATGTGCTGAGAGGTGCAACTGGAGGGATGTCTGATCATTATCTTGTGGAGGCTAAGGTGAAGATTAGTATGGGTTTTCAGAAAAGAAGAGTGAATGTTGGGGTGAAGAAGGTGGTGAGAGTAAGTGAGCTTGGGAAGGAGACCTGTGTGAAGAAGTATCAGGAGAGACTGTGTACAGAATGGAAAAAGGTGAGAACAATGGAAGTAAGGGGAGTGGGGGAGGAATGGGATGTATTTAGGGAATCAGTGATGGATTGTGCAAAAGATGCTTGTGGCATGAGAAGAGTGGGAGGTGGGCTGTTTAGAAAGGGTAGTGAGTGGTGGGATGAAGAAGTAAGAGTATTAGTGAAAGAGAAGAGAGAGGCATTTGGACGATTTTTGCAGGGAAAAAATGCAATTGAGTGGGAGAAGTATAAAAGAAAGAGACAGGAGGTCAAGAGAAAGGTGCAAGAGGTGAAAAAAAGGGCAAATGAGAGTTGGGGTGAGAGACTATCAGTAAATTTTAGGGAGAATAAAAAGATGTTCTGGAAGGAGGTAAATAGGGTGCGTAAGACAAGGGAGCAAATGGGAACTTCAGTGAAGGGCGTAAATGGGGAGGTGATAACAAGTAGTGGTGATGTGAGAAGGAGATGGAATGAGTATTTTGAAGGTTTGTTGAATGTGTCTGATGACAGAGTGGCAGATATAGGGTGTTTGGGTCGAGGTGGTGTGCAAAGTGAGAGGGTTAGGGAAAATGATTTGGTAAACAGAGAAGAGGTAGTAAAAGCTTTGCGGAAGATGAAAGCCGGCAAGGCAGCAGGTTTGGATGGTATTGCAGTGGAATTTATTAAAAAAGGGGGTGACTGTATTGTTGACTGGTTGGTAAGGTTATTTAATGTATGTTTGACTCATGGTGAGGTGCCTGAGGATTGGCGGAATGCGTGCATAGTGCCATTGTACAAAGGCAAAGGGGATAAGAGTGAGTGCTCAAATTACAGAGGTATAAGTTTGTTGAGTATTCCTGGTAAATTATATGGGAGGGTATTGATTGAGAGGGTGAAGGCATGTACAGAGCATCAGATTGGGGAAGAGCAGTGTGGTTTCAGAAGTGGGAGAGGATGTGTGGATCAGGTGTTTGCTTTGAAGAATGTATGTGAGAAATACTTAGAAAAGCAAATGGATTTGTATGTAGCATTTATGGATCTGGAGAAGGCATATGATAGAGTTGATAGAGATGCTCTGTGGAAGGTATTAAGAATATATGGTGTGGGAGGCAAGTTGTTAGAAGCAGTGAAAAGTTTTTATCGAGGATGTAAGGCATGTGTACGTGTAGGAAGAGAGGAAAGTGATTGGTTCTCAGTGAATGTAGGTTTGCGGCAGGGGTGTGTGATGTCTCCATGGTTGTTTAATTTGTTTATGGATGGGGTTGTTAGGGAGGTAAATGCAAGAGTCTTGGAAAGAGGGGCAAGTATGAAGTCTGTTGGGGATGAGAGAGCTTGGGAAGTGAGTCAGTTGTTGTTCGCTGATGATACAGCGCTGGTGGCGGATTCATGTGAGAAACTGCAGAAGCTGGTGACGGAGTTTGTTAAAGTGTGTGGAAGAAGAAAGTTAAGAGTAAATGTGAATAAGAGCAAGGTTATTAGGTACAGTAGGGTTGAGGGTCAAGTCAATTGGGAGGTGAGTTTGAATGGAGAAAAACTGGAGGAAGTGAAGTGTTTTAGATATCTGGGAGTGGATCTGCAGCGATGACTGGCGATGATCATAGTGCGACGAAAGCTTTTGGACTCTTTAAATGTTTAATCAGATCATTTTCTAAGAACAAATGGTACGTTTGAAGCATAGTGCCAAACACCTATATCTGCCACTCTATATAAGCTTCACAAGGACTTCAAAAATAGATTCTTCAACAATTTGTTGTCAGTGCCCATTGTTCATGATGTTATTTGTTACTGCTAGAGCATTGTATTTAACGTGGCTTCCCTAAATACATCCCATTCCTCCCCCACTCCCCTTACCTCCTTTGTTCTCACCTTTTTCCATTCTGTCCTCAGTCTCTCCTGGTACTTCCTCACACAAGTCTCCTTCCCAAGCTCACTTACTCTCACCACTCTCTTCACCCCAACATTCTCTCCTCTTTTCTGAAAACCTCTACAAATCTTCACCTTCGCCTCCACAAGATAATAATCAGATGTCCCTCCAGCTGCACCTCTCAGCACATTAACATCCAAAAGTCTCTCTTTCACATGTCTATCAATTAACACGTAATCCAATAACGCTCTCTGGCCATCTCTCCTACTTACATACGTATACTTATGTATATCTCATTTTTTAAACAAGGTATTCCCAATCACCAGTCCTTTTTCAGCACATAAATCTACATGCTCTTCACAATTTCCATCTACAACACTGAACACCCCATGTACGACAATTATTCCCTCAACTGCCACATTACTCACCTTTGCATTCAAATTGCCCATCACTATAACCCAGTCTCGTGCATCAAAACTACTAATACACTCACTTAGCTGCTCCCAAAGCACTTGCCTCTCACGATCTTTCTTCTCATGCCCAGGTGTATATGCACCAGTAATCACCCATCTCTCTCCATCCACTTTCAGTTTTACCCATATCAATCTAGAGTTTACTTTCTTACACTCTTTCACATACTCCCACCACTCCTGTTTCAGGAGTAGGGCTACTCCTTCCCTTGATCTTGTCCACTCACTAACCCCTGACTTTACTCCCAAACCACTCTTCCCCTTTACCTTTGAGCTTCGTTTCACTCAGAGCCAAAACATCCAGGTTCCTTTCCTCAAACATACTACCTATCTCTCCTTGGATATATATATCCAAACCATTTCAGCATACCCTTTTCAGCTCTCTCTTACATACTTTCCTTACCACCACATCTATCTCTTATTCCATCATTTCTTACTTGATCAACCTTCCTCACATCACAAATTATCCTCAAGCATTTCCTTTCCAACACATCCACCATTTACCATACTTTTGTGTCTTAGGCCCAAACCTCATATCCATAAAATATTGTTGGAACTACAGTACCATAAAAATAACCATCTGTGCCCTGACACTCTACTCAATGCACCAAAAACCTTCAACTCTCTTGGTTCCATATGCTCCACATCCACCCATCACTACTTAAAATTCTCCACTTCCTCCAGGTTTTTACCATTCAAACTCATATTCCAACCAACCTGTCTCTCTCCCTTGCTAAACTGAATATCAGTTTCTTCATTCACATTAACTCTTACCTTTCTCTCCTTACACACCTCCTCCAAACACACACACCTGCTTCTGTAGTTTCTTAACTGAGCCTCCCATCAGACATGTAGCATCAGCAAATGATTCGTCAACCATGAACCCACCCGCCCACCAAGTAATACAGAAATGCACAATGGGGCATTTCATTTACAACAAATACATAAACAAAGGCCATCATGGTTTTGTACCAGGTTAAGGAATGAAAACACCACCCTAGAGAAGTACAGTGTGCTAAAAGAGAAAGCCCAGAGGATGGCAACCAAGATGGCACTAAAACTAAGAGAAAGAATTTGCAGGAAACAGCTAGAAGCCTTAAATTTGCCAACAGTGGAACCAGATGATAACCTTTAAAGTTATAACCAGACCGATGATGTGGACAGTGAACAGTTCTTTGAAATATGTATGGACAGGGAAAACCAGAAGATATTACATAAAACAAGAAACATTACCAAGGCAAACATTTTGAAATGATCTAATTCTCATTCAAGTTTTCAGTTTATCAGGTATGCAATACTCAGGGGAAACAAATGAAAACCTACACATGATGATTATGAAGTAAATCTGACATTTGCTAAATTCTTACATTCCTCAATATCTGCACTGTCAGTTTCAATCTTGTATAGCATTTCACTCATTAATCAACCTGCTACTAATGAAATCTTTCCCTTAAGTCAGTACAATGTGTCTAAACTACTTGAACTGACCTGCTGTTACTTTAATCTTATGCTTGCCAGACTGAATATTGTCAAAAGAATAAATTCCATCATCATCTGTGGTTGCTGAAAGTGCCTTATCTAACACAACTTTGGCTCCTCCCACAGCTTCTCCACCAACACCCTTGGTTACTCGACCACTCACGCTGAATCCTTCAACCTGTAAAGGTAATACATATCAGTAAGACTCAGAGGTGTATCCTTAAACTTCTGGTTTTTTGCAATAATTCCTTCAGTTATGTTACCCTGCACTCTCTAGACCAACCTGATATTTGTATAAATATTCATAACAATGGTAATCTAACATTTTTATCAAATCTTCAAGAACCAAATTTTGGATTACTATGGTTTAAGAAATTCAGTATAAGAAATGTTAAATGGAAATGGTGTAAGCTGATATGAATGCAAAATTTGAAAGAATATTTAAGAAGTAAGTTCTAAAGGTAAATGAAGTAGAAGGAGAAATGGAAATGGACATACTTTGTTGGAATGTGCCCAGAATAAAATGATGCATTCCAAACATATATTCTACACAGAAAAACCCATTACCCCTGGGGACATGGGAGAAAGAATGTATTCCCTGCATGTCTTTGAATGTGACAAAAAGGGGTGGAAGCAGGAGGCTGGAAATCCTCCCCTCCTGTTTTACTTTTCCAAAAGAAGGAACAGAGAAGAAAGCCAGGAAGGATTTTTCCCTCTTAGGCTGTCATTTCTCCTTTTACTTCTCGACGCTACCTCACTAACACAGGGAAATGGCAAATATGTATAAAAAGAATAAACCCATGTAAAGTAAATATAAAACTGTAATGAGAGAAATTTTAGAGTTATATATAGTTGACTGTGTATTTTCATCTATTTCTTTACATCTTATACAATCATGTTTCAAACTATTAATTATGTTATATGAGGTGACTTTTCAAAAGTGCCTCTGCACTCAAAAGGCTCTGCCTATCAGGGAAATTATGTATTTCATTTTAAACACTGCATCACTTTTGCCTCACTATTCTGATTGTTTAATTTCAAAAGGCACTTTCCAGTTATGCAACAGCAAATATTAGGATGCAGAATGAAGTTTTTGAAGGATACTATCTATTTCTCAAACACAGTCACATGAAAGCACCTGAGAGAGAGAGCTTGTTCACCAAAGGGTTTAAAACAATGTTTAATCCCAAAAATCAGGTGAATCCATGAGGATTCACACCTTCTGCCAACATAAAATGTATAGGGCAGACAAATGCCTGTTTACAGGACTCATTAACCATACAACAACCTCTCCAGGGCTATATCATAGCATGGAGGTGAGGTAGCACCAAGCTACCATTCACCGCTATTCACTGGCGGACTGACTGCATGTCTATCCCTTAGGCCTGTTTGTGACAGGATTCTAAACAATTTTTTTTATATAAAGAAGGGTGGAGGAGAAGATAGGAAAGAAATGTATGAACAAAGGGATGTACTGTAGAGAAATGGCCTTTCACCATCTCAACTCTCTTAAGCATTCTCTTCTTAATGCCAGACATCTCTCTATTTTCCTATCATTTCTTACTTGATCAGTCCTTAGAGACTGCATTTCCAACACATTCACCTTTTGCATATATTCTTATCTATAGCCCATAAATTGCACTGGTAAAACAGTGTCAGGACTACAATACGTTCAAACATGACCATCTTCACCTTCCCAGATAGTGACCTCTCAAAAACATTCCTCATTGTTTCCAAGACCTGGGCTCAATGAACATACTTGGTATTACTATAACATCCACTCTTTCTGGGAAACCCCACATTACGGGAATAGCTAAGTCTGCCTCTAAGAAACTGGGTATCCTGTTTACATGTCAAAACTTCTCTTCTGAACAGTTATTCCATTTATACAAGGGACTGATTCATCCTTGTATGGGAGTGCTGCTCTCATGTTTGGGGTGGTTCTAACCCTGTATCCTTAGTTGATAGAGTTGAGTCAAAAGCAGTCCAGTTGTATCAGGCTAACCCCCTTGCAATACACAACAATGTTGGTTCACTTTCCCTCTTCTATAGGTATGACTTACTTTTTTGCTCCCAAGAGCTAGCTGCTTGTGTGCCCATACCACTAGCTAGACCATGCTATACTTGGCAAGCTGCTGTGTCACAAGATTATTGTGTGGCCATCGGCAACTCAGGGGTGGGCCTGCTTTTATCCCTACATGTCGAAGCTTTGGAACTCTCAACCTTCTCATGTCTTTCCCAATAACTATGACATAGAACATTTCAAAAGACAGGCTTTTCACTTTCTTAAAAATTCATAAATACCTTCCCTTGTATTTTCTTTTTCCATGTCATAATTCTCTCTATATATTTCAATTAAGGCCCAGCCATGATGTGGACTTTTGTCCATGACTGGAGCCTTCAACATAAGAAAAAAAATCATATCAACACATCTTTCTGATAATAAAGATATGTGTAGTTACCTTAAATGGCTGCTGAAGAATTAAGTCATTATGTCCAACAGCAAACTCCAGCTGACTTGGTGATACCTCATACTTTGTAGTTGGTGAATGGAAATAAGGAGTCAAAACGTACGTCCCAGGTGACACATTGCCAAAGGAGAATACACCAGCACTGTTAGACAACACATGGCACACCACTGCTATTCCCATTGTGTTCTGGTAGCCTTCAGGGCTTCCTGGTATACATGCTATCAGGAAAGATAATACTTGTATTATCAATGATATGGCATTCCTATACAAAAAATCTGTATTTAATATACCAAATCTAACATTTAGGTTTGAGCACTTTACTCTCAACAACACAGTACTGCACATTTCCCGATCTACCATACTTGTTCCAATTTTGTACATATACTCCCTTGCTAAGTTCTAACATCTCAAATTTTATTTCCATTGTCCATATACCCATTTCCCTTAAACAGAGACTGGGGGAAAAAAAGGACCCCAATGAAGTGTAAATAAAATGAAATACAAGTATATGGTATTCTGAAAAGATATCATTTTACTACCATATCTCTCTCATATCGCATTTCTTATTCAATGAATCCTCATCACAACATATAATATTTATCATTTATTATACTTTGTCGCTGTCTCCCGCGTTAGCGAGGTAGCACAAGGAAACAGACAAAAGAATGGCCCAACCCACCCACATACACATGTATATACATACACATCCACACACGCACATATACATACCTATACATCTCAACGTATACATATATATATATATATATATATATATATATATATATATATATATATATATACACACACAGACATATACATATATACACATGTACATAATTCATACTGTTTGCCCTTATTCATTCCCGTCGCCACCCCACCACACATGAAATAACAACCCCCTCTCCCTGCATGTGCGCAAGGTAGCGATAGGAAAAGACAACAAAGGCCACATTCGTTCACGCTCAGTCTCTAGCTGTCATGTATAATGCACCGAAACCATAGCTCCTTTTCTACATCCAGGCCCCACAGAACTTTCCATGGTTTACCCCAGATGCTTCACATGCCGTGGTTCAATTCACTGACAGCACCTTGACCCCAGTATACCACAATGTTCCAATTCACTCTATTCCTTGCATGCCTTTCACCCTCCTGCATGTTCAGGCCCCAATCACTCAAAACCTTTTTCACTCCATCATTCCACCTCCAATTTGGTCTCCCGCTTCTCCTAGTTCCCTCCACCTCTGACACATATATCCTCTTTGTCAATCTCTCCTCACTCATTCTCTCCATGTGACCAAACCATTTCAAAACACCCTCTTCTGCTCTCTCAACCACCCTCTTTTTATTACCACACGTCTTTCTTACCCTTTCATTACTTACTCGATCAAACCACCTCACCTCACATCACATATTGTCCTCAAACATCTCATTTTCAGCATATCCACCCTCCACCGCACAACTCTATCTATAGCCCAAGTCTCGCAACCATATATCATTGTTGGAACCACTATTCCTTCAAACATACCCATTTTTGCTTTCCAAGATAACGTTCTCGACTTCCACATATCTTTCAACGCTCCCAGAACTTTCGCCCCCTTCCCATCCTATGATTCACTTCTGCTTACATGGTTCCATCTGCTGCCAAATCCACTCCCAGATATCTAAAACACTTCACTTCCTCCAGTTTTTCTCCATTCAAACTTACCTCCTAATTGACTTGTCCCTCAACCCTACTGTACCTAATACCCTTGCTCTTATTCACATTCACTTTCAGCTTTCTTCTTTAACACACTTTACCAAATTCAGTTACCAGCTTCAGCAGTTTCTCATCCGAATCAGCTACCAGCACTGTATCATCAGCGAACAACAACTGACTCGCTTCCCAAGCTCTCTCATCCACAACAGACTGCATACTTGCCCGTCTTTCATATAATGTCCTCAGATATTTCATTTCCAGTATATCCACACTCTTCTTTATATTTTTGTCTAAAACCTACACCTTGCATCCATATAGTACTGATGGGACTATAATGCCATCAAACATGCACATCCATGCTCTTAAAGACAGTGACCTCTTTCCACATTCCTCAATGTGCCCAAGACTACCTCTTCACCCACACTTACCTAACTTCAGCTCCCATGTACTTAAAGCACTCTACTTTCTTTAGTTCTCTCCGTTCAAACTCATACTCCAAAAAACGTCTCCACTATCAAACCTAATAAATTTGCATTTATTCAATATCTATTTATCCATCTATATCTCTGATGCCTGTTCCAATTAGAACTCCCTCAAAAGGGTGGCCATGGCAACAGAGTCTCCATAAGGAAAGAACTCCAGTGGTGCTCCTCAGCCTTCAGTGCCTTGCCCTTCACATGCTAGTGGCAGAGGGCAACTCTAGCACAGTGTTTGCAGAGACTCCTACCTAACATTCCTAATGACTACTTCTATCTAATGCTCCTACCTACTACTACTAATGTTTCTACTTTATGCTCCTTCCTAAATGTCCCTACCTATTACATCTATTCTAAACTTTCTCCTTCCACATGCCCACCTCAATATGCTCTGCACTAGACCCTCCCACCTAATCCATTCCATAACTAAACACCAATTCCCAGTTAAAAATAAAAAGCCCGCCCCTGGCTCACACTTTAACCCCTAGTCACAGATCCCCCAACGTCAGCAAATAAGTAAAGCAATAACAAAACACTTTTACACTGAAATAACCCATCAAGCACAAAACAACTGCCCTCACAATTCAGCCTTAAACTCCACCCCAATAGAAATATAAGCATCACAAGCAATAATCCCTAGACACCCAGGTGTCACACTTTCCTGTCTACACTCTGGACATCACCCATTCCTAAATTACAACAATGTTTCAACATATCCCAAGATCTTTCATGTTGATGTTAAAAGTACCAAAGCAAAGACATGGAGCAGTGCCCACTCAACTGCCTTGCACTCTTTGCACACAAACACACACATGACACTACTACACTATAAAATACAGTCCCAATCAGTGGATTTGGCCAGCTTCCTGAGCATCACAGGAGCCTCATGAAGATAGAAGAGATTCCTCGGCAAAATGAACGTATATATTCTAGCATAAACCAGCTACCCATCTTGACCAGCCCCTGAAGGAGGATGAACAGCTGGGTCGACTGCAGATCAACATCAGTGACCAGGATTGAAATCCACACAGGCTCAACCCCATGTAGACCTTCAATTCCGCCACAATCAGCAATATCAACAACTACAACAACAGCTTGTTTATGAACGGATCTATTAGTTACAGGTTTCCCAAAATATGTAACCCCATCACTAAGCAGAGGTTTTCAGCAGTGGAAACTCTTGCCTTACAAATCAAAGCTTTCATTACAAGATTTGAGAGCTTTGAGAAACCTTTTAATGTACTGTTGTCTAAGACTCTACTAAGAAGGGGTTCATATCATCACTGTGTGATGAAACAGGTATCATAATTGTAAATCCTTATATGGCTGGTCTCCATACACATACTATGGGAAGCAGCAGACAGATGCATGCTACTGGTCCACATCTTCAGGAATGAAAAACATGAAGACAGCTCCAGACAGAAATAGCCACAGAAACCACTCTGCTAAACTCATTCACTTTCACCAATTCTTTCCTATTTACCCAATCCTACTAAAATTCTCCACTTTTACCTGCACCAAGAAATAATCAGGCCTTCCACTTTGAGCTACTCTAAGGATGGTCATTTACAACAACCTCTCCTTTGCATACTCATCATGAATGACCACAAGCCTTCATTCACTCACCTAAATATGTTTCATCATCCTTCATTCAACACAGAATTCAACAAGTTACCTTTTTTCGTTTACTTCAGCAGCACCATGCCCCTAATCATACTTTCAACTGCTGCATTACCTAACCTTCATTTCAGACCCTCTAACACTATAATTCAATCCTTTGCATTAAAACTGCTCATCCTAAAATGCATTCCTTTCCTCTTCACTAATATCACTTCTCGGTGCATAAGCACTTGCAATCACCTACTTTTCAAAGTTTACTTTCTCCAATTCCTTGCTCGCTTGAACATACTTCCACAGCTACTTCTTTATCAGATGTACCACCCCTTCCTTCATTCCTAAACCACTCAACCCCCCTATCCTTCAACTCTATTTTGTGTAAAGCCAGAATATCCAGGTTTACCTTAATGATTACAGCACATGTTTCTCCCTTCTTATATCCTGTTTATAATCATGCACATTCAGATACCCTAACTTGGCCCTTCAAGAAACAATCTTTACTCAGTTCCTTCCTCTAATCCTACTTTAAAAAAGTACTATACTTGTACAGAAGAAGACTTTTAGCCTCCCATTCCTGCCCACTTATCTTCCTTCTATAACACATAGGAGATACGTGGGAAGTATTCTTTCCCCAACATCTCCAGGAGTTATAAACAGTAATGATTATCATAAATCTGATAAATTTTGCACATACTATCAACTGTAGCAAAATATGTATTATCTCTAGAAATTCAAATCTAAATATACCTGGTAATCCTGTGGTTTCTTCCTTAGCGTGCAAAATGAAATTGACACTTGGTGTAGGCTGGCCATCTGTTGTAACATTTCCAGATACACTGTACCCTCCAACAATTAGAGACGATCCAGCATTCCCATTTTCATCAGCAACTTTCACTATGACCTACCAATAAAAAGAAAATATTTCAGATCAGAGTGAGAACAAAACTGCTGAGAAATTTAAAGGGTAGGGACTAATGTGAACATCAGCCACTTCCAGTGCCACATATCAATAAAAAGAAAAAAATTACATTGTGAAAACAGCATTGCTCAAATTAAAGATGTACCCTCCAACAATTAAAAATGAACCAGCATTCCCATTTTCATCAGCAACTTTCACTATGACCTACCAATAAAAAGAAAATATTTCAGATCAGAGTGAGAACAAAACTGCTGAGAAATTTAAAGGGTAGGGACTACTGTGAACATCAGCCACTTCCAGTGCCACATATCAATGAAAAGAAAAAAAATTACATTTTGAAAACAGAATCGCTCAAAAACTTTAAGACATATATCAGTATAAACATCCAAAGGCATTGAAACTTTTGAATGACAAATACAGCTCAAAATGTGTCAATTCTTTTGCTCTTTTGTGCAACAACAGAAATAAATTATTTTGTCTCCATGTGTTAATTTCTAGCTTTATGGCAAAATAAAGGAATACACCTGAGCATACTTGGTAAGATTTATGGGACAGCAGTGGCATACACAGAATATTTACGAGCAGCAACATAGCCCCATGAAAGGAAGAGGGTGTAAACCACAAGTTTGCTATGGAGAATCTGAATGAGTAATATTTGGAGAAAGTTGCTACGGAGAATCTGAATGAGTAATATTTGAAGAAAGTTAACTATTTGTGGCATTTATGGATCTAGAGGAAGCATATGATATCATTGACAGAGAAGCCTTCTTTAAAGTGCTACATTTATATGGAGTACCTGGAATTTTACAAAATTCAGAAAGGAAATATTACTAAGAGAGTATGGAATGTGTGCAAGTAGGAAGGGAAGAGGGTGGGTGATGGGTATACATCATAGAATGTGTGATGTCACCACGGTTGTTTAATCTGCTAATGGATGGAAAAGTATATAAAATAAATCAAAGGTTCTTAACTCCTTATCTGTTCTAGATGGATTTTTCTGCAAGCCAGGCAAATCCTCACGACAGATATCTACACCAAGTTTCACACCTCTTTTTCAAGGTCACCTGCTGAGCTTGTGTGGTTGCCAAGACAGCAGTGCCTGATGATTCTCCCCACAGTCAGTCATCTCCAGCCATGCCAACAATAACATTCTGTAGGAAGGACTCTGAAAAACTATTAGCTAGATTAAGAGGATCAGGTATCACAATGGCTTGATAATGATGATTTGTCTATTTTTCTTTGGATAATTTTTTTCAGCTGAAACAGGTACCTATCTTATTAACCAGCCCCTAGGAGTGGATGAACAGCTGCAACTAGGATTCGAACCTATGCGTTAGACCTTGGGCACACCATGAAAGTATCAGTCAGGAATGCTAACTGCTGCACCACAGATGCTAAAAGAGATTTTAGGGACACTGGCTTCTGCAGCATTGAAGGCCAACCAAGACGAGGAAAGAGAAGGTGTCTCTAGCAAAAGTGGAGGCAATATTGCCATCTGACTGATGCAAATGGTAATTTTACAAACTTTTATAATTTTGAAGTCATGAAAAAATTTTCAGTGAATCACACTGATCATAAAAGAAAGGTTTACGATATCAAAAACATAGTAATTATCAATAATCATTGTTTCCATATAGGCAAAATCAATAACACAACATGCACTGGAGGTGCCCTCTGCCAGTGGCCTGTTAAGGGTGAGGCACTAAGTGCTAAGAAGCAGCACTGGAGTTCACCAGTTACGGAGACTTGCTGTGGCCAACACCTTGGGGGGAGTTCCCACTGGAAATTGGCATCAAAGATAGTTAGATACATATGCGCAGTAGCAACTTACTTGACACCCAAGTCACTTTCACAAACATTTTAATAAGAGTGTTGTGCTGTAAAATCTACAGAACTTCTACACATAATTAGAGTAAAATTGATGGACAAAATATTCTAGATCTATTTGTCACCTCTACTCAATCCTGCTTTAACTACACAGTCTTGTCCCCTAATTGGTTCATCTGATCACTCTGCCATATATATATCCAGCAGCTCTTCAGCATAAATACTGGCACCTCAACAAAGCTGGCTGGCATAACTTACAAAAATTCTTTTCTGACTTTCCTTGGGTAAATCACAGTCTCTTATGTACTGATGCTTCTGTCTCCACCAAATTAATTAGCTGAGGTTACTGTTGAGGGAATGGAAGCACTTTCCCGATTCAGCATTTATCACTGCCCGTAATAACTGCAAGTACACTATCCAATAGGCAGAGTTCCTTTATTCAAAAGAAGTGCGATAAACTCTCCTTGTAATCCAATGACAAGTCTTTCTGGTGTGTAACTAAGGGCATCGCTGGCAACTTTTGTTGTCCTACCTTTCCTTCACTCTCCGGTCTGACATTTTTATAGCTGTCTCTCCCATAGACAAAGTAATCTGGTTCCCATTTCTCCTCTAACTCCACCTTACATGAATAACATTCCTTCTTTTCCTAATGTTCCTAATGCCCCATCTATCAATCTATATTTCTGACAACCACTCCCTTCGGGAACTCCTATCAAGGAAGTGGCCATGGCAAAAGCCTTTGCACTTTTCCCTGTCCTCACATGCATTCATCACAAACACCATTTCATGCATTCTCCCACCGTTTCTCTCCTTCCAGTAATCATCCACTCTTATTTCCCCACAAGACAAATAAAGATGAAAAACTATAGTGGAGAAAGCAAGCAATTGAGTTATAACAAAGGCATAAAGGAAAGACTGGTGTACCTTGTCATTTAAGAAGCTCCATGATGGGTATGAAGCCACCACCAAGTACTCCCCTGAAGACAGTGGTGTAAATACATAAGATCCATCAGTGGTTGTCTGTGTTGTCTGAATAAGTTTCTCTCCTTTATACAGGGATACGGTCACCCCTTCTGGACCAGAATCACTCCCAAGGCTCACCACCTAAAATATCATTAATAGAGTTCACATATGCTAGCTGCATGAGAACAGCACTTAGAAAAATATAAATATTAGACATGAGTGAAAATGCATTAATATAACAAAAATAATCAGAAAATGCTTTATTATAACTTTCATACATTAAAGCAAATTGTAAGATACCCAGTAATAACACATTTCAGTAAAATAAACAGAAGGTTGTAAGGAGTGATATGGTATCCAAATGGCAAAGTGTTCTCAAGGGGAAGAACTATGCCTTATGATGTGGTCAAGGATAACCACGAAGGGGTCTGAAGGGCTCGGCTGTGGACAGAGGGATCTGGTTTATATGTTATAAATGACAGCTAGAGAGCTGATGTGAGTAAACAAGGCCATTTTTTGTCTGTTCCTGAAGCTACCTAGCTATATGGGAAACTGCAAACTTGTATGAAAAAGTGAAGGGAGCATAAGGGGAAGTGATAACGGGTAGTGACAGAGTGAGGAGGAGATGGAGTATAGTTTGAAGGATTGTTGAATGCGTTTGATGATAGAGTGGCAGAAGTAGGGTGTTTTGGTTGGGGTGGTTTGCAAAGTGAGAGAGTCAAGGAGAGTGGTTTGGTGAAGAGAGAAGAGGTTGTGAAAGCCTTCAGGACGATGAAGTGCAGCAAGGTGGCAGGAGTGGGTGGCAGAGCAGTTGAATTCATTATGAAAGGGAGTGACTATGTTGTTGATTGGTAGGTAAAGATACTCAATGTATGTAAGGATCATGGTGAAGTGCCTGAAGATTGGCAGAATGCATGTTAGAGCCACTGTATAAAGGTAAAGGAGATAAAGATAAGTGTTCAAACTACAGAGACCTAAGTTTGTTGAGTATAACTGGTAAATTGTATGGGAAGGTACTGATTAAGAGGGTGAAGGCATATAGCGAGCATCATATTGGGGAGGAGCAGTGTGGTTTCAGAAGTAGTAGTAAATGTGTGGATCAAGTGTTAGCATTCAAGAATGTGTGTGAAAATACTTAGAAAAACAGATAGGTTTGCATGTGGCATTTATGGATCTGGAAAAGGCATATGACAGGGTTGATATACATGCTTTATGGAAGGTCTTAAAAATATATGGTATGATAGGGTTGATGGAGATGCACTTTAGAAGAAAAACAGACAAAAAAAAGGCCACATTCATTTAACATTCAGCCTCTAGCCGTCATGTGTAATGCGACAGAACTACAGCTCCCTCTCCACATCCAGGCCCCACAAACCTTTCCATGGTTACCCCAGACGTTTCACATGCCCTGGTTCAGTCCACTGACAGCACGTCAATCCCAGTACACCACATCGGTGGGGGAAGGGGCGAAGGTTCTGGGAGTGATGAAGAATGTGTGAAAGGAGAAAACATTATCTCAGAGAGCAAAAATGGATATGTTTGAAGGAATAGTAGTTCCAACAATGTTATATGGTTGCAAGGCATGGGCTATAGATAGGGTTGTATGGAAGAGGGTGGATGTGTTGGAAATTAAATGTTTCAGGACAATATGTGAAGTGGTTCGACCAAGTAAGTAATGAAAGGGTAAGAGAGAGGTGTGGAAATAAAAAGAGTGTGGTTGAGAAAGCAGAAGAAGGTGTGTTGAAATGATTTGGACATAAGGCGAGAATGAGTGAGGAAAGATTGATAAAGAGGACATATGTGTCAGAGGTGGAGGGAACAAGGAGAAGCAGGAGACCAAATTGGAGGTGGCGGAATAGGGTGAAAAAGATTTTGAGTGATCAGGGCCTGAACATACAAGAGGGTGAGAGCAGCATGCAAGGAATAGAGTGAATTGGAACGATGTGGTATACTGGGGTCGATGTGCAGTCAATGGTCTGAACAAGGGGATGTGAAACATCTGAAGTAAACCCTGGAAAGGTCTGTGGGGCCTGGATGTGGATAGTGAGCTGTGGTTTTGGAGCATTACACATGACAGACAGAGACTGAGTGTGAACAAATGTGGCCTTTTTGTCCATTTTCCTGGCGCTACCTCACTGAAGCGGGGGGTAGCAATGCTATTTTCCAGTGGAGTAGGTTGGCAGCAGGAATGGATGAAGGCAAGCAAGTATGAATAAGTACATGTGTGTGTATGTAGGCTTGAGGGCTGTGGCTTCCATCAGCTTGGTCAGCCAACAACTATATCCAACAGCTTGGGCCATATTTATGTATATATGTATTGATTAAGAGGGTGAAGGCATGTACAGAGCATCAGATTGGGGAAGAGCAGTGTGGTTTCAGAAGTGGTAGAGGATGTGTGGATCAGGTGTATGCTTTGAAGAATGTATGTGAGAAATACTTAGAAAAACAGATGGATTTGTATGTAGCACTTATGGACCAGGAGAAGGAATATGATAGAATTGATAGAGATGCTCTGTGGAAGGTATTAAGAGTTATGGTGTGGGAGGCAAGTTGCTAGCAGTGAAAAGTTTTATCGAGGATGTAAGGCATGTGTACGAGTAGGAAGAGAGGAAAGTGATTGGTTCCCATTGAATGTCAGTTTGCAGCAGGGGTGCATGATGTCTCCATGGTTGTTCAATTTGTTTAGGGATGGGGTTGTTAGGGAGGCGAATGCAAGAGTTTTGGAGAGAGGGGCAAGTATGCAGTCTGTTGTGGATGAGAGGGCTTGGGAAGTGAGTCAGATGTTGTTCGCTGATGATACAATGCTGGTGGCTGATTTGGGTGAGAAACTGCAGAAGCTGATGACTGAGTTTGGTAAAGTGTGTGAAAGAAAAGAGCTGAGAGTAAATGTGAATATGAGCAAGATTATTAGGTACAGTAGGGTTGAGGGACAAGTCAGTTAGGAGGTAAGTATGAATGGAGAAACACTAGAGGAAGTGAGGAGTTTTAGATATCTGGGAGAGGATTTGGCAGTGGATAGAACCATGGAAGCAGAAGTGACTCACAGGGTGGGGGAAGGGGCGAAAGTTCTGGGAATGTTGAAGAATGTGTGGAAGGCGAGAACATTATCTCGGAGAACAAAAATGGGTATGTTTGAAGGAATAGTGGTTCCAACAAAGTTATATAGTTGAAAGGCATAAGCTATAGATAGGGTTGTGCAGAGGAGGGTGGATGTGTTGGAAATGAGATGTTTGAGGACAATATGTGGTGTGAGGTGGTTTGATCGAATAAGTAATGAAAGGGTAAGAGAGATGTGTGGTAATAAAAAGAGTGGTTGAGAAAGCAGAAAAGGATGTATTGAAATGGTTTGGTAACATGGAGAGAATGAGTAAGGAAAGGTTGACTAAGAGGATATATGGATAAGTGGGAGACCAAAATTAGAGGTGGATGGATGGAGTGAAAAAGATTTTGAGCAATCAGCGCCTGAGCATGCAGAAGGGTAAAAGGCGTGCAAGGAATAGAGTGAATTGGAACGATGTGGTATAACTGGGTCAATGTGCTGTCAATGGATTGAACCAGAGCATGTGAAGCGTCTGTGGTAAACCATGGAAAGTTTTGTGGGGCCTGGATGTGGAAAGGGAGCTGTGGTTTCAGTGCATTATACATGACAGCTGGAGACTGAGTGTGAATGAATGTGGCCTTTGTTGTCTTCTCCTCGTGCTACCTCATTTCATGTGTGGCGGGGTGGCGACGGGAATGAATAAAGGCAGCAAGTATGAATTATGTACATGTGTATATGTGTCTATGTCAGTCTATGTATATATAAGTATATGTTGAAATGTATAGGTATGTATATGTGCGTGTGTGGACGTGTATATATATACATGTGTATGTGGGTGGGTTGGACCATTCTTTCGTCTGTTTCCTTGCGCTACCTCGCTAACGCGGGAGACAGCGACAAAGTATAATAAATAGATATAAATATGGTTGTTTAATTTGTTTATGGATGGGGTTGTAAGGGAGGTAAATGCAAGAGTCCTGGAAAGAGGGGCAAGTATGAAGTCTGTTGGGGATGAGAGAGCTTGGGAAGTGAGTCAGTTGTTGTTCGCTGATGATACAGCGCTGGTGGCTGATTCATGTGAGAAACTGCAGAAGCTGGTGACTGAGTTTGGTAAAGTGTGTGGAAGAAGAAAGTTGAGAGTAAATGTGAATAAGAGCAAGGTTATTAGGTACAGTAGGGGTGAGGGTCAAGTCAATTGGGAGGTGAGTTTGAATGGAGAAAAACTGGAGGAAGTGAAGTGTTTTAGATATCTGGGAGTGGATCTGTCAGCGGATGGAACCATGGAAGCGGAAGTGGATCATAGGGTGGGGGAGGGGGCGAAAATTTTGGGAGCCTTGAAAAATGTGTGGAAGTCGAGAACATTATCTCGGAAAGCGAAAATGGGTATGTTTGAGGGAATAGTGGTTCCAACAATGTTGTATGGTTGCGAGGCGTGGGCTATGGATAGAGATGTGCGCAGGAGGATGGATGTGCTGGAAATGAGATGTTTGAGGACAATGTGTGGTGTGAGGTGGTTTGATCGAGTAAGTAACGTAAGGGTAAGAGAGATGTGTGGAAATAAAAAGAGCGTGGTTGAGAGAGCAGAAGAGGGTGTTTTGAAATGGTTTGGGCACATGGAGAGAATGAGTGAGGAGAGATTGACCAAGAGGATATATGTGTCGGAGGTGGAGGGAACGAGGAGAAGAGGGAGACCAAATTGGAGGTGGAAAGATGGAGTGAAAAAGATTTTGTGTGATCGGGGCCTGAACATGCAGGAGGGTGAAAGGAGGGCAAGGAATAGAGTGAATTGGAGTCATGTGGTATACAGGGGTTGACGTGCTGTCAGTGGATTGAATCAAGGCATGTGAAGCGTCTGGGGTAAACCATGGAAAGCTGTGTAGGTATGTATATTTGCGTGTGTGGACGTGTGTATGTACATGTGTATGGGGGGGGGGTTGGGCCACTTCTTTCGTCTGTTTCCTTGCGCTACCTCGCAAACGCGGGAGACAGCGACAAAGTATAAAAAAAAAAAAAAAAAAAAAAAAAATAAATATGAATATGTATAAATGCCATATGTCACCCACAATATCAATCAGCACAAAAGATTTCATGAACCTCAGTTACCCAGAGAAAATAAAGGTAGGAAATGCCAAAATCTCCTACATTATTTTTGTGTGGTATGGATGATGATGACAGCCAACTATCATAGCTGAACACATCAGGAGATATGAAACACACTTCAGTTAAGAGAGATGCAGTGGGATTCCTGGGTACACACAGGGTCTACCTGATGATGGCCAACCAAAGTTGAAATACCCCATTGCCACATTAAGGTTTAAATGTCTCTGATGCACTGCGTTCAAATTACTAATGCTCTTTTAATTAAATTTTGATAAAATTTTGCTATACCTGGAAGTTCTCTTTTCTCCTCTGGCTCTATATCAAAAGGGTTAAAGCTCTTCCATTATTATGAGGCTTAACTGACTTTCTAGAAGACATTTTTATCCTAACTCCACACCAAAAGAGTTCATGGTGTTCAACTTTTTTTCAGGGTTAATCATCATGAGTACTTTATGTTGACTTTCATGATCAAGCTTTCACGTATTTCCTACTAATTCCTTCCTGTGTTTTTACATTCTTTCATCCTCCTCAGCTCTTCAAATCTTGCTTCAATTACACCAAATATAGCCAAATCACTCTTTAATCATCCAATATCTAGTCCCCTTTTCATATCATATACTCAAACCCTCTCCTAATTTTCTATGCAACTTTTAATAGTAAGAATCATTTTCAGTTTCATTTCTAAACACTGCTCTTTACTTACCTTCTTAACATCATCTTATTCTTTCACTGTCTTCTAATGGGTTGATAATTTCATTACACTTTCTAATTACTTTTTTTTTTTTTTTTTTTTTTTTTTTTATACCTCGTCGCTGTCTCCCGCGTTTGCGAGGTAGCGCAAGGAAACAGACGAAAGAAATGGCCCAACCCCCCCCCATACACATGTACATACACACGTCCACACACGCAAATATACACACCTAAACAGCTTTCCATGGTTTACCCCGGACGCTTCACATGCCTTGATTCAATCCACTGACAGCACGTCAACCCCTGTATACCACATCGCTCCAATTCACTCTATTCCTTGCCCTCCTTTCACCCTCCTGCATGTTCAGGCCCCGATCACACAAAATCCTTTTCACTCCATCTTTCCACCTCCAATTTGGTCTCCCTCTTCTCCTCGTTCCCTCCACCTCCGACACATATATCCTCTTGGTCAATCTTTCCCCACTCATTCTCTCCATGTGCCCAAACCACTTCAAAACACCCTCTTCTGCTCTCTCAACCACGCTCTTTTTATTTCCACACATCTCTCTTACCCTTACGTTACTTACTCGATCAAACCACCTCACACCACACATTGTCCTCAAACATCTCATTTCCAGCACATCCATCCTCCTGCGCACAACTCTATCCATAGCCCACGCCTCGCAACCATACAACATTGTTGGAACCACTATTCCTTCAAACATACCCATTTTTGCTTTCCGGGATAATGTTCTCGACTTCCACACATTTTTCAAGGCTCCCAAAATTTTCGCCCCCTCCCCCACCCTATGATCCACTTCCGCTTCCATGGTTCCATCCGCTGACAGATCCACTCCCAGATATCTAAAACACTTCACTTCCTCCAGTTTTTCTCCATTCAAACTCACCTCCCAATTGACTTGACCCTCAACCCTACTGTACCTAATAACCTTGCTCTTATTCACATTTACTCTTAACTTTCTTCTTCCACACACTTTACCAAACTCCGTCACCAGCTTCTGCAGTTTCTCACATGAATCCGCCACCAGCGCTGTATCATCAGCGAACAACAACTGACTCACTTCCCAAGCTCTCTCATCCCCAACAGACTTCATACTTGCCCCTCTTTCCAAAACTCTTGCATTTACCTCCCTAACAATCCCATCCATAAACAAATTAAACAACCATGGAGACATCACACACCCCTGCCGCAAACCTACATTCACTGAGAACCAATCACTTTCCTCTCTTCCTACACGTACACATGCCTTACATCCTCGATAAAAACTTTTCACTGCTTCTAACAACTTGCCTCCCACACCATATATTCTTAATACCTTCCACAGAGCATCTCTATCAACTCTATCATATGCCTTCTCCAGATCCATAAATGCTACATACAAATCCATTTGCTTTTCTAAGTATTTCTCACATACATTCTTCAAAGCAAACACCTGATCCACACATCCTCTACCACTTCTGAAACCACACTGCTCTTCCCCAATCTGATGCTCTGTACATGCCTTCACCCTCTCAATCAATACCCTCCCATATAATTACTAATTACTAATTACTTATTTTTTTATAAAATAATTAGAAAGTTATTTTATAAAAAATATATATATATATAATATATAATATATACAGCAATTACCACTTAACAATGCAAGGTCCATTACTAATCAAGTTCATCTTCACAATAAAACCCATCATCTCACTGTTTCTTATAAAATATATTTTAAACACAACTTTATATAATAACACCAACCTTGCCAATGACTGCAAACCCTTTGAAGTGAAAGTTTATATCCTGTCCCAAGCTGCAAGCATCAGTCCCCCCATCAACTTTCAATGACACTTCTTCTGGTTCAAAACTCCAACCAGGAGGAGGGGATACCTGTTAAAAAATCATTTGATATTAGTAATATTAATAGTTTTGATATTTTTACTTGCAGGCTCAGTAATTTGCTCCTGGTCATCTTTCGTTACAACATGAAAAGTGATCAAGAATTGAAACACGACTTATCTCTCACTTCTTCTCATACTGACTGTATCCACACACATTCAAACACCCCAGCATAAGTCCTCAAGGAGTATGAGCTCCTTCATCTGGAACTTTTAGTAAGGTACCACTAAAAACATACAAAGAAATGGCCTCCTTCAATCATATCCACTCTCTAACTGTCACGTATAATTCACAAAAAAATTGTATGGGAAGGTATTGATTGAAAGGGTGAAGGCATTTACAGAGCATCAAACTGGGTAGGAGCAGTGTGGTTTCAGAAGTGGTAAAGGATGTATGGATCAGGTGTTAGCTTTGAAGAATGTGTGTGAGAAATACTTAGAAAAACAGATGGATCTGTATAAAGCATTTATGGATCTGGAGAAGGCATATGATAAGGTAGATAGAGATGCTTTGTGGAAAGTCGTAAGAGTATATGGTGAGGGAGATAAGCTGCTAGAAGTGAGTTTTTATCAAGGGTGTAAGGCATGTGTGCGAGTACGAAAAGAGAAGAGTGATTGGTTTCCAGTGAAGGTCAGTCTGCAGCAGGGTTAAGTGTGTCCCCATGGTTGTTTTATTTGTTTATGGATAGGGTGGTTAGGGAAGTAAATGCAAAAGTCTTGGAGAGAGGGGCGAGTATGCAGTCTGCTGGGGATGAGAGGGCCTGGGAAGTGAGTCAGTTGCTGTTCGACAATGATACAACACTGGTGGCTGAATCGAATGAGAAACAGCAGAAGTGGGTGACTGAGTTTGGAAAAGTGTGTGAAAGGAGAAAGTTGAGAGTGAATTTGAATAAAAGCATGGCTATTAGGTTCAGCAGGGTTGAGGGACAAAGTTAGTTGGGATGTAAGTTTGAATGAAGAAAAAGTGGAGGAAATGAAGTGTTTTAGATACCTGGGAGTGGACTTAGCAGCGAATGGAACCATGAAGCAAAAGTGAGTCACAGGGTGGGGGAGGGGTGTATGTGCTGGAAATGAGATATGTGAGGACAATATGTGATGTGAGGTGGTTTGATCGAGTAAGTAATGAAAGATGATGTGTGGAAATAAAAGAGTGCGCTTGAGGAAGCAGAAGAGGGTGTGTTAAAATAGTTTGGACATGTGGAGAGACTGAGTGAGGAAAGACTGAGAAAGAGGATATATGTGTCAGAGGTAGAGGGAACAAGGAGAAGCAGGAGACGTAATTGGAGGTGGAAGGATAGAGAAAAAAAGATTTTGAGCGATCGGGGCCTGAACATGCAGGAGAGTGAGAGGCATGCAAGGAATAGAGTGAATTGGAACGATGTGGTATACCGGGGTCGACTTGCTGTCAATGGACTGGTCCAGGGCATGTGAAACGTCTGTGGAAAACCATGGAAAGGTCTGTGGGCCCTGCATGTGGATAGGGAGCTGCGGTTTCGGTGCATTATACATGACAGCTCAGCTAGAGAATGACTGTGAACGAATGTGGCCTTCGTTGTCCTTTCCTAGCATTACCTCGTGTGCATGCGGGGGGAGGGGGTATCATTTCATGTGTGGCAAACCTATGCCTTGCAACCATATAACATTGTTGGAACCACTATTCCTTCAAACATACCCATTTTTGCTCTCCGAGATAATGTTCTCGACTTCCACACATTCTTCAACACTCCTAGAACCTTCGCCCCCTCCACCACCCTGTGATTCACTTCCGCTTCCATGGTTCCATCCAATGCTAAATCCACTCCCAGATATCTAAAACACTTCACTTCCTCCAGTTTTTCTCCAATCAAACTTACCTCCCAATTAACTTGTCCCTCAACCCTACTGAACCTAATAACTGTGCTCTTATTCATAATTACTCTCAGCTTTCTTTTCTCACTTACTTTACCAAACTCAGTCACCAGCTTCTGCTGTTTCTCACATGAATCAGCCACCTACGCTGTATGATCAGCAAACAACTGACTCACTTCCCACGCCCTCTCATCCACAACAGACGGGCATATGTGCCTCTCTCTCCAAAACTCTTGCATTCATCTCCCTAACAACTACATCCACAAACAAATTAAACAACCATGGAGACACCACGCACCCCTGCTGCAAACTAACATCCACTGGGAACACTTTCCTCTCTTCCTACCTGTACACATGCCTTACATCCTTGGTAAAAACTTCTCACAGCTTCCAGCAACCTACCTCCCACACCATATACTCTTAATATCTTCCACAAAGCATCTCTATCAACCCTATCATATGCCTTCTCCAGATCCATAATTGCTACGTACAAATCAATCTGTTTTTCTAAGTATCTCTCACATACATTTTTCAAAGCAAACACCTGATGCACACATCCTCAACCACTTCTGAAACCACACTGCTCTTCCCCAATCTGATGCTCTGTACATGCCTTTACCATCTCAGCCAATACTCTCCCTTACAATTTCCCAGGAATACTCTACATACTTATATCTCTAATTTGAACACTCACCTTTATCCCCTTTGCATTTGTACAATGGCACTATGCATGCATTCTGCCAATCCTCAGGCACTTCACCATGAACCATACATACACTGAAAATCCTCACCAACCAGTCAACACAGTCACCCCCTTTTTTAATAAATTCCACTACAATACCATCCAAACTCACCGCCTTGCTGGCTTTCATATGCTGCAATGCTTTCACAACCTCTTGCAGAAGATATATATACATATAGGGGAGAAAGAATGCTATAGTGTACCAGGGATATATGAGCAGCGAAAATTATGGGAAGTGGTTTGGTGAGGGAAGATGAGGTGGTGAAAGCCTTGCTTAACATGAGATGTGGCAAAGCAGCTGGAGTAGATGTATAGCAATTGAATCTTTTTTAAAAAAAGGGGTGATTGCGCTGTTGACTGATTAAGTGGGATTTTTAATGTACATATAGATCAAGGTAAAGTGCCTGAGGATTGGCAAAATGCATGTAGAATGCCAATGTATTAAGCCATGGGGGAATACATGTGATGCTCAAAGGAAAAGCCACACAGGAAGGAAATAAATAAAGAAATTTCCCTTTCATTATGCTCTCTATATTTCAAGGCCCAGATTTGATGTGGACTTATGTCCTTGACTGGAGCCTCCAATGGGGGTAAAAAAAAATGTAAAGATGTACTTTTAAAGTACAAGGATAGCACATGACTGGACTGAGCAGTGATGAAACTGTGAATGTAAGCAGTATACAAAAGTTTGAAAGTTGCATGATCTTAATTAAAGAGAGTTTAAAAGATGGGGCCTAATGAGTGGTGAACTGCTTCCCTATAGTACTTAAAGGTACTGTATTACATCTCAATGAAGTACTTACACAAACATGCATACCAAGAGACATTTAGATTCAAAGGTCCAAATATAATCAATAATGAGCTCCTAACAGTAACAGCAGCCATAGTTTTGCCACTGTTAACAATGGATAGGGGAGACATTACAACTTTTACGCACTTGAATCTACATATTTGACAGCATCACTAATGAATGGTTAACTGAAATACAAAGGATGTGATAAGCACAAAAAAACAACTAATCAAGTAAAAACACTGTTAAGAAAGCTTTTACTGAAAGACTTTGTTACTAATAGATTGATGAGTGGTAAATAAATGATAAATGTATAGAATCAAAGTTGAAAAAAGTTTGATTGTAAAGTTACATAAGGAGATGAGGCCTTACAAGTGTAAAATTTCCTCTGTGTATGCACAAACAGGATATGAAAAATAAGTAAGCACAAGCATACCTACACATTCATGTTGAGTACTGGATACAAACACCGAAAAGCAACCTTTGTAGGAATGCTTTAATACTGACAAAGTAGTGGATGAGTAGCATAAACATGATCACATAACAGTGCAGAGAACATCAAAAAAATTCAGACATATGCAGAATAATAAAAAGAAATTTGATGATACAGCCCTACAGAGAGAACAACTCCCTCCTTGAATGCACATTCAGGTTATCACAAATATCTGATCATAAGCATGCAGATGTTCATGTTCTTTGCATAAAATACAAACATAATAAATAAAAGCTTGCATTAAAAGATTACCTTTATTACATACTGGCCCTTATCATACAAAGGCATAAAGTAGTAACCATTGTTAGGTGCACATTCCGTTTCATATTTCAGGTTTCCCTGTTTTGTGTACCTGAAACATTTAAAATTCAAAATTATTGCTGTCATAATAGAGCTAATTTGCATAAAATGTTGTAAGTAGTTTGTGAATAATTCTGAAAAAACAGACTTTGAGCAAATATTTCACTGAACTATATCAAATGAGGCAATAGTAGTATCAGGTATGATATTGGGTGGAGTAAAAGTCTGTAATGCATTAGTAAAAAAAATCAACAAATCCTAAGAAATCTAACCTCACCTACCTCCCTACCCCTGACTGAGCACCATGAAAATGGCTCCAGATGTGAAAAAACAAAAGGCAGTGAACAGCCATGAGGAGGAACAATCTAATATCACTTGCTAAAGAAAATGAAAATAACATGAAAAATGTGAAGAAATAAGTGACGGTCAAGTTCCACTTTCTGAGGTGCAACAAAAATAATTTGCAGATAAATCAAAGGACAAATATAATGCTGGTATATTTGCACTACTATTTCAGCTACCATTTAAGGTTTTAAAAGATTCTGTTAATAGTTTAAGTTAACCCTAAGTTTCTCTGATATACATAACATCACAATTACTGCCTTATCTAAAATCGATCAAGAGAATGTAATGCTCCATTATTGTCAATGTATTTTCTAATCACTAGACAAGCACTAGAGAATCTGCAAAGCTAACTGCAATGTAAAACTAAGCTGGTAAACCACCAATGAAACTTTACCCGTGCGACTTCGAGTAATTTTAGAAGGATCACATAAAAAGGGAGGCCTGTTGACAGAATGCCCCACACCTGCTTACAAAAAATTACTTCAAATATAACTAAATTGATATAAATCTCAGTAACTGCAAGAGATAAGGAGTCGCTCCAATGGTTCCATTAATTTCTGGCATTATTTTGCCTAGAGAGCTTTTACCTCTAACATTTTCCATACTTCAATCTATAACCCTCACCCTTATCATATCTGGTATCACATAATAAAATCTGATGTCATAAATCATGCTCCACTACTCTAACTCGATTTACTACACTACCATAGCAAAACAACTTCACTCAGTACCCAAAGCTACGGTCATTGTGTTGTTAAAGTACTATTTCATCTTTTCACTTTTCTCTCCTGGAGTTCCTCTAAATACCACTGGATTTTAAAACATGGTATCCCAGGTCATGCGCTGAGATAAGATGCTATAACCTGAAAGGTATGGCTATGTGATGAATTTTTGGTCAGAGTTTATGATAAAAGATAAATCCCAGATACTATAATAAGGCGAAATTGACCGTCAAAATAAGACTCGTTACAAGCTACAATTACTTACAGTTTAATTCCAACTTGTGCAAAGTTAATCTCCACGTCACTCTTAACATATCCTCCACATCCTAAGACATCATTTGACAAGGAAAGTCTAATGATAGCTGCTATTGATACTATAATATACAGGAGCGTTTTTTCCCTCATGTTTCCTTCCTTCCTTTCAGTTGTGGAGTTTGCAGTTTACTTGGTCTCTCTATAATCTATCACAGCACATGTCTTTTCTAGTATTAGTGGCGTCCTTGTTGACAGTAGACCTAGTCAGCTGAGCAGCCGGTCGCTCACGTATCTCGGTCAGCTGGCTTAGTTGTTTGCCAGCTAATGCGTTTGCCGATATTAGTAGGCGCTAGCAGAATGGCCCTCTATGCTACGTTCTGATTCGATATATAACAAGCTGTCAGAAGAGATACCATTATTGCAATGAGCATTTTTTACTTTTTAGTAAGACAATTACCCCAGTAGGTTTTTCTTCTGAGTAACCAAAACCAAAAATCCATTTTTACACAAAGAAGCTAAGCCCTTTGAAGCCATTTTTGGTATGAAAATATGAATTGTGATATCAATAGTGAACTTTCTATTATTTTTTTTTTTTTTGCTTTGTCGCTGTCTCCCGCGTTTGCGAGGTAGCGCAAGGAAACAGACGAAAGAAATGGCCCAACCCACCCCCATACACATGTATATACATACGTCCTCACACGCAAATACACATACCTACACAGCCTTCCATGGTTTACCCCAAACGCTTCACATGCCTTGATTCAATCCACCGACAGCACGTCAACCCCGGTATACCACATCGCTCCAATTCACTCTATTCCTTGCCCTCCTTTCACCCTCCTGCATGTTCAGGCCCCGATCACACAAAATCTTTTTCACACCATCTTTCCACCTCCAATTTGGTCTCCCTCTTCTCCTCGTTCCCTCCACCTCCGACACATATATTCTCTTGGTCAATCTTTCCTCACTCATTCTCTCCATGTGCCCAAACCATTTCAAAACACCCTCTTCTGCTCTCTCAACCACGCTCTTTTTATTTCCACACATCTCTCTTACCCTTACGTTACTTACTCGATCAAACCACCTCACACCACACATTGTCCTCAAACATCTCATTTCCAGCACATCTAACCTCCTGCGCACAACTCTATCCATAGCCCACGCCTCGCAACCATACAACATTGTTGGAACCACTATTCCTTCAAACATACCCATTTTTGCTTTCCGAGATAATGTTCTCGACTTCCACACATTCTTCAAGGCTCCCAGAATTTTCGCCCCCTCCCCCACCCTATGATCCACTTCCGCTTCCATGGTTCCATCCGCTGTCAGATCCACTCCCAGATATCTAAAACACTTCACTTCCTCCAGTTTTTCTCCATTCAAACTCACCTCCCAATTGACTTGACCCTCAACCCTACTGTACCTAATAACCTTGCTCTTATTCACATTTACTCTTAACTTTCTTCTTTCACACACTTTACCAAACTCAGTCACCAGCTTCTGCAGTTTCTCACATGAATCAGCCACCAGCGCTGTATCATCAGCGAACAACAACTGACTCACTTCCCAAGCTCTCTCATCCCCAACAGACTTCATACTTGCCCCTCTTTCCAAAACTCTTGCATTCACCTCCCTAACCACCCCATCCATAAACAAATTAAACAACCATGGAGACATCACACACCCCTGCCGCAAACCTACATTCACTGAGAACCAATCACTTTCCTCTCTTCCTACACGTACACATGCCTTACATCCTCGATAAAAACTTTTCACTGCTTCTAACAACTTGCCTCCCACACCATATATTCTTAATACCTTCCACAGAGCATCTCTATCAACTCTATCATATGCCTTCTCCAGATCCATAAATGCTACATACAAATCCATTTGCTTTTCTAAGTATTTCTCACATACATTCTTCAAAGCAAACACCTGATCCACACATCCTCTACCACTTCTGAAACCACACTGCTCTTCCCCAATCTGATGCTCTGTACATGCCTTCACCCTCTCAATCAATACCCTCCCATATAATTTACCAGGAATACTCAACAAACTTATACCTCTGTAATTTGAGCACTCACTCTTATCCCCTTTGCCTTTGTACAATGGCACTATGCACGCATTCCGCCAATCCTCAGGCACCTCACCATGAGTCATACATACATTAAATAACCTTACCAACCAGTCAACAATACAGTCACCCCCTTTTTTAATAAATTCCACTGCAATACCATCCAAACCTGCTGCCTTGCCGGCTATCATCTTCCGCAAAGCTTTTACTACCTCTTCTCTGTTTACCAAATCATTTTCCCTAACCCTCTCACTTTGCACACCACCTCAACCAAAACACCCTATATCTGCCACTCTATCATCAAACATTCAACAAACCTTCAAAATACTCACTCCATCTCCCTCTCACATCACCACTACTTGTTATCACCTCCCCATTTGCGCCCTTCACTGAAGTTCCCATTTGCTCCCTTGTCTTACGCACTTTATTTACCTCCTTCAAGAACATCTTTTTATTCTCCCTAAAATTTAATGATACTCTCTCACCCCAACTCTCATTTGCCCTTTTTTTCACCTCTTGCACCTTTCTCTTGACCTGTCTCTTTCTTTTATACATCTCCCACTCAATTTCATTTTTTCCCTGCAAAAATCGTCCAAATGCCTCTCTCTTCTCTTTCACTAATACTCTTACTTCTTCATCCCACCACTCACTACCCTTTCTAATCAACCCACCTCCCACTCTTCTCATGCCACAAACATCTTTTGCGCAATCCATCACTGATTCCCTAAATACATCCCATTCCTACCCCACTCCCCTTACTTCCATTGTTCTCACCTTTTTCCATTCTGTACTCAGTCTCTCCTGGTACTTCCTCACACAAGTCTCCTTCCCAAGCTCACTTACTCTCACCACCCTCTTCACCCCAACATTCACTCTTCTTTTCTGAAAACCCATACAAATCTTCACCTTAGCCTCCACAAGATAATGATCAGACATCCCTCCAGTTGCACCTCTCAGCACATTAACATCCAAAAGTCTCTCTTTCGCGCGCCTGTCAATTAACACGTAATCCAATAACACTCTCTGGCCATCTCTCCTACTTACATAAGTATACTTATGTATATCTCGCTTTTTAAACCAGGTATTCCCAATCATCAATCCTTTTTCAGCACATAAATCTACAAGCTCTTCACCATTTCCATTTACAACACTGAACACCCCATGTATACCAATTATACCCTCAACTGCCACATTACTCACCTTTGCATTCAAATCACCCATCACTATAACCCAGTCTCGTGCATCAAAACCACTAACACACTCATTCAGCTGCTCCCAAAACACTTGCCTCTCATGATCTTTCTTCTCATGCCCAGGTGCATATGCACCAATAATCAACCATCTCTCTCCATCAACTTTCAGTTTTACCCATATTAATCGAGAATTTACTTTCTTACATTCTATCACACACTCCCACAACTCCTGTTTCAGGAGTATTGCTACTCCTTCCCTTGCTCTTGTCTTCTCACTAACCCCTGACTTTACTCCCAAGACATTCCCAAACCACTCTTCCCCTTTACCCTTGAGCTTCGTTTCACTCAGAGCCAAAACATCCAGGTTCCTTTCCTCAAACATACCACCTATCTCTCCTTTTTTCACATCTTGGTTACATCCACACACATTTAGGCACCCCAATCTGAGCCTTCGAGGAGGATGAGCACTCCCCACATGACTCCTTCTTGTTTCCCATTTTAGAAAGTTAAAAAAATACAACAAAAATACATAATACAAAAAAAAACTTTCTATTATGTTAGCATTATTCATTTCCACGCACATAAATGGGCCCTTATGAAAATTTGCCTCAGAAGTGAGAATTCTTTTAAATGATGCCCTGTCAAAGCCCAACCAAACAACACGCCGTTCCACTGCCCTTTTTGCATGGCCCCACTAGTCGCACTCCACGAGGATTACCTGTATGTTGTCCTCGGTGGGAGTTATAAGCTAACGTCACACTAGAATCTTGATATTTGTGCAGCATCATGTACACCACCCCTTGAAAAAGTCTCAGGTCACCATGTGACCTGGTCCATATCTCGTTTCTCCAATAGCAGCATCATGGGACCTCGGTAATAACCCCTTTTCCATTAACAGCATAAATGGGACCTCGGCAATGAATACCTCTCCATTAACAGCATCACGGGAGTCAGTTTTTGAATTTGGGAGAGTGTATCAAAGGAGAAAGTTGAGAGTAAATGTAAATTAAAGCAAAGTTATTAGGTTTAATGGTGGAAAAAAAAGTTTAGTTAAAGTATGGTTTTGAATGGAGAAAACTCGCGAGTAACTGACTTTTTATAAAGACCTAAGAGGGGACATGACCGCAAATGGTGTTTAGTTGGAGTGAGTTTGAATGGAGAAAACTTGGAGGAACGAAAACTTTTTAAGAGATCTGGGAATGGGCATGACAGCAAATGAAACACTTGGAGCTAAAGGGAACCATAGAGTGGGTGAGGGGGTGAAGTTCCTGGACACACTGAGAAAAGTGTGGAGAATTTATAATCTTTGTGGAAATTGATAGGTTCATTTGATGTGATAGTTGTCCTGATAATGTATGTATGCAAGGCATGGGCCATAGATGATAAAATACAGAGGAAGGTAAACGTGTTGGAAATAAAATATTTGAGGACAATATGTGATGTAAGGAAGGTTGATCAAATAAGATATGACAGGGTAAGAGTAAGTTGTAGTAAGAGGAGTATGTATGAAAGGGATGAAGAGAGTATGCTGAAATAGTTTGACCATATGGAGGAAATGAGTTTGGAGAGATTAAGAGGATATACACGAGAAGTGGAGGGAGAAAGGAAAAGGGGGAAGCCAAGAAGTGCAAGGATAGAGTAAAAGACCCTTGGTTATTATAGGAGGGAATATGAATAAAGCCATGAGGCATATAAGGGATAGAATGAACTGGAGTGAAGTATACATGGGGCAATGGGCTGAACCATGGTATGTGAAGCAGTCAATGGAAACTACAGAAGAGGTCTTTGGGGGCTGGTTGTGGATAAGGAGCTCTGGTTTTGGTGCTTTACACATAACATCTAGAGAGTGAATGAGGCCATTTCTTTGGCAGTCATAGGATGGGGTAGGGGACATAGGTTTTGGGAGGAATGAAGAATTGTGGAAAGAGAAAATGTTATCTTGGAAAGCAAAAATGGGCATGTTTGAAGGAAGAGTAGTTCCAACAATATTATATGGTTGTGAGGCATGGGCTGTGTGGAGAAGGGTGGATGTGTTGGATATGAAATGTTTAAGGACAGTACGTGGTGTGAGGTGGTTTGATCGAGTACATAATGAAAGGGTAAGAGATGTGTGGAAACAAAAAGTGTGTGGCTGAGGGAACGAAAGAGGGTGTGTTGAAATGGTTTGGACATATGGAGATATTGAGGAAAGGTTGACAAAGAAGATATATGTGTCAGAGGTGGAGGAAACAAGAAGTGGAAGACCAAATTGGAGGTGGAAGGATGGAGTGAAAAAGATCTTGAGCAATCAGGGCCTGAACGTGGAGGGTGAAAGGTGTGCAAGAAATAGAGTGCATTGGAATGCTGTGATATACTGGGGTCAATGTGCTGCCAATGGACTGAACCAGGGCATAGAAAACATCCGGGGTAAACCATGGAAAGTTCTGTGGGGCCTAGATGTGGATAGGGAGCTATGGTTTCAGTGCATTACACATGACAGATAGAGAATGAGTGCAAGTTGATGTGGCCTTTCTTTGTCTGTTTCCTTTCACTACCTCACCAATGCAGAGGGTGGCGATGCTATTTTCTGTGGGACAGGGTGGCACCGGGAATGTTTCCCGGTGCCACCTCTCTGACACAAGAAACAGCGATCATTTATAATGATGAGAATTATAATAATAATAATAATAATAATAATAATAATAATAATAATAATAATAATGACTCAGGACTATCTAGAACATAATTCTCTAAATAAAATGATATGCAATTCAACCTGGTACGAAATTACATTCTGTTTACCCCTTTGACTTACGATGCTCCACTCTCAGGTATATATGCCAAGCATAAATTGCAAGATGTACATTGTTTTTAGAAGTGGCATTGTTATTTTATGAGTCTCACAACATCACAAATTATTACATAACAATAGGGTGCACATCTCATACATTCTTGTACACTGAACAGAAAAAAATAATTTAGGCTTTAGCATCAGGTGACAATGCATTGGATGATACCAAATCATTAATGGCTGTACATTTCACCTTGAGGCACAGTTGGGAAATTAAAGAATTTTGTCTGTACATATAGCCACAACTTCAGGGAACAGAAAATAAAATACTGTGAATGGTATATTTGGGCTCTTTGGGTTCTAAATGTTTACCTTTGTTTCTCTCTCTACAAACGCCTCATTTTTCTCTTCATCCTTTTCTTTAATTTTCATATCTAGCAGCAACTTTTCTTCCTAAGGTAGATAACCTTAAAGCATTGCTATGTTTGGCTCCTGTCTTTCAGGAATTCCCTGCAGCAAAAGTCTCCATAAGTGGTGAACTCCAGTGCTGATTCTTAGCCTTTAATGGTTCACCCTTAACTCCACTGATAAAGAGCAACTATATCATAGGCTCGTAGGTAGTGGTGCATAAACTAATTTTTTTTTTTAAGTTTTCCTTTATTCTTTTAACATTTACTGGTTCTGCAATGTAATCTATAATAAGCAACTAAAGAAAGGAATAAAACAAAAAATATCTTGGCTTTTATTAGCAAAATTTTTTTTACAGCAGAAAGAAGTAATAAGGTTATTTTAATAACAAACAATAAAAGCTGCTGCAGTAACCACGGACATCAAGTGCACTCGGGGACTCTTCTCACAACTGCAACTAATTGCAAGATGCTTCATTAATGCACTTTGAGCACATTGACTGGTTAGAGGGTACAAGTATAATAAAATGTTGGTCACTCAATACTAGTTGATGAAAGGATTAAATTGAAACAACTTGCAAGTCACAGCTGTGAAATAAGCCATGCCTTGGAATGAAAATATTTATGCAATTATACAAGAATGAAATGAACCCACGAAGTTCATTCACTCTGTATTTACAATGGACAAGAGAGAAAATGCTTATTCTTGTACGACGATCCAAAAACTACAAGGAAAAACTAAAGATACTGTGATGAGGGTCAAGCTCCTTTAACTACTAATATGCAAACTCATCTGTAATATTATGTATAACTTCCTGAGCACTTTCTCTTGGATGATTGATATAAACTGGACAGCAACAAAAATGACTGCAGCAAAACAGAGACCCTATAAATAATGTTACTAAGTTTTATATGACCCCTTCTACCTGGTATACCCAGCTATTATAATCTAAACTTAAGAAAGGATATTGCAGATTTAAATTCTGTTGTACAAAAAACATACAGAAGGTCAAGGAAAGAATTGAAAAATGTCTTCTTTCTTTTTTCTTTTTTTGCAAATTTTGAGTATCTTTTCAGCTACATCAGAAAGCAGTATACAAAGACAGGAAGACAAAAGTCACACTAGGGTGAGCCAGCATGGCTATTCTGATGGGAACAATTGCAACTCAAGACTAGACGCCACAAAAAGTATTTAAAAATATCAGTGAAAATCCACAATAAAAAATGGACCCTTAAATTACATTTCAAGTAAACTGCATCTACCCCTTTCCCAACCCTTTCATGTTTAGATAGTCTAGCAATCCTCTTAATAACTGAAATTATTTTTTAAAAAGACTCGAACATTACAAGATTGCTAGTCACTTTAAATTAGTAATCTTTGGTACACAGTGCACTTACAATCAGTGCTTTTGTAAATTGTGTGAATTATTGACTTCATTCATACAAATTAAAAACATTGCAACATACATTAAACACACCAAAGGATTTGAGAAAAATAAATTTGCCCTTGCTCTAACCTGCCCAATACCAAGGATAAAAGAAAAAATAAATCCTGTCTTCCCCTTACCACCACTAAACATGCCACTGATCTGTCTTAAAAAAAATTTGGTAACAAAAAGGAATATGCAAGACAAACTGTAAACCATGTAGGATACTAATATCTATTGCAAAAACAGCCTGTACTGAAAACATTGCCAACATTTCATTATCAACATCCCTTTCTTTTTAGTAATATTGCTGAAAAAGACTTGATCCAGTTAGTAAATGCTTAGGGAAGAGAATAAATCTGTTAAAGCTTAAGAGTACTATAAAATCTTCTAGCAAAATGGTATTTATTAGTGGTGCAAGAAAATTTCTAATTTTTAAGATACAAATACATAAACCTTCAATTTTGAAATAATCTTAAATTTCTAATGGTTTTGAGGTAACATGTTCATCTCCCTCCCCCCCCAGCTTTGACATACTGGCAAGTGGTTAATATTGTAACTAGTACAATTTGAAGTTATGAACAAATAATATTTGATCATACAATATTCAAACCAGCTATTTCTTTTTTTCTCCTTAATTTAGTAACATTAAATTCTACATGTTTCTGTTTTTTAAAAAATGGCAGTAAAGGAAAGGGAGAAAATTATGAAGATTTAAAAGCATTACCCCTTCTCCATTCTTATGCATTTGCCATAAACCACACTATTACAATTTTACTTGTTTTTTTTATTAGATTAAAACCATTAACTTAATGGATGTGATCCTTCTGCTGTCACTTTAAGATACTGATCATAAATTCATAAAGTTTTCAGATGTGTTATTCTACTAGGTTTGAAATCTCTCTCACTAAAGACTAACTTGAATGATCTTTTATATACAATATTGAATATTATCATACAGTATTTTGCTACAGAAAAGAAACTGCATGATCTTGAAGATACTGAATACGTTTGTGTTTTACATATGTACAAAATGTTGCAATCTAAATTCTTGGAATGCAAGTTCAGTCCTGCAGCCAGATGGGGTTGGAAGAGTATTATCTGTCATGTACACATATAATCAAGGGATCTGTCATGTAAAAATCCCCAATGAGGCACATCCTTCCCACCTGGGAGCATACCATTCCATGAGAACTTGAATGGCTCAAAAGATGTTGGCTTTTTAGCCCTCCTTATTGGAGCTCACACTGTCAATGAACAATCCCACAAGACAATGTGACGTAATTTTTTGGTGACTGGCTATTCTGACCTCTTTTGAACAAGCATTTTCAGAGATGCTTCCCTTGAAGATCTCAGAGGAGGGCCATTGATGCATAAGTAAATGATGCTGGATTATAACGGGTGCTTTGATTACAACCTCACCGGCACAAGGCCAAGTGGCACCAGAGGATAAAAGTTAAGGTCATGCATTTGGTTTATGGTTATATTATTTTGGGAGGAGCTGAAAATTTGGGTGGCATAAGGGTTTGAATACATTACCAGGCCTAGAATACCAATCAGTTAATTATCACTGACCTCAATATGACAATATAAATGTTAAGTTCAAGAATTTACTTTTTGTTTTTAAAGAGTATGGTAACTCAGCTAGTACTTTGTCAAGTGAAGACAATATTGTACAATGGTATACTGTACAATCTCATTCATCTAACATTGTTTTTCATCAATCATCATAAATTTGTTACCTAAGATTAATGGTATATATGGTAATCTTACAACTGCTTTTATTTTGGGTTCCCAAAGTTCAAGAGGCCACAGACGTCTCTGCTATGTGCCGTGTTTTGCCCATGATAGATAACATGTCAATTCAAATGTCATATATACGTATTTAAAATACACTGTAAAAAATAATTGTTAAAAATTACATCCATTATGACAAAACAAAGGTGAACAGAGTTAAGCTACATTATCAATAAAAATAGCAATGCTAAAATTGTCTGAATGCTTCTTTCATAGTATAATTCAATAAAAAAAAACATAAAATACCAGAATCAAGTAAACTGAATTCTTTTCAACTGGACCATATTATTCCTCCATTATCTGAGTTTTGGTTGTGCATATACTGATAAGTCCACTCCACTGCCAGTTTTCTATTCATAAGTTAAAACATTAAGTGTGCAAAGTAAATACTTAAGCTTTGTTTTTGTTGTAAGGAAGCTGTTAACTTAAAATCACTTGACAGTTAAGGGTACATGTCAGTGACATGAGGCTGCATACACCCGATAACACGAATGGGTGCCGTCACCAGTAATAGATTTGCATATTCATCCACAAATGTGGTCATTTAATTTTTGTACTTCTACAACACAAAATTTCATGAATCAAATTACAAAAATAAAATATTACATGTGATAAACCATTTCTTAAACGAAAATCACTTACAAGCAAAATATCATAATTCTTATAATAATTTCTGCTGTTACAATGTCATGTACAAAACAACGTATTCAACAATAAAACGTCATTCATAGCAAAAAATTAAATGTAATATATATTTACACAGAGGTTAGCAACATCTGCACTTCTAATAGCCATATGTGAGAGGAGTTTGGAGATTTCACAATAGTTTATAGATGCAAAAAAATGCAAGAAGAAAGTATCTGGAATTTTCATAAACAATTTTAATTATAGCCTGAGTAAGAAAGAAAACTAAAGAGAAATGAGCAAATTTCAAAATGGCAAATATTTACACCTCAGGTCTAATTCTTCACATAAATTGCTCGGTTGTTACAGCTGCATTCAGTGAAATTCAGTGGCCTATTCAAGAGCTTAAAGTTTCTTTGAGCAATAAAAAACTTTTGCATATTCTTAGACTGCGATTTAATCCATTGTTATCATGCAACACTTATGTGACAGTGACAGATGATGTTTGAGCTTACTATTTTAAAACTTTTGAGGTAAACATAAAATACCTCTCCCATGCAACAAGAACAAACACATATAACTTCATCCTTTGGATTCTCATAAGAACACAGCAAGGTATCCTATTTTGTAATAATAATGCTATATTTGTGGTCTACAGCCAATTAAGTGCAAAATTCAGTTTTCATATTATTGTATTATTAAAACCCAGGGCCTCTTTTGTGAGTCTCCAGGAACTTTGTGATTGCACTTCTATTGGAAGTAAGGAAGTTATGGACTATTTTGGAATAAGATCCCTCAAAGAGACTATGCTCCCTTTCATCAAATGTTGATGACACAGAGTTGCTAAAGGTGACTTTTCACTCGAAGGCAAACAGCAAGTGGGAAGAGTCCAATAAAACCAATCATTTTGCATGATAGCACAATACTGTTATGTAATAGTCAGCAGCTCTTTTAAAAACCAAGAGTAAAGGTGATCTTAAAATAACACTCTGCAATTTACTTCAGTCAGTTACAATAAATGAGCATTTAGTCTTGATATACAATTCAATAAACCTGGTTTTGATGCATTATACAAGACAACTACTGATTAGATGTGTGTAAATGAGGCCACTGTTCATTAGTCCTTAACACTACCTTGCTCAAGCATGAAAGGCAGTTGGGTATGAAAAAAAATATATATTTTTCTATCAAGAAATTATTTTCCAGTTTTATACTGCTGTACATAGTGATGCAGAACAATGACTAATAAGTAAATATCATAAATTACAAAAATTAATTTTTTTTTACAAAATGCTACCTTATGAGGAAATTCTCTCACAAAAAAGTTAAATTTCTATTCCAAGCCTGATTCTTCATGATAATAATCTGTACAAATAATAATCTACATCAAATGGAAATATAAATTACTCAAGTAAATCTTACTTTCATACTGCATCACATTCTGACACCTTTTAACAAAAGTACAGTACTTATAAAATCATACCATCCACAAGTTTCCATCTATATTAATACCCCCACATATGCATCTGTTCTGAACAATTACCAATATTCAAAATTAGCCTTTTAGCCGAGTTTTGTTCCAACTTAGAAGAAACCATAACTTAATTAAAAATGGGTTTGCTTTTGCACTTATTCCAATATGAACAGCTCTGACCAGCATGTTTCCATACTAAAATAAATTGGTGAATCCGCCAAAGGTTTTGGAACAAAAGTAAACATGATTCTCTCATGAAATCTAACCAATCCTCAGTATGATACAATTTACTGCTGACAGTTAATTGTAGTTAATCACCAAGTCCTGGCATAACACATCAACTTTCATGCTTTGACATACAGCACCCATGAATAAAATACAACCTCTTGATGCTGAAGAGTATATTTCTTTCACTACTCTGGCTAAGAGAACAAGATACATCATTTGATCACATTAAACTTTATTTCAAGGAAATTTTGCTACACCTAGTCCTTTATCTTCATATAGATATTTCATTGTCGCAAAGAAGACACAAGAACTTCTAGTTATAGATGAACACATCAAACAATGAAGTTTAAGTGACCTGTATTCACATACAACTTTTATTTTTATCTGGTAAAATACTGCATACTCTACAAGCTTCAAGGTTTCCATTTGTAACAATACAATTAATTCAGACCATTCAAAAATGATTAAACCTCTGCTTCCCATACCACATATATGCCACAAGATGTATTCATATTATACTGCTCTACATCATACATTTTCAGTAATTCAAATATCTGACCTGAAGTACAATTTTTTATAATTCATTAAAAAATGAGATTCACCTGCCATCTTAAATGATGTAAAACTAACTCCCTGTTTTGTCCACCTAATATTAAGTAATTCAAATGCACATATCAAATTACAAGTATAGTCCTTTGAATATTGAGAGATTCACTTCCTCTTTTAAATCATATATAACTAATTAGTTCCCAGTCTTGTCTATCTTTAAAACACATTTGTAATGTATATTTAATCATTTCCCAACACCTGACCTACCAGCTAGAGAAAAAAGTACCTTTATGTTGAATAAGCAAAGACTACTCAAGATACATTTGCATAACTCAATCTACTCCTCAACAGACAAGAGCATTAAAACCTGACAATCTTTATCAAAATTTACCAAGTGGTAATTAATGTTTTTGAAATAAGTAATGTGGCATATACAGTATACATAACAGCCATCTTTCATATTCATTTACAGAATACATTCACTAGGCCACTTAAAATTCTCAGATTGGCATCATCAACTGTTAACACCATTGAATTTTGAAAAAGTGAGCTCCACACTTATTACATTAACTAAGAAATTCAAAAAAATTGATAAACACTTGGGGATAGAGTCACATTCATATCGAGATTTCAGATTTAGTTTAGAGACTCTGGTGTATACCAAAGTTCAGTAATCAACTCAAAATAAAAACAATATTACCAACCAAAGTTGCTTAAGCCACTTCATGTTATCACCAATTCTGGATACTGACAATACTCACTTAAAGACTGGATCAAAATTTTTTGACAGCAAACAGTGTCTAGGAATGACAGTAGAACACTTTTCACAGGTTGATAATAATGGTACTTGAGTGGTCACTTATTAATGTCTCCTGAACACAGCTCTTACAATGGAGAATTATCACATGGCTGAGATTCAATGAGACAGTCTGCATACAATTTGGTCTGCTCTGCCTTATAATAAAGACTAAATAAATAATATATTCATATATGTATATATATGTATATATATATATATATTACATCATGATCTGAAGTCTTAATACTATTGTTCAATATGTACATCCATTTGCTCCTAAACCATAACAACAAAATATTTGAGCCATATGAAACAAAATCCACATCTATCAAGGCAGCATTTAAGATCTAAGAAAATAGAATATAAAATTTTGCCATGATAAAAACAATGCCCTGCAGCAAAACGCACAGGCATTCACGACTATTATTCATACACAAGACTGGATAATGCCTTTAATAAGACTAAGCATATCCAAAAATGAAAAAAAAAAAAAAGAGCATGGTCAACAAAAGAAAAGACATTATTTACAAGCATGTTAACCAATCTTATACCCCCTCACCAAACAATCAGTGGCTGTGTTCACAGTGCACATTAACCATCACAGATTCTGAGCCATACCAACATTTTACTTTATTATATAATTACTATATGTGTACTTTGAAACTGAGAAGCCATTTGCTTACACACAGCTTTATACAAGAACCTTTATTCTTTTACCCCTCAACAAATTATATATCAACATTTGGGGCATCACATTTTACAAATAATTGATAACATATCATGTATTTTTTGTAAATAGCATACCAAATGTACTATTTTCTGAAAGCATACTACTACTGAAATGGATGGTTATCAAAACTACAAGTTAACATTCTAATACTGCATTTTATCATGAGGAAACTTATCATTCCACTGCTAAAATTGTTTCAGTAAATATTAGATACCTATGGAATTTAATTTTCTTGAGTAACTCTGCTTTGTATGAGACAGTACACATGATGTAAGAGGAAAAGGAAATGAGGAATCCTATTTGATTTAGATATTTTTCCTATACCATTATCATTTGACCTCTCCTAACTGATTCCAAAGCATCATTATATACAAACCCATGATCCTCAAACAGGCTTGCATGAGATCAACTTCCTTCCAACTCTTTAACATTTGATAGAATTTATATATGCCAATCTCTTTCAATACAGAGTCAAGTGAAAACATATGTCTGTCACCAATGACTTGCCTGAACAAACTTACAATGGAAGTAAGAAATATTACTGTAAATCACAATAAATATATAAACGCACTAACATTTTCTAATCTATACCATTTATCCTCAGACATTACGAATCCCAATAATTAGCTAATCAACCCTGACTACCACTTGCTTATTGTAACAAGTGTGGTGAAAAGGAGTTCCACTCATTTAATTTAATACTATCAACAGCAATTAAAAAAAAATCACAGACATACCAGGTATCCCCTTAATACCAAGGCCTTTCAGTTCTCCAACAGTACATACCTGAGTTCTCAATGATGTGACATTTTACCAGATGGTTCTGTATCATTAATACTTGGGATCCATTAAACTTACCTGAATCATAACTTCTAAAGACTCAACATTTTACATGTCACTCATAAAAGAATGCTAAGAAAAAATCCACACTCATACTTTGTAGACATACATCAATTTTATCCAAAAAGGAATAAAAAATAAGGTAAAAGATCTTAATTATCCCAAGGTGATCAGAAACCAAAAATAAATTTAATGTCACTGACAGAGTTAGAAACCTTAGCACCTACTTGTATCAAGAATTCCTGCCACCTCTCCCAAGTTTAATACTACCCTTTTTGCTGGCATGCACAGGAGACAACAGTATATACCATTTCATCTAACATGACACACAATGCAAGTGTGTACCTCTCTTGCTGACACAATCCTTAAGCAACAACATGCACCCTTTCACTGACATGTCATGAAACAACAGTGTACTCGTATATCCTTTATACTTATACACATATGAAGAAACAGTGTGTGCACTTCATGAAAGGCATATACATGAACCAACAGTGTATAACCAGCTGTGTCCAGGGCACTACAGGACAGCTGTATATGTACTGGGATTCACCACCCTCTATTTCATCAATGTACATGTTCAAAAGTTTCATATAATTCAGCCAAGCAAATTTACTTACATATCAGTATCAATTCTATTTTTCTGACTCTAACTGGAATTAAGTCACATCTCAGTATGTTATTTTGGAAATCCCTCTTTTTATTTTCTATGAAAACGATGTTTCCAAAATAAGGAATATTTAATCTTAGCTTGATAGAAAACTAAACAATATATGATCTATGAAACAGTGAATACTGTACAACTAATGGAATGCTTTAATACATAATGTTTCCAATATCACTGATCATTATGAATGATCAACAAAGACCTGTCATCATGCTTTGCCACCTACAATCCATGTATATATAGTAAATTAAAATGTTAAGCTGAAAAACTCTTCAACAACCAATTGTTACAAAATTTTGGAACCTGGCCAGGCATTCTTTTCTTTTTTATTCGTGGTGTGCTAATGTGACACATAATCCCTATAATTGTATGGCAATGGACAATCTGATACGCTAAATGATTATTAGAATCCCACTCTTTCTTACAAACAGATTCATTACAACCTTCTTTTAAGATAATTCATAAACTGAAAATAAATCAAGATTTTCATTATGCCACTATGGCATCACTGGGACAGGCTTCCTCAATCTAGTTTGCCAAACACTAAGTTAGCATCAACACAGTATGCCATTTCCATAAAAAATAAATCTAAAAATTTTTCTGAAAGATTTTTCCATAAGTAAGTCATACAGGAAACTGGATGTTTGGCTAACAGTGGTTAATACCCAGATACAATACATCTGAAGTCAAGGAATTTATCTTGCTGGAGGGTGGCAAGGCAGGTGTTAAATGCATGTGTCAGGAGTATGGCTGGAATATGGTTGTTTTCCTCTAACAGCTTTATTTTTGTTTATGTCCCCCTTGGCTAGTGTAATGGGGTCGTTGCTACACTTGCGTGGATTTCCAAGAGTCACAAGTGTGCTGGCTATAGCTAAGCCACCTGAAATTAAAAAGATGGTAGAAGGTACAGGTATTGGTACATAATACGTGACAACTACAGCATAAATGTGTTCAAATTAGGCTGCTCTTCATTCTCTTCTGACACCATCTCATTCAGGCATGAGAAACAATTAGGTATAAGAAAAGAAATAACTAGAGTATGACTCTGATTCTTTGAAATTCAAGTCTTTTAAAGTGTCAAAAATTATTTTGGTAGCTTTCTGCTTCCAAGGCAACACCAAAATTTGCAAATTCAATCCATATGGACTTCATACCTTTTTCATTACCAGGTTAAATCATAAAATCCTATGTGAATATGTTTCCAAAATAACATAAGTATGATATTTCTGAGGTATAAGATGAAAGTCTGCCTGGTTGTACTCTTAGAATATATGACCAAAGGCAGAATTCAGGGCCTAGACAGATATAGTGTATGATAATACAATCATCAGTTGAAAGCCTATTCTGAGATATGTGGTAAAAAATGACTTGCAGACACATAAAAGAGACTTAATAAATGCGCTATGTTGGAAATACTGTACAGGTAAACTGCAGGGATATACCTCTTTTACTTGATGGGGACCTATCCAGATGTAGCATATACCATCTCCAGGTATCACCTGAGAAGTTATCGAAGTGTGCCTTAGAAGGACTTGACCCTCAGTTGCAAGTTCAGCATTTATCTTAAGGTGCTATAAAAGTTTAAATCCTATAGGAGGTGAACATCTAAACAGAAATACTGTTGGATTGGATACAATATGATAGCCTATTTGAATATACTTCAAAAGTGTAACATCTACTGGGATAAGCAGGAAATATATTTACGTGTACTTTATAAGAAAAGAGCCTCATGGTCAAGCTAAGGTCCAGCCTGGATATCTTTAAATGGAAACGTATAAACATCCCATGGTGTATACAGCTGAAATAGTTTAAACATAAAGACAGGAATGAGTGAGGAGAGGTTGACAAAGAGGATATGTCAGAAGCAGAGGGGTAAAGAAGAAAGACAACTGGAGATGATAGGATGGAGGGAATAAGATTTTGGATGTTTGGGGCCTGAACATGCAGAGGGGTGAAAGGCATTCATGGAACACGGTGAAGTGGTATGACATGGTACACAGGAGTCAAATTGTTGCCAATGGACTGAACCAAGGAATATGAAGCAGCCAGGAAAAACCAGAGAGGTTTGTGGGGCTTTGTTGTGGCTGGGATGCAATAGTTCTGGTGAATTACAGTGAAAGAATGGTTGTGAGCAAATGGGGCTTTTTCTTTGTATGTCCCTGGTACTAACTTGCTGACGGGAAACAATGAACGAGTACAAAAGACAGAAAGAGAAAAGTTTATACTTACAAACTATTTCGTGTGAAAAATCAGAAGCTACTAATAAGTACTGTAATATGACACCTGAGAACCTATTTTGTGCAAATAATCACAACCTACCATGATGTACGACAATAAATATGATCTCTAATCATAAGCTGGGCCTATCTTATATTGCTGAAAAACATAACTTTGGCATAAATGCTAGGAATCTTCCTGGCTCTGTTGTGTGTAAAAGGGTACAAGTTGAGGTATATTTACAAGAGTCTGCTGCCTCCCAAAGCAAGTCTGAGAAATCATATGCTATAAAAATGTATGAAATCTAAGAACAAGCTAACAGATTGAGTCTTTTATATGAATACAACACCTTTACCTATATGAGAGATCTAAGAGATTTAAGTATATTACATAACTAGATATCCTATATCTTGTGATTTTCCAGTAGTAAATGAAAAGCAACTTGAAAATTCTGTAGAATGATATGATCTCCAGACACAAGCTTGAGCCTATTTAAGTCTTTTATGGCAAGATGTGGCCTTACAATACATGAACAGCCGAATCCTAAGATCAAGCCGAGAACCTACTTGGGTAAAAGATGACTTCAAAGTACAAAATAGTCTTGCTATATCTGGTTGTTCTATATAAGTGTATGACCCTTTGTTACAAACTGAGAACCAACCTGGGTGTCCTGGAGGAGTATACGATTCTCCACCAGTGGGCAGCTGCACCAGGAGGGACAGGACGGCTGCACGGTTGCCACAACATGGCTCCAGGGCAATGGGACTAGGGTTAACCTGCCAATAATACATTTGCTTCAAAATAAGTAGTCTTAAGAGTCATCTCATCCTCACTTCATGATCGTCTGAATAAGTATAAATCTGCATCCTTTTCAAATGCACACAAGATTCAAACCCGGCATCATTTGCATGATGGCATTATGTATTCTATGAAATGTGCACATTCATATGCACTATATTTCTATATCTCTGACACACTATATTTCTATATCTCTGACACTTGTTCCAACTGGAACTCCTTTAAAGGGGTGGCCTTAGCAACAGAGTTCTTATTTTGTGTTCATATACCACCACGTGTGACAGTATATTCTGTGAAACTGCTGGCTACTGGTAATGTGAGGCTGATGAGATATGATCAGGCTAGATCTAATTGCTCAGGACGTGAGATGACAGGTTTTCGATTGCTACTAATTGAATAGTCACTTCCCTATAGGGAGGATCATAGATGAGTGGTTAGTGTCCCAGCAATCACATGAATGGTGCCAGGTTCAAATCCTTGCAGTTGGAGAGCATGAAGTATTCTATGAAAAGTGTGTGGTCATATGCACTATATTTGTGTATATATATGTAATAACATATCCCTGGGGATAGGGGAGAAAGAATACTTCCCACGTATTCCCTGCGTGTCGTAGAGGGCGACTAAAAGGGGAGGGAGCGGGTGGCTGGAAATCCTCCCCTCTCGTTTTTTTTTTTAATTTTCCAAAAGAAGGAACAGAGAAGGGGGCCAGGTGAGGATATTCCCTCTAAGGCCCAGTCCTCTGTTCTTAACGCTACCTCGCTAATGCGGGAAATGGAGAATAGTATGAAAGAAAAAGAAAGATATATAATAACAATTTTTTTTTTATCTATTATACATGATCACCATTTCCTGTGTCAGCGGGGTAGCGCCAGGAAACAGACGAAGAATGGCCCATCCACTCACATACACATATTTACATAAATGCCCAGATATGCAAATAACATACATATACACATACATATCAACATGTACACATATACACAAGTACATATTCATATTTGCTTGCTTCATCCATTCCTGGCAACATCCTACCCCAAAAGGAAACAGCATTGCTATCCCCTGCTTCAGCAAGGTAGCACCAGGAAAACTGACAAAAGAAACCATGATTGTTCACACTCTGTCTCTAGTTGTAGTGTGTAATGCACTGAAACCACAGCTCCCTATCCACATTCAGACCCCATAGACCTTTCAATGGTTTACCCAAGATGTTTCAATGACCCAGTTTAGTTCACTGACAGCAAATCCTCCCCAGTATACCACAATTCACTCAACTCCTTGCATGCCTCTTCACCCTCCTGTATGGTCAGGCCCTGATCACTCAAAATCCTTTTCATTCCATCCTTCCACCTCCAATTTGGTCTTTGTTAACCTTTTCTCACTCATTCTCTCCATATGTCCAAACTATTTCAACACACCCTCTTCTGCTCTCTCAACCACATTCTCTTTTATATCCACACGTCTCTCTTACTCTTTCGTTACTTACTCAATCAAACCACCTCACACCACATATCGTCCTCAACCATTTCATTTCCAACACATCCACCCTCCTCTGTACAACCCTATCTACAAACCATGCCTCACAAACATATAACATTGTTGGAACTACTATTCCTTCAAACATACATACATCATCGCTGGGGACAGGGAAGAAAGAATACTTTCCACATATTCCCTGTGTGTCATAGAAGCGACTAAAAGGGTTTGGAGTGGGGGCTGGAAATCCTCCCCTCCAGTTTCTACTTTTCCAAAAGAAGGGATAGAGAAGAGGGCCACATGAGGACTTTCCCTCTAAGGCTCAGTCCTCTGTTCTTGACACTACCTCGCTAATGTGGGAAATGGTGAATATGTATAAAAAAAAAAAAACTAACAAGCATGTCAGTATATGCATAGTAACAAAATAACCCTTAAAAGCAAGATAAGGGTACCTACTGCATGACCATTTAAGTGTTGCTGGAGTTATTGTGTTTGACAAAAAGAATGAACAAAAAACATACACATAGTACAATACCTTCTTTTTTATCTTCAGTGTGCTTAGGCTATCAAGTAAGTCTGATGACAGACTGTCTGGTGATGTAGCATTTGGGATGATCTTATTGGCACTACTATTGAAAGATTTTATATTAGCTTTGTTGGTAGCCTTTGTGACAGCATCAGAGTTAAGACAAGAAATGGCTGTGGTGGTAGCATTGGGCATGGCTCCATTTGTCACCATCACACAACAGTTATTGGTGAGAGTGGTTGTTGTGGTGGTGCCAGTTGTGGAAGTTGTGGTAGGAGAGGTGTCGCCATTTTCTAAAACTTCAGTATCAGCTCCCCTTGGATATAATTCCAGAAGAATAGGGCGGAATGGGCGAGAAGCCATAGCCTCCATCTCAACCAGTAAGCGCTGTGGTAATACAAAAAATACAATTAATCAAATCAGCTTTGAGGATACAAAATAATCCTTTACAATGCACAAAGTAAAAATCTGTTTCCATGGTAACAATTTGAGCACTGAAATTCTGAACAAAAATCATATAATCAACATTTACCTAAATAAAGTAGTTGGATAAAAAAGATGTACCTATGTATATCTCTGACACTCATTACCTCCAGGAACTCCCATCAATGGGGTGGCCATGGTATAAGTCTCCACTTATCTCTGTCCTTACATGCCTCCCTTGCATACACCATCCCATGCATTCTTCCACCATTTCTCTCCCTATAGTACTTTTCTACTCCATTTCCCCATGTCATGGGTGATCACCCTCTCACACCAACCCCTTTAACTGTACTCTCATATACTCTCCTTATAAACTCCCCATATACCTGCCATATCAAATCTTTCATACACCCCTACCACTCATTTCTTCCTTCATTCCATTTAATCATACAATATGCCCCTCTCAAGTAGCTCATTTTCATAGCCTGGATACTTGACCTGAATGACTCATTCCACACCCATATTTCAGCTGCATAGGTCAGGGATGGAAGGACTATGCCATCCCATAAGTCTTTCTTCACTTCCATACTTACACCTCAACCTTTCATTATTCTATTAAGGGACCCTGTACTGCTTTCTCCCTTACCTCTCTTTCTATATCACCAAAGTTATCCAAGAATGCTCCCTAAAACTTAAATTCTGTCACCTCTTCCAGTCTTCATCCCCCCATATCTAAAAAAAAGTTTAGTACACTTTCCTCTTTCGCTCTATAGGGCTTTGCATAGTCTATCTTTACACTCTGTTTTCTTTCAAACACTTTAATTTTACTTGCATTGACATTTAAATGACCATGCTTAAAAGACACTCACAACCTTCCGCAACTTCACTGTAGGACAATATGGCTTTTCCTTGTTTGTTCCTGACATTACCTTGCTAATGCAGTCCCAGCATATGTGAAATCATAAAGAACCTACTTAAATTATAAAAGCAACAATATAGTTTAATGTTATCTTACCTGCCTCCTGGTATAGATGTCATATTTTTGCTTTATTTTCCATAATATTGCTGCTAAAGTTAACAATATTAAAAAACACCTGAAAAAGTGAAAACACAAAGATTAGTAACAATATCATTTTCAAAACAATTACATTAACAAAATAATACATCAATATTTCTTTTCAAAGTAAATCTTTAATAGTCTTCAGTTTCATCTCAGGAGATTTGTTTTAACTGCACTTTAAAGTCGAATAAACCAATTAACTAACACCATCAACAATGACTGAGCCAATAACCCATCAAAAAAAGCAACTATCTAATTTTTTCCATGCATACACGAGTGGCATGAGTCAGGTGTTAATCTGACGAAGAACCTCTCATATCTTGTGATAAGTTCACAAAATCATAACCTGATAAAGAATGGTCTCCCTTCTATTTCCCCAAAACTCTCTTTTCAGCTCTCCTCTCTCAACTCATTGTTGAAAGTAGTTCTGGTTTTGGTATTCTGAATAGAACAGTGACTCTTAACCCCTTTCATATAAATCATAGTTCAAGCAACTTGTTCTATACTGAGGCCCTTTTTCACAGTGTCCCATCTCCACAGCTTTCCATTTGCTTGGCTTCAACTTCATCAGGCACATACCAGTCCAACTACAGAGATTCTTTACATCCCTTTGTAAGATGAAGCAATCCTCATTAGTTTTTACGTTTCACATTTCATCATTTGCATAAATACCCAACCCTTAATTGCAAATCATTTTTACAGATCAAGAAAAACAATCACCCCAAAACTGAGCCCAAGAGCATGCCACTGGTAACCCAACTCAATTCAAAAGGATTAAACTGATATGTGTCTTCTGCTGCATACCATTAAAATCATTTTTCATCCATTCAAGATATTTTCCTTTTAAGTCTGCTTGAAATTCCGACTTCTTAATGAACTGTCTACGTTGAGCAGTGTCAAATGCCTTCTGGTAGCATAAGAACATACAATCCATCCATATAATTCTGTTATCTATAACAACATCACTTTATCATAGATATTTAGATGTGCTATGCACAACATCTATTCTATAAACCCACACTGCCTCTTAATTAGGTAATTTTTCCTGTGTAAGTAACCACACATTTGCTTTTCAATTTTAGTATGCACATGTGCCAGTAGCAGTCTTGCCCCTAGCACTCCTGCCAGATGTAAACATTATGCTTGTCCTGGTTAGCACCATGTAGCTGAATGAGGGCCTTGACCGTAGTGCTTCCGGTACATGTACGTGATACACTTGTCCAAATTGCATTGTGCTGAATCTCTCTAATCAACTGTCAAAGAAGGTTGTCTCTTAACCCTTTTGGCTGATGGAACCTATACACAAGAGTGTAGGACTGTCTCATTACATAGGGTAAAAAAACAGTGTGTACTGCAACAAGGAATAAAGTACAGTGAATCAACAAAGCATACTCATATAGCGAGTATGTTGTGAAAAATGACTGGTGTATTCAACAGCAATCCCAAAGTCACTGCTCCGCACGTATAAAGCCCAAAAGGCTTCATCATCCATGAATGGATAAAATGAATATCACCAAACTACAAAGCCATAACACCTTAGGTTTACTGTAACCTCAGAATCATTTCACATGCAGGAATTTTTAAAAGTAGAATCTATTATGGTGTAAGCATGCTCAGAGTGAATGACTAACAATCACTAAAGTAGTATTATGTTATCACATACATGTATGTTCGAGTTGGTGAATATCTGCATCAAATTTACTTCAGTGAATCAGGTGATAAGATGGTGTAGAAGATATACAGCTGAGTGTATGAAAGCAAAAGAAGAAAAAGACTATTAAGGAGATAGACAAATACAGAGTATGAACTATTTTGGCATATAATTATTTCTGGTGAGGAAGCTACAGGAATGATTTCTGCCCATGTGAAATGGAACTATTATACTTAGTCACTGTCTCCCGCATCTGCGAGGTGGCCCAAGGAAACAGACGAAAGAATGGCCCAACCCACTCACATACACATGTATATACATAAACGCCCACACACGCACATACACATACCTATAAATTTCAACGTATACATACATATTGTTACAAACTCAATACTCATTCGGGCAAGGTCGCCAGTAACATATATGTGTCACAAATACTATACTGATCCTTGTCTTGCAAGGATGTTAGATTTGTTATGTTTCACAACAGGATAACACTATCATAAAGTTATGGGATTAAATTAAAGACCAGCATTAAATCAAATCTACTTATAATGAAAAGGAATTGAAGTGTACAAAAAAATAAGCACATAAATCAGGCATGAATCATTTACGTTAACACTGAACATGAGTTTAACATTAAACATGAGTTAACATTTGAACATGAGTTAACAGTGAACAGGAGTTAACACTGAACATGAGTTAACATTGAACATGAGTTAACATTGAACATGAGTTAACACTGAACATGAGTTAACATTCCAGATAAGATTTCAAACCAGGAGATCTCTTTCCTTTATGACAATTTGACCGATAACATTACACTAAGTTACAAGTTCAACTCTATGATACTCAACTATGACAGAGACAAATCAATGTAGGGTCAGTATCGCACTGCACTCGGATAACAGGCTTACAGCACAGCACTCGGGTAACGGGTTTACAGGCTTACAGCAGGGGGGACACCACTTACCTCGCTGGGCTAGAGAGAAAGAAATCAAATCTCAGCGGGTGTCATGGGTATTTATTACAAGTAAAGACGAGTGTCCACCCTGCTTTTATAACGCTACCCTTGATTGGCTATGGGACTAAGAACAATTCTGATTGGTTGGAGGGTCCTAAAGTCTCTGCATAGTCCACACTCCTTGGTCCTCTTGTTTATGTCAGCAGTGATGACATACAGTGGTGAAATATCCTGTAGCTAATTGACACCTTATTCTCTCGCCTCTGATAAGGGTCCGAGTGCTCAAGGACAATTCACCATCTGGCTTCAAAAACAAAATTATTAAGCCTAATGCTTGGTGGGAAGAGAAACTCCGAGCCAGCCACAGTGGAAGACATCACTCCTCGCCCTGATAAGGAATAGCAACAACACCATACACAACGACACACACACGTTATATACACGAACATGGGGGCAGACGCACACACAGGTTCGTAACAATATACATACACAGACATATACATATATACACATGTACATACTCATACTTTCTGCCTTCATCCAATACCATTGCCACCTTGCCACACATGAAATGGCACTCCCCTCCCCTGCATGTGCATGAGGTAGTGCTAGGAAAAGACAACAAAGGCCACATTCGTTCACACTCAGTATCTAGCTGTCATGTGTAATGCACTGAAACCACAGCTCCCTTTCTACATCTAGGCCCCACAAAATTTTCCATGGTTTACCCCAGACACTTCACATGCCCTGGTTCAATCCACTGACAGCACATCGACCCCGGTATACCACATCGTTCTAATTCACTCTATTCCTTGCACACCTTTCACCCTCCTGTATGTTCAGGCCCCGATCGCCCTAAATCTTTTTCACTCTATCCTTCCACCTCCAATTTGGTCTCCCACTTCTCCTCATTCCCTCCACCTCTGACACATATATCCTCTTTGTCAATCTTTCCTCACTCATTCTCTCTATCTGACCAAACCATTTCAACACACCTTCTTCTGCTCTCTCAACCACACTCTTTTTATTACCACATATCTCTCTTACCCTTTCATTACTTACTTGATCAAATCACCTCACACCACATATTGTCCTCAAACATTTCATTTCCAACACATTCACCCTCCTCCACCCAACCCTATCTATAGCCCATGCCTCGCAACCATAGAACACTGTTGGAACCACTACTCCTTCAAACATACCCATTTTGGCTCTCCCAGATAACGTTCTCGCCTTCCACACATTCTTCAACGCTCCCAGAACCTTCGCCCCCTCCCCCACCCTATGAAACTTCCGCTTCCATGATTCCATCCACTACTAAATCCACTCCCAGATATCTAAAACACTTCACTTCCTCCAGTTTCTGTCCATTTAAACTTACCTCCCAATTAACTTGTCCCTCAACACTACTGAAGCTAATAACCTTGCTCTTATTCATATTTACTCTCAGCTTTCTACTTTCACACACTTTACTAAACTCAGTCACCAACTTCTGCAGTTTCTCACCTGAATCAGCCACCAGCACTGTATCATCTGCGAAACAACAACTGACTCACTTCCCAAACCCTCTCATCCACAATAGACTTCATACTTGCCCCTCTCTCCAAAACTCTTGCATTCACCTCCCTAACAACCCCATCCATAAACAAATTAAACCACCATAGAGACATCATGCTCCCCTGCTGCAAACCGACATTCACTGGGAACCATTCACTTTCCTCTCTTTCTACTTGTAAACATGCCTGACATCATTGATAAAAACGTTTCACTGCTTCTAGCAACTTACGTCCCACACCATATACTCTTAATGCTTTCCATAGAGAATCTCTATCAACTCTTATCATATGCCTTCTCCAGATCCATAAATGCTACATACAAATCCATCTGTTTTTCTTACAAATTCATATGTTTTCCTAAGTATTTCTCACATACATTCTTCAAAGCAAACACCTGATCCACACATCCTCTACCACTTCTGAAACCACACTGCTCTTTGCCAGTCTGATGCTCTGATTGTGGAAGAGCAGTGTGGTGAATGGAAATGTGAAATGGAACTGTTTTGTGTAAAAGGGTGGATGTAGGAATGGATATATCTGTCTGACATAACAAATTAACTTAAATGTCATGTAAATGGACAGAGGTAGGAATGACGACATCCATCAGATATAACAAATCAACTTAAATGCCTGTCACAAACTAAAGCAGGCTTATAACAGTGTGCAAACCCATGCTCATTCTATCATAATGGCCTTAAGTTAAGAATACATGCAAGAGAAATGATATGCTATATAATAATAACTTTCACAAAGTTTTAAAATCATAAATTACAGCAATGCAAAGGAATACTCACAGTGAAAATATGGAAAAAAACTGAAGAAGGTCCAGTTTTGGATGCTGTGAGAAGGAAACAACAATCTCTATAGGAGGTGTGAAATTGTACACATAAACATGAAATGTTGTGTTATTATCTGCAGATCCAAATGCATACTCTGAAGCACTGAATCTCTGCTTAATTTCTGTACCAGTGTAGTTCCGAATTATCCAAGACTCATGACTCTTAGCTGAAAAGGAAAACAAAGAAATTAGTTTTCCAACAGAAAAATCTTCATCCCTACTCTAAAAAGGAGAGAAAAATTTCCTCACATTCAATCTGAAAATAGAGTATCTATGGTGAAATGGCAATACGCATTCTTTAGAAACCATACTTCTAATTTTGAATTTTGATATTTTCTGGGCTAGCGATATGCAGTACAATACTCTCTTATGATGCTGCACAGAGGCAGCAGGTCGCAGCTTCCACTCAGCCATGTGATCACAAGTGTAAACAACTGTTACTCTACAGTGTACTGTGCAGTAGCATTTTGATTTTGTGTTTTGTTTTTTTGTGTCCCATCATGTTTACAAAATGCCTTTCTCTCCTGCCTCTGATGAGTTCCCCTACAACCATTATTTTTTTTTTCAGTACAGTATTCAATAAATTACATGAGGTATTCAACACTTTATTATAAAATAGACTTCGTTTTACATGACTGTCTAATGTAAGCTAATGTAAGAGTTCTGAGAATGTTTACGGTAGGCTAGGCTAAGCTATGATGTTCATTATGTTAGATGTACTGTATCAAATGTATTAAATGCATTTTCAACTTACAATATTTTCAGCTTACAATGGGTTTATCAGAATATAACCCCATCATATGTCAAGGAGCATTTGTACAAGGCACAGATGCAGTATATGTCCACTGATTCTGCATCTCCATACTCCCTCAATGTAGCCAGCCACCTACACGGCACAAAAGGGCACCTTGATGCTTGCCCTAGCAACAATGCCTGTCTATGACACTCCTGTCTCTACCTTGAACTGGTTAATGCTTGACTGGAAAACATGCAGACCATGGCCACATGACAATTTCCCAATGCATGGATAAAATTTTGTGTTGTGAAAAATGACGAAAATCACAACTCAATGTTATGGCTGGCAAAATGGAACAAATTTTTCTAGGTGAGTATACTCAAAACAGTAATTGGAAAACCATGGTAGGCAAGGGACTGCTGCACGTGTAATGCACAAAGAGAGTTTGACACTCAAGGGGGCCCTATCTCTTGAACATTCTGTATTATGTAACTTCCTATATTCATGTATGATGTCTGCATTAAACATTAATATGGTTAATGTAAACAGCATACATAAATTCAATAAGCTGCATGATAGAAGAGAATGTTCAAGAGAAGGGGACCAACAAGCATAAAACTTCCTCCTCATACAGGACATACAGGTAGTTTAAAATACATTACAATTACACTGAATAGGGAAACAGTAAATACACATGGCATACAGAGGTTTAAAATGTTGTACGATAGTAAATGATCAAGTGATGGGGTCCCAAGAGTGTAAAACTTTCCCCCCCACACAGTATTTTATTTTTTTTTTTTTTTTTTTTTTTTTTTGCCGCTGTCTCCCGCATTTGCGAGGTAGCGCAAGGAAACAGACGAAAGAAATGGCCCAACCCACCCCCATACACATGTATATACATACGTCCACACACGCAAATATACATACCTACACAGCTTTCCATGGTTTACCCCAGACGCTTCACATGCCCTGATTCAATCCACCGACAGCACGTCAACCCCGGTATACCACATCGCTCCAATTCACTCTATTCCTTGCCCTCCTTTCACCCTCCTGCATGTTCAGGCCCCAATCTCACAAAATCTTCTTCACTCCATCTTTCCACCTCCAATTTGGTCTCCCTCTTCTCCTCGTTCCCTCCACCTCCGACACATATATCCTCTTGGTCAATCTTTCCTCACTCATTCTCTCCATGTGCCCAAACCATTTCAAAACACCCTCTTCTGCTCTCTCAACCACGCTCTTTTTATTTCCACACATCTCTCTTACCCTTACGTTACTTACTCGATCAAACCACCTCACACCACACATTGTCCTCAAACATCTCATTTCCAGCACATCCATCCTCCTGCGCACCACTCTATCCATAGCCCACACCTCGCAACCATACAACATTGTTGGAACCACTATTCCTTCAAACATACCCATTTTTGCTTTCCGAGATAATGTTCTCGACTTCCACACATTCTTCAAGGCTCCCAGAATTTTCGCCCCCTCCCCCACCCTATGATCCACTTCCGCTTCCATGGTTCCATCTGCTGCCAGATCCACTCCCAGATATCTAAAACACTTCACTTCCTCCAGTTTTTCTCCATTCAAACTCACCTCCCAATTGACTTGACCCTCAACCCTACTGTACCTAATAACCTTGCTCTTATTCACATTTACTCTTAACTTTCTTCTTTCACACACTTTACCAAACTCAGTCACCAGCTTCTGCAGTTTCTCACATGAATCAGCCACCAGCGCTGTATCATCAGCGAACAACAACTGACTCACTTCCCAAGCTCTCTCATCCCCAACAGACTTCATACTTGCCCCTCTTTCCAAAACTCTTGCATTCACCTCCCTAACAACCCCATCCATAAACAAATTAAACAACCATGGAGACATCACACACCCCTGCCGCAAACCTACATTCACTGAGAACCAATCACTTTCCTCTCTTCCTACACGTACACAAGCCTTACATCCTTGATAAAAACTTTTCACTGCTTCTAACAACTTGCCTCCCACACCATATATTCTTAATACCTTCCACAGAGCATCTCTATCAACTCTATCATATGCCTTCTCCAGATCCATAAATGCTACATATAAATCCATATGCTTTTCTAAGTATTTCTCACATACATTCTTCAAAGCAAACACCTGATCCACACATCCTCTACCACTTCTGAAACCACACTGCTCTTCCCCATTCTGATGCTCTGTACATGCCTTCACCCTCTCAATCAATACCCTCCCATATAATTTACCAGGAATACTCAACAAACTTATACCTCTGTAATTTGAGCACTCACTCTTATCCCCTTTGCCTTTGTACAATGGCACTATGCACGCATTCCGCCAATCCTCAGGCACCTCACCATGAGTCATACATACATTAAATAACCTTACCAACCAGTCAACAATACAGTCACCCCCTTTTTTAATAAATTCCACTGCAATACCATCCAAACCTGCTGCCTTGCCGGCTTTCATCTTCCGCAAAGCTTTTACTACCTCTTCTCTGTTTACCAAATCATTTTCCCTAACCCTCTCACTTTGCACACCACCTCGACCAAAACACCCTATATCTGCCACTCTATCATCAAACACATTCAACAAACCTTCAAAATACTCACTCCATCTCCTTCTCACATCATGACTACTTGTTATCACCTCCCCATTTGCGCCCTTCACTGAAGTTCCCATTTGCTCCCTTGTCTTACGCACTTTATTTACCTCCTTCAAGAACATCTTTTTATTCTCCCTAAAATTTAATGATACTCTCTCACCCCAACTCTCATTTGCCCTTTTTTTCACCTCTTGCACCTTTCTCTTGACCTCCTGTCTCTTTCTTTTATACATCTCCCACTCAATTGCATTTTTTCCCTGCAAAAATCGTCCAAATGCCTCTCTCTTCTCTTTCACTAATACTCTTACTTCTTCATCCCACCACTCACTACCCTTTCTAATCAACCCATCTCCCACTCTTCTCATGCCACAAGCATCTTTTGCGCAATCCACAATTACACAACAAATATCTTTTACTTTCCTTATAACTGTCTTCTGGTAAGATCTTATATATCTATTCTATGTCTATAGAGATAAATACCTGAAGAGAAGACAACAGACCGATTAGAAAAGGAGAAAACTATCTTACTGACAGGAGTCTGGGAATAACAATGGTTTACAACATTTCATTAATAAAACATGGTAAACTTGGAGAACACAGAAACATCAAAGGATTGACCATATCACAAGCAGCATTACTAACTTGTTTTTGCTGATATCTTGATTTTTGTCGCTTTGGAACAATATATGTCAAAGTCAGTGTCCACATCACTTTTGGTAGGTACATTGAAGAAGTTGATCTGCCGTATGTGACGATCCTCGTGCTTGGAAAGGTTGAAAGTGAACTGGTAGTCAATCTGAAGGTCATCTGCAGAATATGAAAAACATGAGAATATTAGCCAAAACAGGTATCACCAAGGCTGATGGCTCTTTCCTTCTGATCACTATACAATAAACATTCATATCATTACTATCATCATCCATCCCTAGGAACCCTTTTATGGAGCTCCTGCAGGTATAAGGCTGCACCCCACAACAAAACAAGGAAATGATATACTCCTTAGCGAAACTTTTCTCTTTTCCGTCTACTGATGATACAGCCTCTTTGAAGTAATGTCTCACTTGAGATGTAACAACCTGCAATTAAAGCATGATAACACCTACATGCTAGTTGGGATTGCAGATCAAACAGTATGATGATGATGATGATCATCATCATCATCATCATGTTTGGGTGTCTGCAAGGAGCGGACAGAAGACAAACAAGTAAGTGTAAAGTGTATTCAGTGTAAAAATTGCAATCTGGGAATGAGAGATCTTATGATATGCTGGAATGAGGGATCTTGTGATATGCTGAATCACCAGCATTCATAGTGCTAAAGAAGAAGGGGGTATCAAGAAAGCAGTCATAAAAAGGGTAACTCATATATGTCTGAAGAGTGTTGTTTAATATAGGTGTATGTTTGGTGGGGGCAGGGTTTAAGAGTTGGTTGGGAGAGTGGTAGCCTGGCAATTATCATGCCACTTCAATGTGTATAAGTTCTGACAATGTTGTATTTGTTGGAGAGAGGGGGTATCTGAGATTATAAGTTATCAAGGTGTAAAGCAGGGGTAAGGTTTTTTCATCTCTTGTTTGGGTTGGTCATGATTATAGAGTGGTACTGATGAGAGGGATCTTGTGCTGTTGCAAAGAATGTGAATGATCAACATATTAAAATGAGAAAGCATTAGAAGGATTTTTGTTTCAATGTGCTGTTGATGTATGCTTGCTGTTGCTGAGCAGCCGGTGATCATTCTGAGCGCCCTGTTATGGTTACTTGCAGCTTTGTCATATATGCATTTGAATGGCTGGATAACAGACAGGTGAGGCATAATCTAAAGAGAAGCAGATGAGCAGTTTGTTTAGTTACTAAAGGGTTCATTTTCCTGTCCAGTAAGTGTTTTGAGGGTGTTTAATTTTGTTTATGGCCTTCATGATGAAAAATGTAAAAGGGGAATGAACATTGTTTGAGTGTCTTGTGTGATGTCTAGTATAGTTGGAATCATGGCGAATGGAAGTGGTTGACCATTTAGTTTAAGGCTGTGGGAGGGTGCATTTTAGACTCATGTTTGTCTGGGGTTTAAGAAAGATACTGTAATTCTGTGAGGATGCTGACATTCTATTTTGAGAGCTATATTTCCAACTGCATTGTGTAGCACTGCATGTTTGCTGTTGTTTAAGGAATGTTATAGTACTGTGATATGATTATGAAGTTATCTGCATATAAGAAAACTTTAAGACTGTGGTTGACCTGAGGTGATGGCAAATCATGTCGAGAGAGACTCATGAAGGCTAGAGAAAACTGCTCCCTAGGAACACTTCTGAGCCTGAGAATTATGGATGTGAAACTTTCTTTTGCACCTTCATGAGGTAGTATATGGAAAAAATAACTATGCCTTCTAAGCAAACTATTTACTTAGCTTCTTATGTTCCATCAAAATGTGATAATACAGGAGGGAAGATTCTCCAGCTACTACCCCCACTCACCTGATTTCAACAAGATACAAGGTACCTTTCTTCTTCCTTTCAGTCTTGTTTGCCACTTCCCACACTAGGCAAGAAGTGACAGGAACAGATGAAAAAAAGGCCTCATTAGCTCATATCCATTCTCAAGGTATCACGTGTAATGCACTACAACCACAGCCCTCTATCCACAACCAGGCCCCACTGACCTTTCCATGGTCTCCTCCAGTTGCTTTATATGCTCTGGTTCAATCCACTGACAGTGCATCAGCCTTTATATACTACATCACTCTAATTTACTCTACCCTGTGCATGCCCTTCAGCCTCCACCCAAGGCACTTAAAATATTTTTCACTCCATCCTTCCATCTCCAATTTGGTCTCTCCCTTTCCTTGTCCCCTCCATTTCTAACATATATCCTCTTTGTCAATTTCTGTTTTCCAGCATTTTCTGTGGCTTGGCAATGGCCAGGTCCCAAGAATACTGGATTAAAGAGGTTCAACCTGTAATGTCAGAGGAGTCTTCCCACATCTGAATACAACGTACAGCAAGAGAGTCCAGCACAACGTTTAGGCTGATCATCTGCCTATCTATCTGTCTATCATCATACCTATCTATATCTCTGATGCCTGTACCCTCAAGGAACTCCCTCAAGGAGTGGCCACAGCAAAAGTCTCCATAATTGCTAAATATTCATACTTAAAGGGGTAAAAGGTTATCTGTATAACTATCATGAAGCCTCCAACCAGAGTTATCAATATAAAAACATAAGATTAACTTACAGAAACAAGATCCATGGAGAGGTTCACCCACGTAGTTGTTTTGTGTATCACAGCGTTCACAATGATCACCAGTTACCCCCTTGGTGTGGCAGTTACAGCGACCAGTTTCTCTATTACATGTGTCACCATGTTCATTGCACATACATGCTAAAATCAAAACAGAGACACAGAACAACCTTCATCAAAATATTATGTTTCTACATTATTCTATGATAGGGATAAAATATGTGTGCAAGATGTTATCATTATGCATAAATGATATTTCCATCATCTGGTACCAATAATGAAACACTTAAAAGACTGAGAATTTTAATGCATGAAAAACATTTTCAATCTGAGGTGGTGTTCTGCGAGCAATGAGATATCTTGGATATTTTAGGTGTTTGATCCCCTCTAACACCCCATCCAACAAATGGTATAGCATAAGCATTCTCCAACCATCAGTTATTACAAACCCATGGCAGAGGCAGCTCATTCATATGGGGCCAACCTTCAACCAATCACAGTTCACTGTAGTGAACCCATCTATTCTAGGGAAGTGACATACCTGCAAGCTGAGAATTTGGAGATTACATATATCACATAAAGTTTATTCATAAAAAACATCCAGTTGACACGTGATCCAAGAGAATCATAAGCTGCCAGGGAAGATCACTCCCTTGAAGTGATCTGGTCAGTGGCATCATTGCTGGAGCAGAGTCTGATTGGTTAAAGGTGGGCCCTAAATGGCCATGCAGCCACTACCATGGGTTCATGATTTGTGATGGGTGGGGAATGCTTGTGCTACCCCACTAGGTAGAGGTGATGTCAGAGGGAGCTAAGGCCAAAAATATCCAAGAGATATCTCACTGTTCACATGATAAATGGACAAAAGGGAAAAAAACTTACGTTTACAAAGTCCGCCATTTATGGGTCTTCCAAAAAACTTTTCAATGCAATGCTGACAGTGAGAACCACCAGTATTGTTGGCACAAGGCATAATGCACTGGCTACCATTTTCACACTTACTGTGCCCATTGCAGTTACACACTGAAAAAACAAGTCAGACAACATAATGCATGTAAAGGCATACCAAGTAAAAGTTCTTAAAATGCAAATAATTTGACATTCATAGCTGGAATTCACAATCATTAAGAAAACACACTGCTTTCAAAGATATTTCCCTAAATGAATAATGCAATCCAAAGCATGCTGTAATCAGTGATGAGCAGAGTCCAAAATAATTCAACAGATGAAATTCACATAATGGAAAATGTGAATTAAATGTTTAGCTGCCCATGTAATATTACAAGAAAACATCTCAAGCTAGAATATAAAAAATCATCTAATTCAGTACCAGTTTTAAAAGTACTGTAACTCACAATGTTTAGGGGAGTCATATGATTGCAATTCATTTCAGCCCAAGACCGAAATAAGAATTACTATTCCAAGTGGATTATAAAACATGCCTAAAATTGGCCCACTTTCATTCATGTCACTAACCTTGGCAGCATGCCACTGTGAGGTTAATTCTTATTAGCAGTGAATTTATATGCTCAGAGGCTCTTTATTAATTGTGGACATACTAATGTCTCTGCATTATGTACTCAGCGCTGTCACTAAATAAAGTTTGAATGCCCTGCATCTAAAAATTTCATGTAATCAACAGGAAAATGAATAAAGAAAATATGGAAGTAGATATCAATCTAAATGAAGATAGTACAATAAATCAAAGACTAGAAGTATGTTGGTTAAGATTTTGGAAAACTTATTTTTCTAAACCTAACAGTCTTTCGTACTTCAATGGGAAAAAATCAAGAACAAACAAACAGTGTCTCCTTTGCAAGCACACACTCTTTAGATGTCATGTACACTGCATCAAATCCAGAGCCCACTAATCACAGCCAAGCACAACAGATTACTCCATAATTTACCTTGGCCATTCATCCTAGTAGCACCATGTCACTTCCTATACACCACAACAGTTCAAAGCACTGTATTCCGTGCACATCTATTACCATCCTGCCTTTTCACACCCCAAAACCCTAAAGCCTCCTTTACTCCATCCTTCCATCTCCTTCTTGGTCTCCCCCACCACCTTGCTCACTCAAATTCAGACACATGTATTCTCTAGGTCAGTACTTCTTCAATCATCCTCTCCACAAGTGCAAACCACACTGGCTGGTCCTCCCAATCATACTATATTTACTATTAAACTTCTCTAAGACAATGTCATTTCTTATTCGATCAATATGCTGCATACCACATACCATCCTGAGGAATTTCCTTCCCAACAAATCAACCCTCATCTTTTCCTTTTCATTCAAGAGCTAAGACTCATATGCATATAACACTGGTGAGACTATTATACTATCCTCAACTCATCTTTGCCCTTACAGTCACAATTTTCCTTTCCCTTGCTCCCTCAAGTATCCAGTCTCCATGGTTTGTCAATTCCTAAGTAACTAAGCATTCCACTTCCTCCAGATCCTCTCCAATGAAGTGCAGCACAATCGAACCATCCTTACTGCACCACATGACCATACTTTTGTTCACATTACTTTTCAGCTTTCTCCTTTTACTACACAACCAAATTCCGTCATGAGCTTCTGCAGCTTCCTCTAAAGTCTGCTACAAGAGCATTGTCACCTGCAAACAACTTCAGACTCAACTCTGCCCCCCCTCCAAAACACACACACACACACACACACACAAGACCTAGTAGACTTACTACTTGCTCAAAAGCCCTTATATTTGTCTCCCTCGCCAAACCATCCATGAAAAGATCAAACGGCCATGGTGGCATCACACATCGTCAATCCATACACATCAGCCTTCCTCCATGCACCCTGCTTTAATCCCCTGGAAAACACTCCATACTGTGGTCTGCACCTTTGCTTAATATATGTAACACCTTCCATAATGCGCCTCTGTTAGCCCTATCATATGCATTCTCCAGATTCCTGAAGGAGATGGAATGAGTATTTTGAAGGTTTGTTGAATGTGTCTGATGACAGAGTGGCAGATATAGGGTGTTTTGGTCGAGGTGGTGTGCAAAGTGAGAGGGTTAGGGAAAATGATTTGGTAAACAGAGAAGAGGTAGTAAAAGCTTTGCGGAAGATGAAAGCCGGCAAGGCAGCAGGTTTGGATGGTATTGCAGTGGAATTTATTAAAAAAGGGGGTGACTGTATTGTTGACTGGTTGGTAAGGTTATTTAATGTATGTATGACTCATGGTGAGGTGCCTGAGGATTGGCGGAATGCGTGCATAGTGCCATTGTACAAAGGCAAAGGGGATAAGAGTGAGTGCTCAAATTACAGAGGTATAAGTTTGTTGAGTATTCCTGGTAAATTATATGGGAGGGTATTGATCGAGAGGGTGAAGGCATGTACAGAGCATCAGATTGGGGAAGAGCAGTGCGGTTTCAGAAGTGGTAGAGGATGTGTGGATCAGGTGTTTGCTTTGAAGAATGTATGTGAGAAATACTTAGAAAAGCAAATGGATTTGTATGTAGCATTTATGGATCTGGAGAAGGCATATGATAGAGTTGATAGAGATGCTCTGTGGAAGGTATTAAGAATATATGGTGTGGGAGGCAAGTTGTTAGAAGCAGTAAAAAGTTTTTATCGAGGATGTAAGGCATGTGTACGTGTAGGAAGAGAGGAAAGTGATTGGTTCTCAGTGAATGTAGGTTTGCGGCAGGGGTGTGTGATGTCTCCATGGTTGTTTAATTTGTTTATGGATGGGGTTGTAAGGGAGGTAAATGCAAGAGTCCTGGAAAGAGGGGCAAGTATGAAGTCTGTTGGGGATGAGAGAGCTTGGGAAGTGAGTCAGTTGTTGTTCGCTGATGATACAGCGCTGGTGGCTGATTCATGTGAGAAACTGCAGAAGCTGGTGACTGAGTTTGGTAAAGTGTGTGGAAGAAGAAAGTTGAGAGTAAATGTGAATAAGAGCAAGGTTATTAGGTACAGTAGGGGTGAGGGTCAAGTCAATTGGGAGGTGAGTTTGAATGGAGAAAAACTGGAGGAAGTGAAGTGTTTTAGATATCTGGGAGTGGATCTGTCAGCGGATGGAACCATGGAAGCGGAAGTGGATCATAGGGTGGGGGAGGGGGCGAAAATTTTGGGAGCCTTGAAAAATGTGTGGAAGTCGAGAACATTATCTCGGAAAGCGAAAATGGGTATGTTTGAGGGAATAGTGGTTCCAACAATGTTGTATGGTTGCGAGGCGTGGGCTATGGATAGAGATGTGCGCAGGAGGATGGATGTGCTGGAAATGAGATGTTTGAGGACAATGTGTGGTGTGAGGTGGTTTGATCGAGTAAGTAACGTAAGGGTAAGAGAGATGTGTGGAAATAAAAAGAGCGTGGTTGAGAGAGCAGAAGAGGGTGTTTTGAAATGGTTTGGGCACATGGAGAGAATGAGTGAGGAGAGATTGACCAAGAGGATATATGTGTCGGAGGTGGAGGGAACGAGGAGAAGAGGGAGACCAAATTGGAGGTGGAAAGATGGAGTGAAAAAGATTTTGTGTGATCGGGGCCTGAACATGCAGGAGGGTGAAAGGAGGGCAAGGAATAGAGTGAATTGGAGTCATGTGGTATACAGGGGTTGACGTGCTGTCAGTGGATTGAATCAAGGCATGTGAAGCGTCTGGGGTAAACCATGGAAAGCTGTGTAGGTATGTATATTTGCGTGTGTGGACGTGTGTATGTACATGTGTATGGGGGGGGGGGCCATTTCTTTCGTCTGTTTCCTTGCGCTACCTCGCAAACGCGGGAGACAGCGACAAAGTATAAAAAAAAAAAAAAAAAAAAAAAAAAAGATTCCTGAATGCTACACACAAGTCATTATAAGTTTTCTCACTCAGAAACATCTGGTCCACACATCTTCCACCTCTTCTAAAACAACATTATTCCTTTCCAATCAACTGCTCTGAGCAAAACACAACCCAATCAATCAACATTCTTTCAAACACCTTACTAAGTACCCTCCATAGACTTCACTCAGATATTCAAACATTCATTTTTGTCCCCTTTGCTTTTTTGTGTCAGTGTTACACAAGCACTTAAACAGTACCTCATCTTGGGCCACATGCGTGTCAAACATCATGACTAACCAGCTTTCCTCTTACATTCACTTTAATACAAACATGTACAAGGGCATTCTGAAAAACTAATTTAGTTTCAAAATATTTGCTATATCAAAAATACACTTACAAGGGCAATCTGTGAAGAACCAATTTGACTTGGGACATTTGTTCTTCTGTGTTACACCTGTGACTGGATTGATAGGGCCACGCTGTCCTCCCTCCATGCATGTTCCAATGCCTGTTCCACTCCCATCATCACACCAGCCACATGCCACATCTGCCTGACAATCTTTGCATGTCTGGTGAATGCTGCATCGACTTACACCTACAGAAATTTGGTTAAAAATTAGGATGCAAAAGGTATACATAATAATTAGATTTGTGAATGCTTTCCCAAACACATTATTCACTGCCTGAATGCCATACAGAATTGTAATTATCTATCTAATCATCATCTTCAACTCTTAAAGTCTGCCACATTTACATAAGTTGGATCAAGAGCATATCACCTCTCAGTTCATCATATATATTGTCACTATATATCCAGTTTGCTACTGTAAACAAAAGAATTTGGTATTTACATATATATGCTCCTTACATTTTCATTAAGAACCCCAAATTGATCTATCAGGTGAAACTAAAATAATTCACATCACCACTTCATACAATAAACCACCTACACAGCACACATTCCCCCATTATCATCATCTAAAATATCTTTAATCTTAAAAAATTTATCTTCTGCATCTACTTACCTCTTTCATAATCTCTCTATTCTCCTTGTAACTTCAACCACATTACCATAAAGCATTACTACCTTATCATCTGCCACATGATTAACATGAACAAAAGATCTTAAAAGGCTTCCATTTATGCCTTTCTAATTATTTCTTTTTCTTCAAACCACAAACTTCTCTCACAACTTCATTCTTTGCACTACAGTATATAATTTTGTTAATCCTAAATATTTTGTGCATATTATCTGCCTTTGCTCCAATACTCTTATTTCCCACCTATGAAATGAACCCTGTAAGCATCTGAAACAGCAGTGTACTTGTTCAGTGGGAGGGTCAAATCACCATTTCAACCCTAAAATAGGGTGTACCCATGAAAGATTCACCATTCTTTGACCAACATAGTACTTATAAGCCAGTTGAAGCTCATCCAGTGAGAATCAAAAACTTTAGTGGAGCCTGTCACGTCTATGATGTCATAGTGTAGTGGCATGTTAGTGACAAGATGGCATCCTAACTCATCACCTGGAGTCATCCATCAAAGACACATTTGGACAACCTAAGAAAACTTAAATACAAAATAGAATTCAGTGGGGTATTCATCAAATGAGATCAATCACAATAACAGAGGGAGAGAGAAAAAAACAGAGTACAGTAAAAAGACAAAACACTGGGGATGCCAAATGAGGCAAGAGGATGAAGCAGACCTGCCAGCACTGTACAGATGTGAAGAGTTTTAAGAGGTGGGAATGTTAAACTGAAATGAATCTATACAAACGTTGAAAGATTCGCAGTTGATGGTAAAGAGCCGGAAGTCTGGGAGTGCATGAGGGAAATTGCACCTGATATTGGTGTAATCATGAAAATGAAGCTTACAGAAGAGATAAGATCTCATATGTTTCTGCCTAAAAGGGTACATAATGCTAAGGAGAACATTATCTCAGAAAGCAAAAATGGGTATGTTTGAAGGAATAGTGGTTCCAACAATGTTGTATGGTTGCGAGGCATGGGCTATGGATAGAGTTGTGCGCACGAGGGTGGATGTGCTGGAAATGAGATGTTTGAGGACAATATGTGGTGTGAGGTGGTTTGATTGAGTAAGTAATGTAAGGGTAAGAGAGATGTGTGGATATAAAAAGAGTGTGGTAGACAGAGCAGAACAGGGTGTTTTGAAATGGTTTGGGCACATGGAGAGAATGAGTGAGGAAAGATTAACCAAGAGCATATATGTGTCGGAGGTGGAGGGAACAAGGAGAAGTGGGAGACCAAATTGGAGGTGGAAAGAGGGAGTGAAAAAGATTATGAGAGATCAGGGCTTGAACATGCAAGAGGGTGAAAGGCGGGCAGGGAATAGAGTGAATTGGATCGATGTGGTTTACCGGGGTCGATGTGCTGTCAATGGATTGAATCAGGGCATGTGAAGCGTCTGGGGTAAACCATGGAAAGTTCTGTGGGGCCTGGATGTGGAAAGGGAGCTGTGGTTTCGGGCATTATTACATGACAGCTAGAGACTGAGTGTGAATGAATGGGGCCTTTGTTGTCTTTTCCTAGCACTACCTCGCACACATGAGGGGGGAGGGGGATGTTATTCCATGTGTGGCGAGGTGGCGATGGAAATAAATAAAGGTAGACAGTATGAATCATGGACATGTGTATATATGTATATGTCTGTGTGTGTATATATATATGTGTACATTGAGATGTATAGGTATGTATATTTGCGTGTGTGGACGTGTATGTATATACATGTATATAGGGGTGGGTTGGGCCATTTCTTTCGTCTGTTTCCTTGCGCTACCTCACAAACGCGGGAGACAGCGACAAAGCAAAATAACAATAATAAAAAATGCTAAGGAGAAAAAGAGATGACAATGGAGGATAGGCTTAACACTCTTTATAACAGATAGCCATAAGTTTCAGGAAATAATGGGAGATGGCACATTCAGAAAATATACCATGGGAAGAATAACAGAAGGAAAGAGATGCATCATGGAGTTGATATTTCATAAACCTCCAAAGGATTGCAACAATCCAGAAAAAACACAAAATGATAACAACTGAAGGAGCAATCACAGTGGTATAGAAGCCAGCAAAACACTTCTCAGGGACGGTAAAGTATTGATTATAGATTTCATACACACAGAGATAGATGAGGAGGATTTTAAATTTTCATAATGACAGGGAGTTTGAGAGACAAATCTTTATAATGTATATGTACTGAAAAAGTTCCTTTACCATGATGTCAGCGAACACATTCTGATGAAGGAGACCAATATACAATCATTGCTTGATCTTATCCTCACATATACATGAAAAAAGTTCAAAATTTGATAAGAAAAAAAAAGGATGTTAAGAAGTACTTTTATAGTATAAGAGTGATGGATGAATGGAACTGAATGACTAAAGAAATGGTTCATGCAGACAGCATACATAAATTTATGTTGTACAATAGTAGAGACTGTTCAAGAGATGGGGCCCCAAGAGTGTAAAACTTCTTCCCTAGTCAATACAAACAGGTAATTACACACACACACACACACACACACACACACACACACACACACACATACCAAAACTGTGAAATACATATACATCAACCCCTATTCAATGCTTGAGAGACTGGCCTATACAAACGACTATGCAATGAAAAGGTTTAAAATAATCCCATCCACCACGGAGCATGTTATGGATCAATAATGCACTGGAGATGGTGTATTACAAACGATTACATCAAAATACTATTTTGAGGCTGTTTGTGATAGTGGAGGATATCAGAAACTCACAAAACTGTGTGGCACAAAAGCCTGCAAACTGTCAAAGTTAATACAGAAACAAAAATGATGAACTTAAAGCAAAACATTTATCAATTTTACTACTATATGTCTACAGTACCACTTTCAATCACTCTAACCAGTCAATCACTTCATATGTTAACAATCCTGCTGAAGAAAAAATACTTTGCCTCATTCAAGGTAAACCATTTGCCCACAAGTTTGTATCCATTACTATAATTGAAATAAAGCAAATTAAGTCTTAATTAGCTTGTTAAATCAAAATTATCAAAGCCTTTGATACTTCTGAGTACTTATACTAGTTTATTTCTTAACAATCTCTTTTCTAAGCTAAACAGATTCAAGTCTTTTAGTTGGATTTCACAAGATCTGTTTCTCAGTCCAGAAACCAACTTGGGTGCTTAGCAATGTACTCTCTCAACTCTGACTACATCTATCTTTCAAACAAGATACCCAAAACAGAACACAATATTCAAGATGGGGATGCACAAATGAACAGTAAAGATTAAGGATGACTTCCATAGTCTTAAATATAAAATCCCAACCTATGAGCCCAAGAATCTTGTTCCCTTTTCACTGTTTCTATGCACTGTTTACTTGGTTTTAGGTAACCACAGATTATCATGCTCAAGAAATTTCCCTGTTTACCTTTTGGTGTTCAAAGGAGTTTATAATGTAACATACCTTTTTGCTTTTACTGTCAATATGCAAAATTTTGCACTTATCAATATTCAAATTAATTTACCACCTATAAGCCCAGTCCATCAGTTTGTCTATGTATAACTTTGAAGTTGCAGACATTCAAGTTCATTTGCAGCTTTATTTTCCTCCTTAGTATCATCTGTGAATTCTGATATCTTGCAATGCAGCTCATTATCAGTATCATTAATATCTATAAAACAGAGAACCAGTCTCAAGACTGATCCTTGTGACACACTACTCGTTATGTCTAACCATTCTAGGGCTCAATCATTGATCAGAACTCTTTGTTAACAGTCAGTCAACAAATTTCTTGTCCACAAAAGTAAAATCCCACCAAGTGAGTCAAATTTTGCCAATAACCTTTGATGAGGAACTTAGTCAAATGCTTTCTGAAAATTTACATGATATGAACTACTTTACTTTGATCATATACATTGATTATGTTGCATTATAAAAGGTTTCAAATTGATAACATCCTTTAATGAAAGCAGTGCACTAAACACTGAAAGTTACTACTTATCTTAACAGATTACATTCAACCAGTTGCAGCTACACTAGGTAACTTAGAATATTAATATGATCACTGATGAAAGTATGTGAAAGAGAAAGCAGAATAATTATAACCATAGGAAGTAAGCCACAGGCACTTCTATACAGGAATTTTCTTACCTGGCTCAACACCCATACATCTTTTGGCTTCTGTAGTCCATTCTCTGCACTGTCCATATGGGAAACTGACCAAATATGAGTTGTTATTGACACAGCGCTGCTGATTGAAGCACCACATACATGAACCCTACAGACAACATTAACAAAGTTTTAGTAAAACAAATCAGTTTCTAATTCTTAGAAGGAAAAACAAAACGGACCATCAAATTTCACTTTACGCTAAGCATATATATCAATCCTAAGTTGCAAATGGAAGGGATAATGTATCAATATATGGTGGTAAAAACAAGAAATATTTTTGAGAACAAAAGCCATAGATATAACTACTCGAAGTAAAATCCTCCTATGGTAATCTGATTATAGACTGAAATGGATTTGTTCTACGTTATACTGGGAGTTGTGGGGCCAGGAGAGTGTATCTGTTGCTGTTTGCAGATGACAGCTCTGGTGGTAGACTTATGAGAAAACTTCAAACTGGGGTTCACTAATTCTTTTAACATGATCAATCACTTTCCATAAACCTTGCAAACTATGCCATGATAACTTATTCCTATATAATTCTTAAATTTCCTTTTAATCCCTGTCCTTAGTACAGTGGGGCAATATCCACCTTTGTCCAACTGTCAAGCACCAAACCAAACATTTTGAAAATCAAAACATTTTACTAGTAAGAGGCAACAACAAGCATTACATCCAATATATACTCTTCCATCTGAAGGATGCAATCTCAGGTGACAAATTATATATGCTGTTATATCTTTGTTCAAAAAGAATCCTCATGCCTAATCTGAAGTATGAAGATGGACAGTTATCAAAAGAATTGGAGAACATGAATCACCTTACTCCAAGCATGAAAAATGGGTAATGAAACACAAAAATGAAGAAAGACAGCATACATAGAGTAGGAATCCTCTTTCCTTTCAAATGAAGTACTCCTATTTCCTTAAGAGTAAGAAGCAACTGCTTCATATAGATATCAAGATAAAAATATATAACCAAGATGCAGGATTTTTTGCTACATTCTGAGCACTTCTAATAGTTTCCCTTTTTCTGAGCATACTGACAGTCAGTTACCACAACAAAGGAGAAAGTCTTGCATGCAGCACCTAATTATTCTAAGAGGAAGAAGAATGCATATGATACAAGTGGACAAGCAAACACCAAAATAATATAAAGTATTTCAAAGTCCTGTCTTGTTTCCTTACTCTTCATTCTGTTACCTATAAAATGTCCCTCAATAAAGTTTTTGAAATGTAATAATACATTCATTACTTTTGTTGCTGTGCAGTTGGAACACGATGATCTCTCAGCACATGTTGGCTCACACTTCCTAAGAGGATGCAGTGCATTCCGGATACCACTCGTTACTGGTGACTGATGATCAGGCTGGTCAACAGGGTGAGTGCTGGGAATATCTTCCGATGTAAGGCTGGGGCCTGCTTCTTCCACATCCCCAGTTGATGATGTTCTATTGGGTGCAGCAACACATAGGTGCTCCACCCAGTCACAATGGTGGTGATCTCGGCATAGTGGACAAGTGGTGAGAGATTTGCAACGCGACCGCAAACTGTCCTCACAACCTTCTCCACTGGCTACGCCCTAAGCAAACATAGTGAAATAAAAAAGTGTAAAATGTAAATTTGTCTGTATAAATGTCTCAGTTTAGCACAATATATTAATTCATGTCAATAACCCATTCACTGAACAAGGTGATTGCAATTAGTTCTTTAATACTTTGATTCCTTTACTTTTCCTTCTCTGAGACTTAAAGTAAGAATCTCAATAAAATTTACCAAAGCGATGGCAAGGTTAGATAGATACAGTTTATATGAATGCAATAATTCTGTATGAACACAAGAATAATCATAATCAACTGATAAACAGAGTTGGCTGCTTTTTTTTTTTTTGTGTGTGTGTGTGTAATGTTTTGGGCTAATGTGTGTCTAAATATAATGATACCATCCATACATGTTGCAATCTTTACAAATATTATGCAACAAACAACAGAGTAATCAAAACCATCCTTCATAAGGCCATCTATCTTATCAGTGACCAAGCAAATTTAGATAAAGTGTCATCCCACGAATTGTAAGGTAAATGGTAAACCAGACTCCTCAGAGACAAAGATGCAACTCCCAAGGCTCAGACAGAGGATAGAGGTGCCTTTCAGCCATGTCTTCCTAAAGAAGGAGTTCAAGCTAGAGAATTAACAACCCAGTACAGGTTTAGGGTACTCAAGGACAATGTGGAGGATGATCCTAAAGCTGTATCATCCTGGTTCAAAATCCATGAGAGGGTAGTTAAATCAGGATTACTGCCCAGATATGATGTAAACTAATACACTCAAAAGTAGGATGCTGGATACAAATATGAGAGTTAAATCTCTCTGAAGGGAAGAGAAAGAAACAGGGAAGTCTACCACGGCAGAGTTTTAAGCAAGAATAGTAAGCATACAGCAATTAGAGAGGGAAGGTGATTACATAAGAACACTCAGTACAGGAGAAAACTGATGCACAGAAACTGGGCAGAATTAGGTTAGGCAACACACCCTTGCCTGGCAGGGGTGAGAGTTTTAACACTAACCTTTATCACCCTTGCCTTTATACAACTGCACTGCACAAGCATTCCGCCAGTCCTCAGGCACCTCACCATGATCCAAACATACGCTGAAAATCCTAACTAACCAATCAATGGCACAGTCACCCTCTTTCTCAGGATATTCAACAGCAAAACCAACCACTTCATCAGCCTTGAATTATACTTTATCGCTGTTTCTCACGTCAGCAATGTAGAGCCAGGAAACAAGATGAATGGCCCATCCAATCATATACACATATGCATACACAGACGCCAATACACGCACATATACATATCAACATATACACGCATACAAAGACATATACATATATACACAGGTACATAATCATTCTTGCTTGCTTTCATCCATTCCTAGCACTACCCCAACCCAAAGGAAACAGCATCGCTACCCCCTACTTAAGCAAGGAAGTGCCAGGAAAATGGGCAAAAAAAAAGGCCACATTCATTCACACTCAGTCTCTAGCTGTCATGTGTAATGCACTAAAACCGCAGCTCCCTTTCCACATCCAGGCCCAACAGACCTTTCCATGGTTTACCCCTGACGTTTTACATGCCTTGGTTCAATCCATTGATAGCACAACGACCCCAGTATACTACATTGTTCCAATTCACTCTATTGCTTGCACGACTCTCAACCTCCTGTATGTTCAGGCCCCGATCGCTCAAAATCTTTTTCACTTCATCCTTCCACCTCCAATTTGGTCTTCTGCTTCTCGTTCCCTCCACTTCTGGCACATATATCCTCTTTGTTAATCTTGCCTCATTCATTCTCTCCATGTGACCAAACCACTCCAACACACACTCTACTGCTCTCTCAACCATGCTCTTTTTCTCACCACACCCTTTCATTACTTACTCAATCAAGCCACCTCACACCACACATTGTCCTCCAACATTTCACTTCTAATACATCCACCCTCCTCCGCACAACCCTATCAATAGCCCATGCCTCGCAACCATATAACATTGTTGGAACTACTATTCCTTCAAACATGCCCATTTTTGCTCTCCGAGATAACGTTCTCACCTTCCACACATTCTTCATCGCTCCCAGAACCTTCACCCCCTCCCCCACCCAATGACGCACTCCTGCTTCCAGAGTTACATCCGCTGCTAAATCCACTCCCAGATATCTAAAACACTTCACTTCCCCCAGTTTTTCTCCATTCAAACTTACCTCACAATTAACTTGTCCCTCAACCCTACTGAACCTAATAACCTTGCTCTTATTCACATTTACTCTCAGCTTTCTTCTTTCAAACACTTTACCAAACTCAGTCACCAACTTCTGCAATTTCTCACCCAAATCAGCCATTTCCTATATTAGCAAAGAACCACTATGAATTGACAAAAAAGTAGCTTTAATCACTCATATTTACCCTCTGTCATATCTAACCCAATCTATAAACAAGCCCCACAGACTTTTTTCCTGCTTTACCCTGACCACTGCACCTGCCTTGGTTCAGCCTGCTGACAGCTCAAAGTCCCTCATATACCACATCACTCTAATTCACTCTATCCCTTGCATACCTCACACCCTTCTGTATATTCAGGCACCTCCTCCTAGGTTCCCCCACCCCCTTTCGTTCCACTCACTTTTGACATGTATACCATCTTTGTCATCCTCTCTACATGTCCAAATAGTTTCATGCTCTGTGTATGCCACCACTCTCTCAACCACTCCTTTCTCAAACACGTTACCAGTTTTTCCAACAAACTTATACCTCTGCAATACAAACATTCTCTTTTGTCCTCCTTGCCTTTATACAAAGAAACTTTACTGCACAGGCATTTTGCCAATCCTCAGACACCTACCCTTGAGCCATACATTCATCCTAATTAACCAGCCAACAACAGTCACCCTCTCTCTTAAGAAATTCAACTGGAATCTCATTCACTCCATGGAGCGAGGGAGTGGGGGCAATACTATTGCAAAAATTTGTTGCTCAACATGCTAAGGTATATTTTTTGGAAAGGATCTTCATTTCACAGTGCAAATATTGAATGATACTGGTGAAATGCAGCTTTTGAGTCATCTGAGTGTTCTGTTTGGGATGAAGTTCCGTAGTTACTTTTTTGAAAGAACTGGTGACCAGGGAAGTATGGCCTAGGTGTGAGTGTATCAAATGAGCTGTTTGTAAAGGACAGTAAGGGATTCTTTTTCCTGTCCAAAGGTTTTGACAATGAAGGTTGAGAAAATATTTAGTTTGTCTGTGGACAGTGTTGATGTTCATTATGTGGGGGATATATGCCGTGTGCATCATATGCAATGCCTAGTCCAGCTGGTGTTTTGTTGAATGGGAACAGTTAGCCATTCAGGGTAAAACAAAGGTAAAGGTTGAATACATCTGTCTGTAGTCAAAATGATGATAGCGGATTCCTGTGAGGATGCAGCAATTCTGTTTAGTGCAAGCTAGCATTCTACTTGTGCACGTGCTGTAGTGCTGCATGCACTGCTCGTGTTATCTATAAAAGACATATGCACATGAAAAGACAAGGACTGGACACATAACCAAATTCATACACCCCTAAGTAATCATAAAGACAAAATCTTAGCTAATGGAGTCTAAAAATCCTTTCTACCCTAATACACTATTTTCATAACCACAAGAATACTGGTTTTGTGCATTTTGTTATTCACTTCATTCATTAATTTCTTTATGACAAATGCTTAAAAATACACCAACCAAAAAAATATGACTAATATTTTGAAAGGATTAACTCACTGTCTTCAAATAATTAAGGTCATGAATAAGGAAAACTATGGTTAAAAAGAAATATCTCCATTTCAGAAAGTAAGCTGGTGGAAAAAAAAAGAAAAAATGTTCCAACTAATTCTAAAGGGTCTAGATATCTAATCTACATTGCACTTATGATCAAATGAGCAATAAAATAATCTCATGAAAATACTCAATCATAAATTCAAAGTAAAAAGGTTTGAATGGCACAAAAACATAAAATCATATCAGATGTACAAAATAATAGTCATGCCAATGCAGTGCACAGGTATCAAGAGTAAGTTATAAGAATTCATTCTACATTCATACATTCATGGTTAAACTACAAGCTCACTACAGCTGACATGATTCTTTCTCAAACTTCTAATCTTATATACCTGCCTCTTTCACTTTAATTTAAAATCTAAAACCATCATCTCTCAATTTTCCATTTTACTTTTCTGTCTCTAATGTTCTCATATGTATTTCTCTATTCTTTCTGCAAATGCAAATCAAATAAATTATTCATCTCTATGCACCATGTTACTTTTTCTAGCATTTTCCCTAAACATAGTGACAAACCACAATAAAACCTAAAAGTATTGGAGAGCTATTAACAAAATATCTAATAAAGTATTCTCCTTATGACACTGGCTATGTAAATGAAATGGTAGTAACATGCCTGTAGGTTGTCACATGCCTGCACCAAGAAGGCTTTCAGCACCTTCATTAAGTATGAAAAAGAAGGAAAAGTAGGTGAACTGGAAAATACAGAATGCAGTACTGGAAATAACGAAGGGCAAACAGGGGGTATATCAACTGCTGTGTTTTTTCAGTTTGAATTAGTTAAGGCATCTCCTACCCATCTATTCAATACAGTAGAAAAATTCTTATATCATAACTATGTGCTACATAGTTACTCACGATAAATGAAACTGATAAACTAAAAACTGAAACTGAGGAAGGAAACTGTCATTACCATCATCACATGTAAAATTATGAAAAGGGATTTCCTCCAACACCTAACTCTTTCTCATGCACATGCACTCCTTTCTTCTAGTTGAGAAACATAGTAAGTACAAAAAGCTGAAGGCAGTTGCATGTGATAACAGAAACCTTGAAAGAGCAAACATAGCAGTTTAAACAAATAACTGATTTCATTATCTTAAAAAGAAACTATGCATTTTGAGACTATAAAATTTTCTGAAAAAGATCCATGAGCATTCAGATATGCCTCAAATGGAATAGATCAGACTTTGCTCTCCTTGGAGTTCCTACTCAGTCACAGAAATTTAAGATGTCAGCGCACTTTTCCTAAAAGAAGCCAAAACTCAACAACCTTAGTGAAACAACCAATTTAACTGCAATATATATCTGATACCTGACCTTAATGGAGCCAATTAAATCAAGAGATACAGTATATACTATATCTGATTTAATAAATAACAGTGCCACAGGGAGCCAGTTTCTTCAATCTGGGGTACAAATGAGTTACACCATTAGACACCCAAGTACAAAATCTTCTGTCCTATTTGACATCCAAGTACAAAATCTTCTGTCCTATTACTTTACTCCATTTTTCCATACTAACAATACTACAGGTACTTCTCAAACCAATAAAAGCAATCTTCTGGTATTCCTTGTAACTCTAGTTCCACTCTGAAAGACTCCAATATTCCCTCATCCCCTGTTACATCTCTTACTAATCTTATAACCCTCTGAAAAAGCATTTATTTCTTTGAACACAAACAAGATGTACAGTATGGACCACTCATGTATTGATGTCCCCTCATACTCCCCATTCTTCATCTGTTTCCTTGCACTACCTCGCTAATGCGGGAGACGGCGATTAAGTATAATGATATAATAATAATGTATGTGTTGATATGTATATGTATGTATATATGCATGTATGGGCGTTTAAATATATATTTACATCTATCTACTATACTTAATTGTTGTTCCTACATCAGCAAGTTAGCACAAAAAAACAGATAAAGAATGGCCCAACTCCCCACATACACATATATTTACATTAATGCACATACATGCACATATCCATACATATGCATTTCAATGTATACATCCATATACATACACAGACATATAAATACATACACATGTACAAATTCATACTTGCTGCCTTCATCCATGTCATGTGTAATGCACTGAAACCACAGCTCCCTATCAACATCCTGGCCCCACAGACCTTTCCATGGTTTACCCTAGACATTTCCATGTGCCCTGATTCAGTCAAATGACACCACGTTGACCCCAGTATTTCACATCGTTCCAATTCACTCTATGCCTTGCACGCCTCTCACCCTCCTGTATGTTCTGGCCCCGATCACTCAAAATCTTTTTCAATCCATCCTTCCACCTCCAATTTGGTCTTCCACTTCTCCTTGTTCCTCGACCTCTGACACATATATCCTCTTTGTCAATATTTCCTCACTCATTCTCTCCATATGTCCAAACCATTTCAACACACCCTCTTCTGCTCTCTCAACTAATCTTTTTATTTCCACATATCTCTTTTAACCCTTCATTACTTACTTGATCAAACCACCTCACACCATATACTGTCCTCAAACATTTCATTTCCAACACATCCACCCTCCTCCATACAACCCTATCTACAGCCCATGCCTCGAACCATATAATACTGTTGGAACTACTACTACTTCAAACATACCCATTTTTGCTCTCTAAGATAACGTTCCCTCCTTCCACACATTCTTCATCGCTCCCAGAACCTTCATCGCCACCCCATCACCGGGACTCACTTCCACTTCCATGGCTCCATATGCTACTAAGTCCACTCCCACATATCAAAAACACTTCACTTCCTCCAATTTTTCTCCATTCAAACTTACATCCCAATTAACTTGTTCCTCAACCCTACTGAACCTAATAACCTTGCTCTTACTTACATTTACTCTCAACCTTTCACAAACTTTTCCAAACTCAGTCATCAAATTCTGCAGTTTCTCACTCGAATCAGCCACCTGAGCTGTATCATCGGCGAACAACAACTGACTCACTTTTCAGGCCCTCTCATCCACAACAGACTGCATACTTGCCCCTCTTCCCAAAACTCTTGCATCTATCTCCCTAACCACCCCATCCGTAAACAAATCAAACAACCATGGTAACATCACACACCCCTGCCACAAACCGAAATTCACCGGGAATCAATCACTCTCCTCTCTTCCTACTCATACACATGCCTTACAACCTTGCTACAAACTTTTCACTGCTTCTAACAACTTACCTTCCACACTGTATACTCTTACGACTTTCCACAAAGCATCTCTATCAACCTTATCATATGCCTTCTCCAGATCCATAAATGCTACATACAAATCCATCTGTTCTTCTAAGTATTTCTCGCATACATTCTTCAAAGTAAACATCTGATCCACACATCCTCTACCACTTCTGAAACCACACTGCTCTTCCCCAGTCTGATGCTCTGTACGTGCCTTCAACCTCTCAATCAATACCCTCCCATATAATTTCCCAGGAATACTAAACAAACTTATGCCTCTGTAGTTTGAGCACCAGGCACTTCACCCTGATCCATACGTATATTGAATATCCTTACCAACCAAACAACAACACAGTCACCCGCTTTCATAATAAATTCTACTGCAGTATCATCCAAACCCGCTGCCTCGCCAGATTTCATCTTCTGCAAAGCTTTCACTACCTCTTCTCTCTTAACCAAACCATTCTCCCTGACCCTCTCACTTAGCTCACCGCTCCGACCAAAACATCCTACATCTGTCACTCTATCATCAAACACATTCAACAAACCTTCAAAATACTCATTCTATCTTCTCACTTCATCACTACCTGTTACTACTTCCCCACTTTTTCCACTTCACCGATGTTCCCATTTGTTCTCTTGTCTTACACACGTTATTTATCTCCTTCCAAAACATCCTTTTATTCTCACCAAAATTTAATGATACTCACTCATCCTAACTTTCATTGCCCTCTTTTTCAACCCATGCACCTTCCTCTAGACCTCCTGCTGCTTTTCTTTATACATCTCCCAATCATTTGCACTCCTTCCTTGTAAGTATCATCCAAAAGCCTCTCTTTTCTCTTTCACTAACAACTTTACATCTTCATCCCACCACTCACTACACTTTCTAATCAGCCCACCTCCCACCTTTCTCATGCCACATGCATCTTTTGCACATGCCATCACTGCTTCCCTAAATGCATCCCATCCCTCACCCACTCTCCTCACGTCATTTGCTTTCACCTTTTGCCATTCTACACTCAATCTCTCATGGTACTTCCTCACACAAGTCTCCTTTCCAAGCTCACTTACTCTCACCACTCCCTTCTCCCCAACATTCTCTCTTCGTTTTTGAAAACCTTTACAAATCTTAACCTTCTCCTCCAGACGATAGTGGTCAGACATCCCTCCAGCTGCTCCCCTCAGCACATTAACATCTAAAAGTCACTCTTTTACATACCTATCAATTAACACGTAATCTGATAATGCCCTTTCACCATCTCTCCTACTCACATACATATACTCACGTATATCTCTCTTTTTAAACCTTCCAGGTATTCCCAATCACCAGTCTTTTTCAGCATACAAATCCATAAGCCCTTCACTATTTCCATTCACAACACTGAATACCCCATGTACACCAATTATACCCTCAACTGCCACATTACTTACCTTCACATTTAAATCATCCCAACACTAATACCTGGTCTTGTGCACCAAAGCTGCTGACACACTCACTCAGTTGCTCCCAAAACACTTGCCTCTCATGATCTTTCTTCTCATGACCAGGTGCATAAGCACCAAAAATCACCCATCTCTCTCCACCACTTTCAGTTTTACCCATGCCAATCTAGAATTAACTTTATTACACTCTATCACACACTCCCACAACTCCCACTTCAGGAGTAATGCTAGTCCCTCCTTAGCTCTTGTCCTCTCACCAACCCCTGACTTTACTCCCAAGACTTTTCCAAACCCCTCTTCTCCTTTACCCTTGAGCTTCATTTCACTCAGAACTAGAACATTCAGGTTTCTTCCCTCAGACATACTACCTATCCCTCCTTTTTAGCCTGAGTCAGGTATCCATTTTATCAACTAACCCTAAGGGGTGGATGAACAGATGGGTTGACTGTGGATTGACTGCTACAACCAGGATTCAAATCTATGCACTCCACCCTGAGCGGCCCATGGTGCGTCATGGTCAGGAACGCTAACTGCTACACCACAGTTCATTTTCACAGCCAAAGACAGGTCAACCTTTTTCCCTATTAATACCCATGTTTCTCTGGCTTCCTTCTTGCCCCTACCTCTATCATACTGTCTTATGCCAATGACTCAACTCTGCATTCATGCACTTCTTCAAATTTACTATATCTCTTGCTTGTAGGAACATGTTGTGGAAAGGGAGAAAGAGCAAAGCACAAAAAAAAATTACCGAAGATAGTAGGGAGGGTATGGGGGGATTTTATTTCATGTGTAGTAGGGCGACAACAGAAATGGATGAAGGCAGCAAGTATGAATATATACATATGTATATATGTAGGTGTCTGTATGTATATGTTATGTATACGGTGAAATGTATATGTATGTATATGTGAATGTATGGGCATTTATGTGTATACATGTGCACGTTGTTGGGTTGGGCTATTCCTCATCTGTTTCCATGCACTACCTCGCTGATGTGGGAGTCAGCGATTAAGTATGATAAATGAAATATAGTTGAGGAGAAAAAGAAATTTTGGAAGGAAAAGCTGTATCTTCATAAAATAGTGACTAAAGCAGGGTAAAGTGTGTGAAATAAAAATTCAAAGCAGAAAAAAGGTGATGTACCTGATTTAAAGAAAATCAAGTAAGGATCCTGGAAGAAGAATAAATGTGAATTTAAAGGAAAATATCAAACAATCTTGGAAGATGGCACTGACAAAGATGTGAAATCTGTGTGAGGCATGACTGTGTAGAACAAATCCGTGAGACTTATTCTGATAAAGGATAAATTTTATTACAATGATACTTAGGATGCTTTTGCCTGCTGGGAATGACACAAAATGTACTTGGAACCCCACATGAGTTATCTCAGGATAACAATTTTGAGAACATAAATCCCCTGAGTTAAACCAGGATACTAATTATGTATTATCCAAAGTATACTTGGAAGGGAAGGAGTTAAACTATTTGTTCTGACACTACAATGAAGTTAAGACCAAATAACAACTTCAAGGATATTTTTCAGACATTTCAGTCAAACTCTATAACACAAAAACCAGAAATACTTTTTACAGAGCCATATGAACTCTGATGGTACTAAAAATTTTATTATAATGTCAGTTATGAGCATTGAAATACATAATAAAGAAATAAAAGAAAAAAGGACAGAACAGGTGCAGAGCCAAACCATTCAAAATAGATTTACAGGCACATGGTCAACTGCACAAATCCAAGACCAGCATAACAGTACTGTCAGACTATTAAGAGTTTAATGTCAAAAACTATTTTATCCTTTTGGAAGTAACAGCTAAAAAAGAAGACTCTAACACACTCAATAAAAAAACAAACTATCTATGAACTTATGACAATTGGGAGTCAAAAAGACATCCTCAGAAGGCACAATACCATACTGACAAATAACAATACATAAAAGGAAAAGCTTTTTGAAAAATAGCATATAAAATGACCATCATGAGAAAAAAGTGTTAATCATTACTGCAATCACTGATTGATGATTAAAACACAAGACTTGAAGTTACTTATATAGTGCAACACAGACTCTGCCTTCACCAGATCTTACATCCAAACCACATTGTTTTCACTGAACAACCATAAGCTGCTGTTGCTATCATATTGGCTGTATTTCTAGTGCTCACTACTTAACCTAAGTTCAATGTTCTCCAGGACATAAAGACTAAAGGCAATTCAGCTCCTAGTTTCACTCCTAAAAATTTCACTTCACTTCAGACAAAAACTGAGATTCTTTCTGTGTTTATCAGTAACAAATTATCCTCCAAAAAATATTTTTCAATCAATCAAATGACATCTGCTGTTTTGATCCAAATGTTCAAAACCCCAAAGGCAATAATGCGAACCTGATGGTTTGACCTTTTTAACTCTGTTTTGTTTAGTATATTTTCATCAAGGCTTATCATGAAAGTGATTTTTCAAAAATCAATCTACCTATCATGAAAAATTGATATACTTATTTTTTACTAAAGAAACTATCATAATACAAATACTGTGCTGGATCTCAGGAACTGTTAATGCTTATAAAACAAGCGATCCTGCACAGACATTAAAACAAGGTGTCATGAGGGATGCTAGATTCACCTTAGCTGAAGCAAAGATAGTGAACATTTTACTTTATAATGACAGTTCATATAATTTTACAAATTGATAAGATATGTCTTCTTGGTGTAATAAGTAAGATATAAAGCAAAACTATGATTCATTATGCTGCTAGGATTAATGATCCTCTTATAAAATAAGAATAAAACAGATTTTAGAAAGCAAGAATGTGTACAGACAGTGTGTTTATACAAAAAGAAAAATACCTATGTTGTCGTAACAGGTTATGGTAAAAATGGAACAAGATAAAAGTTAAAATAAATATACTTCAGAAAGCTCTGATTCTCTACTGAAATATAAGATAACTATGAGAATATCTGGCAGGAGTTTTATAATGGCAACAATGCTTAGCGTGGTGTTAGTGAATGGTTTGAAGTACTATTCTCGGAAGGTTAAAAGTGCATTATGTCACTAGTGATGTTTAATTTTTTCTTTGGAGCATTGCATGAGAAGAGAGTGAAACTGGATGACTGTTATGTAGAAATAAACCATGATGAAATAGAATGAATAAAATTGTAGGTCACTGTGTTGAACATGTAAAATCTCTGATAGATAGATAGTCACAAATATATCACAAATATAATCTTTAACAAATGATGGTCACAGCATAATATTATTTTGAATCAGTGAGCAAAAAGACTTAATGAGTTAAGTATTTAGGAGTGACAATCAGCAAGAATGACAACAGGAAAGCTCAAGCTTAAGAGTAGAATCAAAGAACGGTGAAAGACTTTATGTGTATATGAGCTCTGACGAACTGGAAGAATCTATATGTAAAAAGTGGAAGAAGCTTACAAAGTGGAATACCTGTCCCAATTTTGGCATATGACTGAGAGTCTAAGTCCTTAGTTTTCCAAAGTCCAGATACATAAAAAGAACAGCAGAGATAGGTAAACGGTATAAGGTACCTGGAACTAAGAAAACATACAGAGAAAAGAATGAACAGATGAGAAATATATGTGGAGCACAGCAAACATTAGCAAGATGTGTCGATGAATGCCTTTTATATATATATTGTATAGCCATATAAAATACAGGAAAAATGGTACAGCCATATAAGATGGATGCACAACAGATGGTGTGGCCATATAGTAAGCATGACAAATGATAGTTTGGTAAGGAAGAAATAAGGTGCTAAATATGATGTCTACATAGCAAACCCATATCATAAAAAAAATAGCCAGATAAAGTGAGTGAACTGCTTATGGTTACAGATACTTCAGATGATACTAGAGGAATGGTTTTTGACAATGAGCAATGGAATTCTTTCGAGTGAGAAGGCAAAAGTATGTTAATGGAAATAAACCATGCATGTAAAATAAAAAAAAAGATGAAGAACTTACATCAGTGTGGAAGCACATGTCCACTTTATCACAAAGGATATAGAGTGAGGATATGTATGAGTGAAATTTTTTTTTTTTTTTTTTTTTTTTTTTTTTTTTTTTATACTTTGTCGCTGTCTCCCGCGTTTGCGAGGTAGCGCAAGGAAACAGACGAAAGAAATGGCCCAACCCCCCCCCCCATACACATGTATATACATACGTCCACACACGCAAATATACATACCTACACAGCCTTCCATGGTTTTCCCCAGACGCTTCACATGCCCTGATTCAATCCACTGACAGCACGTCAACCCCGGTATACCACATCGCTCCAATTCACTCTATTCCTTGCCCTCCTTTCACCCTCCTGCATGTTCAGGCCCCGATCACACAAAATCTTTTTCACTCCATCTTTCCACCTCCAATTTGGTCTCCCTCTTCCCCTCGTTCCCTCCACCTCCGACACATATATCCTCTTGGTCAATCTTTCCTCACTCATTCTCTCAATGTGCCCAAACCACTTCAAAACACCCTCCTCTGCTCTCTCAACCACGCTCTTTTTATTTCCACACATCTCTCTTACCCTTACGTTACTCACTCGATCAAACCACCTCACACCACACATTGTCCTCAAACATCTCATTTCCAGCACATCCATCCTCCTGCGCACAACTCTATCCATAGCCCACGCCTTGCAACCATACAACTTTCTATTATTATTATCATTAATATCATTATTATTAATATTATTATTATTATTTTTATCATTATTATTATTATTATTATTGTTATTATTATTATTATTATTATTATTATTATCATTATTATTATTATTATTATAATTATTATTATTATTATCATTATTATTATTATTATTATTATTTTTTTTTTTTTTTTTTTTTTTTTATACTTTGTCGCTGTCTCCCGCGCTTGCGAGGTAGCGCAAGGAAACAGACGAAAGAAATGGCCCAACCCCCCCCCATACACATGTACATACACACGTCCACACACGCAAATATACATACCTACACAGCTTTCCATGGTTTACCCCAGACGCTTCACATGCCTTGATTCACTCCACTGACAGCAAGTCAACCCCTGTATACCACATCGCTCCAATTCACTCTATTCCTTGCCCTCCTTTCACCCTCCTGCATGTTCAGGCCCCGATCACACAAAATCTTTTTCACTCCATCTTTCCACCTCCAATTTGGTCTCCCTCTTCTCCTCGTTCCCTCCACCTCCGACACATATATCCTCTTGGTCAATCTTTCCTCACTCATTCTCTCCATGTGCCCAAACCATTTCAAAACACCCTCTTCTGCTCTCTCAACCACGCTCTTTTTATTTCCACACATCTCTCTTACCCTTACGTTACTTACTCGATCAAACCACCTCACACCACACATTGTCCTCAAACATCTCATTTCCAGCACATCCATCCTCCTGCGCACAACTCTATCCATAGCCCACGCCTCGCAACCATACAACATTGTTGGAACCACTATTCCTTCAAACATACCCATTTTTGCTTTCCGAGATAATGTTCTCGACTTCCACACATTTTTCAAGGCTCCCAAAATTTTCGCCCCCTCCCCCACCCTATGATCCACTTCCGCTTCCATGGTTCCATCCGCTGACAGATCCACTCCCAGATATCTAAAACACTTCACTTCCTCCAGTTTTTCTCCATTCAAACTCACCTCCCAATTGACTTGACCCTCAACCCTACTGTACCTAATAACCTTGCTCTTATTCACATTTACTCTTAACTTTCTTCTTCCACACACTTTCCCAAACTCAGTCACCAGCTTCTGCAGTTTCTCACATGAATCAGCCACCAGCGCTGTATCATCAGCGAACAACAACTGACTCACTTCCCAAGCTCTCTCATCCCCAACAGACTTCATACTTGCCCCTCTTTCCAGGACTCTTGCATTTACCTCCCTAACAACCCCATCCATAAACAAATTAAACAACCATGGAGACATCACACACCCCTGCCGCAAACCTACATTCACTGAGAACCAATCACTTTCCTCTCTTCCTACACGTACACATGCCTTACATCCTCGATAAAAACTTTTCACTGCTTCTAACAACTTGCCTCCCACACCATATATTCTTAATACCTTCCACAGAGCATCTCTATCAACTCTATCATATGCCTTCTCCAGATCCATAAATGCTACATACAAATCCATTTGCTTTTCTAAGTATTTCTCACATACATTCTTCAAAGCAAACACCTGATCCACACATCCTCTACCACTTCTGAAACCGCACTGCTCTTCCCCAATCTGATGCTCTGTACATGCCTTCACCCTCTCAATCAATACCCTCCCATATAATTTACCAGGAATACTCAACAAACTTATACCTCTGTAATTTGAGCACTCACTCTTATCCCCTTTGCCTTTGTACAATGGCACTATGCACGCATTCCGCCAATCCTCAGGCACCTCACCATGAGTCATACATACATTAAATAACCTTACCAACCAGTCAACAATACAGTCACCCCCTTTTTTAATAAATTCCACTGCAATACCATCCAAACCTGCTGCCTTGCCGGCTTTCATCTTCCGCAAAGCTTTTACTACCTCTTCTCTGTTTACCAAATCATTTTCCCTAACCCTCTCACTTTGCACACCACCTCGACCAAAACACCCTATATCCGCCACTCTGTCATCAGACACATTCAACAAACCTTCAAAATACTCATTCCATCTCCTTCTCACATCACCACTACTTGTTATCACCTCCCCATTTACGCCCTTCACTGAAGTTCCCATTTGCTCCCTTGTCTTACGCACCCTATTTACCTCCTTCCAGAACATCTTTTTATTCTCCCTAAAATTTACTGATAGTCTCTCACCCCAACTCTCATTTGCCCTTTTTTTCACCTCTTGCACCTGGGTTTTCAGAAAAGAGGAGTGAATGTTGGGGTGAAGAGGGTGGTGAGAGTAAGTGAGCTTGGGAAGGAGACCTGTGTGGGGAAGTACCAGGAGAGACTGTGTACAGAATGGAAAAAGGTGAGAACAATGGAGGTAAGGGGAGTGGGGGAGGAATGGGATGTATTTAGGGAATCAGTGATGGATTGCGCAAAAGATGCTTGTGGCATGAGAAGAGTGGGAGGTGGGCTGTTTAGAAAGGGTAGTGAGTGGTGGGATGAAGAAGTAAGAGTATTAGTGAAAGAGAAGAGAGAGGCATTTGGACGATTTTTGCAGGGAAAAAATGCAATTGAGTGGGAGAAGTATAAAAATGAGTGAAATAAAAGGCAATAACCTCGTCCACCTCATGTGAATACATCAACAGATGCTGTTACAGGTATATAGATGGCCTGAAATACATATCAATACTTGTGTAACATACTAAAGTGTAAAGGGATAAGAAGGATATATTTCAGAGGTTGAGGGTGTATTTATGAATAGAAGGAAAGAGGGGAAGAAGGGTAAAGCAAAGTGTGGCAATTGATCTGCAGAAACATGTCAGCAAAGTAAAATATAATCAACACAAGATTACTGCATTTCTGACTGCACATTGAGCAATGTAGTTTATAATGACAGTGTTTGTGCACGAAGAAAATCAGAAGGAAGTACAGTGAAATACTTAAATTAGCACAATCTGTAACTCAATATGGTAAGGAAAACAATTTTAGTGTTAGATGATAATAACGTAAAAGTCAAAATATGAGACTGGTTCTTCAGACAAGCAGTGGTAGATAGCAGAAAGAAATGCTCATGAAAAGCAGGTGAAATGTATTAATGGATCATGTAACTGAAGCCAACAATATAGAAAAATGTGAAACACATCCCCTAGCAAGCTTTTTAACATAGAAGTAATAAAGATTATTTGAAGAATGCAAAATACAAAGGGAAATGTGATGTAAAAATATAATCAAAGGAAAAAGATGAAATTATGTCAATATAGAGGTTTCAAATGTAAAGATGATTATTCCACCAATCCTATAAAGGACAGCAAGGAATTAGAAAAAAAGGATATTATTAGAAATACAGTGAGAAAGGCATATGGATAGAAATTGCAGAAAATGAGGAATGCCTATATCATCTTATATATAATTTCATTATACTTGATCGTCATTTCCCATGTCATAGAGGAAGCACCAGGAAAGAGATGAAGAATGGCCAATCCACTCATTTTTTTTTTTTTTTTTGCTTTGTCGCTGTCTCTCGCGTTTGCGAGGTAGCGCAATGAAACAGACGAAAGAAATGGCCCAACCCACCCCCATACACATGTATATACATACGTCCACACACGCAAATATACATACCTACACAGCTTCATGGTTTACCCCAGACGCTTCACATGCCCTGATTCAATCCACTGACAGCACGTCAACCCCGGTATACCACATCGATCCAATTCACTCTATTCCTTGCCCTCCTTTCACCCTCCTGCATGTTCAGGCCTCGATCACACAAAATCTTTTTCACTCCATCTTTCCACCTCCAATTTGGTCTCCCACTTCTCCTCGTTCCCTCCACCTCCGACACATACATCCTCTTGGTCAATCTTTCCTCACTCATTCTCTCCATGTGCCCAAACCATTTCAAAACACCCTCTTCTGCTCTCTCAACCACGCTCTTTTTATTTCCACACATCTCTCTTACCCTTACGTTACTTACTCGATCAAACCACCTCACACCACACATTGTCCCCAAACATCTCATTTCCAGCACATCCATCCTCCTGCGCACAACTCTATGCCTCGCAACCATACAACATTGTTGGAACCACTATTCCTTCAAACATACCCATTTTTGCTTTCCGATATAATGTTCTTGACTTCCACACATTCTTCAAGGCTCCCAGGATTTTTGCCCCCTCCCCCACCCTATGATCCATTTCCGCTTCCATGGTTCCATCCGCTGCCAGATCCACTCCCAGATATCTAAAACACTTTACTTCCTCCAGTTTTTCTCCATTCAAACTTACCTCCCAATTGATTTGACCCTCAACCCTACTGTACCTAATTACCTTGCTCTTATTCACATTTACTCTTAACTTTCTTCTTTCACACACTTTACCAAACTCAGTCATCAGCTTCTGCAGTTTCTCACATGAATCAGCCACCAGCGCTGTATCATCAGCGAACAACAACTGACTCACTTCCCAAGCTCTCTCATCCCCAACAGACTTCATACTTGCCCCCTTTCCAAAACTCTTGCATTCACCTCCCTAACAACCCCATCCATAAACAAATTAAACAACCATGGCGACATCACACACCCCTGCCGCAAACCTACATTCACTGAGAATCAATCACTATTCCTCTCTTCCTACACGTACACATGCCTTACATCCTCGATAAAAACTTTTCACTGCTTCTAACAACTTGCCTCCCACACCATATATTCTTAATACCTTCCACAGAGCATCTCTATCAACTCTATCATATGCCTTCTCCAGATCCATAAATGCTACATACAAATCTATTTGCTTTTCTAAGTATTTCTTGCATACATTCTTCAAAGCAAACACCTGATCCACACATCCTCTACCACTTCTGAAACCACACTGCTCTTCCCCAATCTGATGCTCTGTACATGCCTTCATCCTCTCAATCAATACCCTCCCATATAATTTACCAGGAATACTCAACAAACTTATACCTCTGTAATTTGAGCACTCACTCTTATCCCCTTTGCCTTTGTACAAAGGCACTATGCATGCATTCCGCCAATCTTCAGGCACCTCACCATGAGTCATACATACATTAAATAACCTTACCAACCAGTCAATAATACAGTCACCCCCTTTTTTAATAAATTCCACTGCAATACCATCCAAACCTGCTGCCTTGCCGGCTTTCATCTTCTGCAAAGCTTTTACTACCTCTTCTCTGTTTACCAAATCATTTTCCCTAACCCTCTCACTTTGCACACCACCTCGACCAAAACACCCTATATCTGCCACTCTATCATCAAACACATTCAACAAACCTTCAAAATACTCACTCCATCTCCTTCTCACATCACCACTACTTGTTATCACCTCCCCATTTGCGCCCTTCACTAAAGTTCCCATTTGCTCCCTTGTCTTACGCACTTTATTTACCTCCTTCCAGAACATCTTTTTATTCTCCCTAAAATTTAATGATACTCTCTCACCCCAACTCTCATTTGCCCTCTTTTTCACCGCTTGCACCTTTCTCTTGACCTCCTGTCCCTTTCTTTTATACATCTCCCACTCAATTGCATTTTTTTCCCTGCAAAAAATCATCCAAATACCTCTCTCTTCTCTTTCACTAATAATCTTACTTCTTCATCCCACCACTCACTACCCTTTCTAATCAACCCACCTCCCACTCTTCTCATGCCACAAGCATCTTTTGCGCAATCCATCACTGATTCCCTAAATACATCCAATGCCTCCCCCACTCCCCTTACTTAATACGTATATATATATATATTTTAAATATTTATTCATTTTATTATACTTTGTCGCTGTCTCCCGCATTAGCAAGGTAGCGCAAGGAAACAGACAAAAGAATGGCCCAACCCACCCACATACACATGTATATACATACACGTCCACACACAGCACATATACATATCTATACATCTCAACGTATACATATATATATATTTATCTTTATCTTATTTATTTTGCTTTGTCGCTGGCTCCCGTGTTAGCGAGGTAGCGCAAGGAAACAGACAAAAGAATGGCCGAACCCACCCACATACACATGTATATACATACACGTCCACACACGCAAATATACATACCTATACATCTCAATGTATACATATATATACACACACAGACATATACATATATACACATGTACATAATTCATACTGTCTGCCTTTATTTATTCCCATCACCACCCCGCCACACATAGAATAACAACCCCCTTCCCCCTCATGTGTGCAAGGTAGCACTAGGAAAAGACAACAAAGGCCCCATTCGTTCATACTCAGTCTCTAACTGTCATGTAATAATGCACCGAAACCACAGCTCCCTTTCCACATCCAGGCCCCACACAACTTTCCATGGTTTACCCCAGACACTTCACATGCCCTGGTTCAATCCATTGACAGCATGTCAACCCCGGTATACCACATCGTTCCAATTCACTCTATTCCTTGAACGCCTTTCACCCTCCTGCATGTTCAGGCCCCGATCACTCAAAATCTTTTTCACTCCCTCTTTCCACCTCCAATTTGGTCTCCCACTTCTCCTCGTTCCCTCCACCTCTGACACATACATCCTCTTGGTCAATCTTTCCTCACTCATTCTCTCCATGTGACCAAACCATTTCAAAACACCCTCTTCTGCTCTCTCAACCACACTCTTTTTATAACCACACATCTCTCTTACCCTTTCATTACTTACTCGATCAAACCACCTCACACCACATATTGTCCTCAAACATCTCATTTCCAGCATATCCACCCTCCTCTGCACAACTCTATCTATAGCCCATGCCTCGCAACCATATAACATTGTTGGAACCACCATTCCTTCAAACATACCCATTTTTGCTTTCCAAGATAACATTCTCAACTTCCACACATTTTTCAACGCTCCCAGAATTTTCGTCCCCTCCCTCACCCTATGATTCACTTAAGTTCCATGGTTCCATCCACTGCCAAATCCACTCTCAGATACCTAAAACACTTCACTTCCTCCAGTTTTTCTCCATTTAAACTTACCTCCCAATTGAATTGTCCCTCAACCCTACTGTACCTAATAACCTTGCTCTTATTCACATTTACTCTCAACTTTCTTCTTTCACACACTTTACCAAACTCAGTCACCAGCTTCTGCAGTTTCTCACACGAATCAGCCAACAGTGCTGTATCATCAGCGAACAACAACTGACTCACTTCCCAAGCTCTCTCATCCACAACAGACTGCATACTTGCCCATAAATGCACATATACATACATATACATGTGTCTGTGGGGCCTGGATGTGGAGAGGAGACTGAGTGTGAACAAATGTGGCCTTTTTTGTCTGTTTTCCTGGTGCTACTTCGCTGAAGTAGGGGTAAAGATGCTGTTTCCTCTGGGGCAGGGTGGTGCCAGGAATGGACGAAGGCAAGCAAGTATGAATATATACATGTGTATATATGTATATGTCTGTGTATGTGTATGTATACATATGTATATTTCTTGATATGTATATGTATGTATATGTGCGTGCATGGGCGTTATGTATAAACATATGTATATGAGAGGATGGGTCTCTCTTCGTCTGTCTTCCGGCACTACCTTGTTGACACAGGAAAAGGTGATCAAGTATAATAAAAGTGTGTGAAAGGAGAAAGTTGAGAGTAAATGTGAATAAGAGCAAGGATATTAGGTTCAGCAGGGTTGGGGAACAAGTTAATTGGGATGTAAGTCTGAATGGAGAAAAATTGGAGGAAGTGGAGTGTCTTAGGTATCTGGGAGTGGACTTAGCAGCGGATGGAATCGTGGAAGTGGAAGTGAGTCACAGTGTGGAGGAGAGGGTGAAGGTTCTGTGAGCAATGAAGAATAAGTGGAAGGAAAGAAAGTTATCTCGAGCAAAAATGGGTATGTTTGAAGGAATAGCAGTTCCAACACTATCATATGGTTGCGAGGCAGGGGCTATAGATGGGGTTGTACGGAGGAGGGTGGATGTGTTGGAAGCGAAATGTTTAAGGACAATGTGTGGTGTGAGGTGGTTTATTGAGTAAGTAATGAAAGGGTAAGAGAGATGTGTGGTAAGAAAAAGAATGTAGTTGAGAGAGCAGAAGAGGGTGTGTTAAATGGTTTGGACATATGGAAAGAATGAGGAGGGAAAGGCTGACAAAAAGGATACATATGCCAGAGGTGGAGGGAAAAAGAAGTGGGAAACCAAACTGGAGGTGGAAGGATGGAGTGAAAAAGATTTTGAGCTATCAGGGCCAGAACATACAGGAGGGTGAGAGGCTTGCAAGAAATAGGGTGAACTGGGATGATGTGGTATATCGGGGTTGATGTACTGAGAATGGACTGAACAAGGGCATGTGAAACATCTGGGGTACACCATGGAAAAGTCTGAGAGTGTGAATGAATGGGGTCTTTTTGTCTGTATTCCTGGCGCTACCTTGCTGAAGCAGGGGATAGCAATGCTGTTTTCCTGTGGGGCAGAGTAGCGACAGGAATGGATGAAGGCAAGCATGTATGTACATGTACATGCATATGAATGTAATGTTTGTGTATGTGTGTGTATATCTATGTATATGTTGATATGTATATGTATGTAAATTTTTTTTTTTTTTTTTTTTTTTTTTTTTATACTTTGTCGCTGTCTCCCGCGTTTGCGAGGTAGCGCAAGGAAACAGACGAAAGAAATGGCCCAACCCCCCCCCCCCCATACACATGTACATACACACATCCACACACGCAAATATACATACCTACACAGCTTTCCATGGTTTACCCCAGACGCTTCACATGCCTTGATTCAATCCACTGACAGCACGTCAACCCCTGTATACCACATCGCTCCAATTCACTCTATTCCTTGCCCTCCTTTCACCCTCCTGCATGTTCAGGCCCCGATCACACAAAATCTTTTTCACTCGATCTTTCCACCTCCAATTTGGTCTCCCTCTTCTCCTCGTTCCCTCCACCTCCGACACATATATCCTCTTGGTCAATCTTTCCTCACTCATTCTCTCCATGTGCCCAAACCATTTCAAAACACCCTCTTCTGCTCTCTCAACCACGCTCTTTTTATTTCCACACATCTCTCTTACCCTTACGTTACTTACTCGATCAAACCACCTCACACCACACATTGTCCTCAAACATCTCATTTCCAGCACATCCATCCTCCTGCGCACAACTCTATCCATAGCCCACGCCTCGCAACCATACAGCATTGTTGGAACCACTATTCCTTCAAACATACCCATTTTTGCTTTCCGAGATAATGTTCTCGACTTCCACACATTTTTCAAGGCTCCCAAAATTTTCGCCCCCTCCCCCACCCTATGATCCACTTCCGCTTCCATGGTTCCATCCGCTGACAGATCCACTCCCAGATATCTAAAACACTTCACTTCCTCCAGTTTTTCTCCATTCAAACTCACCTCCCAATTGACTTGACCCTCAACCCTACTGTACCTAATAACCTTGCTCTTATTCACATTTACTCTTAACTTTCTTCTTCCACACACTTTACCAAACTCAGTCACCAGCTTCTGCAGTTTCTCACATGAATCAGCCACCAGCGCTGTATCATCAGCGAACAACAACTGACTCACTTCCCAAGCTCTCTCATCCCCAACAGACTTCATACTTGCCCCTCTTTCCAGGACTCTTGCATTTACCTCCCTAACAACCCCATCCATAAACAAATTAAACAACCATGGAGACATCACACACCCCTGCCGCAAACCTACATTCACTGAGAACCAATCACTTTCCTCTCTTCCTACACGTACACATGCCTTACATCCTCGATAAAAACTTTTCACTGCTTCTAACAACTTGCCTCCCACACCATATATTCTTAATACCTTCCACAGAGCATCTCTATCAACTCTATCATATGCCTTCTCCAGATCCATAAATGCTACATACAAATCCATTTGCTTTTCTAAGTATTTCTCACATACATTCTTCAAAGCAAACACCTGATCCACACATCCTCTACCACTTCTGAAACCGCACTGCTCTTCCCCAATCTGATGCTCTGTACATGCCTTCACCCTCTCAATCAATACCCTCCCATATAATTTACCAGGAATACTCAACAAACTTATACCTCTGTAATTTGAGCACTCACTCTTATCCCCTTTGCCTTTGTACAATGGCACTATGCACGCATTCCGCCAATCCTCAGGCACCTCACCATACGTGTATATGTGTGGATGGACCATTCTTTGTCTGTTTCCTTGCGCTACCTCACTGATGCGGGAAACAGCGATTATGTATAACAAATAAATAAATAAATATATAATATATAAAGGCATAAAAAAAAGGTATATCAGAAGAGGGAAGATTATGTAATGAGGCTAAAATATAAGGAAAACAGAATCAAGGACAACATGCAAAAAATGGAAGAAAATGAGTGAATGAGAATTTTAAGGAAAAAAAGGAGTTGACAGTTTAAAGACAATTTCAAGCCGAACAGATGGGTGGAAACACTCTCCTCATTGTATTCATATTTCTAAAAGCAGGAAGAGATAAAGATGAGCAATAGATAGAAGTTGGTAGGAACATTTAGGCAAGAGCATTATGCAGAAGTAGGAGGCTGGAACATTAGGTAGAGGTAGTCTGTAGGAGCATTTGGCAAGAGCCTCTACGAACACTGCACCTGAGTTGCCCTTTACCAGGTGCCTGTTAAGAGTGAAGTACTAAAGGCTATGAAGTAGCATTGGATTTCACAAGTTTAGGAGACTTTGCTGCTGTGGCCACCCCTGGAACAGGCATCAGAGACAGACAGATAGACAGAAAGATGAAGAGGCCACGTGATGAGTGCTCATCCACCTCAAAGACTCAGGCTGGGATGTCTGACTAATGCATGAATATCAACATAAGAAGGGAGAGACAGGTAGTACATTTGGGGAGAGGAACCTGGATATTCTAGCTCCGAGTGAAACTAAGCATAAGGGTAGAGGTATGTACAAAAAGTAAAGTAGGGTGATAGTGTGAGGGTGAGAGCAAAGAAGGGGGTAATTATGCTGAAGATGTTATTTTGGGAATTTGTGTAAGTTTAAACATGAGCCTCAATATGAAGGGGTGAAAATGAAAGTGGATTACAAGAGGTGGATGCTTATCAACATTTATGCAACTGCAACAAGAGAAACTAGGATAAGATGTGAGAGTCTGAAAGGAGCTGAGTAAGAGTGTAAGCAATTTTGATGCAAGGAATCAAGTAATTGTGAAGGGTCCTTTGAATGCATGAGTGGGTGATCTGACAGACATGGTATAATTCGGGGGCATGTGGTACCCATTGATGTGAATAAAATTCAACAGCTTGTGGAGTTATGAGCTGAAATAGGAGTGATGATAGGGAATATCTGGTTTAAAAATGGCATATATAAGATTACATGGGTGAATGGGGCTAATAATGTGGCCATTATCATATTATGTACTAACTGATATGTATGGTAAAGAGAGACTTCTGGATGTAAATGTGCTAAGAGGAGAAGCTGGTGGAATGTCTAATCATTTCTTAGTATAAGTGAGACTGAAAGTTTGTAGAGGCTTTACGAAATGAGGCAACGACATGAGAATTAAGATATCGTATGTCTGTGGGTACTTTTACTGAAAATGGTGGATTGGATGCTGAAAGCTGAAAAGTAATGAAAAGTGAGCAAGTGGCTTGAATTCTGAGGAAGTCATGAGAAATATGGAGAAGCCTGCTAATAGAAGCATACTTGCAGACACAAGGTTATTTTTTTGAAAAGATCATCAATAGAAGAAGACACTTAAAGTTCTATGATGATCACTAAATGTATCAATTTGTACAGTGGTAAATGTTCATTTCCCTAAGATGTTAACCAGAGCCTTGCAATGGACCAACCAAGAAACATAGGCAGTCTCCTGGACACCCATGCCTGATCTATTGTGTTCTTCAGATTTATCTGTTGATGAAAAACTAAACAATGTTGATGTATGGAAGTGAAATGTTAGCATCTATCAGAGAAAATAAGAAATATGCAAGCTGTCAAGCTGGAGTTTTCTGATGTACTTAAGTGGAGGCAATAAGATGGAAAAAGTTAGAAATGAGGATCTGAGGTGAAGATGAAGACTACAGGAATGGATCATACAATCAATGATGAATTTTGACATGGTAACATCATCTAGAAAAGTTCACTGCTAAAAAGATGAAGAATGGATACATGATAGAGATGAAGACAAGACTAAAGTGGACAATAGAGATAAGGTGGAAAGATAGTGAGAAAATACATAAGAAGAAGAAACCTATGTATGTGGGTGTGTAAGATCTTTTCCTAAGACATTACTTGCAGAAAAATCTGGAAGAGCCATTTTCCTGAACAGTAAGAGTCAGAGCAAAACAGAAACACAATTACTATTTCAGACCTGGGGGTATCCAATACTGTATACATAAAGGAAACATGAGAGAAAAGACATGGATAAGAGAAAAGTGTCGTTTGTGGGGAAAAATGGTAAATGATACAAATAAAATAAAGTATGGATGCAATGTGAATGCAGTTAAAGCAAAAGTCCTTGCTGTTAACACTCCATTGGTTGACAATATGATGATCAGTGACTCTTATTATGGAAAATTCATCATATCAAGGAGTGGAGATGGACAAAAACCGAAGAGTAAGGTACATAATGTCTTCTAAACACAAAGAGCCATATAATCAAAGTCTTTTAAATGCAAGAACCATATAATCGAAAGACACATACTCATAGATTGGCATTTCCAACTGACAGGTATTTTCCAATATCCCTACAATAGGGAAGAAACAAAAAGCAGTGATCTACTGATGTGAAAACAGTCATATCAGAATAATAACATCAGGCCCCTAGCAAGAAGCAGTTCACAATACATCATTCTAATTATTCTACTCAGAAGCAACAACTGATACAGTAAGCATGGGATGCAATATTTATACAGAGGTTGGGTCATAATTAAAAACTGAAGCAAAAACTTGTTTAGCAGGATATTCAACAGGCTTTAAAAAAAAACATGTCTCCACAGTGAGCACATTTTAAGATCATGCACACAAGGGAACAGCAGTAACTAAATGACCATGAGTACAGTAGGGAGAGCAGGAGAGCAGCTGACACCAACATACCACCACCTTAGTAGGCCTGGGAACCTCTTTATTTATGAGGCCATTACTCAAACTCATCACACCCTCAGGCTGTCAGAAATGGGGCAAACAGTTACTACTCCACATCTGAGGACAAAGCTTATAAAACATTCATTTGTTTACTCAATGCCAACAACAGGGGCTTCCAGTTTCTTAAAAACTTTTCAATCTTCATGAACCTTACACACATATATAACAATATAAATCAAAATTTCTATTATATTAAACTGCAGGAAACCCCTGTGAACAAAATACAAAAAAATGTGTCCATCATTTATTTTCACTTTATCTAATGAATTAATATAAAATGCTCATTTTTACATGCATCTTGCAACTCCAAGATTGACAAGATAGTTCCTATCATACTAGTCAGTTGTATGATCAACAACAAAAAGGAACAATAATCATATAATCAATAAATCACACATGATGTTCATATATACAGGAAGCACAAAAAGGCTTTCACAATGTTGGGCACAGGAAAATGCAAAAATGAGGAGCAGCCAAACTTAAACCTACAATATATTTATATTCAGAGAATTTTCATCTCTTCAAAAAAAAAAAAAAAAAAAAAAAAGCATTTGATAAACTAAAATAACATTAATAAAGCAAAGATAACACATTTTCAAGGCCCTAATTTCATGAATCAATGACATAGAAGTCATACTGTAAATGCATCAGTTGTCACACAGCAACTGTTTTACAAATTACAAAAAAATTTGTACGAAAATAATGAACACTCTTACCTGAAACCAATCGCTGAGAAAAAAATTTTATGATTTAAGGGCTAAGGAAACATATGTATAAAAACTGCACCACTGTACAAAATTACAATAAACGTCACTATTACTGAAATCAAAATATGCAGAAGCCTTTGAACCTAGCATCTATTTTGGATTCCATCAATAAAATCATCCTACAAAAGATATGGCTAACATAATGTGACATCATGCACAGGTTCCAAGCTTCTATAAAACAACAAAACAGATGATGCCTTCTGTGTGTTACTGGCAAACAAACATTTCTATCTAAAAAGCAGCCCATATCATACTGCAGTATAAAGCGAAATGTGTAAATTATCACATTCTTTTGTAACTGCCTAAAGCAACCCAAGGCTGCCAAATATCATCAAATCATGTTTTGTGGTAACTGTCCTAATACAGCTACTATCTTGCAATGTGCATGAAAGTAATACCTACTGAATGATGAATGACCACAATGTCAGAGGTTTTTAACCTAGGGGATAGTCTAGAAAGGGTACAGCAGCATTAATTTATAAGAAGTAAAAACGAAAAGGCAAACCACAGTATGAAATCTGTTGAATTGCAAAGGATAAATGAAGAATGGGCATAATAATCTATGGCGACATAAAACCAAGTAAGCAGTGCACAGAAGAGGTGAAAAGAACGAACAAAATTCTTGGATTCAGAGGAAGGGCCTTCAAATTAAGTCCAGAGAAATCATCATTACACTCTACAATTAACTGGTTTGTCCACATCTTGATACTGTTCTGTTCTGGTCACCTTACCAAAGAAAGACAGACAAAATAGAGGGTGCACAACAACAAGCAAGCAAAATGACTCCTAGACTGAGAAACAAATCCTAAGAAAGCAGATCAAACGACTTGAATCAATTTGGCTTACAAGAGAAGCTTAAGAAGTGATCTATTGGAAGTAATCAAAATCAACCAATGGTTTGATAACCTTGACCTAATATACTTTGATTCATCTGATTTTACTCATAGTAATGGTTACATATTCATGGGGAAATGTTATACATCGAATGAGGCAAAGCTCTTCTTCTTCAACAGGATTGTTAATATATGAAATGATTTGCCAATTAAAGTAGTTGAAAGATATACTTAAGAATAGACTTGATAAATACTTTACTTCAAGTCCACGACTTACATCATTTGTGCCTCCTTAGACACAATGACAACTTGCAGGTTATTATCTTTGAATTATCTGTTTGCCTTCCAACTTTTAGCACACTGATCTGTGAGTTTCTGGTATCTTCTACAATCAAAAACAGCCTTAAAAAGGACTCGATGGTCTCCGCTGTATGAATTCCTTTTTCTTTGCATTCCTTTTGCATATCACTTGCATGTCACAAAAGGCAATTATGTGGGAATGGGAGTGTGGGAGTTTAGAATCCTCCCTTCCTGTATCATCACTTCCTAAATGTAAAACAAAAAAGTAACCCACTGTGAATTTTACATCTAAGGTCCAGACATCTGTTCCTGATGCAACCTTACTACAGTAGGAAAATGCAAATGGAAACAAATAAAATATAAATGTACACAACTAACAAAACATTTGATATTTTCCTTTACCATTAGGTTTTAACTCTGCATCCACATTTTGCAGAGCTATTATACTTAAGTTAATACTTGAAAAATGTGTAAACAATATTCTAAAAATATTCACATCTTTCATAGGTGAAATCACACCCAGTAAATGAAAACATCAATTCAGTAGGAGCAAAATCAATGATACTACAAAAATATGTTATTATTCTTCTTAGCAAGCCCATTTATCAAAAACCTAAAAACTGTTAATACTATTCTACTTCACTAACTAAACCAATCCAATAGACTATTCTAATTTTTCCATGTCCAAGTTTTTTCATACTTGATCGCCATTTCCCATGTTAGTGAGGTAGTGTCAAGCACAGACAAATAAATGCCACATCTGCTTGCATCCAATTTCAAGGTCTCATGTGTAAAGCACCAAAACCACAGCTCCCTTTGCAAGTGAAAGGTGTAATGAGAAATAAAAGTGCAATGTAAATGATAGCACACAAGTAAATGCCCAAAAAGTTGACAATACAATGGATTCTTCACAAACTGTGCAATACAAACTAAGGAAATAGTTCACACAAACAACAACTAATCTTTAATCGTTACAAAATCCTTATCTTTGTATAAACATGTACAATAAGTTTTCTGCTGATATGGCCTACCATAAAATTTTTGTCAACCCACTTTCTTCTCTTCATAATAATGCAATCATTTGTACGCTAGAACAAAACTCCACTATACCAATTAGGCAATCTAAAAAAGATCCCTTTTCCTTTAAGTCAACAAAAAAAATAGAAAATAAAAATAAAAAGTTTTACAGACAGAAAACAATCTGAACCTAAAAGCTATAATTAAATAACGGGCTGCATTCCAAGGTAAACCCTGAGCTGTTGATCTATTCTCATGTGGGTTAGCAATGAATGCTTGGAAAGAGCATGCATAATAGTCTAAGATCTAAAGACACAAAATGAGCAGATCCTTAAGTTTCATGCTGACTAACTTTATTGAAGGTCTACTAACATAAAAGAATATAAGCTAGTCATAGTTTCCTAAGTTTGACAGACACTTTCTGAGTGGTTCAAACAACAAAGCAGTGAAAATAAGCCTATTTTTGAACCACTTACTAAGGAACACTGTGAATTCTCTGCTTGGCAGTTTAATCATTTTAAAGACAGTTTTAAAGACAGGAATGGTATATGCAAGTTTGCAATTCATAAGAGAAGCATTCTGCTAATGATAAGAGTACTTCCAAGTGTGTCAGCACCTTTGCAAAAATCATTCTTGTCTATTTTCTTCTACTCTGAAAAATCTAAAATAAAAGAAAAAAATATGTAAGGACCCTGTTCATTTGGATTCACTTAAAAGCAGCTGTTTCCAGTGTTTTCTTGGATGACATAGTCAATGTTCTTGATGAGGTATCTGCCCAAGAGTGACAAATTTTGCATAAAAAAATCTTAAATAAACTGTTTCTTTACGGCTGCTAAGGTAAAGGGGTCTGTCATATCTAAAAGAGATATGCTGTAAAATGACATGAACCTTTGATTGTAACCCTTGACCTGGCTTAAAATCATTCAGATACAGGAAAGGCCAGGATACCACTAATTCCATACTTTTGCCCATGTGACCAGGGAACCAAGCAGTTCTTAGACAAATGCTTTTTCCAGAGTAAATAGAATCAAAATTTCCAAGAATTCTGAAGATTTGGCAAAGTCTAGATATGCTAGCTAATTCCATTCATAAAACATTATCATCCAATTCACAGCACTCTTACACAACCATCCATCTTCACGAGAAAATGCTGAAAAACAATGAATTCTCTACTTCCTTCCCTTATTATACCAAGAATATTCTAGCTAAACGTTTGCTTAAACAGTTAGGAATATAGTACTGTATTTTCAAAGATGATAACATTTGTAATGAAATACTTTTTAATTTTACCTATATACTGGAGGTGGACGGATGGACTGAAAAACATTTTAAGCGATCAGGGTCTGAACATACAGGAAGGTGAAAGGCGTGCAAGGAATAGAGTGCATTGGAATGATGTGGTACACCAGGGTCGATGTGCTGTCAATGGATTGAACTAGGGCATGTGAAGCATCTGCAGTAAACCATGGAAAGTTTTGTGGGGCCTGGATGTGAAAAGGGAGCTGTGGTTTTGGTGCATTACACATGACAGCTAGAGAATGAGTGTGAACGAATGTGGCCTTTGTTGTTATTCCTAGCGCTACCTTGCGTGCACATGGGGGGAAGGGGGTGTCATTTCATGTGTGGCAGGGTGGTAGCATGAATGAATGAAGGCAGCATATATGAATATGTACATATGTATATATGTATATGTCTGTGTATGTATACGTATGTATACGCTGAAATGTATAGGTATGTATACGTGCATGTGAGGGTGTTTATGCATATACATGTGTAATGTTGGTGGGTCGGGCCATTCTTTCGTCTGTTTCCTTGCCCTACCTTGCTAACACGGGAGGCAGCGTCAAAGTATAATAACAATAACAATAACCTATATTTTCATATTTGTATTTTCCCTGGGGATGGGGGAGAAAGAATACTTCCCACGCATTCCTCACGTGTCGTAGAAGGTGACTAAAGGGGACGGGAGCCGGGGCTAGAAACCCTCCCCTCCTTGTATTTCAACTTTCTAAAAGGGGAAACAGAAGAAGGAGTCACGCGGGGAGTGCTCATCCTCCTCGAAGGCTCAGATTGGGGTGTCTAAATGTGTGTGGATGTAACCAAGATGAGAAAAAAGGAGAGATAGGTAGTATGTTTAAGGAGAGGAACCTGGATGTTTTGGCTCTGAGTGAAACGAAGCTCAAGGGTAAAGGGGAAGAGTGGTTTGGGAATGTCTTGGGAGTAAAGTCAGGGGTTAGTGAGAGGACAAGAGCAAGAGAAGGAGTAGCACTACTCCTGAAACAGGAGTGGTGGGAGTATGTGAAAGAGTGTAAGAAAGAAAACTCTAGATTGATATGGGTAAAACTGAAAGCTGATGGAGAGAGATGGGTGATTATTGGTGCATATGCACCTGGGCATGAGAAGAAAGATCATGAGAGGCAAGTGTTTTGGGAGCAGCTGAATGAGGGTGTTAGTGGTTTTGATGCACAAGACCGGGTGATTTGAATGCAAAGGTGAGTAATGTGGCAGTTGAGGGAATAATTGGTATACATGGGGTGTTCAGTGTTATAAATGGAAATGGTGAAGTGCTTGAAGATTTGTGTGCTGAAAAAGGACTGGTGATTGGGAATACCTGGTTTAAAAAGAGATATATACATAAGTATACGTATGTAATTAGGAGAGATGACCAGAGAGCATTATTGGATTACGTGTTAATTGATAGGCGCGCGAAAGAGAGACTTTTGGATGTTAATGTACTGAAAGGTGCAACTGGAGGGATGTCTGATCATTATCTTGTGGAGGCGAAGGTGAAGATTCGTACAGGTTTTCAGAAAGGAAGAGAGAATGTTGGGGTGAAGAGAGTGGTGAGAGTAAGTGAGCTTGGGAAGGAGACTTGCATGAGGAAGTACCAGGAGAGACTGAGCACAGAATGGAAAAAGGTGAGAGCAAAGGATGTAAGAGGAGTGGGGGAGGAATGGGATGTACTTAGGGAAGCAGTAATGGCTTGTGCTTGGTATGGTTATTTAATGTATGTATGATTCATGGTGAGGTGCCTGAGGATTGGCAGAATGCTTGCATAGTGCCATTGTACAAAGGCAAAGGGGATAAGAGTGAGTGCTCAAATTACAGAGGTATAAGTTTGTTGAGTATTCCTGGTAAATTATATGGGAGGGTACTGATTGAGAGGGTGAAGGCATGTACAGAGCATCAGATTGGGGAAGAGCAGTGTAGTTTCAGAAGTAGTAGAGGATGTGTGGATCAGGTGTTTGCTTTGAAGAATGTATGTGAGAAATACTTAGAAAAGCAAATGGATTTGTATGTAGCATTTATGGATCTGGAGAAGACATATGATAGAGTTGATAGAGATGCTCTGTGGAAGGTATTAAGAATATATGATGTGGGAGGCAAGTTGTTAGAAGCAGTGAAAAGTTTTAACCGAGGATGTAAGGCATGTGTACGTGTAGGAAGAGAGGAAAGTGATTGGTTCTCAGTGAATGATGTCTCCATGGTTGTTTAATTTGTTTATGGATGGGGTTGTTAGGGAGGTGAATGCAAGAGTTTTGGAAAGAGGGGCAAGTATGCAGTCTGTTGTGGATGAGAGAGCTTGGGAAGTGAGTCAGTTGTTGTTTGCTGATGATACAGCGCTGGTGGCTGATTCATGTGAGAAACTGCAGAAGCTGGTGACTGAGTTTGGTAAAGTGTGTGAAAGAAGGAAGTTGAGAGTAAATGTGAATAAGAGAAAGTTATCAGGTACAGTATGGTTGAGGGTCAAGTCGACTGGGAGGTAAGTTTGAATGGAGAAAAACTGGAGGAAGTGAAGTGTTTTAGATATCTGAGAGTGGATTTGGCAGCGGATGGAACCATGGAAGCTGAAGTGAATCATAGGATGGGGGAGGGGACGAAAATTCTGAGAGCCTTGAAGAATGTGTGGAAGTCGAGAAACATTATCTCGGAAAGCAAAAATGGGTATGTTTGAAGGAATAGTGGTTCCAACAATGTTGTATGGTTGTGAGGCGTGGGCTATGGATAGAGTTGTGCACAAGAGGGTGGATGTGCTGGAAATGAGATGTTTGAGGACAACATGTGGTGTGAGGTGGTTTGACTGAGTAAGTAGTAATAGGATAAGAGAGATGTGTGGTAATAAAAAGAGTGTGGTTGAGAGAGCAGAAGAGGGTGTTTTGAAATGGTCTGGTCACATGGAGAGAATGAGTGAGGAAAGATTGACCATGAGGATATATGTGTCAGAGGTGGTGGGAACGAGGAGAAGTGGGAGACCAAATTGGAGGTGGAAAGATGGAGTGAAAAAGATTTTGAGTGATCGGGGCCTGAACATGCAGGAGGGTGGAAGGCGTGCAAGGAATAGAGTGAATTGGAACGATGTGGTATACCGGGGTCAACGTGCTGTCAATGGATTGAATCAGGGCATGTGAAGCGTCTGGGGTAAACCATGGAAAGTTCTGTGGGGCCTGGATGTGGAAAGGGAGCTGTGGTTTCGGTGCATTATTAAATGACAGCTAGAGACTGAGTGTGAACGAATGGGGCCTTTGTTGTCTTTTCCTAATGCTACCTCGCTCACATGAGGGGGGAGGGGGTTGTTATTCCATGTGTGGCGAGGTGGCGATGGGAATGAATAAAGACAGACTATGAATTATGTACATGTGTATGTATGTATATGTCTGTGTGTGTAAATATATGTATACATTGAGTTGTATAGGTATGTATATTTGCATGTGTGGACGTGTATGTATATACATGTGTATGTGGGTGGGTTGGGCCATTCTTTCGTTCGTTTCCTTGCGCTACCTCGCTAATGCGGGAGACAGCGACAAAGCAAAATAAATAAATAAATAATAAATATAAAAATAGTATTTTCTTTTATCACTATCATACATAATCGCTGTTTCCCATGTCAACGAGGTAGAGCCAGGAAACAGACGAAGAATGGCCTATCCACTCATATACACATATATGTACATAAATGCCCACATACACGTTTATACCTACATAAACATATCAACATTTTTTTTTTTTCATACTATTCGCCATTTCCCGCGATAGCGAGGTGGCGTTAAGAACAGAGGACTGGGCCTTTTTGGGAATATCCTCACCTGGCCCCCTCTGTTCCTTCTTTTGGAAAATTAAAAAAAAAAAAAAAGAGAGAGGGGAGGATTTCCAGCCCCCCGCTCCCTCCCCTTTTAGTCGCCTTCTACGACACGCAGGGAATACGTGGGAAGTATTCTTAATCCTAGATACAAATACATAAACAAATGCAAACATTATATACATACACATGTACATATTCATACTTGCTTGCCTTCATCCATTCCTGTCACTAACCCTGCCCCACAGGAAAACAGCATTGCTATCCCCTGCTTCAGCAAGGTAGTAGCAGGAATACACACAAAAAGGCCCCATTCATTCACAGTCTCTACCTGTCATGTCTAACGCAATGAAACCACAGCTCCCTATCTAATGCTATAGGGATGTGAAGCACTGGTTACAGATGAGAAAGTGTAGGCAAGGGTGGATGTACTGGAAATAAAACCTCATTGAAGTCCTTTTATGAAACTTCTGCATAATTGATACTTTCTTGAAGACAGTTAGTGTACCAAGTGTAGCATGCTTGCATTAGGCAGGATGAAATTCATCACGATGGAGCAGTCTCTTCTTGGAATCCATAGTGAAGGCTTAAAATGTTATAACTTGTCCAGATAAGGAAGGTACCAAGAAAAATCAATGTGTTCAAGTGAAAAAGGTCAATGATACGTAAGTATAAAATCCTTGACAGAATATCCAAGGCTAGCTCAAATGATACAGAACTAAAGTTGATCATTCAATAACATTCATTGTAACTACTTACTTTCGGCAAAAGAGTCACCACTTATTCCTGTCCTTACATGCCTCCCTCGCATACACCATTCCATGCATTCTTCCTCTGCTTCTCTCCCTCCAGTATTCCTCCACCTTATTTGCCCATGTCACAGGTGGTCTTCCACTCACACCAACCTCTTTAACTGTACTATCATACACTCTCCTTGTAAACTTCTCAAACAGCTCATTTCCACAACCTAGATTCTTGATCTCTGTGCCTTATTCCACATCCATATTTTGGCTGCTCTCTCCCTTCTCTCTCCTTCCATATCACCACATTTACCCAAGACTGCTCCCAGATACTTACATTCCCTCACTTCTTTCAGTCTTTTCTTCCATATCCACAGCACGATTTGGTACACTTTCTTCTTTCACTCTATATGGTTTTATAAAATCTATATTTTCACTCTATTTCCTTTTAAACACCATTTCTTTACTTTTACTTGCATTTACCTTCAATTTCCTCTGCTTACACACATCACAAAACACACTTACAACCTTCTGCAACTCCTCTTCACTCTCCACAAACAAAAAAGTATCACCCACAAACAGTTTTGCCACTAGCTACCATACCTCACTGCCACACTCCAATATGCGGTGTGAGGAGGTTTGATCGAGTAAGTAACAAAAGGGTAAGAGAGATGCATTGAAATAAAAAGAGTGTGGTTGACAGAGCTGAGGAGGGTGTGTTGGAATGGTTTGGACACATGAAGAGAATGAAAGAGGGAAGATTGACAACAAGGATATGTGTTAGAGGTGAAGGGAAGAAGGAGAAGCAGGAGACCAAATAGAAGGTGGAAAGATGGAGTGAAAAAGATTTTGTACATATTCATACTTTCTTGCCTTCATCCATTCCCTGAGCCACCCTGCCTGTCAGGAAGCAGCATCACCACCCCCCTAGTCAGCAAGGTAGCACCAAGAAAACAGACAAAAAAGCCACAAGCATTCGCACTCTGTCTCTAGGTGTCATGTATAATGCACAGAAACCCTAGCCTGAGCCAGGTACCCATTTTATCAACCATCCCTAGGGGTGGATGAACAGCTGAATTGACTGTAGACCTAATGCCATAACCAGGATTTGAACCTATGGACTCAACCCTGGGCAGCCTGTGAATGTGTCACTGTCAGGAATGCTACCCACTGCATCATTGGAGTCCACTGATTATAATATTCTAAAAATATCCACAATATTGATGTGTAAATCTGCCTTCCCATCACATTGACAGCTACAATTTCTTTGACAATTCATAGGTGATTGTGATGCATAATATTTTTTGTTCCAGCTGTGTTGTTAGGTTGCTAGTGGCATCTATGGATAGCAGAGGTGTTGCCAGACTTTGCCTTCTTGAGGTTAGACCGTAAGTGAAAAGTCATATCTGGCTTGGTAGTACAGTGTTCCTGTAAGCTGGTACAAAGAGTACAGTTTCTTGAAAGAAGTTCTCGCTTCAAAGGAGTCCAACCTGTCCCTGCTACTGAGTGTAGTGCAGCCTTGAAGTTATTCAAGCCCAAATACCTACCTGCCTCTAAATATCTAAACAAGCTTTTACCAGGATGGTATGGTTAGCCTGAAGCACTCAATGCACACTACTTGTTGAGCTATTCTGTTTCCCTTAACATTCACCATAATACTTATTTCACATCTTGCTTGTTGGATGATGCCTTTTTTTGTGACTACTTCTCTGGCATAACTGCTTATCCTTAGGTCAAGTGATATTTTCCTCCAGCATGAGTCTAGCTTTCCTTTGAATGTTTCTGTAGTCACTACATGTGCAATCCTCTTGGTACAGCATTAAATCATAATTCCAGTTTCCTCACAGAGCATTCAAATAGATCATATGCTCTAGTCCACTGATTTTGCTTGTAAAGTGTTTCTGAACTCTCTTTACTTTGTTTATATCAATCTATTTTAATTACCAACCAGAAAACACAACAGCAGTTAATTCTATTTCTTGTATATAAATCATACAGTTTCACCACTAGCTTTCTGTAATTACCTATTTGTATTGCACATGGAGGGAGTTTTACACTCATGGGCCCCATCTCTTGAACATTCTCTATCATACAACTTCTTAATGCAGTCTACATTAACCTTGTCCTTAGTCATTCTACTCCAATCATCCACTACTCTTATATCATTAAAGCATTCTTCCATCTATTTAAACAAGTTTCTTGCTTAAATTCATAATGTATCATCTTACTGCTCTATCCCTACATCTCTCAAAGAACCACTCACTCTCTACATCCTCAATCTTTTTCAAAATCAGAAATGGTTGTGATCCATGTCACCCCTCACTGTTCTCCCTACCGAGGGGGACAAATTTAAAATTTCTATCCTTTCCCTATAACAATGTTCTATCTCTAGTTTCAATGACTCTTGGTAACATCCCATTCATTATTTGGCTTGAGAGCATTTATCTCATCAAGTTTTTCATTCATAACAATCCCCAAATACTTTGGAATTTACTTAACACTCTATTTCTTTTCCTATAGGAATTTTGTATTAAGATGCTGAAATACTGCTAATTTTCCCAAGACTTATTTGTTCATATTTCTCTTTCCTGAATTCTGCTTGGTTCTCTTCTACCCATCTATATGTAATATTCAGTTCTCTTTTGCATCTTTTCTTGATCTCTGAGGCTTTCAACCATTTAACTCAATCTTGCATCATCTGCAAAATATCTAACTTTACTTTCATTTAAATTCATATCAATGTAAAATAACATGATTACAAATAGTACGGAGGCTAATACCATTCTCTTGAAGCACTCCAGGGGTTTAATCAATGATAATAAAATATAGGAGATGGAAGCTTCCATCAGTTGTGAATTTAAATGAGGAAGGAACCATTTAACCTCATATGAGACGTAGAGCAGTCCTTAGAGATTTCTAGTATAAGGAACAAAGCAGAGTAAGGGTTAAGAGTCAGGTCTACAAACAGGTTTAAATCAATCTCCGAGTCACTTATTTCTTCATATTTCTCATATTATTCATCATTTTCCTCATCAACTGATACATATGATGAGAGTTCCTTCTCATCACTTTAATTATCTAAGCTCTGACAATTTCTGCAGAGTCACCATGCACCCGAGACCTACAGTCAACAATCATGCAGCTATATATAATGGTAGCTGAAGGGGTACTGAGAACCAAAGAACTTTTTCCCACCCCTGCTTGTCAATAAAAGAGACTTCTAGAGGGTACTTATTACATAATAAGTCAGCTGGTTATCTAAACAGAGGCAAAAAAAATTAATCCATCCATGGATGTTGGCAGCCATTCTGTAAAATACATCTATTGCTGTGGGTCACCATTTAAGTGCAAAGAACTGTATCAGTAATTAAGTAAGATTTTGACATCCTCTATGATTTCACTACAGCCTGAAACAACTTGGAACAATGAGATGAGGTTAACAAGGATATACTTGGCAAAAAACAAATAAAACAATGGATATGAGTGGCAGCTTCTCACTGATTTGGCTGAAATGCCCGGTCAACATTGATTGGCTGGTTATATCTTTCACTATATTTTGAGGATCTCTTGTTATGTGTTGTCCAACAGTAGAGCTTTGCCTCAATGTTAAAAGTCTCTGTCTCTAATTCGCATACAACAATACATAAAGTGAATGCGTTTCATCTACAGTAACCCAGCCAAAAATACAAAAATTGGCCCCAGTAATTCTGCTATCATTAAATATCTGCTGCAAAAGACAACAAATTTCTCAACAATACTTGCAGAAATACATAAATTTATATGATCCCAAGACAATTCAAAACAAAAACATCCTCTTACTTATTATGCTTGTGATTGCATAAGACATATGAGTTACATGGAAAGGGTTAGAGTCCTTTAATTTGCCAATCTTAGAAAAAAGAAAAGTGAGCAGTGACCTGATCACAATATAAATTTAAGGTTTTTATACAGATCTATTATGTAAGAGTGAACATTTCTTTGAGAGAAGTAAGGATACAGCATCCAGAGGACATTACATGAAATTATGAAATTGAAACTTGTTAAAAAGAATAAAAATGTTGGATGTATGGAATACAACAACTGAGGACATGGAAAATGCAGAGAGCATACACAAATTGTATGACAGCAGAGAAAGTTCAAGAGGTGGGGCTCCATGAGTACAAAACTCCCAAATAAAGCAATATTAGGTAACTATAGATAGGTAACTCCTACAACAACTGTAACAAAGATATGGCTAGTATGGCCATGCTAAATCTAGCCAAAAGGATCAAGGCATAAAGAACTTTCAGATAAAGTGCTCCCCATATGCAGCTCTCCAGCTTGAACAATCAACATTCCTCTGAAAGGCAATTACTATCCCTTGCCTAAAAGTTGAAATATAAGATACAGATCTAAAGCACCTTAACAAGCCAGCATGTCCTGGCATGTATGCAAGATACATGGAGCTCAATCTTACAGCAAGCTGTCCTCTTGAATGTTCCCTTAGCCTATTTGAGAAGCTATAATGAAACATTTCCTTACCCTCTGTTTTCCATATGTCCAACCAGCCTGCATTCTGTATACAAATGGCAACATTCAGTGATAAATTGTTAACTGTTAAGTGTGGAGAAAAAATCAACAAACTCTAACCTTGGTGTACTCCACACACTTGTTGTGGGTGCAGGTATTGCCACACCACACACAGCCGAAGGTATTAGATACACATGACCGACAAGAATTTTGCTCACTGCAGAGTGCGGTAAAATTAAGCTTCGGTGTCACAGCTGGACATACATCATATGCCGTTTTATCATTATTATTATTGAGTTCACATCGGGTCAAAATCCTGAAAGTAAAATATTATCAATGGTAGTGGACAATCCATAGGAAGATGATATTTCACATTAGTCCATGCAAGGTGAATAATCACACTAATCTAAGGCAAAAAATATGTAAATGACAAATTAAGCTTCTTAGATACATCTTTTAAAGAAAGCCAGACAAAGACAAAGAGATGAATATGGAATGGCTTAAGTAAGCAGAGAAGGATTGAGAGAAGTATGAACTATGACAGAAGTCTCAAGGATAAAAAAAAAGTAAATGAAGGTCTCATGGTTAAATGAAAAAACCATCAGTGTACTTTGTTAAAGCAAGAAAACACAAAGTGAGAACAGGACATACAGCAAGGGTCACGACACAATATCAAAAGTTACTTATGCTTCATATAGTCTTCACTTTTCAGAAATATGCTTGAATATCATACATACATTTCCATGTATGAACACCTGTACTGTCAAAACTTGCAAACACTTAGGAACTTAGAAAATAAGACATATTGTACTACAGTACAATGGATTTCTCAGAAGCTGTAAATAGCATGGAAAATTTTCATCTGTAAAACTAGGGAGCAAAAGAAATCAGTTGCATATGAATAACAATGAGAAGATGAATGCCACACAAAAAGTACAGTGTTTTTATTATGCATATGCACTAATTGCAACCTTTGAAGAGTCTATTTCAATCATTATGCTGTCTGTATTATATACATACAAGTTATAAGACAACTAAAAATCTGACATGGGTGAAAAGTTAACCTACTTATCTATCTATAATTGCCTTAGGACCTCTTTCTAAGAAAAGCTCATGATATAACCCAGGATCTCTTTCTACAGGCTTTACAGCCCAAAGGTACACTACTTTCAGCAACAGGGAAATTTGCACTCCTTAGGAGTGAGAAGCTCTATGAAGAGGCTGAACTCAAAGTGATACAGTCTCATTAGAGGTGACTTTTTACTTGAGGTATACCTTGAGCTGGTAGAGTCCAGTAACAACAAGAGTTCCTTATAAAGTGGCATATATCTACAAACATTTAAAACTTTAACTGTTAAAAACCAGAGCCACATTCATTCTTTCTCCTGACTGCAGCTAATGAAAATATCCAAATTTACTCTTTTTATATTTTAGTAACTCATTCCATGTAGTGAGCAACAAATAAATTCATTAACAGACACATCAATTGAAGCACATTTCACATCATATCACTCACATTATGCTGTATCTCGCCATTAAACACACTATTCCAAGCAAACCTCCATATGTTCCTTTTTTGTGAAATCCTCTTGGCCATATACCTCTCAAGCTTTCCTTCCATCATATTTTTGGTTTCCTCTTTCCTTTCCTATTCTTATTCTTATGCATTTTCACTGTAATACTTCCTACACTCATCTTTCTTGAAGGCTCAAACATCCCTCAATTTTTCAACCATACTTTTCTAAATTGCTTACCACTCTTCTCAGTCTCAGCCCTTTTCTTACTCCCATTCTTAAGTAAAGAGATCCATCTCCAGAGCTAGCACCAGCATTCTATACCTGCAAACCCTTGTGACACTCCCATGCTCAGCTGAATGCCTTCTAAGAAACTGTCACACATACAGGCTCACATCTTTAATTCAAAGTTACATTGTCACTACTTCAGTTATTTGACTTCCTTTGAAAAGCCTTTTAAGTGTTTCATATTCATTCCTCTACCATTACTAAGAATGCTCCCTTGATACTGGACACATACTCCCATTTACTTAATAATGCCATGGTGATCTTTCAAACACAAAATTTTCATTTTAATCTTTTACGATAAAACTCAAAAATACTTCATTCCATCCTACAATTTTTCTCTCCACTATAAATGGCACTTCATAGGCATTCACTGACATACCTACTTTCTACTCCTTTTCAATCTTTTCAAATTTTACTCCCCAGTTGTATCCTACAGCTTTTCTCTCCCTTATACATGCCATATCATAATCTAGTCACTTTCTATTTATTTCTGATCTCATCTAATTTTTGCTCCTCTTCTTGTATAAACTCATTACAACTCTGTCTAACAATAATGCAAACAAATGGAGCCACAGCAAACCTGTCTCACCCAAATCCACTCAGCCATTTTCATCCTTGAAAGTGTACACAGCAGAGGTGGATTGAACCAGTGCGTGTGAAGCGTCTGGGGTAAACCATGGAAAGTTCTGTGGGGCCCAGATGTGGAAAGGGAGCTGGGGTTTCAGAGCATTATACATGACAGCTAGAGACTGAGTGTGAACAAATGTGGCCTTTGTTGTCTTTTCCTAGCGCTACCTCGCACACATGCGGGGGGAGGGGATTGTTATTTCATGTGTGGCGGGGTGGCGATGGGAATGAACGAAGGCAGACAGTATGAATTATGTACATGTGTATATATGTCTGTGTGTGTATACATATGTATACGTTGAGATGTATAGGTATGTATATTTGCGTGTGTGGACGTGTATGTATATACATATGTATAAGGATGGGTTGGGCCATTCTTTCATCTGTTTCCTTGCACTACCTCGCTAACGCCAGTGACAGCAACAAAGCAAAATAAATAAATAAAATACTTAGCTTTCTGAAAAAGGTCAACTCTAGCTTTGCTAAAAATTCCACAAAGATTTTTTTGCCTACTTTTCAAGTGTTTTCAACACCATCCAGCCCCATAGTCTGATGCAAAAAAATTATTTCTATAATGTCAACTTATATCTAGTTTAGTGAATTCATGATTTTCTGTCATGTAGACCTCAATTTGTGAAATCTATGGGTAAACATTTGGATTTGTTGATAAAAAACACAAGTGCTCCTCAAGGTTGTGTGTTATCATCACTACTGTTCACTCTTTATACAGGGGGTGGCCACTGTAATAGAGACTCCATAACTAGTGAACTACCAGCAGAGTCATAATATCTAAATACCTATTGGCCTCTAGTTGTCTCTTAACACTACCAATTTTAAAAGCTCACCTGTTCCAAACACACTTGCGGCCAGGGTAAGCATGCAGGCACTTATCACTGGAGGTCAGTCGTGTCTTGCATCTGTAAAGAAATTCTCAAGTAAAAGGGCCATTAAAAAACAATAAATCTTTAATCTGAGCTAATTTCAATGATAAACCTCATTACATGGCTTTGTGATTTTCTACAATAATTACTAATCAATAAATCATCTTTAAAGAAACCTGGGATAAAAAAAATTCTATACTTGGTAGCCATTTCCAACATCAGTAAGGTAATGCCACAATCAGACAAAGAAAGGCCACATCCACTTGCATCCATTCTCTTGCTGTCATAAGTAACGCACCAAAACCACAGTTCCCTACCCACAACCAGGCCCCTTAGACCTTTCCATGGTTTACCCTCGATGCTTCACATGCTCTGGTTCAGTCCACTGACAGCACATCAACTCCAGTAGTTCCGATTTACTCTATCCCATGTACACCTTTCATCCTCCTCCATATTCAGACCTTAATCACTCAAAATCTATTTCACTCCATCTTTACATCTCCAATATTCCCTCAACTTATGACACATATATCCTCTTTGTCAAGCTCTCCTCAATCATTCTCTCTATTTGTCCAAACCACAATAGCACACCCTACTCTGCTATCTTAACTACACTCTTTTCAGTGCTAAACTTCTCTCTTACTCTTTCGTTACTTACCTGTTGCAAATCCTCTTCTGCTATCTCAACTACACTCTTTTCAGTAATACACTTCTCTCTTATTCTTTCATTACTTATCTAATAAAACCACCTCACCCTATAATGCCAACAAACATTTTATTTCCAACACATCCACCCTCTTCCACAAAGTCTTATCTATAGCCCATGCCTTGCATCCACATAATATTGATGGGACTCCCACACCTTCAAACATACCCATTTTTCCCCTCCCAGATAACACTCTCTCACTCTGCACATTCTTCAGCACTCAGAGAACCTTCGCTCCTTATCCACCCTATGACTCACTTCCGCTTTCATTGTTCCATTCGCTGCCATGTCTAATCCCAGATATCTAAAACACTTTACTACTTCCAATTTTTCTCCAAACTTACATCCCACCCTCTTACATCTAAACCACTCTCTCCAAGACTCTCACATTTACCTCCCTCATGATTCCATCCACAAACAAAATGAACAACCATGAAGACATCACACAACTCTGCCACAGACCTACCTTCACTTGGAACCATTCACTCTCCTCTCTTCCCACTCATACACAAGCCTTAAACCCTTCCTAAAAACTTATCACTGCTTCAACCAGCTTCCCTCCCACAATGTATACTCTAAAGACCTTCCACATCCAGATCCATAAATACCACATAAAAATCCATCTGGTGCTCTGTACAAGCCTTCACCCTCTCAATCAGTATCCTCCCATACATGCTACCAGGTATACTCAACAAACTTATACCTTTGTAGTTTGAACAATCACCTTTATTCCCCTTGCCTTCATACAACAGCACCATAAATGCATTCAACCAATCCTCAAGTACCTTATCATGACCCATACATAAAAAGAACATCCTTATCAACCAATCAACAACACAGTCACCCCCTTTCTTAACAAATTCAACTGCAATACCATCTGCTCTAGCCACATTGCCATGTTCAAATTACAGAGGCATAAGTCTGGGACAGAGGAGAAAAACTTCTACTTCTAAAATCCCTTCATGTCACAGAAGGCTCCTAAAGGAAGTGGGAGCCTTCTATGACATGCAGGGATTTTAGAGGTAGAACTCTTTCTTCTCTACGCAAGACTTATATCACTCTCCATGACTCTTTCACTTCACATACCACCCCAACACAAACACCCTAAATCTGTCACTATATCATCAAACACATTTAATAGTTATTCAAAATACTCGCTCCATCTCTTCCTCACGTTGTCAATACGTTATCACCTTCACTGATGTTCCCATTTCTTGTCTTTCACATTACTTACCTCCTTCCAGAACATCATATTTTCTGTAAAGTTTACTATTACTTGCTCACTCTGACTCTCATTTGCCCTCTTTTTCAACCCTTGCACCTTCCTCTTAACCTCCTGTCACTTTCTCTTATAAATCCCCCATTCATCTGCACTCCTTCCATGTAAATAAGTGCCAAACACCTCTCTTTTCTCTTTCACTGGCAGCTTCATTTCTTCATCCCATCACTCTCTATCCTTTCTAATCTGCCCACCTCCTATCTTTTGCATGCCACTTGCATCTCTTGCAATCACCAGCACTGCTTCCCTAAATACCTCACATTCCTCACCCACTCCCCTACTTCACCTACTCACTTCTTGTCATTCACACTAAATCTCTCCGGGTATTTCTTCATGCAAATATCTTTTCTACACTCACTTTCTCTCACCATTCTCTTTTCACTGACAGTGTTTACTCTTCATCGAAAACCTCTACAAATCTTCATCCTCGCCTCCATAACACAGTGATCAGACATCCCGCCAGCTGCCCCTCTCAGCACATTTACATCCAAAGATCTTTCTTTTACACTCCTTTCAATTAATACGTATCCAATAATACCTACTTAACATCCCTCCTACTCAAATACACAGACTTGTGTAAATCCCTCTTTTTAAACCAGGTATTCCCAATCACCAGTTCTCTTTCAGCACACAGCTCCCTAAGCTGTTCACCATTTCCATTCACAACAGTGAATACCTTATGCGCACCAATTAAACCCTCCACTTCAATGTTACTTACCTTCGCATTTCAATCGTTCATCATTAATACCTGGTCCCTTACATTAAAACTGCTGACACTCTCTCAGCTGCTCCCAAAACACTTGCCTCTCATGATCTTTCTTCTCATGACCAGGTGCATAAGCACTCACAATCACCCATTTCTCACCATTCACTTTCAGTTTTACCCACACAAATCTAGAATTCACTTCCTTACAATCTATCACAAACCCCACAACCACCGCTTCAGTTAAGCTACTCCTTCCTTAGCTCTTGTTCTCTCACCAACCCCTGACTCTACACTAAGAAATTTCCAAACCATTCTTCCCCTTTACCAATGAGCTTTGATTAACACAAGAGAGCCAATTCATCCAGGTTTCTTTTCTCAAACATACAACCCACCTCCACTCTCTTCTCATCTTGTTTACATCCACTTATATTTAGATACCCAAATCTGAGCCTTCAAGGAGGGTGAGCACTCCTTGCCTAGCTCCTTTTGTTCCCTCTTTTAGAAATTGAAATACAAGAAGGGAGGGATTTCAAGCCCCCTGTTCCTATCCCCCCCCCCCCCCCCCTTCAGTTGCCTTCTATGACATGCAGGGATTTAGAAGTAGAGTCCTATTTCCTCTTCCCTAGACTTATACCTTTGTAATATGAATATTTTCTTTTGACCAGTGAGCCTTTATATAATGATAAATATTTCTGGTATTCCATTACAAGCATCTATAACAACTTCTAGCATTCTGTCTCCACTTTCCATTTGGACAATACTATATCTTCCTATACCACTGACAACTTAACTCTTTTGGGCCTTCTTTCCTCCTTTCACTACAACTTGGATGACTCTTAACTTTCCTATCCCATAATAAACCTCTTACTAATCCTATGCCTCTGCCTATGATCTCTTTATACTCATTCTCAGCTGCGCTTTCTCTGAACTCAGGTAAGATATACAGACCCCTAATAATCCTCTTACTAATCCTATGCCTCTGCCTATGATCTCCTTATACTCATTCTAAGCTGCACTTTCTCTGAACTCAGGTAAGATATATGGATCAGATGGCACCCATTCTCAGGTATTGAAGGAGAATGCTTATGAAAGAGCTCACATGGGATGAACATTGCCGCTAATTCTACTCAGATTCATACTTCCAAGAGCTGGCTGCTTATGTGCCCCCACCATCAGCTAGACCTATCAATACATGTCAGTTAATGATCATTTCAGAACTGCTAGCAACTCAAAAATGGGCTATTAAGTTATATGTTTCTATCCCTATATCTCAGTGCCCTAGAATTCTTTACCCTTTCATGTCTTTCTGATCATATAACTAAAACCTGTTCAAACTTAAATAGATTTTCCATTTCCTCTTGAATTCTAAAAATCTTTCTTCATCACTTCTTATTTCTACCTCCTCTTTACATTTTCAAATCAAGCCTTTGCATCAATGCGGACTTCTAATAACTGGAGCTTCAAACATATAAAAGTCAGTGACATTGCCAGTTATTGCAAACAAGCATCTGCCAGCCTCATGTGTTGTATGACACTTGATTCACCTTATTTTGGAAGGTAAAATGATATCTTAAAGTGCCCCAGCAAGGATAAAGTTTTAATGCTCACAGTGCTCTGTTCATTAGCAAAAAAAAAAAAAAACTCATTTCAATATATCAAATAAATATCAAATATTTTTGAATTTTTTTTTTCTTTTTTTTTTTTGCTTTGTCGCTGTCTCCCGCGTTTGCGAGGTAGCGCAAGGAAACAGACGAAAGAAATGGCCCAACCCACCCCCATACACATGTATATACATACGTCCACACACGCAAATATACATACCTACACAGCTTTCCATGGTTTACCCCAGACGCTTCACATGCCTTGATTCAATCCACTGACAGCACGTCAGCCCGGTATACCACATCGCTCCAATTCACTCTATTCCTTGCCCTCCTTTCACCCTCCTGCATGTTCAGGCCCCGATCACACAAAATCTTTTTCACTCCATCTTTCCACCTCCAATTTGGTCTCCCTCTTCTCCTCGTTCCCTCCACCTCCGACACATATATCCTCTTGGTCAATCTTTCCTCACTCATTTTCTCCATGTGCCCAAACCATTTCAAAACACCCTCTTCTGCTCTCTCAACCATGCTTTTCTTATTTCCACACATCTCTCTTACCCCTACATTACTTACTCGATCATACCACCTCACACCACATATTGTCCTCAAACATCTCATTTCCAGCACATCCACCCTCCTGCGCACTACTCTATCCATAGCCCACGCCTCGCAACCATACAACATTGTTGGAACCACTATTCCTTCATGTTACTTAAATTATATCAACACATCAAACAGCAAGTATAAACCATAACACATTGTGATCAATACATAGTCTAAATTTAACTAAAAACAAATTAGGAAAAATCCTTACACTCCTGGATGATAATGCAAGACAGAACCAAGCATTTTGCCATTAAAGCCCCCTAAAATGTACATTTCATCCCGGTGTATCACTGCTGCATGCCCATATCGTGCTACATCCAAATACAAGTTAGGGGGCTTGGACAGTGTATGCCACGAATTACAGGCTATGTCATATGCCAGAAAGTCAGCACTGTAACATTTGGCACCATAAGAAAAGGCTGTATCATTATGCGTGTTTCCACCAAACACCAGCATTAAACCTTCAACTAGGACGGCAGAATGCAGGAATCGAGGCACTGGTGCTGGGCTCCGGAGTTTCCTGAAAATAGAAACATTTCAAGAGTACTAAAAATCATATTATAGATGTGTTGAAAATCATTCAGAAATTCATTTTCTCACAACACAATTACATCAACCGATCATTACAACTAGCAATAGTGGCCATTCATCCATGATCCATACATCTTACCAGGTAAACTCAACAAACTTATACCTCTGTAATTTGAACATTCACTTTCATCCCCTTTTGCCTTTACACAATGGCACTATACAGGCACTCTGTTAATCCTTACGCACCTTACCATGATCCATACATACACTAAAAATCCAAACAAACTAATCAACAATAGTCATCTCCTTTCTTGAGAAATTTAACCACAATACAATTATCCCCTAAGGCTGCCTTGCCATACTTCATCCAACATATGGCTTTCACCACATCCCCAAACCAAACATTCCACACCATACCATCCTTCATCAAACACATTCTTAAATCTTCAAAGTACTCACTCCATCTCTTCATCTTATCTCTGCCTGTTACCACTTCCCCATTTTCCCCATTCACAAATGCTCCCATTTGTTCTCTTGCTTTTCTTTTCTTTTTTCTTACTGTGACCAACATGGCAGAGGCAAAACAAGCCCCCAATCAAGGGCAGCTTGGGTGAGACAAAAAAAGAAAGACAACAAAAGAAGAATATTCCACAGGGCTTAGATGTTCCAAAGGAAGAAGGAGGTATTAGTCAATTTGAGCTACACATCCTTCTAAAACATCTTTATTTTCTCCCTGAAGTTTGCTAATATTCAATGATCCCAACTATAATTTGCCCTCTTTTCAGTCCCAGCACCATTCTTTTGACATCCTGCTACTTTCTCTTTTACATTTCCTAATACCTCACATTCCCCAACCACTAAATTTCATATCTCGCTCTTCTCTCTCAGTAGCAACTTCACTTCATCATCCCACCACTCACTATCCTGTCTCACAAGCCCACTTCCCACCTTCCACATGCCATTCACTTCTCTCACACATAATAATTCTGAAAATCAAAAGAACCAAATGTAATGAAATCTACTCTAAATATAGGAATCCGACTATACATTTACTTCATTAACATACAACTTACCACTTTAGTTTAATGGGGTCGTATGTCATTAGATATGGAACAACATGACTTGTAGAAACAATGGAGAGAAGACCACCATGGACATAAACAAGGGCAGTCTCAGGGTCCCACACTGCCGTATGACCATAAACTCCATTCACTACAGCACCTCGAGTTTCTACTGTTGTCCAGCTCCCTTGTTCTGGAAGTGAGTTTGTGGTCAAAAGTGTTTACTGCAACCCTCAACTTCACAAAGATGAATAATCTCAAGGAGCTGTTTCATTAAGAAATCATTTTATGTGCATTAATTAAAATGAACATGAAATAACAGTATCAAAACTGAACCTTCAGTTGTGGAATACTATCCATCTTTGCTATATGAAAGACAAATACGTCATCAACTGTAAATACATTCTACTAAGTACATTAAGAGTTTCTGGATGATAAGAAATAAATCACCCAATTCTTAAAAATAAGTATTATCAGCAAATACTATCAAAATCCTAAACAATCCAGTGAACTGATCAGAAAATAAACACTGTAATACAAATATGTATATTTTTTTCATACTTGATCACCATTTCCCACATCAGCAAGGTAGTACCAGGAAAAACATGAAGAAAGGCACTTCTGCTCACAAACACATATACGTATATAAATATGCACACATACATACACATAAACATTGAATCAGGGCATGTGAAGCGTCTGGGGTAAACCATGGAAAGTTGTGTGGGGCCTGGATGTGGAAAGGGAGCTGTGGTTTCGGGCATTATTGCATGACAGCTAGAGACTGAGTGTGAACGAATGAGGCCTTTGTTGTCATTTCCTAGCGCTACCCCGCACACATGAGGGGGGAGGGGGATGGTATTCCATGTGTGGTGGGGTGGCGATGGGAATGAGTAGGGGCAGACAGTGCGAATTGTGTGCATGGGTATATATATATGTATGTGTCTGTGTGTGTATATGTATGTGTACATTGAGATGTATAGGTATGTATATTTGCGTGTGTGGACGTGTGTGTATATACATGTGTATGGGGGTGGGTTGGGCCATTTCTTTCGTCTGTTTCCTTGCGCTACCTCGCAAACGTGGGAGACAGCGACAAAGCAAAATAAAAAAAAAAAAATATCTTTCTTCTTTCAAACTATTCGCCATTTCCCGCATTAGCAAGGTAGCGTTAAGAACAGAGGACTGGGCCTCTGAGGGAATATCCTCACCTAGCCCCCTTCTCTGTTCCTTCTTTTGGAAAATTAAAAAAAATTGAGAGGGGAGGATTTCCAGCCCCCCGCTCCCTCCCCTTTTAGTCGCCTTCTACGACACGCAGGGAATACGTGGGAAGTATTCTTTCTCCCCTATCCCCAGGGATATATGTGTATATATATATATATATATATATATATATATATATATTTTTTTTATATATATATATATATATATATATATATATATATATATATATATATATATATATATATTTTTTTTTTATATATATATATATATATATATATATATATATATATATATATATATATTATCCCTGGGTTAAGAATACTTCCCACGTATTCCCTGTGTGTCGTAGAAGGCGACTAAAAGGGGAGGGAGCAGGGGGGCTGGAAATCCTACCCTCTCTTTTTTTTTTAATTTTCCAAAAGAAGGAACAGACGGGGCCAGGTGAGGATATTCCAAAAAAGGCCCAGTCCTCTGTTCTTAACGCTACCTCGCTAATGCGGGAAATGGCGAATAGTTTGAAAGAAAGAAGAAAGAAATATATATTTATATAATTTTCTTTTTATACATGCCCGCATTTCCTCCCTGAGCAAAGAAGAGCCTTGGAGGGGAAAAATCCTCACTTGGCTCCTTGCTTTGTTATTTCTTTTGAAAGGTACTACAGGAAGGGAAGACTTCCAATCATCCATTCCTGCCACTCATAGTCACCTTCTACGACACGCAGGAAATATGAGGGCAGTATTCTTTCTATTCTATCACCAGGAATAACATATACATACATATACATACACACACATATATATTTTTTTTTCATACTTTTTGCCATTTCCCGCGATAGCGAGGTAGCGTTAAGAACATAGGACTGGGCCTTTGAGGGAATACCCTCACCTGGCCCCCTTCTCTGTTCCTTCTTTTGGAAAATTAAAAAAAAAAAACGAGAGGGGAGGATTTCCAGCCCCCCACTCCCTTCCCTTTTAGTCGCCTTCTACGACACGCAGGGAATACGTGGGAAGTATTCTTTCTCCCCTATCCCCAGGGATAACATATATATATATATGTGGATATATTCATACTTGTCAGCTGTCATCCACTTCCAATGCCACCCTGCCCCGCAAGAAACAGAACAAATGCACGAAAGAAAAGAGGAAATGATAATGTCAACCTTTCCTGATTCACTCTCTCCGTAAGTCCAAACCATTTCAACACATCCTCTTCTGCTCTCTCAATCACACTCATTTTTTTACTACAAGTCTCTCTTACCCTTTCATAACTTACTTGATCAGACCACCTCACAACACATACTGTCTTCTAGCATTAATTCTTAACACATCCACCCTCCTCTGCACAACTCTAGCTAAAGCCCATACCTCACAACCATTCCTTCAAACATACTCATTCTTGCCCTCCCAGATAACACATTCCACACATTCTTCACTGCCACCAGAACCTTCGCACCCTCCACTGCCCAACGGCTCACTTCCACTTCTAGGGTTCCACTCACTGCCATGTCCACCTCCAGATATCTGTAACACTTCACTTCCTCCAATTTTTCTCCATTCAAACTTACATCCCAAGTAACTTGTCCCTAAACCTGCTGAAACTAATAATCTTGCTTTTATTCAAATTTACTTTCAACTTTCTCCTTTCACACACTCATGCAATCTCAGTCACCAAATTCTGCAGTTTCTCACTTGGATCAGCCATCAGTGCTGTATCACCACCAAACAACAACTGACTCACTTTCCAGGCTCTCTCATCCACCACAGACTGCATAATCCCCCCTCTCTCCAAGATTCTTGCCTCAACCTCCCTCACCATCCATCAAAAAACAAATTAAACAACCATGGTGACATCACACACCCCTGCTGCAAACCAACCTTCACTTGGAACCATTCACTCTCCTCTCTCCGTACTCATAAACACATTTTACATCTTCGATAGAAACTTCTCTGCTCCTAGCAGTTTAACTCCTACACCATATATTCTTAAGACCTTCCACGAAGCATCTCTATCAACCCTATCATATGCCTTCTCCAGATCCATAAATGCCACATACAAGTCCATCTGTTTTCCTAAATATTTCACACACACTTTCTTTAAAGCAAACATCTATTCCACAAAACCTCTACCACTTATGAAACCACACTGCTCCTCCCTAGTCTGATGCTCTGTACATGCCCTCACCTCTTCAATCAATACTCTCCCATCCAATTCACCAGGTATACTCAACAAACTTATATCTCTGTACTTTGTACACTCACCTTTATCCTCCTTGCCTTTGAACAAAGGTAATACACAGGCATTCTGCCAATCCTCAGGCACCTCACCATGATCTATACATAAAATGAATATGCTTAACAACCAATCAATGACACAATACCATCCACTCCAACCACCTTACCACATCTTGTCTTCTGCAAGGCGTTCACCACCTCTTTTCTCTTCACCAAACCACTCTCTATTACTCTCTCACTTTGCATACCACCCCAATCTAAACACCCTACATCTGCCACTCTATCATCAAACAAGTCTAACAATCCTTTGAAATACTCACTCCAACTCCTCCTCACTTCATCACTACCTGTTACCACCTCCCCTTTTGCCCCTTCACCAATGTTCCCATTTGTTCTCTTGTCTTTCGCAAGTTATTTACCTCCCTCTAAAACCTTTTTTTCTTCCTAGAGTTTAATGATACTTTCTCAACCTAACTCTAATTTGTCCTATTTTTCAACCCCTAAACCTTCCTCTTGATATTCTCCCATTTTCTCTAATATATCTTCCAGTCATTACTCCTTCCTTGTAAAAATAGCCCAGGTGCCTCTCTTATCTCTTTCACTAGCAACTTTGCTTCATCATCCCATCACTCACTACCCTTTCTAATCTGCCCATCTTTTGCATTAACATACATAACTGGCACTTGCCATCAATGCTTCCCTAAATACCTCCCATTCCTCACCTACTACGTTCTCTTCATTTACTCTCATCTTTTGTCATTCTACTCTCAGTCTCTCCTGCTATTTCTTCACCCAGATCTTTTTTCCAAACTCATTTTCTTCTCCCCGAAATTGTTTCCTCTTTAAAAAAAAAAAAAATCTATAAATCTTAACCCTTGCCTACAAAAGATAGTGATCAGACATCCCACCAGCTGCCCCTCTCAGCAAAATTTATATCATAACTCTCTCTTTTACATGCCCAACAATCAATAACTTATCTAATAATGCCTGTTGACCATCTCTCATATTCACCTAAATATATTTGCGTCCGTCCCTCTTTTCAAACCAGGTATTCCCAATGTCTAGTCTTTTCCCAATACACAACGTCACAAGCTCTTCACCATTTCCAATCATAACACTGACAACCCAAGTGCTCCAATTATATCTTCAAATACCACATTACTTACCTTCGCATTTAAATCACCATTTAAATCGTCTTTAAATCAGAGCAACTTTTCATATGAAAGGAAATTTTGACATCTAAATAAGGCTCCCAATTTCTTAAGAGGCAGGCAGCTATATCCATAATGTGTGGTTTCTATGACTGTGTTGATGTTACAGCAATACCAAGTATGTTCAATGAGTTAAGAGGTAGAACTATGGATCTGTCAAAGAAGAGAGGAAGTTATGAAGAATCTTCAATAGAGAGATGAGCTGAAATCGGGTCTTGAAGGCATTAAACTTAACCAGATTATGCCTATGCCACTGAGATATCCTAAGTCTGAGTTTACTAAGGAAGTTGAGTCAAGATGAGATGTAAATCAAGGGAGAGAAGAAAGAGCAGATTTGATGGTCGTGGAAAAATGCAAAATTGAGTCGTGAGCATGTGAGTGACTGTGAATATTTGCAGGAGAAAGGAAATTGTTAATAAAAAGGATTGTTAACTCATGTATGATTTGTCAATTAGAGTGGCAGAAAGTAGTACCATACATACATTCTAGTGATAAATATTTTGCTTCAAATCCAAGACTGACATTATTTGCACCTCCTTAGCTTCATGAAAAGTATATAATCTTTTTTATCTTTCATATCTCAACCTTGGGATAGGGGAGAAAGAAAACTTCCCACGTATTCCTTGCGTGTCATAGAAGGCGACTCAAAGGGGAGGGAGAGGGGGAGGGGAGGTTGGAAATCCTCCACTCTCGTTTTTAATTTTCCAAAAGAAGGAACAGAGAAGGGGGCCAAATGAGGATATTCCCTCAAAGGCTCAGTCCTCTGTTCTTAACACAGGAAATGGCGAATAGTATGAAAAAAAATCTTTCATATCTATATATCTCTACTCTTACCACTCTGATCTATGATATTCATGTCTCTTCCACTATCAAAAACAGCCTCTAAAGGGATAAGGAGTTTGCTGCTGGTTGAATTCATTTGTATTTTGTATTTGACAAAAAGTGCATGAGACAAAACAAAACCTTGAAAGACACCACTGTTGTACTCGCTTGCCTTCATCCATTCCCGGTGCCACCCTGCCCCACAAGATACATCACCATCATCCCCTGCATCAGCACGGTGGCATAAGGAAAACAGACAAAAAAAAAGGCCACATTCGTTCACGCTCACTCTCTAACTGTTGCGTAATGCACCAAAACTACAACTCCCTATCCACATACAGACCCCACAGACCTTTCCATGGTTTACCCCAGACATTTCACATGCCCTAGTTTGGTCAACTGACAGCACATTGACCCCAGTATACCACATAATTCCAATTCACCCTATTCCTTGCACACCTCTCACCCTCCTGCATGTTCAGGCCTCAATCACTCAAAATCTTTTTCACAACATACTTCCACCTCCACTTTGGTCTCCTGCTTCTCCTTGTTCCCTCCACCTCTGACATATATATTGTCTTTCTCAACCTTTCCTCACTCATTCTCTCTATATTTCCAAATCATTTCAACACACCCCCTTCTGCTCTCTAAACCAAACTCTTTTTATTACTATACATCTCTGCTACCCTTTCATTACTTACTCGATCCAACCACCTCACACCACATACTGTCCAGATCATAAGCTGAAAAATGTGATTCATGTCTATCTGGGGAGTGTGGTTTCTGATGGGAGTATGTCTGGTGGGTTGGAGTTCAAGACTAACTTGGGAGGTTGGATGTTTCATGCATGTGTGGTTATTTCAGTGTGTGCATGTTTTGATACTGTCATATTTGCTGGAAGTAAGGGGATTAGTGAACAGAGTATACTAAAATGTGAGGAAGTGGAACATTTCCATTATCATTTGGGGCTGATGGTTAGCGACAGAGTAATTTGGGTGGGAGAGGTCTTGTGGTGTGAAATAACAATGGGTGTCACACATGTTGAAATGGGTTTGTACCAGGAGCATCTTTGTTTCATTGTGAAGATGTTGAGCATTTGTGGTTACTAAGCAGCCAGTGACTGTTTTGAGGTGCATTATTTTGCATGATCTGCAGCTTTGTTATATTTGCTTTTCTGAGGGTGGAAGACCAGGCAGGTGAGGCAGTTCAAAAAGGAGCAAATGAAGTGCATAAGATGATAAGGTATTCCTTTACTTGTCCAAATCTGGTGCTCTTAGAGCATTTAGTTTGTGTGTTGCTTTTTGAAGTTTATGTTGCTGGTGCAACAAGTGAATGTTGTGGGTGTTGTATGTAATCCTTAGAATGGCCAGTGTTTTGTTGAGAGAAAAAAAATGTCCGTTCAAGAAGATTGGTGGGTGTCAACTGGATTCAAGGCTATCTTGGATTACAAAAGTGATTGAAGAAGTAAGAATGCTGTGATGTCATTATAAGATCACCTGCATATTAAGGGCCTTCTGTTGAGGTTTATCTGAGGTAATGGGATGTCATGTAAGAAGAGATTGAAGAATGATGGAGAAGGAACAGCTCCTTGGGGAACTCCACCACAGAGTTTTATCATTTTAGAAGTGAAGCCATTGTGAGTGACTCTGGCATGGTGGCTTGCTATGAACCTGCCCAACCACTTTCTATCACTGCTGTGGAGGATGGTGTCATGAATTATTTTGTGATAGGACATGGATAGGTACACTGACAAATGTTTTGTTGATGTCTATTGCCACTAACTAGTTAGCTGAATCCCCTAGAATATGTTTTGTGAGCTTAGTGTGTAGTACTGTGGCAGTGTTTGGGTCTAGAGCCATGCTGTGTGGGTAAGAGTGGAATGCGTTCTTTGATTCTGTTGTGGACCATCTTTTCACAGAGTTTGGATACTAAGGAGAGAAGTGATAGAGGACAGTAGAAGGTGGAAGAGTTAGGTGGTTTAGAGGGTTTTAGGGCTGGCAAGTTTCCAGAAGTTTGGGATTTACTTGTGTAAACAGGAGTAATTGAAGATACCTTACCTTACCATCCAGCCCCAGGAGTCCCTTCTAACCTTATGAAGCTCCTGAATATCCAAGAAGGGTTAGCAAATATGCCCCCAAATAAAAAGGGCATTGACATAAAAAATAAACAATATCTCTACCATTAACATGATCATTTACTCAAAAAAAATCATGAATGACACAAAATGGGGTATTCTTCATTCATTAACTCTTAAGTTTCTTACCAAAGTCATATTCCTGGACTGTATTCAGATAGCCATATTTAGAGGAATGTCCAAATATGACAAGCATGACTTCTTTCTTCGCTTTCTGCACAACCACAGCAGCATGACCAACACACGGAATGGGTGCACAGGGACCAGGGGCAGAGGCACATCCCCCACTCTCATTCTTACTTGGGTGTTCCTCTTCTTTAATATCTTCTTCACTGTGTTCCTCCTCCTCTTCCCAGTCTCTATGACTGCTAATAATACCCTCTTTATCCTCTTTACTCCTTCCACTACGATCATTGCGTCTGTTTCTTTCATGACAGCCAAGTCTTCCCCATCTTCCATCTCGACCACGTCCACTGCCCCAAGCTCCCCGATCAGAAGGTATTAATGACCACTCAACACATTCAGTCTCTAGACGCCACATTTCTCGAGTTATACTTCCATCCTCCTTCATTCCTCCATACATATAAATGGAACCCTACAGAAAAAGATGAAAATTAACATTAATAGCAGTACAGATACACTTAATAATAATGATGAAAAAAAGGGATTGCATGAGTGCTATAAATGAATAAGAATTAATAAAATCTTTATATCTGCTTCAGAATACAGTATTAAGATATTTTTCAAACCAATGTATTCCATGAAATCAAAATCATTAACATAGATATGTTAAGGATTATCTAAGATGGAGGAACTTCATACCCACAGATGAAAGGTGTTCATGGGAATAAAACAAAAAACTCTTTCAGACTGGAAAAAAGATATATGAAGCCCTTACATCAACAACAAGAAGACAAAAATGTCACCAATAGTGTTAATTAGCATCAAAACAAGAGGGTAGAATAAACTGAAAAACAACCCCATTTATCATTCAATAACATCTTGTTGAGCATGAGAATAAACATGGTTGGGAGGGTCAGAAAGTGGCAGCCAACAACCTTACTTAACCCTGAACCCAAGGAGGTCTTCCTCCTTTGAAGACTTACATAGCAGGCCCCAGGTGTATTCATGTTAGTGCTACAGTTTACAGGCTTATTTTGAGCAACCCAACAATACTGTCACATCTATATGGATGCTAAGTGTCCCTTAGTTACTACTGGTGACTATTTCAGAGAGTACCAGTCTCTGGAAGTAATTTTGATGCTTATATCTGTATGTAAATAAATGTAAATATACGTGTTAATGTGTACAAATATATATAAAACTGTTAAACTAGTAACCATAAATAGTGAAGTATAATTTTATGAATGTGAATTACAAGGCTCATACAAACTGTTCCTCCCCATAACCCCCTTCCCCTACTGAAGAACTTATACATTATCTTCTGCACTATCTCACTGCTCTATAAATCATGTTAGCACACATATTTATAAACATTCTTTACTCATACATGTACTTCCTTCATTAATATTGATTAGAGTCATAAATGAATTTGCAGCATATTACTCCTCAACTCTACCTTTAGCCCTCTCCTCTGTCATCCCTTATCAGGGATCTACACATATGCTAGGCTGTGTGTGTGTGTGTGTGTGTGTGTGTGTGTGTGTGTGTGTGTGTGTGTGTGTGTGTGTGTGCATAAAGATTTGGTGCAAGGTTAAGAGGCAGGGAAATACAAGTGTAAAACTCTCTCCAGGTAACACAAATAGCAATGACATAATCTTCATCACCATATCATGGATATGCAATATATAGTGTCAGCTATCTTTGTGATTACTAAATTTCTATTTCCTGGTGCTACCTTGCTGATGCAGGGGGCAGTGAAGATGTTTCCTGTGGGGCAGGGTGGCACTGGGAATTGATGAAGGCAAGCAAGAATGAATAAGTATATGTTTATTTTTTTTTTTTATATTTATTTTGCTTTGTGTATATATGAATATGGCTATGTATGTGTATGCATATGTGTAAGAGGGTTCTCCCTCTTAGGCTCAGTCCTGTTCTTAACACTACCACGATAACGCGGCAAACAGCGAATATGAATTCAAAAAAATTTTTTTTTTTGCTTTGTCGCTGTCTCCCGCGTTTGCGAGGTAGCGCAAGGATATATATATATATATATATATATATATATATATATATATATATATATATATATATATATATATATATATATATACCTGGTTTAAAAAGCGAGATATACATAAGTATACGTATGTAAGTAGGAGAGATGGCCAGAGAGCGTTATTGGATTACGTGTTAATTGACAGGCGCGCGAAAGAGACTTTTGGATGTTAATGTGCTGAGAGGTGCAACCGGAGGGATGTCTGATCATTATCTTGTGGAGGCTAAGGTGAAGATTTGTATGGGTTTTCAGAAAAGAAGAGTGAATGTTGGGGTGAAGAGGGTGGTGAGAGTAAGTGAGCTTGGGAAGGAGACTTGTGTGAGGAAGTACCAGGAGAGACTGAGTACAGAATGGAAAAAGGTGAAAACAATGGAAGTAAGGGGAGTGGGGGAGGAATGGGATGTATTTAGGGAATCAGTGATGGATTGCGCAAAAGATGCTTGTGGCATGAGAAGAGTGGGAGGTGGGTTGATTAGAAAGGGTAGTGAGTGGTGGGATGAAGAAGTAAGATTGTTAGTGAAAGAGAAGAGAGAGGCATTTGGACGATTTTTGCAGGGAAAAAGTGCAATGAGTGGGAGATGTATAAAAGAAAGAGATAGGAGGTCAAGAGAAAGGTGCAAGAGGTGAAAAAGAGGGCAAATGAGAGTTGGGGTGAGAGAGTATCATTAAATTTTAGGGAGAATAAAAAGATGTTCTGGAAGGAGGTAAATAAAGTGCATAAGACAAGGGAGCAAATGAAAACTTCAGTGAAGGGCGCAAATGGGGAGGTGATAACAAGTAGTGGTGATGTGAGAAGGAGATGGAGTGAGTATTTTGAAGGTTTGTTGAATGTGTTTGATGATAGAGTGGCAGATATAGGGTGTTTTGGTCGAGGTGGTGTGCAAAGTGAGAGGGTTAGGGAAAATGATTTGGTAAACAGAGAAGAAATAGTAAAAGCTTTGCGGAAGATGAAAGCCGGCAAGGCAGCAGGTTTGGATGGTATTGCAGTGGAATTTATTAAAAAAGGGGGTGACTGTATTATTGACTGGTTGGTAAGGTTATTTAATGTACGTATGACTCATGGTGAGGTGCCTGAGGATTGGCGGAATGCGTGCATAGTGCCATTGTACAAAGGCAAAGGGGATAAGAGTGAGTGCTCAAATTACAGAGGTATAAGTTTGTTGAGTATTCCTGGTAAATTATATGGGAGGGTATTGATTGAGAGGGTGAAGGCATGTACAGAGCATCAGATTGGGGAAGAGCAGTGTGCTTTCAGAAGTGGTAGAGGATGTGTGGATCAGGTGTTTGCTTTGAAGAATGTATGTGAGAAATACGTAGAAAAGCAAATGGATTTGTATGTAGCATTTATGGATCTGGAGAAGGCATATGATAGAGTTGATAGAGATGCTCTGTGGAAGGTATTAAGAATATATGGTGTGGGAGTCAAGTTGTTAGAAGCAGTGAAAAGTTTTTATCGAGGATGTAAGGCATGTGTACGGGTAGGAAGAGAGGAAAGTGATTGGTTCTCAGTGAATGTAGGTTTGCGGCAGGGGTGTGTGATGTCTCCATGGTTGTTTAATTTGTTTATGGATGGGGTTGTTAGGGAGGTAAATGCAAGAGTTTTGGAAAGAGGGGCAAGTATGAAGTCTGTTGGGGATGAGAGAGCTTGGGAAGTGAGTCAGTTGTTGTTCGCTAATGATACAGCGCTGGTGGCTGGTTCATGTTAGAAACTGCAGAAGCTGGTGACTGAGTTTGGTAAAGTGTGTGAAAGAAGAAAGTTAAGAGTAAATGTGAATAAGAGCAAGGTTATAAGGTACAGTAGGGTTGAGGGTCAAGTCAATTGGGAGGTAAGTTTGAATGGAGCAAAACTGGAGGAAGTAAAGTGATTTAGATATCTGGGAGTGGATCTGGCAGCGGATGGAACCATGGAAGCGGAAGTGGATCATAGGGTGGGGGAGGGGGCGAAAATCCTGGGAGCCTTGAAGAATGTGTGGAAGTCAAGAACATTATCTCGGAAAGCAAAAATGGGTATGTTTGAAGGAATAGTGGTTCCAACAATGTTGTATGGTTGCGAGGCGTGGGCTATGGATAGAGTTGTGCGCAGGAGGATGGATGTGCTGGAAATGAGATGTTTGAGGACAATGTGTGGTGTGAGGTGGTTTGATCGAGTAAGTAACGTAAGGGTAAGAGAGATGTGTGGAAATAAAAAAAGCGTGGTTGAGAGAGCAGAAGAGGGTGTTTTGAAATGGTTTGGGCACATGGAGAGAATAAGTGAGGAAAGATTGACCAAGAGGATATATGTGTCGGAGGTGGAGGGAACGAGGAGAAGTGGGAGACCAAATTGGAGGTGGAAAGATGGAGTGAAAAAGAATTTGTGTGAACAGGGCCTGAACATGCAGGAGGGTGAAAGGAGGGCAAGGAATAGAGTGAATTGGATCGATGTGGTATACCGGGGTTGACGTGCTGTCAGTGGATTGAATCAGGGCATGTGAAGCATCTGGGGTAAATCATGGAAAGCTGTGTAGGTATGTACATTTGCGTGTGTGGACGTATGTATATACATGTGTATGGGGGCGGGTTGGGCCATTTCTTTTCGTCTGTTTCCTTGCGCTACCTCGCAAACGCGGGAGACAGCAAAAAAAAAAAATAAATATATATATATATATATATATATATATATATATATATATATATATATATATATATATATATATAGATATTCAGCTGCTCCCAAAACACTTGCCTCTCATGATCTTTCTTCTCATGCCCAAGTGCAGATGCACCAATAATCACCCATCTCTCTCCATCAACTTTCAGTTTTACCCATATTAATCGAGAATTTACTTTCTTACATTCTATCACATACTCCCACAACTCCTGTTTCAGGAGTACTGCTACTCCTTCCCTTGCTCTTGTCCTCTCACTAACCCCTGACTTTACTCCCAAGACATACCCAAACCACTCTTCCCCTTTACCCTTGAGCTTCGTTTCACTAAGAGCCAAAACATCCAGGTTCCTTTCCTCAAACATACTACCTATCTCTCCTTTTTTCACATCTTGGTTACATCCACACACAAGTGTTTTGGGAGCAGCTGAATGAGTGTGTTAGCGGTTTTGATGCACGAGACCGGGTTATAGTGATGGGTGATTTGAATGCAAAGGTGAGTAATGTGGCAGTTGAGGGAATAATTGGTATACATGGGGTGTTCAGTGTTGTAAATGGAAATGGTGAAGAGCTTGTAGATTTATGTGCTGAAAAAGGACTGATGATTGGGAATACCTGTTTTAAAAAGTGAGATATACATAAGTATACGTATGTAAGTAGGAGGGATGGCCAGAGAGCGTTATTGGATTACGTGTTAATTGACAGGCGCGCGAAAGAGAGACTTTTGGATGTTAATGTGCTGAGAGGTGCAACTGGAGGGATATCTGATCATTATCTTGTGGAGGCTAAGGTGAAGATTTGTATGGGTTTTCAGAAAAGAAGAGTGAATGTTGGGGTGAAGAGGGTGGTGAGAGTAAGTAAGCTTGGGAAGGAGACTTGTGTGAGGAAGTACCAGGAGAGACTGAGTACAGAATGGAAAAAGGTGAGAACAATGGAAGTAAGGGGAGTGGGGGAGGAATGGGATGTATTTAGGGAATCAGTGATGGATTGCACAAAAGATGCTTGTGGCATGAGAAGAGTGGGAGGTGGGTTGATTAGAAAGGGTAGTGAGTGGTGGGATGAAGAAGTAAGATTATTAGTGAAAGAGAAGAGAGAGGCATTTGGACAATTTTTGCAGGGAAAAAATGCAATTGAGTGGGAGATATATAAAAGAAAGAGATAGGAGGTCAAGAGAAAGGTGCAAGAGGTGAAAAAGAGGGCAAATGAGAGTTGGGGTGAGAGAGTATCATTAAGTTTTAGGGAGAATAAAAAGATGTTCTGGAAGGAGGTAAATAAAGTGCGTAAGACAAGGGAGCAAATGGGAACTTCACTGAAGGGCGCAAATGGGGAGGTGATAACAAGTAGTGGTGATGTGAGAAGATGGAGTGAGTATTTTGAAGGTTTGTTGAATGTGTTTGATGATAGAGTGGCAGATATAGGGTGTTTTGGTCGAGGTGGTGTGCAAAGTGAGAGGGTTAGGGAAAATTATTTGGTAAACAGAGCAGAGGTAGTAAAAGCTTTGTGGAAGATGAAAGCCGGCAAGGCAGCAGGTTTGGATGGTATTGCAGTGGAATTTATTAAAAAAGGGGGGTGACTGTATTATTGACTGGTTGGTAAGGTTATTTAATGTATGTATGACTATGGATAGAGTTGTGCGCAGGAGGATGGATGTGCTGGAAATGAGATGTTTGAGGACAATGTGTGGTGTGAGGTGGTTTGTTCGAATAAGTAACGTAAGGGTAAGAGAGATGTGTGGAAATAAAAAGAGCGTGGTTGAGAGAGCAGAAGAGGGTGTTTTGAAATGGTTTGGTCACATGGAGAAAATGAGTGAGGAAAGATTGACCAAGAGGATATATGTGTCGGAGGTGGAGGGAACGAGGAGAAGTGGGAGACCAAATTGGAGGTGGAAAGATGGAGTGAAAAAGATTTTGTGTGATCGGGGCCTGAACATGCAGGAGGGTGAAAGGAGGGCAAGGAATAGAGTGAATTGGATCGATGTGGTATACCGGGGTTGACGTGCTCTCAGTGGATTGAATCAGGGCATGTGAAGCGTCTGGGGTAAACCATGGAAAGCTGTGTAGGTATGTATATTTGCGTGTGTGGACGTATGTATATACATGTGTATGGGGGTGGGTTGGGCCATTTCTTTCGTCTGTTTCCTTGCGCTACCGCGCAAACGCGGGAGACAGCGGCAAAAAAAAAAAAAAAAAAAAAAATAGATATATTCTTTCTTTCATACTATTCGCCATTTCCCGCATTAGCGAGGTAGCGTTAAGAACAGAGGACTGGGCCTTTGAGGGAATATCCTCAAATGGCCCCCTTCTCTGTTTCTTCTTTTGGAAAATTTAATTCAATTCAATGGGAGAAGACAGAGAGGTGACCTGATCGTAACCATTACATTTCTAAATCAGACTGATAATGCAGACCGCGAATAGTTCTTCGAAAGTGATGTAGAAATAAAGAAACCAGAAGAAAACATGAAATCAAAAAAGGAACTTGTAAAAACGATACAAAAAAATTACTTTTACAGTGTAAGAGTGATGGAAGAATGAAATGAAATTACGAGGAACATGGTTAATACTGACAGCACACATCAGATTTAAAGATACATGATAGCAGAGAATGTTCAAGAGACAAATGTAAAACTCCCCCATACAGCACAAATAGATAATTACACTCACCCTCTTCTGTACTTGTTTATCTAAAAAAGATGCCTTGCATCTATACAACATATTATATCATCAAACATACCCATCTTTATCCTCACATATAATACCTTTCTTTCCATCCACTCCTCAGCATGCCTAGGACCTTAACCCCCTCACTCATTTTATGGCCCATGACAGCTTCCTTGGTTCCAATCACTGCCATTCCAACTCCCAGCTATCTAAAGCATCCCACCCTCCACACCATCTCCATACAAACTCACACTCCAACTAACTCTCAATTTTCACATTTCACATACTCCTGAACTTAGAAACCTACTTCTGCAGTTTCTCATTTGAATCTGCTAACAGCACCATCACCAGCAAACAACTACCAACTCACCCCCAAGTCCCCCATCCCAAGCAGACTGCATATCTGCTACTCTTTCCATGACCCTTGCATTCACCTCCCTTACAACCCCATCCATAAACAATTCAAATAGCCATGGTAACATCACACAACCCTGCTGCATACCCACCTTCACCCGGAATCACTCCCCTTCCTCTCTTCCTACTCACACACACATCTCACTCTCTTATAAAAGCTCTTCAATGCATCTAGCAGCTTTCTTCTCACACCATATATCTGTAATATCTTCCATAGGACATTTCTATCAACCCTGTCATGAGCTGTCTCCACTTCCATTAACATAAAATACAAATCTCTAAGTTTCTTTACGTATTTCTTAAACATATTCTTCACGGCAGCCACTCCTAAAGCCACATTGTTCCCACCAAATCTGAAGCTCTGTGCATGCCACCACCCTTTCACTCACCACTTTCCTATACAATTTACTAGGTGCTAATTTATAAGTTTGCAAAAGAAAGATTCTTGATTCATGGGAATGTGGAAAGAGGAGCAGTAGGTTGGATGTCTAATCAAGAGTCAATGGATGTGAGGGTGAAGGTTTAAAGAGCTTGAGGAAAAAGGGAAATGATAAGAGTCAGAATTAGGTGGCACAAATGAGTGAACTTGGAAAAGAAGCTTGTGTGAGGGGATACCAAAAGATGAAAGTAAATAATGCTAGACAAGTGTGAGGTACTTGGGGTGGCAGAGGCAAGTGAGAGTTGGGGTTTGTGATTATAAGCAAACTTCTGAGAGAATAAAAAAATGTTTTGGAAGGAGGCTAATGGTGTGACAAAAAAAGACAACAAATGGGAGCATCAATGGGAAAGTGGCAACATGTAGAGGTGAAGAGATGGAGTTAGTATTCCAAAGGTTTGTTGAGTACATTTGATGATAACAGGATGTCTGGGTCTGGGAGGTATGCAAAGTGAGAGCAATGGCAAGCGGATGGGACTGCTGATGAATCTTTTTAAAAAAAGGTGACTATGTCTAAGGTTTTAATGTATGTAAGGCTCAAAGTGAGGTACCTACGGACTGTCAGAATGCCTATATGGTGTCATGGTATAAAGGTAAAAGGGAACAAAAGTGAATGTTCAAATTATAATGGTCAAAATCTTAAATATCTATGTGTATTAAATGAGGAAGTACAAAATAAAGAGTCAGCCTTAAATGTTATATGTAAGCCACATGACAGCAATAAGATACCCCATACAACAACAAACCCTATCACCTTTACACCTCTGCCTGAGCATACATTCTTACAATAAAACAATCAGTTTGTATCATTGTTCTTGGTCTTATACTTTTTTACAGACATCTATTTGTAAATGACTGGTGCATGACAATAAACCCTAACAAGTAAATAACATAGCACTGCCACCTTTAGGAAGCAATTTTGTTGATACAGTGTCCACTAAAAGCCCTGTCTGCCTCCTATATATTTTCAATATTTTTACAATAAAATAATCAGTTTGTCACTCTTCTTGGTTTCATACTTTTTTTACAGACATCTATTTGTAAATGACTGGTGTATGATAATGTGTATCCTAACTAGTAAATAACATAGCATTGTCACCTTTAGGAAGCAATCTTGTTGATAGTGTCCACTAATAGCCCTGTCTGCCCCCTATATATCTTCAAAGAGTTAGGTTTATTGTGGGTACAAGCATATGACACTCTCAAGGTGAAATCTCGTACCATATATCTAGTTGCTGAGACTAATGTTTCTAATGATGCAAGCATAAAAAACTGCCTAAGCGTGCCTCAGGCTATCTTAAGCAAATGATGTTCTTTCTCTTCTCTAAGTTGCCATTTCATTTATGGAATTTCACTTCTGGGCACTCTATTTCTTCCACCTGTGCTTCAAGATGGTTGGCTCTTCCCTTTCTAAGGAAGAGAAAGCCCAAAGTCTAGTACGATATCAAGAAAATGTGGGTACACAAGATTTCTAGGCACACTGAGCATTCAGAACATATGATCAGTTAGCAGTTTTCTGCATCACCCCATCAATGACTCACCTTATTCACAAGATCAAGGCCCTATGGAACCAATACATGGACTTAGAATACTTCAGAAACATTTGCCAATTCCATGCCCAAAGGTCTGCTGATAGTAATTACAGTCAAAGAAGAGATTACACAGTAATAACATCAAAGATGTAATTGTGACATTGCCTCTGAAAATGTATGGGGATGCAGACATGGTTTTTTATGGACACTACATATATGCAATCCCTAGGCAATAAATGCTAATAACTATCAATATATGGACACTATATGTATGCAATCCCTAGTCAATAAATGTTAATAACTATCAATATGTAATGCTTTTGGTATTACACTAGTTTTTCATACATGCTTATATTTATAAAGTACATGCTTATATCTATAAAGAGGGGCACTATATTACTGTATACACCAACTGTCATAACACTTTTAGTATTACAAAGTGAATCTGTTAACATGAGTGTTAGTGCGAGAGTGAAAATGCTTACAATAATCATGAATCTGTGACAGACTCTGGTCTTATGCTGCTTTTGTTACATGCGTGTGTTCATGAATGACTGCTCTGTAATTCTGAGGACAACAAGTAAGTACTATATAATCATTAACATTATGAAGCTATTTTGTTGAGATGCATGCTTACCAATAATCTTTTTTATCTTTTCTCTTCAATGCTCACATGGCTCTGTCCAAATGTAAGAATATAATTCATGTTCAGGATCAAGGACCATTACTGATCAAGGATGTTCACCTCTTCATCATCTGACTGGACAAGTTTTTCATACAGAAAGAAGTGGGAAAAGGCTTTTGCTTGTTTTTCAAATGCTTTGTAGATACTTTTATTCATGGTGCTGATTTGTAAATTCACCTCTAATAACAACCTAAGGATCAACTTTGGGATGAACGTGCCTCTTAAAAATGTTAAGTAACTCACATTATGAACCACAGCAGAGTGTCCATATCTGGGGACTGGCTTCCTGATGCTAGTGCTTTCTATGGTGGTCCAATTGTTATCTGAAATCAAAAAGCATTATCCTACTTTACATAAAAAGTTTTACCCCTGGATCTCCCCCCGGGGTTTCATTTTTCCAATAAAACCCCCAAAATCCCAAAAAATACCATCCCAAAGGGGGATAAAAGGGGGGCCGGGTTTTGGGTTTTTTCCAAACTCGGAAAATCCCAAAAAAAAACCCATCCTTTTAAAAAAAATTAAAAAAATTTTGAGAATAAACAAAAAAAACCCCTTTTTTGCCGCAAAAAAATTCCTGGAAATTTTTTCCTTTCCCCCCCCTTTCTAAAAGGGGAAAACCATGTTAATCCCCCAATAAAAATTTGGTCTCCCTCTTCTCCATGCTCCCTCCACCTCCGACACATATATCCTCTTGGTCAATTTTTCCTCACTCATTCTCTCCATGTGACCAAACCATTTCAAAACACCCTCTTCTGCTCTCTCAACCACGCTCTTTTTATTTCCACACATCTCTCTTACCCTTACGTTACTCACTCGATCAAACCACCTCACACCACACATTGTCCTCAAACATCTCATTTCCAGCACATCCATCCTCCTGCGCACAACTCTATCCATAGCCCACGCCTTGCATCCAAACAGTATCGATAGTACTACTATTCCTTTTAACATACCCATTTTTGCTTTCCGAGATAGTGTTCTCGACTTTCAAACATTCTTCAAGGCTCCCAGAATTTTCGCCCCCTCCCCCACCCTATGATTCACTTCCGCTTCCATGGTTCCATCCGCTGACAGATCCACTCCCAGATATCTAAAACACTTTACTTCCTCCAGTTTTTCTCCATTCAAACTTACCTCCCAACTGACATGACCCTCAACCCTACTGTACCTAATAACCTTGCTCTTATTCACATTTACTCTCAACTTTCTTCTTTCACACACTTTACCAACTCAGTCACCAGCTTCTGCAGTTTCTCACATGAATCAGCCACCAGCGCTGTATCATCAGCGAACAACAACTGACTCACTTCCCAAGCTCTCTTATCCACAACAGACTGCATACTTGCCCCTCTTTCCAAAACTCTTGCATTCACCTCCCTAACAACCCCATCCATAAACAAATTAAACAACCATGGAGACATCACACACCCCTGCCGCAAACCTACATTCACTGAGAACCAATCACTTTCCTCTCTTCCTACACGTACACATGCCTTACATCCTCAATAAAAACTTTTCACTGCTTCTAACAACTTTCCTCCCACACCATATATTCTTAATACCTTCCATAGAGCATCTCTATCAACTCTATCATATGCCTTCTCCAGATCCATAAATGCTACATACAAATCCATTTGCTTTTCTAAGTATTTCTCACATACATTCTTCAAAGCAAACACCTGATCCACACATCCTCTACCACTTCTGAAACCACACTGCTCTTCCCCAATCTGATGCTCTGTACATGCCTTCACCCTCTCAATCAATACCCTCCCATATATATATATATATTTTTTTTTTTTTTTTTTTTTTTTTTTTATACTTTGTCGCTGTCTCCCGCGTTAGCGATGTAACGCAAGGAAACAGAAGAAAGAATGGCCCAACCCACCCACATACACATGTATATACATACACGTCCACACACGCAAATATACATACCTATACATCTCAATGTATACATATATATACACACACAGACATATACTTATATACACATGTACATAATTCATACTGTCTGCCTTTATTCATTCCCATCGCCACCCCGCCAAACATGGAATAACAACTCCCTCCCCCCTCATGTGTGCGAGGTAGCACTAGGAAAAGACAACAAAGGCCACATTCGTTCACACTCAGTCTCTAGCTGTCATGTAATAATGCACCGAAACCACAGCTCCCTTTCCACATCCAGGCCCCACACAACTTTCCATGGTTTATCCCAGACACTTCACATGCACTGGTTCAATCCATTGACAGCACATCAACCCCGGTATACCAAATCGTTCCAATTCACTCTATTCCTTGCATGCCTTTCCCGCTCCTGCATGTTCAGGCCTCGATCACTCAGAAGCTTTTTCACCCCATCTTTCCACCTCCAATTTGGTCTCCCACTTCTCCTCGTTCCCTCCACCTCCGACACATATATCCTCTTGGTCAATTTTTCCTCACTCATTCTCTCCATGTGACCAAACCATTTCAAAACACCCTCTTCTGCTCTCTCAACCACACTCTTTTTATTTCCACACATCTCTCTTACCCTTACATTACTTAATCAATCAAACCACCTCACACCACATATTGTCCTCAAACATCTCATTTCCAGCACATCCACCCTCCTCTGCACATCTCTATACATAGCCCATGCCTCGCAACCATACAACATTGTTGGAACCACTATTCCTTCAAACATACCCATTTTTGCTTTCCGAGATAGTGTTCTCGACTTTCAAACATTCTTCAAGGCTCCCAGAATTTTCGCCCCCTCCCCCACCCTATGATTCACTTCCGCTTCCATGGTTCCATCCGCTGCCAGATCCACTCCCAGATATCTAAAACACTTTACTTCCTCCAGTTTTTCTCCATTCAAACTTACCTCCCAACTGACATGACCCTCAACCCTACTGTACCTAATAACCTTGCTCTTATTCACATTTACTCTCAACTTTCTTCTTTCACACACTTTACCAAACTCAGTCACCAGCTTCTGCAGTTTCTCACATGAATCAGCCACCAGCACTGTACCATCAGCAAACAACAACTGACTCACTTCCCAAGCTCTCTTATCCACAACAGACTGCATACTTGCCCCTCTTTCCAAAACTCTTGCATTCACCTCCCTAACAACCCCATCCATAAACAAATTAAACAATCATGGAGACATCACACACCCCTGCCGCAAACCTACATTCACTGAGAACCAATCACTTTCCTCTCTTCCTACACGTACACATGCCTTACATCCTCGATAAAAACTTTTCACTGCTTCCAACAACTTGCCTCCCACACCATATATTCTTAATACCTTCCATAGAGCATCTCTATCAACTCTATCATAAGCCTTTTCCAGATCCATAAATGCTACATACAAATCCATTTGCTTTTCTAAATATTTCTCACATACATTCTTCAAAGCAAACACCTGATCCACACATCCTCTACCACTTCTGAAACCACACTGCTCTTCCCCAATCTGATGCTCTGTACATGCCTTCACCCTCTCAATCAATACCCTCCCATATAATTTACCAGGAATACTCAACAAACTTATACCTCTGTAATTTTTTTTTTTTTATACTATTCGCCATTTCCCGCAGTAGCGGGGTAGCTTTAGGAACGGAGGACTGAGCCTTTGAGGGTAATCCCCACTTGGCCCCCTTCTCTGTTCCTTCCTTTGGAAAATCAAAAATGAGAGGGGAGGATTTCCAGCCCCCGCTCCCTTCCCTTTTAGTCGCCTTTTACGACACGCAGGGAACACGTGGGAAGTATTCTTTCTCCCCTATCCCCAGGGATAATATATATCTATATATATATATATATATATATATATATATATATATATATATATATATATATATATATATATATATATATATTTTTTTTTTTTTTTTATACTTTGTCGCTGTCTCCCGCGTTTGCGAGGTAGCGCAAGGAAACAGACGAAAGAAATGGCCCAACCCCCCCCATACACATGTATATACATACGTCCACACACGCAAATATACATACCTACACAGCTTTCCATGGTTTACCCCAGACGCTTCACATGCCTTGATTCAATCCACTGACAGCACGTCAACCCCGGTATACCACATCGCTCCAATTCACTCTATTCCTTGCCCTCCTTTCACCCTCCTGCATGTTCAGGCCCCGATCACACAAAATCTTTTTCACTCCATCTTTCCACCTCCAATTTGGTCTCCCTCTTCTCCATGCTCCCTCCACCTCCGACACATATATCCTCTTGGTCAATCTTTCCTCACTCATCCTCTCCATGTGCCCAAACCACTTCAAAACACCCTCTTCTGCTCTCTCAACCACGCTCTTTTTATTTCCACACATCTCTCTTACCCTTACGTTACTCACTCGATCAAACCACCTCACACCACACATTGTCCTCAAACATCTCATTTCCAGCACATCCATCCTCCTGCGCACAACTCTATCCATAGCCCACGCCTCGCAACCATACAACATTGTTGGAACCACTATTCCTTCAAACATACCCATTTTTGCTTTCCGAGATAATGTTCTCGACTTCCACACATTCTTCAAGGCCCCCAGAATTTTCGCCCCCTCCCCCACCCTATGATCCACTTCCGCTTCCATGGTTCCATCCGCTGACAGATCCACTCCCAGATATCTAAAACACTTCACTTCCTCCAGTTTTTCTCCATTCAAACTCACCTCCCAATTGACTTGACCCTCAACCCTACTGTACCTAATAACCTTGCTCTTATTCACATTTACTCTTAACTTTCTTCTTCCACACACTTTACCAACTCAGTCACCAGCTTCTGCAGTTTCTCACATGAATCAGCCACCAGCGCTGTATCATCAGCGAACAACAACTGACTCACTTCCCAAGCTCTCTCATCCCCAACAGACTTCATACTTGCCCCTCTTTCCAGGACTCTTGCATTTACCTCCCTAACAACCCCATCCATAAACAAATTAAACAACCATGGAGACATCACACACCCCTGCCGCAAACCTACATTCACTGAGAACCAATCACTTTCCTCTCTTCCTACACGTACACATGCCTTACATCCTCAATAAAAACTTTTCACTGCTTCTAACAACTTTCCTCCCACACCATATATTCTTAATACCTTCCACAGAGCACCTCTATCAACTCTATCATATGCCTTCTCCAGATCCATAAATGCTACATACAAATCCATTTGCTTTTCTAAGTATTTCTCACATACATTCTTCAAAGCAAACACCTGATCCACACATCCTCTACCACTTCTGAAACCACACTGCTCTTCCCCAATCTGATGCTCTGTACATGCCTTCACCCTCTCAATCAATACCCTCCCATATATATATATATATATATATATATATATATATATATATATATATATATATATATATATATATATATATATATATATATATCTTTCTTTTTCTTTTAAACTATTCGCCATTTCCCGCGTTAGCGAGGTAGCGTTAAGAACAGAGGAATGGCCCTTTGTGGAATATCCTCACCTGGCCCCCACTCTCTTCCTTCTTTTGGAAAATTAAAAAAAAAAACGAGAGGGGAGGATTTCCAGCCCCCCACTCCCTCCCCTTTTAGTCGCCTTCTACGACACGCAGGGAATACGTGGGAAGTATTCTTAATCCCCTATCCCCAGGGATAATATATATATATATATATATATATATATATATATATATATATATATATATATATATATATATATATATATATACATATATATATATCATCCCCGGGGACAGGGGAGAAAGAACACCCCCCCACGCATCCCCCGCGTGTCGCAGAAGGCGACCAAAAGGGAAGGGAGCAGGGGGCTGGAAATCCTCCCCTCTCGTTTTTAATTTTCCAAAAGAAGGAACAGAAAAGGGGGCACAACATACAGTCTGGTAAATTTATCTTACTGCAATACTTACATGACCATGCTATGTATATCATCATATATACAGATAATATTGTTCCAGTGCTGTACAGTAGCAGACAGTAATGAGTAAGAAGGCCTCTATGTTATACAGTTCTTAAATCACCACAAAATAAATTCCCTTACTACATGTATAGCATATAAATATCTAGAGTTAGTTATTTGTGCATTTCTGACAGACACTAGGCAAAAACTGACAGTGAGCTAAACAATCTAAAACAAACTAGAGGCAAACATGAGAAATACTTGGCAAAAACTGACAGAGCTAAACAATCTAAAACAAACTTGAGGCAAACAGGAGAAACACTTGGCAAAAACTGATAGTGAGCTAAACAATCTAAAACAAACTAGAGGCAAACATGAAAAACTCACAAATCAAAAGGGAAAAGCATAAGGAACAGATAAAGAAAGGCCATATCCACTCACATCCATTCCCTAGCTGTCATGTTTGATGCACCAAAACCACAGCTCCCTAACCACACCCAAGCCTCACAGACCTCTCCATGGTTTATCCCAGACATTTCACATGCACTAGTTCAGCCTAACAAAAGCAAGTCAACCCCAGTATACCATACTGTTGCAATTCACTCTATCCCTTGTACACCTTTCACCCCTCTGCATGTTCCGGCCCTGATTGCTCAAAATCCTTTTCACTCCATCCTTCCATCTCCAATTTGGTCTCCATATTCTCCTTATTCCCTCCACCTCCAACTCATATATCCACTTTGTCAACCTTTCCTTACTCACTCTCTCTATATGACCAAACCATTTCAGCAGACCCTCTTCTTTCCCAACTACACTCTTTTTACTGCCACACATCTCACTCACCCTTAAATTACTAAATCAAATCACCTAACACCACATATAGTCATCAAACATTGAACTTCCAACACATCCACCCTCCTCCACACAAACTAATCCATAGCCCACGCCTTGCATCCAAACAGTATCGATAGTACTACTATTCCTTTTAACATACCCATTTTTACCCTCCCAGATAACATTCTCTCTTTCCACACATTCTTCAGTGCTCCCAAAACCTTAGCCCCCTTCCTCACCCTTTGACTCACTTCTGCTTCTGTGGTTCCATTCACTGTCATGTCCACTTCCAGATATCTAAAACTAAAGGTGGAAAGTCAGCAGGTAATGATCAGATATCCTACCAGCTGCCCCTATCAAAACATTCATATCCAATAGTCTCTCTTTTGCATACCTATCAATTAGCAAGTAATCTAATAACGCACACTTATTTTTCCTACTCCTTGTATCCTTATATATGTACTCTTTTTCTACCAGGTATTCCTAATCATCAGTCCATTTTTGGTACATCTCCACAAGTTGTTCACCATTTCCATTCCCATCAATGAATACACCAAGTCCCCCAGTTAGACCCCCAACTGCCACATCACTCACTTTCACTTTTAAACCACCAACCACTAATGCCTAAACTCTTGCATCAAAACTGCTGACACTATAACTCAGCTCCTGAAACACCCACCTCTTTTCATTAAACTTTTCTTGGCCAGGTACATAAGCACTAATAATAACCCATCTCTCTTACCTTTCATTTCTACCCAGATCAGTTTGGAGCACAATTCCTTACACTTTTTTACACATTCGCACAGCTCTTCCTTCAACAGAAGTGCTACCCCTTCCTATGCTCTTGCCCTCACACCTGACTTTCCCCTAAAGATGTTCCCAAACCATTCTTTCCCCTTACCCTTGAGCTTTGTTTCACTCAGGGATAGAATATCCAGGTTCCTTTCCTCAAAGATATCTTTTCTCACTTTTTCTCAAAGTGGTTAGATCCAAGCACATTAAGACACCCTAGCCAAAGCCTTTGAGGGGAATAAGAACTCCTCGCTTGGCTCCTTCTTTTGTCCCAACTTTAGGAAACTAAAATACATAAATGGGGAAGGCTTCCAGCCTCCTCCTCCCATCAACCTTAGTTGCCTTATATAACACACAAGGAATAGAGGAAGAATTCTTTATCCCATCCCAAGAAAGAAAAACAAAGGAGGAAGAAAAACAAAAAATATTATTACTTACCTGAAATATTATATCGTACAAGGAATGGGCGCTCAGTAAAAGAGTAACCACCTATAACCCATACTTCATTGTCAATAAGAACACTAGCATGTGATGACCTCTCCAGTAGTGTAGAAACAGGGTCAGGGTGGGTCGACTGACTAGTCATGTCATGTCCTACCACCTCCCACCATCCCTCCTCAATCACCTGGCTACAGTCAGCACCTAGAAAAACATAATTGAGGGAGAATGCTGAAATGATGACCTTGTGACAACTTTCATATTACATGTATCCAACGTAAAAAACCTTTGATTCAAAAAGTCACATGAATTTCCATTCAAATCAACAAACTTTATGAATATACATATACATGTTAGAGGGAAACTGTCTTCTAGCAAGGATCAGAATGGCATTTGAGCACCAGTATATGGATCAAGAAATGTTTGGTAAACTACAAGCAATAAACACCAAACCATTTCAGCACATCCTCTTCTGCTCTCTCAGTCACTCTTTTTATTATCCCAATTCTCTCTTACCCTTTTCAGTCCTTACTCAATTGCACAACTTCACACCATATGTCATCCTCAAGCATTTCATTTACAACACATCCACCCTTCCCCACACAGCGTTATCAATAGCCCATGCCTCACATCCATATAATAATGTTGGGACTACTATTACTTCAAAAATACCCATTTTTGTCCTCCCACATAATGTTCTCTCTTTCCACACTTTCTTCAAAGCTCCCAGAACCTGTGCCCATTCCCTCACCCTAAGACTCAATTCCACTTCCATGGTTCCATTCACTGCCCCATTCACTCCCAGGTACCTAAACCACTTCACTTCCTCCATTTTTTCTCCACTCAAATGCACACCCCAACTAAACCATCCCTCAACCCTGCTAAACCTAATAACCTTGCTTTTATTCCCAAGCGCTCTCGACTTTCTTCTTTCATACACTCTTCCAAACTCAGTCAACATGTGCAGTAGCTAACTTGAGTCTACCATCAAGGCCTGGCCATGGCAAAAGAGTCTCCACTACACCTGTCCTTACATTCCTCCCTCGCATACAACATTCCAGGCATTCTTCCCCCTTTTCTCTCCCTTCAGTACTCTTCCACTCCATTTTCCTACTCTTCCACTCCATTTTCCTATGTTACAAGTGGTCTCCCTCTCACACCAACACCATTAGTCATACTATCACACACCTTTCTTGAAAACTCTCCATTTTGCATTCTTACCAAATGCCAATCCACCACAAAGTATTACGTTTCACCCACTCTACCACTACACAAATCATTCCTTTTGCATTCCTTGCCATACCAGAATATTAAAAGGTTTTGAGGGAAGTGTAAAGCATGTGGGATTGTATCAACTTACAAGAGAACCTTAAAAAACTTGCAATTGACATTACGTATAATTACAACACTGCAAACATCACTTCAACATATCCCAAGAATCTTCATGCCTATAATGTAAGTACCATAACAAAAAGGAGCACTTACTACTCATGGCTTTGCACTTTCTGTACATAGATGCATATAAGGATGGAAACCACTAAAAACTTATCAATATCTATGGTAACGTAAACTGCGATACACAGTGCAGTAACCACGAACCAGGGAGTTGTAGTGGAAGATTCTGTGAAATTTACAATGGAGTAACATGTGTATCTCTAGTCTCAAATACAGAGCTGGCCAGTTTATGCAAAGTATTAAAGAGCAAGGAATGAGTACAGCAGGATAAGAGAAGAGGAACAGAGAAATTTTGAAAAGAACATTTTGGATAAGGCATGTGAAATACCATTATCAGTTAGAAAGTACCAATCAGATTACAGGATTCAGAGAAAAAATCAGTAATGGATGATGTAATATGAGAGGAATGCAAAACAAGTTCATATGTGCTTACACATTAGAAAACATTACAACTCCATCACTCATAAGATGAGATGGGGAGGAAGATTTAGAAAATGTTAGGACATCTAGAAAACACATTAATGAAATACTGAAAGGTCTTGACCCATACTATGCTGTCAATGGACTGAACTAGGGCATATGATGCAGCTACAGGAAACCACAAAAAGGTCCGTGGTGCCTGGTTGTGAATAGCAGGCTGTAGTGCTCAATGCATTGCACATTAATGCTAAAGAATGGATGAGAGCAAATGTGGCCTTTATTCATCTGCTCCAAGCACTACCTCATTAATGCAGTAAATGGCAATCAAATATGCAAAATGATAATGGTAATAATAATAATAATAATATTTTACATTTATTCATTTATTATACTTAACTGCTGTCTCCCACGTTAGCGAGGCAGCACAAAGAAACAGATGAGGAATGGCCTATCCCACCCACATACAAATGCATATACATAAATGCCTACACAGGGTGGAGGAGGGAGCAAAAGTTCTGGGAGAGTTGAAAAATGTGTGGAAGTCGAGAACGTTATCTCGGAAAGCAAAAATGGGTATGTTTGAAGGAATAGGGGTTCCAACAATGTTATATGGTTGCGAGGCGTGGGCTATAGATAGAGTTGTGCGGAGGAGGGTGGATGTGCTGGATATGAGATGTTTGAGGACAATATGTGGTGTGAGGTGGTTTGATCGAGTAAGTAATGAAAGGGTAAGAGAGATATGTGGTAATAAAAAGAGTGTGGTTGAGAGCAGAAAAGGGCGTTTTGAAATGGTTTGGTCACATGGAGAGAATGAGTGAGGAAAGATTGACCAAGAGGATATATGTGTTAGAGGTGGAAGGAACGAGGAGAAGTGGGAGACCAAATTGGAGGTGGAAAGATGGAGTGAAAAAGATTTTGAGTGATCGGGGCCTGAACATGCAGGAAGGTGAAAGGCGTGCAAGGAATAGAGTGAACTGGAACGATGTGGTATGCCGGGGTCAACGTGCTGTCAATGGATTGAACCAGGGCATGTGAAGTGTCTGGGGTAAACCATGGAAAGTTTTGTGGGACCTGGATGTGGAAAGGGAGCTGTGGTTTCGGTGCATTATACATGACAGCTAGAGACTGAGTGTGAACAAATGTGGCCTTTGTTGTCTTTTCCTAGCACTATCTCGTGCACATGCAGAGGGAGGGGGTTGTTATTTCATGTGTGGCGGGGTGGCGACGGGAATGAATAAGGGTAGACAGTATGAATTATGTACATGTGTATATATGTATATGTCTGTGTGTATATATATATGTGTACATTGAGATGTATAGGTATGTATATTTGCATGTGTGGACGTGTATGTATATACATGTGTATGTGGGCGGGTTGGGCCATTCTCTCGTCTATTTCCTTGCGCTACCTCGCTAACGCGGGAGACAGCGACAAAGTAAAATAAATAAATAAATAATAATAATAATAGTAATAATGATAATATACAGTATAAATTCATTTCCTCCTCCCTAAAAGATTGATTATGTGACCCACCTGTATAGCCAGGATGACACTGACAGCGGTGTTCCTCAGGGTTGCACTGACCATTTCCAGAACAGTCTTCTGGGCAGACTGGAACAGAGCAGGCAGGACCCCCCCACCCAGCATCACATGTGCAGACCCCCTCAAGGCATGCGCCTCGGCCAGAGCACTCCTCCCCAACCGCTGTACTCGGGCAGCCATCAACACTGTTGGGCACAGAACTGACTCAACAATCTTATCACGATCATACCTTTCTCCTAGTAATGCAAAAAAATTAATAAGCCTCAGAGACTATAACCTTACAACCAACTTCTACTTTAGTAGTAATACATCCTTCCTTGTCTGATAATGATGTTTATCAAGATGTTTAATTCTAAAGCTTAACACAATTAACAAACTTTGAACATATTTCAGAAAACGGCCTACCTTGCTACCTATATCTGTGAAAAAATCCTAATTTTATTTAATCTAACAATAAATGAAAAAGAAAAGTCTCTTACCTGTACGATATTGAGAATCCTGTAAGGTTGTATGCTGCATCAGAATAAAAGTACAGAAGTGCGTAGCCTGATGTGGCTACCACTTCTGGTATGTGCGGGACACGATAATCATCTTGAACCACCATCCCACTGTCACCAAGGAACATGAAAAATATTATGATGATTAAACATAATCCTTCAATTTTACAAATTTTTTTCATTACATACAGATATATTAATTCTTTTTATTTTCATATTTATTTATTGTTCCTGTGTTAGCGAGGCAGCACCTGGAACAGACAACGGCCTCACTCACTCACATCCATTCTCTGTCTGTCATGTGTAATGCACCAAAACTATAGCTCCCTATCCATAAGCAGGAGATACAGACTTTTCTGTGGTTTACCCCAGGTGTTTCACATATCCTGGTTCAGTCCACTGACAGAAACTCACCCCTTGCATACCACATCACTCTAATTCACTCTACCCTATGCACACCTCTCACCCTCCTGCATGTTCAGACTACAAATGCAAAAAATCTAATGCACTCCATCCTTCCATTTCCAATTTGGTTTCACTTTCTCAAACACTTAACTCTATTACCTTCTTTTAAATTACCAAAACAGACTTTACAGTGATAGGTCATGTGGTGATTTCTCTAGTGTGACTCATCTCTGGTCTTCCAATTTCCAAAGTTTTGGTGAAATTTTTGTCATAGCCCAACATCTTCAAGGATGGCATAAACCCTTGCATTCTAAACTCCCTTCTTTTGGTTTTACTGCACTTCTATCTATCTATAGAGCTGATGCCCATTCCTTCCAGGAACTCCTATAAAAGGAGTGGCCAAGAAAAAAACAGTCTTCACTTATCACTATCCTTACATGCTTTCCTCTCACTATCTTTAAATGCTTTCCTCTCTTTCTTAATGCATGCCTTCCTCACTAGCTGCTGCATTTCAGTAAATGCTGACGAAGCAACTTCCCCTCTTACCCATCAACAGTGGCATTTCTTTCCTTTCTATCACTTAATCTCATTTTTTTTCCATAAATGATCTCTTTTTCATTCCTAACCCTACTCACTCTCATGCTGAAACCTGGTGAATAACTAGTGAAGTCATTGGGGGGGTTTCACCCTTACAGCCCTGGCTGGGCCCAGCCTGTTGGATTGGGTCACCGGTCGACCAAGCTGTTGAAAGCTGTAGACCACAGGCCTACACAGTCCCCATAGGTACTTGTCCAGAGCACTCTTAAACTTCTCTACTGTGCATCCTGTTTTGCTTCTGATAATAGGAAGCATAGTATTGAAGAGTCTTGGGCCCTTGATTTCACTTTAAAAACTGCAACCCCTTTTCCTTCCCATCCCCTTCTCCATCTACTAATAATTCTCCTTTTCACACTGAAAAAATTTCCTTCTCAGTTAGGACCTATGCAGTACCCCAAAAAGGGGTAATAGTAACTTGGTTAAAGATAACAGTACTAAAACAATTTCTTCTTAAACGACTATATGACAGTCATTCATTTCCCTCTGCTCAATTTCAAACCACCACAATTCAACAATGAAACAATGTAAACATGCTGGTCAATACTATATGCTCCACTCTGATCTACAAACCCCATATCATCAACATAAAAAAAAAATCATATGTGCTGCAATTATTTTTGCTGTCTACAAGGGTTTCACCCACCCTGAATGGAGTACTCCTCAAATGTGTGGGGTGGTACTTCCTCCACTTCTCTAAACCAGAACAGAATTAAAGGGTTTCTATCTCATCAATTAACTTTATCTTATCTCTCTTCAACCATACCTCTTTATATATGGGAAAGTTGCTGCTCTCTCTCTCTCTCTCTCTCTCTCTCTCTCTCTCTCTCTCTCTCTCTCTTCTACTGACATTATATTGGCATATGTCCCCATCCCCAAGGCTTGGACTATAGGCATGCATCCGGCCATTGCTTCCCACAGTTTCTGTAAGGAGACCAGCCACTTGAAGACTGACCATAATTATACTTCCTTCTTCCCACGAACAAATAAGCTGTGGAATTATCTCGCTCCTTTTGTGTTTCCCTCTTCCTACTGTCCTTCTACATCTATATGTCAGGTCAATAAAACAATTGTAAGCCCAAATCAATTTCTACATTTTTTTCACATCATTCTTTTAAACTGAGATGGCCTTTGACAGGGCATGTTTTTCCATGTCATGTTAGCCACTACAAAATAACTGCAAAGAGCAAAATTCATAATCACATATTAGACATGAAAGAAAAAGGATGAAGTTGTAAAAGCATTCCCCAAACATGCAGGAGCAGGAGTGAGATGAGTTAAAAACAGGTAAAAGGCCTGTGGGTCTGAGAGCATCTTAGTACTGAAGGGACATGGAGATGAGCAGTGCATGTGATACATCACAGAAATGGTTACTGAAACTTACACATTAAAGAGGAAAACAGTATATGAGGAGCATATAAAGAACAATACCTGTCCATGACTAACCTGAAAACAGCAAGTAGGGGGTCATAAATACTGTCACCGTCGTAAACATATAAATGGTCCCATGAGCATTCTGTGGCAAAATGGTCAAAATGAAGACGGATGGAAGTACTGGGCCGGCCTGCATCTATCAACCACGTGCACTGTGTGTCTGTAGAATAGTTCCCTGGCCCATCTGTTATCACACTTGAATTGGACCATAACCTGTAGAATGCAAAGCTGTTAAGTGATACAGGCCCATTTCGCATTCACAAGCCACCCAGGGTTGAGCGCAAAGGCTTGAATCCTGATTGTGGCAGTCGGTCCACAGTCAAACCACTGTTCATCCAAATATGGGGTTGGTCAATGAAATGGGTATCTGGCTCACCCTAGGATATATACACTGTATATATAAATAGCGTTAATGAGATGGCCTTGAATAAGGCCATAGTTGACTCCTGCCACCTAAGTTAACATAACAAAATATAAATATATACATACATACATAGTGCCATTGTACAAAGGCAAAGGGGATAAGAGTGAGTGCTCAAATTACAGAGGTATAAGTTTGTTGAGTATTCCTGGTAAATTATATGGGAGGGTATTGATTGAGAGGGTGAAGGCATGTACAGAGCATCAGATTGGGGAAGAGCAGTGCGGTTTCAGAAGTGGTAGAGGATGTGTGGATCAGGTGTTTGCTTTGAAGAATGTATGTGAGAAATACTTAGAAAAGCAAATGGATTTGTATGTAGCATTTATGGATCTGGAGAAGGCATATGATAGAGTTGATAGAGATGCTCTGTGGAAGGTATTAAGAATATATGGTGTGGGAGGCAAGTTGTTAGAAGCAGTGAAAAGTTTTTATCGAGGATGTAAGGCATGTGTACGTGTAGGAAGAGAGGAAAGTGATTGGTTCTCAGTAAATGTAGGTTTGCGGCAAGGGTGTGTGATGTCTCCATGGTTGTTTAATTTGTTTATGGATGGGGTTGTTAGGGAGGTAAATGCAAGAGTCCTGGAAAGAGGGGCAAGTATGAAGTCTGTTGGGGATGAGAGAGCTTGGGAAGTGAGTCAGTTGTTGTTCGCTGATGATACAGCGCTGGTGGCTGATTCATGTGAGAAACTGCAGAAGCTGGTGACTGAGTTTGGTAAAGTGTGTGGAAGAAGAAAGTTAAGAGTAAATGTAAATAAGAGCAAGGTTATTAGGTACAGTAGGGTTGAGGGTCAAGTCAATTGGGAGGTGAGTTTGAATGGAGAAAAACTGGAGGAAGTGAAGTGTTTTAGATATCTGGGAGTGGATCTGTCAGCGGATGGAACCATGGAAGCGGAAGTGGATCATAGGGTGGGGGAGGGGGCGAAAATTTTGGGAGCCTTGAAAAATGTGTGGAAGTCGAGAACATTATCTCGGAAAGCAAAAATGGGTATGTTTGAAGGAATAGTGGTTCCAACAATGTTGTATGGTTGCGAGGCGTGGGCTATGGATAGAGTTGTGCGCAGGAGGATGGATGTGCTGGAAATGAGATGTTTGAGGACAATGTGTGGTGTGAGGTGGTTTGATCGAGTAAGTAACGTAAGGGTAAGAGAGATGTGTGGAAATAAAAAGAGCGTGGTTGAGAGAGCAGAAGAGGGTATTTTGAAATGGTTTGGGCACATGGAGAGAATGAGTGAGGAAAGATTGACCAAGAGGATATATGTGTCGGAGGTGGAGGGAACGAGGAGAAGAGGGAGACCAAATTGGAGGTGGAAAGATGGAGTGAAAAAGATTTTGTGTGATCGGGGCCTGAACATGCAGGAGGGTGAAAGGAGGGCAAGGAATAGAGTGAATTGGAGCGATGTGGTATACAGGGGTTGACGTGCTGTCAGTGGATTGAATCAAGGCATGTGAAGCGTCTGGGGTAAACCATGGAAAGCTGTGTAGGTATGTATATTTGCGTGTGTGGACGTCTGTATGTACATGTGTATGGGGGGGGGGGGGTTGGGCCATTTCTTTCGTCTGTTTCCTTGCGCTACCTCGCAAACGCGGGAGACAGCGACAAAGTATATAAAAAAAAAAAAAAAAAAACATACATACATACATATATATCTTTCATCTTTCATACTATATACACATTTTTTTTTCTTTTTTGCTTTGTCGTTGTCTCCCGCGTTTGCGAGGTAGCGCAACCCACCCCCATACACATGTATATACATACACGTCCACACACGCAAATATACATACCTACACAGCTTTCCATGGTTTACCCCAAACACTTCACATGCCCTGATTCAAACCACTGACAGCACGTCAACCCCGGTATACCACATCGATCCAATTCACTCTATTCCTTACACACCTTTCACCCTCCTGCATGTTCAGGCCCCAATCACACAAAATCTTTTTCACTCCATCTTTCCACATCCAATTTGGTCTCCCACTTCTCCTCATTCCCTCCACCTCCGACACATATATCCTCTTGGTCAATCTTTCCTCACTCATTCTCTCCATGAGCCCAAACCATTTCAAAACACCCTCTTCTGCTCTCTCAACCACGCTCTTTTTATTTCCACACATCTCTCCTACCCTTATGTTACTTACTCGATCAAAAAAACCTCACACCACACATTGTCCTCAAACATCTCATTTCCAGCACATCCATCCTCCTGCGCACAACTCTATGCCTCGCAACCATACAACATTGTTGGAACCACTATTCCTTCAAACATACCCATTTTTGCTTTCCGAGATAATGTTCTCGACTTCCACACATTCTTCAAGGCTCCCAGGATTTTCGCCCCCTCCCCCACCCTATGATCCACTTCCGCTTCCATGGTTCCATCCGCTGCCAGATCCACTCCCAGATATCTAAAACACTTTACTTCCTCCAGTTTTTCTCCATTCAAACTTACCTCCCAATTGACTTGACCCTCAACTCTATTGTACCTAATAACCTTGCTCGTATTCACATTTACTCTTAACTTTCTTCTTTCACACACTTTACCAAACTCAGTCACCAGCTTCTGCAGTTTCTCACATGAATCAGCCACCAGCGCTGTATCATCAGCAAACAACAACTGACTCACTTCCCAAGCTCTCTCATCCCCAACAGACTTCATACTTGCCCCCTTTCCAAAACTCTTGCATTCACCTCCCTAACAACCCCATCCATAAACAAATTAAACAACCATGGAGAAATCACACACCCCTGCCGCAAACCTACATTCACTGAGAACCAATCACTCTCCCCTCTTTCTACACGTACACATGCCTTACATGCTCGATAAAAACTTTTCACTGCTTCTAACAACTTGACTCCCACACCATATATTCTTAATACCTTCCACAGAGCATCTCTATCAACTCTATCATATGCCTTCTCCAGATCCATAAAGGGGGTGACTGCATTATTGACTGGTTGGTAAGGTTATTTAATGTATGTATGACTCATGGTGAGGTGCCTGAGGATTGGCAGAATGCATGCATAGTGCCATTGTACAAAGGCAAAGGGGATAAGAGTGAGTGCTCAAATTACAGGGGTATAAGTTTGTTGAGTATTCCTGGTAAATCATATGGGAGGGTATTGATTGAGAGGGTGAAGGCATGTACAGAGCATCAGATTGGGGAAGAGCAGTGTGGTTTCAGAAGTGGTAGAGGATGTGTGGATCAGGTGTTTGCTTTGAAGAATGTATGTGAGAAATACTCAGAAAAGCAAATGGATTTGTGTATATATATATATATATATATATATATATATATATATATATATATATATATATATATATATAATTTTTTTTTTGCTTTGTCGCTGTCTCCCACGTTTGCGAGGTAGCGTAAGGAAACAGACAAAAGAAATGGCCCAACCCACCCCCATACACATGTATATACATACGTCCACACACGCAAATATACATACCTACACAGCTTTCCATGGTTTACCCCAGACACTTCACATGCCCTGATTCAATCCACTGAAAGCACTTCAACCCCGGTTTACCACATCGATCCAACTCACTCTATTCCTTGCCCTCCTTTCACCCTCCTGCATGTTCAGGCCCCGATCACACAAAATCTTTTTCACTCCATCTTTCCACCTCCAATTTGGTCTCCCACTTCTCCTCGTTCCCTCCACCTCTGACACATATATCCTCTTGGTCAATCTTTCCTCACTCATTCTCTCCAAGTGCCCAAACCATTTCAAAACACCCATATATATATGGATGAAGGCAGCAAGTATGAATATGTACATGTGTATATATGTCTATGTCTGTGTATGTATATGTTGAAATGTATGGGTATGTATGTGTGCATGTGTGTATGTGTGGGAGTGTATGTACATACATGTGTATGTGGGTGGGTTGGGCCATTCTTTTATCTGTTTCCTTGAGCTACCTCGCTAACGCGGAAGACAGCGACAAAGTATAATAAATAAATAAATGAATAAATAATATACAAGAAACTATACAGCAACAACTGGCCTCTTCAAAGTCTTGAAAATCTATTATCAAAAATTTATTCTACATCACTTCACTGTAGGCTATTCATTCGTCAAAATCATCTACACATTATGCTTACACTGGCCCCTTCAGAGTCTTGACAATTATTATCAAAAATCTATTCTACATAACTTCACTGTAGGATATTCATTCGTGAAAATCATCAACACATTATGCTTACAATATGTCTACTACAGTGGATGCCCATTGGATAACAACATAATTATCAATTGGAGAATTAGTATGGGATACTTGCATTACCTAATGTCTAAACACAGTCATTAAGCCTATAAAATTGCAAACATTTGTATGCCATAATATGACTGCCTAATACATAAATGTAAATCTGAACCACCCATCATTGAGCAATTAAATTAAGAGCATCTGCAAAAAATGCATAATTCCAAATTACTAGATAAACATATGCAACTATGTGCCCCAAAATCTCACCTAGTCATCACTTCCAAGGGGGTAAATGGAGTATAAATACAATATTCCTAACACTCATGGTTCTCAGCTTATTAAGCTAACAAGAATGTGTCCACTCACAGACAACAAATACAAACATACACAATAAGATCACAGTCAAGTGCTACAGAAGGTTCTGTGAAATCTTCTACTAAAGGTTACAGGTATGGGTACTATGGAACACTTGGAGAGGAGTGAAAGTGAGGTGGAGAGAGGCCTAGTTCAACATGAAATGCCAAAAAGCAAGAGAGCTCAGGGATGTACCATGGAAGGGTTATAAACAACATTGTAACCAGCCAGCATTAGAAACGCAATGGAGAGAAAGAATGAGTACCGCAAGGTAAGGCAGGAGGAGCAGAGAGGTTTTGGAAAGAGTCCTATGGACAAGCTGAAAGGTAACTCAAAGCTTTTCTATAAGTTCATCAGATGTAAACTACCAATCAAAGAACAAGTAATCAGGCTAAGAGACTCAGGGGGAAGAATACTGAAGATAAAGAAATATGAGAGGAGCAACATGATGAAGTGAAAAGCACTTTCACAGTGGAAGATGATAGAAAACCATAGTTAGAAAGATGGATGGGAATGAAGCCCAAGACAGTAAACACTTATAAGAAATTATATACTCATCCTACCACAACAATATGACCCAAATAAGGATTACTAACTTGAAGTTTCCCACATTTGCATGGAAGGAATGTGTAGACACTAGGTTTCTCAGAATATTGTTCATTAAGACACTAAAGGAAGGAATAGTGCAAAAAAATGTGTAAGAAAGCATACATCATGCCTATTTACATCATAAAAAGAAGCTTCTGTCTGTCTGTAGACACACAAAGAATGTTACTACAACAACTAACCCACATAAACAAGTGTCTAAAATTCATACATTTCCTTGGCAGAATAAAAATTGGCAGCTACTGGGTCAATATATTTTCAGGAAAATATCATCTTACTGAGCATTCTATAAAATTCTTAAAAAGCTGGTCCATGGGCAAAAATCTATTATCATATTATCATCATTATTATTATTATTATTATTATTATTATTATTATTATTATTATTACTATTATTATTATTATCATACTTTGTCGCTGTCTCCCGCGTTTGTGAAGTAGCGCAAGAAAACAGACAAAAGAATGGCCTAACCCACCCACATACACATGTATATACAGACACGCCCAAACACGTACATCATATACATACCTATACATTTCAACGTATTCCCGTTGCCACCCTGCCACACATGAAATGGCACCCCCCTCCCCCCACGTGCGCGAGGTAGCACTAGGAAAAGACAACAAAGGCCACATTTGCTCACGCTCAGTCTCTAGCTGTCATGTGTAATGCACTGAAACTACAGCTCCCTTTCCACATCCAGGCCCCACAAAACTTTCCATGGTTTACCCCAGACACTTCATATGCCCTGGTTCAATCCATTGACAGCACATCGACCCCGTTATACCACATCTTTCCAATTCACTCTATTCCTTGCATGCCTTTCACCCTCCTGCATGTTCAGGCCCCGATCACTAAACAACTTTTTCACTCCATCCTTCCACCTCCAATTTGGTCTCTCACTTCTCCTTACTCCCTCCACCTTTGACACATATATCCTCTTTGTCAATCTTTCCTCATGCATTCTCTCCATGTGACCAAACCATTTCAATACACCCTCTTCTGCTCTCTCAACCACACTCTTTTTATTACCAAAAATCTCTCTTACCCTTCCATCACTTACTCGATCAAACCACCTCACACCACATATTGTCCTCAAACATCTCATTTCCAACACATCCACCCTCCTCCACACAACCCTATCTATAGCCCATGCCTCACAACCATACAACATTGTTAGAACCACTATTCCTTCAAACATACCCATTTTTGCTCTCTCAGATAATGTTCTTGCCTTCCATACATTCTTCAATGCTCCCAGAACCTTTGCCCCCCCTCCCCAACCCCGTGACTCACTTCCACTTCCATGGTTCCATCCGCTGCTAAATCCACTCCCAGATATCTATAACGCTTCACTTCCTCCAATTTTTCTCCATTTAAACTTACCTCCCAATTGACTTGTCCCTCAACCCTACTGAACCTAATAACCATAAGTTATATCATATCCAAGTGAAAGCTTAAAATATATGGGGAAAAGAAGAAGGCTATAGAGTACAGAAAAAATGGGAATTTCAATTAATAACAAAAATGAAAATATAAAAACATTAGGGAACTTGTGAAAAAGGAGTCTTAATTAACTTGGAGTAAAAACTTAAAAGTTAAAAAAAAGATTGAAAAAAAGGGGGTTTTAAGTGATAAGCACATGCTTAAATCATGATATTTGCAGAGGCAATGAAGTACAAGCAAGATAAGGGATTTATGCTATATCTAATAAAAGCATAGAAATAAAGCAAGATAACTGAGAGTTATGAAGAACTGAGAAAAGATAGTGTTTTAAGTCAAAGCTTAAAAAAAAAAATATGACGACGAACAAAAAATGTGTGGTTTCAACAATAAAAAGTTATGTTTCCAACCTTTAAGCATAACAATTATGGTACATATCCTCCACCCTTTCAAAAATTTTGTGTACAGTTGCTGGTCATTACTGTGATATTTTCTATAAATGAATACAGTCCGAGTGATTGGGCAAAGTTACTGGTCATTACTGTGATGTTTTCTATGAATAAATAGTCCTAGTCATAACATATCTAAATTTTGGGCTATATCCTTTATTACTCTATTTCTTATAGATTGCAAGGCACATACAGTATGCAAAATTTTAAAACACTTTGTAAGGCTTTTCACTAATAATGTTTGGGGGCAGCTAATGACCTCTGCATATATGCCCAGGCATACACTGGACCCCATATTGTAGGTGGACACCTTTATGATACATTCTTATAATTCTAGACACTGGATTCTCTCAAGCACCATTGGCCTAATACTGCAGATATCTATCATTATCTAAATTCTTCGACCTGGTAGCCTAGAAAGACCTGTACAATTAGCACAAACTGTTCATTATCAAAGTGAGTTCCAAAGCATGTGGGTGTTTTATGTTTCCAGATTTTTAATTATTAGATGTTTACATTGCAACATTTCAAGGAGCTCTGGGCAATGAGTGATCTAGTTTTTCAATGGCAGTATGGTGTTTAGGGAACAGTAGGGGCAAAGCATGATTTGAAGCATTATATATTATTCTGTGATATCAAATAAAGTGACAGAAGTGAGGGTTATAAAATATCAGACAAAGTGGGTTTAATCAATTTAAAAGTAGGTTAACCACTTGTGAAAAAGCTAAACAGAGCACGCTTGGCAGCCAAAATTTATAACAGTACAATACCAACATTGATGCAGTCAACTGCTGAGGACAACACAGAATGGCTTTCTGTTGGGAGGTTGGGCTCTGGCACAAATAGCTACCTAGTGTCACCTGCTTGTATACGTCTATGAGCAGCTGGTATGATGTTAAGCCATGGGTTTATCTGATATATTCTGACTAAAATTATGAAAATTCAGATCAATCTTGGCTGCTAAAGGATGCCAGATAAGATTTTCATGGATTCTGTTAAATCTTTGTATGCATTTCACCTACCATATTTTTATATTAATCAAACCCTGATCCTCATGACCCTCACCATTATCACCTTTAATACTGCAGAAACAATATAATGCTCTACATCACAAGACTTAGTTATTATTGCATTACCAGTACACTGCACTATTACTTAAACATCAAATCACTTCATAGCCAAAGATAATAGCACATTAAAGGTTAGCTTGACTTTTACACCATTAAACTATCATAATAAGCATTCCTGCGATCAAATAACTTATGGATTTGTTTCAGTAAGTTTCAACTAAGCCACTGGTTTTATGAACAGCTTAAACCAAGAACCCAAGACATTTCTGAATCCCCTCCTCTTACTCCACATACACAGGGAGCCTTTCAATATGCTTGGTTTTCTAAAACTTAATCCAACAAAATAATTCAAGAAAATCAGATGAGGATTAAGGTTTTTATTGGTCCTGTAGATTTTTAAGGGTGTTTCATCTATCATAATTTATGTGTATTACAGATTTTCCAAAACTTTCAAAGCCCTACCCATAGTCGACTTTCTTATTATCATATAATAAAACGACTTATGCAAATAACTCTATCAGTCTTTTATATTCTCCATCCAGTTCCACACACCACCTCCATAAAAGTCTGGTTATTCTAGCAGCATCCTTAAATCTGGTACATACGTAATTTAGCCACTGCTTGGTGTGTGCCTGTAAATTGCTCACCTTCACCACTTCAAGAGTGTCAGCTTTACTCCACCTACCATATTTATCATATGCCTTTAGCTAAGACAGAGGATTAATCTAACTAATGATGCTCTATATCTGAAGACACCCCTCAAACGAAAATAATCCAGATAAAAGAATTACCGTGTGAACTGAACATAACTCTTCCTCCAAATCATCAGACAATTCAGCATTTAACCTTATTAATTCTCTATTCAAAAACAAGTCATACACAAAACATTATAATGTTAAACAGGGCGGCAGCGTAGCAGGAGCTGAGGTTGCTACCGTAAACCTGGTGACTGCACCAAGGCGTAAACAGATATCAGGGTCAAACTTCCTGATATAAGACAGGGAAATCCCCTAATTTAAATACCTTCAACAATCCCTTTGACTCTGTCTTCGGGATGATAACCCCTCTAATTTGCCAAGCTATATTATCATGCTACCTCGTATACCAGTAGGCGATTCATAAGGGAAATATCAGAGCGGGAAATAACCGAATTAATACTCACCTAACCCTTCCTTCACACCACTGACATAGCGGCCCTTTCCATCCTGGGTCACATATACACTTGTTGTCCACACACCTGCCGTGTTCGCACTCTAAACTGCACTCCTGTCCCTCTGTACACACCACCACATAACCTAATAACACTAACACTATGACTAAGGTCTTCGGTCGCTCTAATTTCCTCAAAAACTTAGATTTGAACAGAAATTTCTGGAGATCCGCAGCCATCTTGGATCTGCCATTTCCGCAACTAATGACGTCACACAAAACACAGTCCAGAGTATGGGAAGACCAGACTCTCGCTCTTTTTTCCTCGCTAATTCCCGTTATTCGAGTGTAAAAAAAAAGAAAAGAAATAGTGGAACTAAGACACTGACGTGCACCCATTTATCATTTATCCAGATTGTCCGTCTTAACGGTACAAGGTTACATGACAAGGCAGACTGTTCTCTAAACGAAGTGCATCATCTGGTAGATGTAAGTGAAGTTAAATTAGTTCTTATATCGTGTCCCTGCTGTTCTTCGTATTACATATACAATAGGTTAGGATAAAGAGTTTATTGTAATCAGGTAGGATCACAGTCCCCTTGTTCTCAGTAAATCATTAATCTTAGGAGTCAACGGAACTTCAGGCACCTTGACCTCATGTTATTACCATCTTGTGTTCATAGGTAAATAACTTTACCTTCGCTGTTCAGTCTTCCTACATGTCCACATTTCTACACTGTTAATCTGGAGCATTTCTAAAGACACCCACACCCGGAACATTGGCAACGTCTTACGGAAGTTTTTTTTTTTTCTTCCCAAGATAATTAACCCGAGGAAGCTTGAACAGACTTGACAATCTTCATTTATTTCCAGGGCAAATGCACGCCACCACCTCGTTGTGTTTCGAATGTATATAAAACAGTATTCAAAAATTGTACTTATAATTATGAACAACAACAAAACTAATGATAATAATGATAATAAAACGAATTGTAATAAAAAGAATTTTTCCATCACACCTATACGCCGTTTCCCTCCCTAGAGGCATTGTCCAACATGCAGGAGATAATTCGAGTAGGATTCTTTCTCACCCATTTATGATAATAATAATATTATTATTATTATTATCATTATCATCATTATCATTATTATCATTATTATCATCATCATCATCATTATTACCATTATAGCTTAAATCAGTCAGTATTGAGAAACTGAAATTGATAATGTAGACAAATGAAGTAAATTACTGAAAGAAAACATTTCGTATCTTATAACTGACTAAGGAACTCTCTCTCTCTCTCTCTCTCTCTCTCTCTCTCTCTCTCTCTCTCTCTCTCTCTCTCTCTCTCTCTCTCTCTCGGAAAACACATATTCGTGCATAAAAAGTGACAATTAAGTTGGTTTATGGCAAAGGGTACAGTTCAGTGCACGTACCTCGCTAACTGAGCCATGCGTTGAATGCACGACACAACATGAGGTGGGAAACCGTTTGCATTCCCAGCCTTTCGGTGGATATTTCCGGGACTCACGATCAGAGACTTTTCCGATATGACTGTATATTTTTTTTTTTTTGATTTTCCAAAAGAAGGAACAGAGAACGAGGCCAGGTGAGGATATTCCCTCAGAGGCCCAGTCCTCTGTTCTTAACGCTACCTTGCTAACGCGGGAAATGGCGAATAGTATGAAAGAAAAGAAAATATATATATATATATATATATATATGTGACATTCATTTTTTTCATTCATTTCAAGCTAAAAGTTTGTTTTCTAAATTGTTTCTTACATTTTTCATATGTATATATATGTATGTGTGTGTGTGTGTGTGTATGTGCGTATGTGTGTGTATGTGTGTGTGTGTGTATATGTATATATATATGTATATTATCCCTGGGGATAGGGGTGAAAGAATACTTCCCACGTATTCCTCGCGTGTCGTAGAAAGCGACTAGAGGGGACGGGAGCGGGGGGCCGGAAATCCTCCCCTCCTTGTATTAACTTTCTAAAATGGGAAACAGAAGAAGGAGTCACGCGGGGAGTGATCATCCTCCTCGAAGGCTCAGAGTGGGGTGCCTAAATGTGTGTGGATGTAACCAAGATGTGAAAAAAGGAGAGATAGGTAGTATGTTTGAGGAAAGGAACCTGGATGTTTTGGCTCTGAGCGAAACGAAGCTCAAGGGTAAAGGGGAAGAGTGGTTTGGAAATGTCTGGGGAGTGAAGTCAGGGGTTAGTGAGAGGACAAGAGCAAGGGAAGGAGTAGCAATACTCCTGAAACAGGAGTTGTGGGAGCATGTGATAGAATGTAAGAAAGTAAATTCTCGATTAATATGGGTAAAATTGAAAGTTGATGGAGAGAGGTGGGTGATTATTGGTGCATATGCACCTGGGCATGAGAAGAAAGATCATGAGAGGCAAGTGTTTTGGGAGCAGCTGAATGAGTGTGTTAGCGGTTTTGATGCACGAGACCGGGTTATAGTGATGGGTGATTTGAATGCAAAGGTGAGTAATGTGGCAGTTGAGGGAATAATTGGTATGCATGGGGTGTTCAGTGTTGTAAATGGAAATGGTGAAGAGCTTGTAGATTTATGTGCTGAAAAAGGACTGATGATTGGGAATACCTGGTTTAAAAAGCGAGATATACATAAGTATACTTATGTAAGTAGGAGAGATGGCCAGAGAGCGTTATTGGATTACGTGTTAATTGACAGGCGTGCGAAAGAGAGACTTTTGGATGTTAATGTGCTGAGAGGTGCAACTGGAGGGATGTCTGATCATTATCTTGTGGAGGCTAAGGTGAAGATTAGTATGGGTTTTCAGAAAAGAGGAGTGAATGTTGGGGTGAAGAAGGTGGTGAGAGTAAGTGAGCTTGGGAAGGAGACCTGTGTGGGGAAGTACCAGGAGAGACTGTGTACAGAATGGAAAAAGGTGAGAACAATGGAAGTAAGGGGAGTGGGGGAGGAATGGGATGTATTTAGGGAATCAGTGATGGATTGCGCAAAAGATGCTTGTGGCATGAGAAGAGTGGGAGGTGGGCTGTTTAGAAAGGGTAGTGAGTGGTGGGATGAAGAAGTAAGAGTATTAGTGAAAGAGAAAAGAGAGGCATTTGGACGATTTTTGCAGGGAAAAAATGCAATTGAGTGGGAGAAGTATAAAAGAAAGAGACAGGAGGTCAAGAGAAAGGTGCAAGAGGTGAAAGAAAGGGCAAATGAGAGTTGGGGTGAGAGACTATCAGTAAATTTTAGGGAGAATAAAAAGATGTTCTGGAAGGAGGTAAATAGGGTGCGTAAGACAAGGGAGCAAATGGGAACTTCAGTGAAGGGCGTAAATGGGGAGGTGATAACAAGTAGCGGTGATGTGAGAAGGAGATGGAATGAGTATTTTGAAGGTTTGTTGAATGTGTCTGATGACAGAGTGGCAGATATAGGGTGTTTTGGTCGAGGTGGTGTGCAAAGTGAGAGGGTTAGGGAAAATGATTTGGTAAACAGAGAAGAGGTAGTAAAAGCTTTGCGGAAGATGAAAGCCGGCAAGGCAGCAGGTTTGGATGGTATTGCAGTGGAATTTATTAAAAAAGGGGGTGACTGTATTGTTGACTGGTTGGTAAGGTTATTTAATGTATGTATGACTCATGGTGAGGTGCCTGAGGATTGGCGGAATGCGTGCATAGTGCCATTGTACAAAGGCAAAGGGGATAAGAGTGAGTGCTCAAATTACAGAGGTATAAGTTTGTTGAGTATTCCTGGTAAATTATATGGGAGGGTATTGATTGAGAGGGTGAAGGCATGTACAGAGCATCAGATTGGGGAAGAGCAGTGCGGTTTCAGAAGTGGTAGAGGATGTGTGGATCAGGTGTTTGCTTTGAAGAATGTATGTGAGAAATACTTAGAAAAGCAAATGGATTTGTATGTAGCATTTATGGATCTGGAGAAGGCATATGATAGAGTTGATAGAGATGCTCTGTGGAAGGTATTAAGAATATATGGTGTGGGAGGCAAGTTGTTAGAAGCAGTGAAAAGTTTTTATCGAGGATGTAAGGCATGTGTACGTGTAGGAAGAGAGGAAAGTGATTGGTTCTCAGTGAATGTAGGTTTGCGGCAGGGGTGTGTGATGTCTCCATGGTTGTTTAATTTGTTTATGGATGGGGTTGTTAGGGAGGTAAATGCAAGAGTTTTGGAAAGAGGGGCAAGTATGAAGTCTGTTGGGGATGAGAGAGCTTGGGAAGTGAGTCAGTTGTTGTTCGCTGATGATACAGCGCTGGTGGCTGATTCATGTGAGAAACTGCAGAAGCTGGTGACTGAGTTTGGTAAAGTGTGTGGAAGAAGAAAGTTAAGAGTAAATGTGAATAAGAGCAAGGTTATTAGGTACAGTAGGGGTGAGGGTCAAGTCAATTGGGAGGTGAGTTTGAATGGAGAAAAACTGGAGGAAGTGAAGTGTTTTAGATATCTGGGAGTGGATCTGTCAGCGGATGGAACCATGGAAGCGGAAGTGGATCATAGGGTGGGGGAGGGGGCGAAAATTTTGGGAGCCTTGAAAAATGTGTGGAAGTCGAGAACATTATCTCGGAAAGCAAAAATGGGTATGTTTGAAGGAATAGTGGTACCAACAATGTTGTATGGTTGCGAGGCGTGGGCTATGGATAGAGATGTGCGCAGGAGGATGGATGTGCTGGAAATGAGATGTTTGAGGAAAATGTGTGGTGTGAGGTGGTTTGATCGAGTAAGTAACGTAAGGGTAAGAGAGATGTGTGGAAATAAAAAGAGCGTGGTTGAGAGAGCAGAAGAGGGTGTTTTGAAATGGTTTGGGCACATGGAGAGAATGAGTGAGGAAAGATTGACCAAGAGGATATATGTGTCGGAGGTGGAGGGAACGAGGAGAAGAGGGAGACCAAATTGGAGGTGGAAAGATGGAGTGAAAAAGATTTTGTGTGATCGGGGCCTGAACATGCAGGAGGGTGAAAGGAGGGCAAGGAATAGAGTGAATTGGAGCGATGTGGTATACAGGGGTTGACGTGCTGTCAGTGGATTGAATCAAGGCATGTGAAGCGTCTGGGGTAAACCATGGAAAGCTGTGTAGGTATGTATATTTGCGTGTGTGGACGTGTGTATGTACATGTGTATGGGGGGGGGGTTGGGCCATTTCTTTCGTCTGTTTCCTTGCGCTACCTCGCAAACGCGGGAGACAGCGACAAAGTATAAAAAAAAAAAAAAAAAAAAAAAAAATATATATATATATATATATATATATATATATATATATATATATATATATATATATATATATATATGTGTGTGTGTGTGTGTGTGTGTGTGTGTGTGTGTGTATTACTAGTCTGGGAAACTCCGTCAAAGTGTATTTGACCAACGGATGGCATTAGGTTTTTTAACAATGAGAGATTTTCACCAGGGAGTCGGAGGTAAAGGATTTTATTTGAGAATTCTTCACAATTGCTTTGATAGCGGTGTCAAACGGCATTATCACTTTCGACAATCGATGATTTCGGTTGCCAGTAGGAAAAGAGGATTAATTCTACAGTTTTGTGGGCCCCTCAAAATACGAGGAAAAAACTAATTTCTGCTGAATGTATTGATTCTCGAAAGCTAATTACGCTATCAAACACGCCATGTGGCACTGCTAACCAAGCAAGTTACCTTGTAAAATAGGTTTTTTAGACGAAAAACTAAACCCATTTTGCCTTGAAAAATGTCAAATGATTCAGAGTTAACAGTGACTGCCGGTGGCGGGAAGTGAACTAACCTCTGGTAATTGGATTTAGGTGACCTACCTACCCACCAGGAGGCGACCCCGTAATCCGACGTTCCCATTAACGTGTTCTTGACCTTGTGTTGAACTCGTGGCCTTCCCTCCCTGGGTTACCTTCCGCGTCTAACCCTTGAGCACGACGTTGATACCCTCAAGCATTTTATACCACCCTTGGGTATGATAGCCTGCCCTTTGACATGACCTTAGCAATTACCTGCTGATCTTCCCGATGAGGATCGTGTGGAGGGGAGGCTATAAGACTCAAAAGACCGTTCCACGGTAACGTCTGGACAAGGATTTTACAGACGCGCTCTAGGTAAATTCCGTAGGAATGAGGATTATACAATCATGCTCAAGAATCTTAATGTCTAGCTTTGATTGTCAGAAACTAAACCAATTTTCTACATGAAGCCATGACGCGGGGGTGAAATTTGTGACTTCTTGATCTTAGACAAATTTTATGATGTAGTTGCGTCGGAAAAGTTCACGCAGTTTACAGTAATTCGAATGTTAGTAGAATCTGAAACAGTGTGAAAAAAAACTGAAATTTATGACGTTCAAATGAAAATGATGCCGCTCAAGACGTAGCGTAGCAGGGACACGATCTGTTGGTGCAGGTGGGTAGGAATACATCTTTCTTATTACTGTTACTGCTTTCCCTACTTCAGAACGAATTCTGGGGTTTTATGCTTTCACAAGAGCGACTTCTTGCATTCACTAGCTAGTTAGTACCTATTGACATTCTTGAAAAATGCTAGGTCTTTCTGCAACCAATCCTGCGTCAGAAATTTTTTCGGTTTGGCTGAGATACTTTTTGTTCTTGGTTTAAAAATTAATTCCAGATGGTAAGTGGAAGAACTAAATCACTCTTCCGAAACGTTTTTAATACTTTAAAACTTCTGTTTCCTTTGATTCTTTTCCTTGAGTGTTATCTACACAGGTTACTAAGCCTTCCTTCATATTTGGCACACAGTATGTTCCTTGTTTTGGTGCTCGGATATTGAGCACTTTACACCTTCATTTGATTTAATTAATGTTCTTCCGGGTAAGAAGACCGGGTCTGCGATTCAAACTCCATGAGAGATCGGACTTAACTCCTGATCCTGTTTACTTTGACGGCTTAAGTTTTACCGTAGAAGCCCTGATATGGGTCCATACAAAATGCATTCCCTACAATCTGAGACTATATCGTCACTGTCCATTTCATCCCTAGTAATTACCAGTTCTTGATCTAGCATTAATGTCCCCCTCCTGCCCCACTTTCTTTTAGGAACCCTGGGACAATATATCAGTATTGTTGTCCCCTAAACTCTGAAAAAAAAGGAAAATATTATCAGCTTAAAATATATTGTTTCATGGCGTATTATCAATTTCGTTTATTCTCATCAGTGCTCACGTAAGACGCGGCTATTTCCATTTCACATTAGTCACAGTGAATAACATGCATGAACTGAATTCCATTAATAAGGATATCCAATTTCATCATTTTTCGATAACGATCTACGCCTATGCTCGTAATCTGTTCAGCCTGCCATGAGCATTAGTACTGCCATTTTTACTTATCTGTAGATGTACTAGAGATAGATAGATAGATAGATAGAGAGAGAGAGAGAGAGAGAGAGAGAGAGAGAGAGAGAGAGAGAGAGAGAGAGAGAGAGAGAGAGAGAGAGAGAGTACAGGGAATACAAAACCTGTGCTTGCTGGCTAAAAGAGAGATTATAAAGTTAGAAACATAGAGGTTGAAAATGCCACGCCGAGGATCTAGCTGAACTGTGGATGGCACCAAAATTAGTATGTCTAGTAAAACAGGAGGTTGACAGATGTAAATCAACGATCATTTTTGGCTTCCAAGATCAACAGATAAAGAAGAAAGGGGTATAAGAAGGAAATGTGTATTGAATGATTGTTGGAGGCTTCCTGCATAGAGGAAAAGATATAATTGGTGGTTATAGCAAAGACGTAAAGGAGAAAGAGGGGTGGGGGGAAGGGCCAGTTATGATCACGTTAAATTCGGAGGCATCAAGCTAGGAAGGCCATAGAAAAGCTAAGAATCTTAAAGGCGTGGTGGAATTCGGTGGGATGTTCACCACATGGTGTAAATCTAAGAAAGATTAGGCCCCACGAGTGTATATCTCCCTCCCCGTACTGTTCAAAGAGGTTATTACGAATAGATAGTTTCACATCCCAGTCGTAGCCAGGTGCCCGTTTATCGACCAGCCGCAAGGGAATGATGAACGCCTTGGTTGGGTGTAGGACGAGTGCCATGCCTTAGATTCGAACCCAGGCGGGTCCGACATGGGGGCTGGCTCGTGATAACTCGTAATAAGTGTCCATTCCACACGCCATGTAGCTAATTCAAGCATTCAAGCAATCGACATAGAATGGAACTACTGATCAATACTTTGCAGAGTACTATGAGGTGATTTCAGCACGAGTCCTGATTGTTTACGGAATTCAATATGCAAAGCCCAGCAAATGGATGATATGCTGTTGCTGAATCTCTCCAAATTCATGCAAAGACTCTTATGTTTCTCTGACTTCTGTACCAATCATGGGCGACTAAAGGAAGGGGACAAAAAGGAACATACCCCCTCCCTCCCGCACATTTTACAAATGATGCATACTTGACATCGTTGGCAGATGAAGCATTTCTAGTAATTTTCATTAAAAGTGAGAATTTGTGTTAGCGTTTAAGCACACTGAACATATTCCTGTAACCCACTGACTTAATAGAATTTTATTCCCTACATAATGTATACATATTTTGTAAAAGTTTGACATCTACATCTACACCCCCCCAAAAAAAATCGTGAAATACTTTCTGGGCACTCTTGACTACAGTCGAAAAAATCTTCTCGACTATAAATGAAATTAGAAATCTAATATAAAGGTAGTCGGTCAACATAGACTTTCACATGTCTTTATAAACAACAATTAATCAGAAGTAATTCCTGCCATAATTTCACTGTAATAATCCACTAACAGAAAGAGCACTTGCAGTACAAAATAAGAAATGTTCTAGAGCAAATCAGATATTTCATTGCAAGAGTTTATTATTGTATAAGCCTAATTTGCAATGAACATTCAGGACAATCAGTTCACGATAGGAAAATATTTTGGCTATCATTACTTTGAATATATTACAAAGTCTGCTGCAGCTAAAATATCTTTAGCTTTCAAACCTACCATAAAAATGAAAAGAGAAAATACAGAATAGGAGCCTTTAAGTTTGTTGTCGGTCATACCTTTTCGTAATAGCAACATTGAATGCCATAACTTGTTGTTCTACAATAAACGCTTACCAATTATTTTATTCATGATTTATATCGATTCTAAAAAGTACTAATGAAAAGATAATTTTCATCTTCTAAAGGAGATAAGAATTTTCTAAATCTATTTTCACTGATTCAGATTATTTCTAGGTTCTAAGATACAACACAAAATGCTATAACGTGGCAAAACGGTGGTTATTGATCTAGTGTCTAATATTTGCCTGTTCGCTAATGGGCGTAAAGAAGCTAGCCGTTAATTATTTTTTCTCACATAGGATCAGGAATATACCAATATGAAGATTAAACGCAAAAATGAATATATGATGTTTCATACGGAGCGACCATGAACCCCTCAAACATACCATGAGCAGCTGGTGAGTGACTCAGTGGAGTTACCAGAGAGCCAATTTTCCTCGAAGGGAACTTTCCTTGGTTGGTAACCTTTCTTTGTGTTACTACTGTCTTTCTTCAACGGGTCGATCCTGACCAGATAATCGGTAACTCGCGAGACCACAGTAAACCAGGGAAAAATAGATACGACCCAGCAAGAGAGTTTGTCAAACATGGGTAATGAAGTCTGTCATATAACAGTCCAATATATATTTTTCCCTATGTAGCAACTACATCACAAGCTGGTGATGGGTGGAGCCTGCAGGAAGGCACTGCGCATGAGACGTTCTACATTGTTATTCCAAATATATACTGCACGCAGAAGATATGTTTGTTGGCTGTATTCATATAACGACATGCATGTCTGGAAATATATGATAATGGAAGTTGATGTGCGTCATGCATGTTCGAGGGAAATGATTTCTGATATAGATTTTTATGTGTGCATTTTCAAGCATACCTATTGGTGTGGAAATTATCATTATTATTATTATTATTATTATTATTATCATTATTGAGCTTTAACAGAATCTAAGGCAATAAGACCATGTTACATGCCAATGCCGACACTCACACTGCCTGTGGCACAACTGTTAATTATGATACATCAGTAACCTAATTACCATAATATTTGAGGATTTACTGGAAACTCGTATAAATGAACCAGGTTTCGGCCTGAATTTGTTCGTTCGTATGAAGTTTACTGTGTCTGTTGAAGGGCTGCATTTATTGTTAGAACAATTGAGAAATTATATGTTGGATATTCACGAACTCAAGGAAGACGCAGGGTCTTGCTTGCGGTCATAGTCCACATGTGGCTCCTGTGGTGAGGCTGATCTGTTGTTTACAACTTGGTGTGAGGAACTAAGGTGCCTTGCGGTGACGCCTCGCTCCAAAACCTTTCCTCAACGCAGTTAGATAACATACCCCCCCCCCCCCCCCCCCCCCCGAGCGGAGTGAATGACCTTGGGCCCCTTGCGCAACCCTAGGATCGCCCCACGGCCCATCGTGGTCGCATTCCAAATTCACAGCTGGCGTAAGTGACCTCCTGCCTCGCGCATCTATAGGGTCTCCCCGTGGGACTTACAAACCGCTTGGCCGTGTCATGAACAAGTGTCATGTACATACAGCGAGAATTAAGAGAGGTAACCTGCATGAGAGGCTGAGGGATACGAATATGTCTGCCATGGAGAAAAGTTGAGCTGATCTTAGTTTTAGTTTCTAAGACGTAGAACTTTTTAAGCTTCTCCGTGGCTGTCTACATCAACAGTCTCATTACTCAGTGTATTTTATCCACTACCAATAATTGTGATACACCCAGCTGGAAAAGGGTTGCTCGTGTAATGCTTAAGTTTGATTACGTGGTGAATGAGGAATTTGAAAATGCAAAGATGAAACAAGACTTTTATAGGATATTAAAAAATCATAGAAACTACACAGCTTGACATTTCTACAGTTACATGAATTGAGAAATGGAGCTGAGCAGCCAAGAACCTGGGTATAATGGTGAACGGTTTTTGTAAAAATGTGGGTACCACTGGCCTCAAGTGCAGAGGTAAGGTTAAGAGAGAGGGAAGAATCGTTCAGTGGAAGATGTCAATGAACAAAGTAGCGTCAAGATGTGCTGTGGTGAAGAGACATGTTACTATTACTCCAGTCAGTCAGCATTTGTAGGGTAAAAGAGTGGGCGGAACAAATATAGCAGGATGAGAATGGAGAAACATAGAAACTTTGAAAAGACTATAGCGGCCATAGCAAAAGAACATCCAGGTCTTTTCCAGAAACTCAGTAATTTTTCAGTGAAAGAGCAGCTGATTAGGCTGCCCCCTCTACGTCCTTGTGTAGGTTGATGTAAGGGAATCTGAAGATCTAATTGAAAATTTTTAAATGGGATTTCCTAGTGGAACACACTATACCCCCATCACCAGTGAGATGGAATGGGGCGGAGGTCGTAGAAAGCATGGAAAAGTCGAGATAAGACATTAATAAAATACTGAAAGGGTCTTGACCCACACACGGAACATAGTCTTGATGAAGCTTCTCCACAAGTGCTGAAGATGTGTATACATACACTTCAGAAACCTCTTGAGTTACTATTCATGGTGCCCCTGGGGAGTGAAGGAATGTGCCAATGGAGTGGATATGAGCAAAGAATGCCATGCGTAACGATCCTCCACAGTTTCTACGAGAGAGCGAGCTCAGCACTGACGGAAAGAGATGACTGGGTAGATTGTTTGTAAGTGGCCGGCTGTAAAGCATTTGACATATGTTACGGTCAAGAATCTAATGCCATATTCGTCCACTTTAAGAATTAAAGATGGGGCACATGTGTTCTTTATGGATATCACTGACAGTCAAACCTTAAAAAGAGGGAGAGCCGGGAGTTTTCCATTTTTGATTTAGTTGCTAACCCCCACCTTGCTCCTTTCCCTAGCACTACCATTCATGTGACGTGACAAGGTTGTACGTTGGGAGATTCAAGTGCGAACGGTTGTCCACTCAGTACAGCCCTGGTCAGATCAAGGCCACTGTGAGGTCAGCACCACCAGGGAGGTTAAAGGTGTCCACTCCTGTTTGCAGCGAGTTGATTTGGAAATCTCCTCCCCATATCTTAGCTACGGCCTTGGGCAGGACTTGCAAAATATGTTACTCTCTCCACATCACTCAGATACTTTCCACAGGATATTTAATGACGACTGCAATTGCCTTGACACAGTTTTCAGATCCTTCAAGGGAAGGTTCATCTGAGTGTCTCGGGTCAACTCCTCGCCGGCAGCCAGTAATAAACAACTAGTAAGGACGACTTCCACTACAGAATGGGTCATGGTTATCCCGGTCGAGTCTGCCTATGTCTCATTCGGAGAGATTAAGACATATTCGTCTTAACCAAAGGTGGAATATATGTCTTACTAAAAGAAGATCTAAAACCTCTTTGTGACAACTATTCATGTACATATCGTTGAGTTACGTTTCCCTGTCACTTCCACATGGTATAGTCAACCAGTCTGGTGAGGGGACGTGTTCCCAGCTGACGTGGAGATGCCTCGGGCCTCTTCCTTCAGCACCATCTGACGCATCATGGCATTGGTAACAGTGTTGCTGCCCCCTTCAGGCTAGTAACAGGAAGCTAATACTGCCCCTTCCAGGCTATTAACAGGAGGCTCGTGCTGTCCCCTCCACGCTGAGTATCAAGAAGCTGGGAGATGTGAGAGACTACGCGTAATCCTTGGGAAAATCCAGCTGACAGACAACGCACAACAGGAAATGTGTAACACCTGGAAAGAACCGGATGAAATAGGAGACATCTTTGGGCAGGTTACCTTGGGTAACACTGCTGAACGGTATGGGTCGGTGAGGGTAAAGATTGTGGGTGAACAGACGCAATACCCACTATCTTCAAATCATTACATTGTAGATGAATTCCATGCTGGATTCGTATTAAAAGTCAGTCTTCGCCCACCACCCACCCCGCTGATGTTTTCCGATGACACGTACAAAATTAGATTCCTGCCTTTCATTTCTACGATTCTAGAACTTGAGTTCAGGCTAGTTTGAAGTAAAGGAGGTAGTGTGTTGAGTAGCATTAAAAAGAAATTGAAATTAAATTGTCTGCCGTGGATTGACTGACGACGTTACAGTAGAGGAGGGAGTGATGAATGACTTAGGTAAACATGTAACTTGATGTCAGTCAGTGTCATCAGAATTTCATTCGGAAGTTTACTGGAATAACAACTCATGACTTCCTCAATTACTGATGTCGTATGTCTTCCACAAGTGAATACTTGCAAGCGAGGATATGTCTGGCAGGGAGGTGCGAGAACACCTCTCTCTGTCACTGAGGCTGAACGTGGAAGGTTGTAGGTGAAGGTGAACTGGACCTGACACACGGCCTGTAGTAATGACAGTAAGATCTTTGACCCTCATTCTAACAAATGTTTTTTTTCTTTCTTTCTCAGGCACGAGTGTGACACTTGTTAACACCCGACCCGCCACAGTGACAGCCCTGCGTCAGGCTCCGCTAAGCTTTACTTGATACGATGACCACACAACATTGTTCAGCACTTCATGCAAATTTTCCTCAGGGACTATACCACAGTTCACCACAACTGACTTGGTGAATGACGCTATAGTTCACCATTATAAATTTAGTGAAGAACCCCATAGTAGGCTAACTGTCAACTTAGAAATATATGTTGTTATATAAAGATATCTCATCCACTTGAAGCCTTGATGTTGGCTAGGCTATATGACATTTAGGGCGTATGGCATCCACCACCAATAATCTGATACCAATGATAAATAAGTCCTGAGAAACTCCAAGCCATCTAACCTCTGCCTCAAGCGACAGAAACAACCCAGTAGCCCAGAGTTACCCAGGTTTATTATGTATGGTGTGAAGCATCCACACATGCATTGTTCATTGCCTCATATGGAGGTGAACTGACGTCCCCCCCCCCTCCCCTCTTAACCATTGGAGTGCCCTTCTTGATCACATCTTGCAATAAGGACAAATGCCTTGGGAGGTCTTCCGTAAAAGCAAGTGCTTTTCAACTGTGAAATATGACTCTCATAGCCACTGCCATTTGTTGCACTGAACAAGGTGCTCTCAAGTGCTGACACTGACGCACTGCGCTGGCTGCTGAATCTGTCCTCTAGGACGCCACCAAAGGCGATTCCATGCCTCGAAGTGCATCTGGCGATAGTGTGCTTATTCGCTGGGAAATATGTGCTGGCTGCCGCTCCCAACGTCCACCCGTGGTGGCCCCCGCCTATATCTAGGTATCTGTGGCTGTCCAGTATTGTGTTTTTCGCCGCCAACGCAACTGTCTCATTACAGAACTGATTGAAATCGCCATGTGAACGTAGTCGTCTATAGTAAGCCTTTATAGTTTCCACTGCATCTGTTGCGTCTTGGAAGGCAAGATTCTCCGTAAAGGGACAGAGTTTCTGCAGCAGCATACAAAAGGTGATTCGACAAGGTGCTGAATTGGTTCAGGTCATGTCGTAAACCACCAGCCTCTAAGCCATACTCATCACGTGTGGTTTGCTGTAGTTCTTGTAGAATTTCCAACGAAAGGCTGTAGTCCTTGACAATGGTATTTATAGCACCTGTTCTTACAGTCCACCGAGTCGGGCACAAAGGTTTCCTCTTCACCACAGAGTCTGGACTGCTTGCTTGTTGCATCACTGCTGTGAAAAGCGTTGATCTCGTGTGTATGTGTTGGGGGGAGGGGGGACACAAATTAAGTTTGTTACTTCCTTTACCATTTCCAGTACATATCTCAAGCACAAGAGCTTTCTGCCCGCATCTTGGAGGCATAAGTTTAACGAATGGACAAAGCAGTGAGTGAACAGCAGCTTGGACCCTCCTGCTTAAATCGTGTTGCATCTCCAGGTATTTTTCCTTGCATGTTGGCAGCACCATCGTATGCTTGCCCTGGGCACAATTGCAGAGGAAGGTGGCATCGTATCAGAATATCTTTGATAAATGCAAATAATGTTTCTGCCTTGGTATCAGGCACCCTAAACAAACCTACAGGGTCTTCGTGGGCCTCATAATTTGTCATCTACCCAGCCAATAGACAGGTTGAGTTGGTTACTGTTGATGACATCTGTGGCCTCATCTGCAATTATATAATACCATGCTAGCCCAGTTACTTCCTTCATCGGGCCTAAAAGAGTGTGCAACAGTGTCTGTCACCTGTATGGAAATCTGCTCAGTGAATGCATCATGGAAGGTAAAACGGTTACCTGTCATCCATCTCTTGATAATCTCATTGCTCGCGCTCTGTATCAGAAGCTGCGCCAGATATCCTTCTGTGTATGGTCTCGAAGAGGACGACTACCTTGGCGAGTGAGGACTCGCATCCCTGACCACTGAGCCCAAAAAGCCTCGCCAACGTTTCTGCTGGAGCTGTTCCAACTTGCGAATGCAACTGTACAGCAATCGTTGGTTTTTTGACAGGCAAAAGCCACTTGATGTTTTTGTCTGTGGTAATGGCATCCACCGTGAGCTTTGAATTTCTTAAGGCCTTTCTTCCGACTGCAAAATCCACTTCTGGTGAATGTCTGTTCATCTAGCTTGCTGAGGGAGATCGGCTCACGCTGTGTAGCGTCCACCTACAATATTCTGCCTCTGTCTTGGTGACCCAGCCAAGAGTATGACTTCTAGCACGACACTTGAAAGTTTGTCCCTTTGGAAGATAGTGTATCCAGTGTTGGCTTATCCTTAGTAAGCTGATGAACATTCTCAGCACTGGCAGTACAACGTAGTCCAGTACATGGATGGACTAGCTCAGCTGCTTCAATTGTAGTAGACATGCTGACGCTTTCCCGTTCTCAGGGACTTCATTAAGTGCTTCTGCTTCACGTGGAGAGATGGGCAAGTTGCATGAGTCGTACCCCATTTGTAAGGGCGAACTAATTCAATGTTCCTAACTGTATAATAAATCACAAAACCCCATACACTTCAAACCGATATGCTTCTTCTAACACCTCAGAAACATCCCTGTTCGTATTCTTCACTCTCGAGAACATCAAAAGCGAAATAGCCTGTCGCTTCGCCATAATTGATGTTGTCTCCCGCTTGAAAACTAATACGCTTTACGCATGCGCATTGTCGGTCGCGCACCAGCCGCGAACGTACGACGCAGCTGGCGGACTAGTAATGCCAAGTGTGGTGGCAGTGAGCTTGCCAGTGATCTGAGGGCAACGATGCAGCATACTGTAGTTCTATACAAGTAAGTCTTAACCAAATGGGGGCTGAGCCCCCCCCCCCTGCTTTTCAGAGGGGGGGGGGGGAGGTCAGCCGCCACTGCAAGGGTATGTGGTGTGGTAGTAACAAGTATATGAGAATATGGTGTGGTAGTAACAGGTATTTGTGTGAGAGAGATGAAGATGGTATGCTGAAACGGTTTGGATGATCGAAGAGAAGGTGAAGAGAGAAGTGGGGGTGATAAGGAGAAGAGATAGACTGTATTGGAGGTGGAAGGATAGGGTGAAAGATGCTTAGGCCTAACCATGCAAAAGGGTTTGCGGTGTGGGTCAAAGCGAATTGGAGCGATGTGATGTACAGGGGGCAACGTGCTGTCGATGGGCTGAACCAGGGCATATGAAGATGCCAGGGGAAACCACACGCAGGGTAGTGGGCTCTGGTTTCCGTGGATGGAAGCAAATGAGGCCATTTCTTCATACGTTAAGACGGCCAACAAGTATCTTACACACCTCACCTTCCTACCCAAAGAATTCCCTTCATGAGACCCCTGCCTCACACTTGAAGCTGGCCAGATCCACCGAGTTATAGAAGTTATAAAGCACTGTGTTATGTATGTGTGCGTTTGTACGCAGAAAGTGTAAGGCAATGGAGTAATAAGTGTTGGGTGTCTATAGTAGATGTATCATGGGCATGAATGAAGTTGGGATGCGTTTAAACGGTGATGTCCAGAGCGTTAGCGGGACAGATAGATAAATATACATTCAAGATTAATGAATAGCGAAGATTATTATATGACCACGATAAAATTAATGATAAAAATGCCAAAAAAAACTGATAAACTCATTAGAACGTGTAGAGATTGGGACTTAAAAATATAGTCTTCGTGACGTGAATATTTCCAATTAACACTCCTATGCAAGATCATATTATGAAACATTTTATATTCTTAAAGAGTCTTGGTGATGTACCCTTTGACTTTCTTGAATT